>NC_072387.2:60403204-61028204 GCF_028885625.2 Pongo pygmaeus
GCTGACACTGTGAGAAAGGGCTTCCCTTCCTTGGAAGAAATAGCCATATACATTTTAAATCCACAAAAAAACTCCAGCTCATCAAGACAGCAAATTTTCCTGTCTGGTGAAATGATGTAGCCCCGTAAAGACATTAGCAGAAGAAGGGAGTCACTTTGTCCCTGAGGCTGGGTGTGCGTAGTTCTACCACTTCCCACCATTTCATTGCTTGGGAGTAAGGCCTCCATGGGGGCTGGCTGATCCCGGCAGGATCTGGGGCAGACACCCTTACTTCATACACAAAGTCTCCCCAAGAACCTATCCAGAGTAGCCGCAGCTCCATTTAAAAGCACGATTTGACAGGGTCCTTGTTCCTCATACTGCAGGGGTTTGCAAACCAAGGGACCACAGCACTTTAGCAGCACTACCTGCAGGCCCTCCTGGGTGAACTAGGGCTTAGGGCAGGGGGAACAGGCCGTGATGGGGAAGATTTGTGGTCTGAGGACAGAGATGGTCATGATGACAGAAGGAGAGCTTGCTTTGACCAGAGCTGTGGCTCATAGCAGGCGAGTCATTCCACCACCAGCGTCAGCATGGGCCTGCAGGCAGGAGCCACGCAGCCCGCAGCTTCTCTCTGCAGCTGATCCACTGCTAGCACACAGGCACGGTGGTTCGTCTGAGATTCGGGGTTCTTATTCCCCATCACTGTCCTTCTAGGACATGTCATGCTCAAAACTTGGCTTTATGTCAACAGGACCTTTATAGCAGGAAGCAGTGTGACCAGAGATAGTCAGTCCCCAACCAGAGGCATATCACCAGCACCCTGCCAAGGTCTTCCACATGTTACCTCATTTAGTCTCTCCAGTTCTTCCAGAGGCAGGTATGCCCCATTTTACAGAGAAAACCAAGATTCAGATCAATTTGTTTGCTCAAAGTCACCCAGCTAGTAATTGGTAGAACTGGGGTTTGAAATGAGGCCTCCAAGACTCTATCTGAAACCTGGGCTTTGCGCCTTTAAAGCCCACAATCTCTCTACTTCACCCCAGGGCACGAATAAACGAGAAGAAACCTGGAAAGGAGAGGTTTCCCAAAGTGAGTCAGGGACTAAGCAAGGAGATCACGGCGCCTCCCTGGTCAATCCTGTCATGCTTGATCCTATTTAACCAGGCAAAGATTCTTATCCCCGTTTTACAGATGAAGAAACTGAGGGTCGAAAAGTGAAGGACCTGCCCAAGATCACACAGCCAGATTGGAATCCAGGTGTCTTGAGATCTGCCAAACTTGAGGTGCCTACTCTCTGTTAACCAGAATGGACTTTGACAGTTTTGACTGCGGTGAGATGATGGGACACAGAGTGGCAGGGCAGAGCACCCGAGGTTTTCTGACCCCCCCCCCAATCCCTGGGAATCCCAAATGCAGCACTTGGGATTCCAGGGGTCCCTCTGCTGTTTCTGCCTCCTGACGCAGGCCCCCCTGCCCACTCTTCTCCTGGAAGCAATTGTGGGGGATGCGCATGAGTCTTTGTCTCCCTGGCACGCAGTAGGTCTTCAGTAATGTTTAATGAATAATTCATGAACTACTATTCAAATGTCTCTTCACAAGGCTCCATTTTACCCCACAATGTCCTTGCAAAAACTGCGGCTGTGGTGTCCTTATACACAGAAAATCAGGAACACCGCAGCCCTGAGGAAACCACAGCCTCCTTCCACATCCTTTGACTCGGCATTCTACCGATCAAGGTGAAATGAGACCAGTTCTCTGGCCTAATGGGGTTTGCCAGATGCATATCCCTTTGTTAAATAACAAGTAGGCCCCAAGCCATGGACAAATGGCTACTGTATGAATTACAGATTTATTGTTGATGTCCACACTTCATGAGGTTGATTGCCACAGGGGTGTCACAGAAGCTAAGCCACTTAAAACCCTGCCTGGAAAAACAACCCTCCTGGATCCAATGATAAGCCCAGTTATCTAAAGGGACCATGGCCCATCACAGCTCCTAAAGGCCCGGAAGGTCGGTTCCTTTCCTCACCCTTCTTAGGGAAAACAGAGGGTGCACTTCACATAACAGGGAGAGTGTGTACTTCACATCTTCCAGCCACGAACCACAGCATTTTTCTCCTGGATCACAGAAGGGATAGAACAGAGGGAGGAGACACAAGAGCCATCTCTTTACACTTGCCTGGTGGAGTCGCCACTGATTGAGAAACTTCCTTTGAAATGCATTGAACGGTTTCTATCAGTGCCTACAAACAAAGACATTCCAGTCTTCAAATCCACAGCAGCTTTGCAGAAACTAACAAGATTTGTCTGTGTCACATTATAACAAGACATTTCTACCTTGGGCCATTCCTTGAGGTAAGAGGCACACGCTTTAATCTCCTGTGAATCCTGAAGAACAATGTTTCACCACTAAAAGTAATATAGAGCTGCATATACATTTTTTTTATTCAAATGTCCTAAATCGGCTGATCCCTTTAGCCACTAACTGCAAATAAGGTAGAAACATCAATTTGAAAAACAGTGATATCTTTATTGATAATAATATCAGACCACAAGAGGTGGCAGCCAATAGAACACACCAACACAAGGCGCAGGTATTAGATCCATTTTATAAATGAGGAGACTCTTATTCCTTCAAGCTTGTTATTTTCATAAACTGGCAAGATGGATGAAAACTAAAAAAAGAATGATGTGCTGTTAATTCTGTCACGCCTTAAAGAATGTTCCCTAAGAGACAGGTAGCAGTGGCAGTAGAACTCAGCTTTGGCACCCAGCCAGAAAGGGAAGACAGAATTCCCAGGTACAGTCTCAAATGCTGGTCGACAAACTTTGCATATTGTGTTCAACTTCCCTTATGAGGAATAAAATGTTAAACACACACACACACACACACACACACACACACATCATATGACCTCATGCATGTAATAATGTCTGCAGATCTACGTAAACACATAGAAAAAGATCAACAGCATAAACACTAAACCACTGTGAATAACTGTTCCCTTTGAAGGCAGGTACAGGGATATGGGGCCACTGGGGCTGGGGTAGGGGTAGGGAGGAATGTGCCGCAGGCAGGCGTGGGAAATATTTTCACTTCCACTTTATACCCAAATATTGCCTTCCCTTTTCCCCCATTAGCAGGTTTTACCATTATAATTTTAAACTTCTTTTTAAAACCTCTTAAAATTTAAGAAGTATTATTTGAAATGAAAAGTAGTTTGCTTTCCAAAAGTCCAGAGATTTTTAAAAAGTAGCACGTAGGGAATAGATAAGCAGGAAGGAGTAAGTCCACCAGGGAGCAGAAACAAAAAGGAGAGAGATGATGTGATGGTGGTAGGCAATATTTTTCTCTTTTGGAATATTTCCTTTAAAAATTACAAAAGCAAATTCACAGAAAAGTTAGATCATGGAGAAAAGAAAATCATTAGTCATTATAAACAACTGCAGAACTTCTAGGCCAACAACTGTTAGTATTTTGGAGCTTTTCTTTTAAGTATATGCATATATAAATATGCATATGTGCATGTACACACATTTTACATGGCTGCAATAATCAGGCATATTAAGTGAACACATCACATTTTGACATAAGCATTCTTTCTGTTACCATTTGGTCTTCAGGACTCTCATTTTCGCAGCTGAATTATATTCCACAGAGTAGGCTATATCAAACTATACTTCTCTATATCTTCTTGTTGGATATTTACTTTTCAATCACAACTAATCCTAAAAGACATTTCTCTCCATGAAAAGTGCTTTGTTTCATGCATCACATAGATCTCTTGGAATAGTTACTTAATTAAAAAGCATAAGCAACTTTTTGGATTTGAGGTAAAATTGACGTATAAATGAGCTGTATCCATTTCCAGTGCCACCAGCAATATGAGAATGGCAGTTTCACCACACCTAACCAGCACTGGGTGGCTGAAAGACTAATGCATTTTTATTACTCTCATAGGCAAAAGTTGAAATTAATTATTTTAATTTACATTTTTGATTGCCAGTGATATTGCCAATTCTTTTTAGGCTTATTTCCCAGTTGTACGTTCTCCTTTGTGATTTGGTTTTTATGACCCATGATATGGATTTATTTCAATTCAGAGGAAGCCCACAAAGAAAGCTGCAATTTGAGAAAACAGCAGTGAATCCGCTTTTTGATTCACAGAATTCACTGTGTGAATTTGCAGATTCAAGTACGCTACAAAAGACCTATTCACTATTATGATGGGGACTTGAACAACTCACAAAAAACTGCACGTTCCTTGGAGCCCTTTGAAGTGGCAGCTCTTCCAAGGAGGGTCCCTCAACAGCAGGAGATGCCCAATAGAGCAAATACGTACTAATGATGGATTCATGCCAATGCAATCCATTTAATGATTGACTAAAATTTGTAATGACACAGATTTTAGTCAATTTCTATATCTTCTATACCTTCTACTAAGAAAATGTACATTTTTTCTTATTTGATAGAAAGTTTTCTTATTTGTTAGAAATCTGAAACAGGAAGACTGGGGTAACAGGCTGGGCAGTGCCTTCTCTCCAGTGTGAACAAACAGTGACTTACAAGTCCATCCTTGTGCATGCTGTGATAGGACTGTGTCTCACACCTGCCTCTGCACCTAGAAGGGCAGTGATAATAGCCCCTGCTGCTTCCTCTCCTAGCAGCTGAGTGATAATAAAGGGCACGATGGGAATTAATCAATAATAATTGCCAAATGACATGCTCAATGCATTTTCAATTTTCAGTCCAATTGATATATCTCAGTGGTTCTCAACCAGAGGTGATCTGACCCCCAAGGCACATTTGGCAATATGTGGAGACATTTTTAATAGTCATGGCTGGAGGAGGGCTGTCGATAAAGAGACCAGAGATACTGAAAAACATCCTACAAAGAGCAGGGCAGTCCCCAACAACAGTTATCTGCTCCAAAATATCAATAGGACTAGGTCTGAGAAGCTTTCTATGTCTGTCTAACATTCCCAGTTTTAGAGTTCAAATTTGTAAAATTCTACTTTTTTTACCTCTGAGTTGTGTCACGACTCAACAGTAAACATATATATATGATTGTGTTTTTACTGATTGGCTTGGTAAATTAAACTATTTATTCCTAAATCAGCTGTGAGGACCAACTCACCCTTGGTTGTGAATAACATTGAATATTAGACATTAACCATCCCCATACCTGTTCCTTCAAAGCAGATGTTAACTAGTATTGTTGAACATTTCCAACAAACATTTCAGGTGCTCAGGACACAGTCCTTTCTTATCTGTAGCTCTCTATGTAACCTGTACTGTTTTCTCTCCTAACTATGCCCGAATGCATGAATTCAGTGGAGGTTATCGCTTACCTAGTGTGTCTCAGAGTCATTCCACAACCTCCCTAGGATGCCTTCATTGTTTGGCTCCTAGGAAATGAAAAACGCACTTCCTTTGAGCTCTACCACCCCTTTAAAATGACTAAGTCAAAGCCACTTGTTCAGAGCCCCAACAGGTAAGATATGGAGGTGACGCCTGTGGTCCCCACTCGCTGTCCTGCGGCCGGCAGGTTGTTTCTAAGAGTCTCACACAACTTGCCTTAGCCCTGCAGTTCATTATTCCTTTATGATGGTTCTCTTCTCCAGAAAACCCATTTCCCTTAGACTCAGTGAAGATTGTTTCCTTTCCCTCCACACAACTAAGAAAAGCACTTCCACAATGCAGTCATTTTCTTTCCAGGAAGCATAAATCAGCACATTGGCATCTTCCTAAGAATGATTTCAAGAAACCCTCTGCTAGGACTGTCTCTCCAACTTCACAGGCTGCCCAGGGCTGCCGGACTCACCTGAGCTGAGCAGAGTGGGATCCAGAAGCGGGCAGCACTCAGCACCTCTGTGGTCCTGGTGCCCAGGGCTGACTCTGTGGGGCTCCTCTTCACTTGGGGCTCCCACTCCCTGTCGCACGCTTTCTTTCTCCCTTTCTCTCCTGCAGCACAACAGCAACTCGTGGCTTTTCCTCTAAGGGGCGGGTTCTCTCCATTTCCCACTCCCACGTGTGGGGAGAGCAGCCCCACCGCCGGCTCATACCCCTGCAGTGTTCCCCAGGCCCGCAGGGGGGCAGCAGAGCGACCCCGGGACCTGTGGAAAGATGGCCGACCCCTTGGAGTTAGGAATTCCCGCGGGAAACATTTCATTTCAGTCCCTTAGGCACTAAACCTAGGGACTTAGTTCTGGTGCGAGCCCCTTCTCACCCCTTGCCCTCCCTGCATGTTGGTGGCACACGAGAAAGAGTGGACCAAACAGCGGCTGCTTAGGAAAGAGTGTGAAGGTACTCAAAGTGGGCTGAGGATATGAGAGGTGCCCTATGGACTTGAGGACTGCCACGTAGAAAAGGGATTAAATTGATTCCGGGTCATTGCAGACGCCAGATCTGAGACAGAATGAAGTTACAAGGAGGCTGAATTGTGCCCCATATCATAAACTTTAAAACAGTGGCCTTCCTAGACCTGAAGCAGGCTGCTTTGTGAGGTGGTTGTGCGTTGGTGTTGCAAGCAACCACCTAGCAGTAGAAGTTCTCAACTGCTGATTTATAAGAAGTGCCAGAGATTCTTTATTGAAATGCAGATTCCTGTACCACCTCCCAAAGATTCTCAATCTGTAGGTCTGGGCCTGGGCCCAGGAATCTGCAGTTTAGACTCTAAGTCTCCTGTAGGTGCTCCATGGACCACACTTTGAGAAACTGGCGTCACATGACATTAAAGGCATTCTCCAACCCTGACATTCCAGGTTTTTTGTTGTCATTTTGGTGGAAAAGCCCAGTCTACTGGGGAGGGACTGGGGTGAGGCAAGAGAAGAGCCTATTATGTAAAATGCAAGGAGCTGCTCCCTCTGACGCTAACCCTGCATTGCATGTCCCTGGGAGGGCACCTCTCCAGGCTCACTCTAGGGCTAGCCCTGCCACTCTCCCAGTCCTGAATCCAAGGTGACCACTTCACACCACAGGACAGGGTGAGGCAGAGGAGCAAGGGGAGACCTGCTGGAGGAAAGGACATACAGTCACAGTCACGAGCCACATAACAATGTTTCAGTCAATGATGGACCACACAAATGGTGGTTCCTTAAGATTATAATGGAACTAAAAAATTCCTATCACCTAGTGATGTTGTAGCAGTCATAATGTTGTAGTGCAACACATTACTCATGTGTTTGTGTTGATGTTGGTGTAACAAACCTACAGCACTGCCAGTCACATAAAGGCAAAATACATACAGTTATGTACAGCACATACTTTACAGTAATAAAAAAAAACCAAGTCACTGCTTTATGTATTGACTATACTATACTTTTTATCATTATTTTAGACTCCTTCTACTTATATATATAAAAAAAAGGTTAACTAAAAATGCCTCAGGCAGGTCTTTCAGGAGGTATCCAGAAGAAGGCATTGTTATCATAGGAGATGACAGCTCCTGCCTGTTATTGCCCTTGAAGACCTTCCAGTGGGACAAGATGTGGAGATGGAAGATAGTGATACTGATGATCCTGACCCTGTGTAGGCCTAGGCTAATGTAATGTATGTATAATGTATGGGCTAATGTATGGGTCAAAATTAAAAAAAAATTATAAAGTAAAAAAGTTACAGTAAGCTAAGGTTACTTTATTATTAAAGAAAAATATTTTTAATAAATGTAGTATAGCCTAAGTGTACAGTGTTTATGAAGTCTATAGTAGTGTGTAGTAATGTCTTAGGCTTTCACATTCACTAACCACTCACTCACTGACTCACCCAGAGCAACTTCCAGTCCTGCAAGCTCCATTCATGGTAAATGCCCTACACAGGTGCACCATTTTTTAATCCTTCGTATCATATTTTTACTGTACACAATGTTTAGATACACAAATACTATGTGTAGTATTTTTCTATGTTTAGATACACAAATACTTACCATAGTGTTACAACTGCCTACATTATTCAATACAGTAACATGCCATGGTCTCTGGCCTTTTGGGAACAGTACTGGTCCCTAGCCTTTTAGGAACCGGGCCCCATAGCAGGAGATGAGTGGCAGGTGAGCGATCATTACCACTGAGCTCCACTTCCTGTCAGATCAGCAGCGGCATTTGATTCTCACAGGGCACAAATCCTTTGTGAACTGTGCATGCCAGAAATCTAGGTTGCACGCTCCTTATGAGAATCTAATGCCTGATGATCTGAGGTTGAACGGTTTCATGCCAAAACCTTCCCCATCCCCACCCTCACGAAACCGGTCTCTGGTGCCAAAAAGATTGGGGAACACTGGGTGTGTAGTAGGCTATCCTATGTGAGTTTGTGTGAGTACATTCTATGACGTTCACACAATGGCAAAATTGCCTAATGTCACATTTCTCAGAACATATCCCCATGGTTCAGTGATGCATGACGGTACTTGAATCCTCTCTTATCTCACATTGAGCAAGTGGAAGCAGAGTGACTGGGAGCAGTGAGGTCAGAGTCTTAGGGCTTCCCTGCTACAATGGTAGGGGTCTGGGAGCACACAGTGACCATGAGCCTGGCCTGGACGTGGCCAAAAAGGGGCAGCAGTCTTGTTTGATCACATTTTAGCCCTGACATCAAAACAAACAAAATTTCAGGTGATGAGGCAGTCTTCCTGGGAGTTCAGGAAGGGAGAAAATAATGGCAGGTCACTCAGGAGCTTTTCCACATGTCCCCGAACATGCAGCAAAACATCAAAGAATATTTTTCTGCCAAACCAGACAACTGTACTTGTGAGTACAGAAATAGGAGATTTTTGTGGGGGAGAAAGTAGGAGTCTTTGGAAAGTGATTATGAGACTCCAAAGGTAATGATAAATGATAGTAATAATAATAGCTCTATCAGTTAGGAAAAACGGGGAATCTGATATGGGGAATTAGCTACAAGAGCCACAGAAGAGCCGAAAAGTCATGCACGATGTCGTGGTGGAGTAACCCAGAGATTAGCAACTGACAGTGGAAGCAGTTGCTAACCCTAGAGATGTGAGTGGAAGACCACCACTGGAAATGCTGCCCAAAGCAAAGTAGGTGCGATTAATACCCCCACTTCACAGATGAGTAGCATAAGGTACAGAGAGATTAAAGGCACATGGCTACTAAGTGTGTAATGAACTTCAGTCAACTCAGGCCACGTGATAGAGTCCACATATGGCACCACTCCACTATTGCCATATGAATAAAGGGCACATTAGGGGAGATGATAGTAGAATTGAGTGAAAGTTGAATTCAGAGTATAAATTTTTAAATGCTTGTCTTTAGTTGAGGTGGTTCTCCTCATAAAAGCGAGTTCATTCATTCATTGAATGAATACTGCTGACTCCAAGCCAGATACTTTGAATAAAAAGATTACTTAATAAAATCCATGTATCCTATAAGGAATTTTGATACAACAGAGTAGTGAGTAAATGAGCACGTGCCTGAGTTTAATTACAAAGGCAACTGTGAATTAATGAGGGTAGGCCTGACTTCTTGGTGGAAGCTGTAGAAATGAAGGGAGATGCTAAAGTTGCCCAAAGACCAGATTGTGCACCCCAAAAGGAGCAATCAGAAAGCCGAGGGACACTGATGAGTGTTCACTCTCACTCTTCCCCAAGATTGCACAAAAGGTTGTCTTTGTCTTCATCTTTGCTTGTGTGTTATTCCCCAACAAATTAGTTCTATGTAAACATCCTAATTCTTTTCATGCTTTCTTTGGAAGTTTTCCATTCTGATGTCACTCTTCTATTTGAGTCACTGTTTCTATATTTACCATCTATTCATCCTGATGGCTTCCTAATTTGGGAGAAAACCTTCTGGGTCCCTCACTTCGACTTCTACCTGAGTCAAAAAGCATTTCAATAGAAATTTTCATTTTCTTGTTTACTTTTCCCAGCATTTTAATTTTCCTGATGACAATTTAAGAAAAAGAGAAACAGAATGCGTGGTCCCAAAAGTACTTCACAGTCAGGAAGAAGACGAGTTAAACGACAGGCAACCCCTGACCCATCCTGCAAACTTGAGGCCATTATGCTAAGAAATAAGCCAGCCACAGAAAGGCGAATGCTGTATGACTCCACTCACGTGAGGCACACAGAATAGTCTACACTCATAGAAATGGAAGTAGGTTGGTGGTCACCAGGGGCTGGAGGAAGGGGAGCACGGGGAGCTGCTGTTTAAGGGATGTGGCATTTCAGTTTTGCAAGATGAAAAAGATTGGTTGCACAACAATGTGAATATTCTTAACACTACTGAGCTGTACATTTTTCAGTGGTTAAGATGTTGAGTTTTATGTTATGTGTATTTTAGCACAATTTAATAAGCAAACAAACTTCTGGATCTGAGAAGCTGGGGGAGTCAAGGCCTAACATTCTAAGGGCCCTGTGGAACTGGGCAGTTGTCCAAGGTGCTCCGGAAAATCCCGGGGTCTCTTCAGCCCCAATTTCAGCGGTCGCAGAGGCCCTGTGGGAGGATGCGCCGACACGCCGCTGTCAGGTTTCCCGCCTCAACCCTTTTACTCAGGTCTAAAGTGGCGCCTTGGAGTGGGCGTGAGGAAAGGAATAACTCTCCTGTCTTCGTGTCCTTAACCTGGTTTCCAAGGCCTGGGGTCTGAGTTCCCGGGGCGAGTGTCAGGGTTGGGAAAATGCACAACGCCACCTACTGGCACCTCTTTGCCCTCCCTCCCCGCCGCTTCCTGCCGTCTGTGGTCTCTCAGTGGGACCTGGGCTGTCTCTTTCAGAAACAGGATGGACACAGTGGCTCATGCCCGTGACCGAGCACTTTAGAAGGCCAAGACAGGAGGATCGCTTGACACCAGGAGTTCGAGACCAGCTCAGGCAACGTATTGAGACTAAAAAACAAAATAAAAAATTAGCTGGGCGTAGGGGTGTGTGCCTGTAGTCCCAGCTACTTGAAATGTTCCCCTCGGGAAAGAAAAACCCTTCTGTAATTTTGTTTGAGATTGCATTAAGTTTATACACAAATGTGGGGAGAACTGGCATTCTACTGCTATTATCAACTACAATTTTATGTTGTTTCTCTCTCCCCCTCTTTATTAGGTATTAAGCCAAATCACCTATTAAGTAATGATGATTTCCTTATAATATTTATACTTGTTTTATTTCTTTGCCTAATAAATTGGTTATTATTTACAAAACGGTGAATGCTATCCACTTCTTTATTTTAATAATGTCTTCTGGGATATTTTTAAAGAATGTAAAAACTAGACAAGGGCCCTGCCCAGTCAAAATGGAGGCACCAGTCAGCTGGTACACTTATATCAATGAGCAATTATGGGCACACAGTAAGCCCTGAGTCTTTTATCATCAAGCATAATGTTTGCTGATTTATAATAAATTTAAAATAATATTTTAATTCTTATTTTACCAATAATTTTTTTCTCAGGATAGAGTTAAAGGTCTTCATAACTTGGTTTGGACCTATCTTTCCAGTCTGATATTTCTCAACATGGCTCAGCAAGCACCTAGCCCCACTAAGTCCTTCAGCCACTGTCCAGCATTTAAAACGCCCAGTCATGTGAAACAAGGGTTTCCGGATCTGATCCCCGCAGCTCCTATGCCCTTCTCGTGGGCTGTTCTCTGAGAAACCCTTCCCACTAATAACTTGGAAAAGCACCCAGTTTTCAGGATGTGGCCTAGTCCATATCTTCTCTGAAGTCTTCTTTGGCTATCTCCTGCTTTCTGTGCAATCAATTGAACTCCAATCAAGAAAGAGTTGGTCCCTTTCTCCTTTGCACACCCCCAGTGTATCCTGCACACACTTCTAGTATGGTGTTTTTTACACTATATTTGTATTTAATTGTTTCCATTTGTGGACATTCTGCATTTGTGGACTGTGAGCACCTCCTAACACTGAGCACAAAGTTTGATGCTTAATTAGCACTTGACCAATATTTGTTGAGTGAATTAATAAATTAATGAATGAAACAGTGAATGTCACTCTGAGCACAAAGATTTATCATGTAAAACTAATATTTTTTAAAATGTTAAATGGTTGCATTTTCATTCCCCTTAACTTTTGATGCCATGGTAAAGAAAAGAGCAAATATCACTGTTCTGATGATCTACTGGGGCATAACCGCGCCAAACAAAGGAGTATGAAAAATTATGGCCATTAATTATTATACTGTCTCTCAGTTCTAGGGGTTGGCAGGGCTCTGCTGGGAGGTTTTCACTTGGGTCTCTCATATGAATGCAGACAGACAATGGGTGGGGTTGCAGCCATCTGAAGGCAACCTCGCTCCCATGCATAGTGGCAGCTGATGCTGGCTGTGGCTAGAACCTCAGCTGGGGCTGTGGGCCAGAAGACTACATTAGCCTCTTCATGTACCCTGGGCTTCTTCCCAGCACAGGGGCTAGGATTTAAGAGCCAGTGTACTAAAAGAGATCCAGAGGAAACCATTCACCTTTTATGATCTACCCTCAGAAACAGTGGTGCACTTGTATTTATCAACCAGCTGTGTGTGTGTGTGTGTGTGTGCGATTTGCTGGCCCCCATGATATAATCTCTCTGTGGTTGTTTTCAGGCTGTGAGCATAGAGCTGTGAGAAGATTAGCATTCTCTGGTTAGCTGGTAAGAAGGGCTCCAGCACCCGGCTGCCCTCAGCAGCTCCACAACATCAATTTCCCTGCACTCTGTGGGTTGAAGCAACTGAAGGCTCACCTGGGTTCAAGTGGAGGGGATGATTCTGCCTCTTATGGTGGATTGGACAGGTCACAGTGTAAGAAGAGCATACAGATGGGAGATGTTAAAGCCAGTTTTGGAAAATCCAATCTGCCACAATCACCAAAAACAAAGATCCAAAGGAATGCACAGAAGAAAATGGAATGTAGAGAAAGTCCCCTGAAATTGGCAAGGTGAGGAAAAATTCTTCCTTCACTGGAAGAAGAAAATGGGAGGAGAAGGCAAGGATGAAACCTCTGCTGGGATAAAAAGTGTGATGGGGAGAGGCAAAAGAATAGAAACCGGATATATAGAGAGAAAATCTGAAAGTAGAGGTTTTTCCCCTGCTTTTTACTTGAAACTCTAGAAATAGAACATTTATTTATTTATTTATTCATTCATTCATTCAATAACTATGTGTATTATGTGCCAGATACTGTTTTAAGTTCTGGGAATGAAACAGTAAACAAAATAAAAATCTCTGCTACATTCGTTTGCTGCACTCATTTGCTCCCCTAACAAAGTACCACAGACGAGGTGGCTCAAACAACAGCAATTAATTTTCTCATGGTTCTGGAGGCTGGAAGTCTAAGATCAAGGCGTCAGTGGGATTGGTTTCCTATGAGTCCTCTCTCCAGGCTTGCAGGTGGCTGCCTTCCCTGTGTCTTCACCCTGCGTGTTTCCGTGTCCTGATTTCCTCTTCTTGTAAAGATATCACTCAGATTGGATTAAGGCTCACTCTAATGACCTCCTTTTAACTTCATTACCTCCCTTGCAGTGAGCCGAGATCATGCCACTGCACTCCAGCCTGGGCAACAAAGTGAGACTCTGTCTCCAAAAAAATAAAAATAAAAAATAATAATAATAATAACTTCATGACCTCTTAAAGGCTCTATCTCCAAATATAGTTAGTACATTCTGAGGGACTGGGGGTTAGGGCTTCAGCATATGAATTTTTGGGGCCACAACTCAGTCCCCCTCACCTGCCTCCATGGAGGTTATATTCCAGCACCTCACAGGACATCCTTTTACCAACATCATGTGGCTGAAGCAGAAGAGAAATGGGGAGAATGGCACACCCAGAGGGAAGCCTGCAGGCAGCAGCATGCTCCTTGAGGGGGGCAGACTCTGTGGAGCGGGTCATGCTCCTGAGCTACCCATGGGATTGGGGTGTTGCTCTTCTGCAGCTGGGACCCAGCCTCACATAACTTTTCCCCTGCTCTCTCCTGCTTCCTTCACTCCCCGGCTCCAGAGAGCCTTCCTCATCCCCCAGTAGATCACAGTCACTGCTTTGAGAGACTTGTAAAAACAGTCACATTGCTTTACACCAAGAGGCACTGATATCTGGCTGACCCATACTTCCTGGTGTTAAATTAACCATTATACAGGTAATAGCCTGATCCCTCTAGCATACAATGATATATTCCACTTAGAGACAGAACATAACCTATGTGGTGTTATTCTGAGACACTATGTCTGGTTTCCCATCAACCATCTTTCTAGCGCTTTCAAAACCAATGGATCGACTTGCCAAACTAATCACTTAATTAGGAATGTGAAACGGTAGTTTCTTTCTGATTCTATCACTCCTTCTACATAGACCTGTCAGCATTCTTCTCCAAAGCTTTCCCACATCAACTGGGGCTTTGGCGTTATGGTGTACAGTTTCTAAAGAAAAGGCAGGATACATTATTCATTCTGTTTCATTTAATTTTCAAATTTTCAAAGAAAATGACTTACTAGCCTTAATTGTCACCTTAGATAGTGACAAATGAGTTTTTTCTTTCTCATTTTTTAGTATCATGAATTGTTAGAGATTCCATGGATTTCAAGCAAGTATAAACATTATTATTATTATTATTTTTTTTTTTTGACAGAGTCTTTCTCTGTCGTACAGTGCAGTGGCATGATCTTGGCTCACTGCAACCTCTGCCTCCCAGGTTCAAGTGATTCTCATGCCTCGGCCTCCCAAGGAGCTGGGACTACACACACTGATTTTTGTATTTTTGTAGAGACAGGTTTTGCTATGTTGGCCCAGCTGGTCTGGAATTCTTTGCCTCAAGTGATCGCCTGCCTTGGCCTCCCAAAGTTCTGGGATTACAGGCATGAGTCACCATGTCCGGCCCCCTGGGTCCTTTTGATGTGACATAAAAGTTTCCTTGCCTTCTAAAAAAAATATGTCACAAGTTCACTTTATACTTTCCATCCCCTGTGCCTAGAAAATAGTCACTTATCGGTGGAGCCCTGGCTCCTCTTGGTGGGGAACAGTATTAGAGACTAAGATCTGTGGATAGGGGGTATGCACTGCTTCTGTGATATTGTTGCTACTGGTCCATTTCAATAAACAGAGCTATACCATATCTATTTTTAAAATCATGAGTACTTCTTGATATTTAAAATTTAAATCTAATAAGATACCCTTTTGTGTAATTTATTTGATTTTTATCATTGTATCCCTTTTCTTTTATACTGAAAATTTTGATTCCTAACATTATTAACATAATTATTTATATGCTTTGTCAAAGAAATGTTTCAAAGTAACAGTACAGCACTTCTACAAAAATAAAATGACCGAGTTGATGTTTCAAATTTATTTGAAGTTCTTTTCCTCTTTAGAATATATCCCACTAAGGAGGGTGAGTCAAAGAAGTGTGCCCTAGGATCATGTGAAATAATCCTTCCTCTGTAGGGGTATGGTATATATTTGATGTATGGTTATGTTCATGTGTTCGTTTCCAATTTTAAGATTTGTTTAAAAGAAGAGGTATTACAGCACTTTGGGAGGCCAAGGCAGGCAGATCCCTTGGGCCCAGGAGTTTAAGACCAGCTGGGCAACATAGCAAGACCCTGTCTCTACAAAAAGTACAAAAATTAGCTGGGTGTGGTGGCGTGCACTCATAGTCTCAGCTACTTGGGGGACTGAGGTGGGAGGATCACTTGAGCCTGAGATGTGGAAGGTGCAGTGAGCCATGATCATGCCACTGCACTCCAACCTGAACTACAGAGCGACACCTTGCCTCCCTCACAACCAAAAAAAAAGAAGAGGAAGAAGAAGAAGAGGAGGAGGAGGAGGAGGTAGAGGAAGAAGAGGAAGAAGAAGAGGAATAAGAGGAAGAGGAAGAAGAAGAAGAGGAAGAAAGAAGAAGAAGAGGAAGAAGAAGAAGAAGAAGACCACCTACATTTGTAGTCACTTTTTTTTTTTTTTCACTTAATAATGTATCCTGGGAATCTCTCCAAATCAGCACGAAAAGACTGATTGTTTTACTTTTTTTTTTTTTTTTTTTTTTTGAGATGGAGTCTTGTTCTGTTACCCAGGCTGGAGTGCAGTGGCATGACCTCGGCTCACCACAACCTCCACCTCCTGGGTTCAAGCGATTCTCCTGCCTCAGCCTCCTGAGTAACTGGGACTACAGGCGCACGCCACCATGCCCAACTAATTTTTGTATTTTTAGTAAAGACAGGGTTTCACTATGTTGGCCAGGCTGCTCTCAAACTCCTGACCTTGTTATCTGCCTGCCTCGGCATCCCAAAGTGCTGGGATTACAGGCGTGAGCCACCGCGACCAGCCTGTTATATATATATATTTTTTTACAGCTGCATAGTACTTTGCTCTGTGGATGCGCCAGTTTATTATGTAAGTGGTTCCCTATTGCTACAAAACTGAGTTACTTCCAATCTTTTGGAATTACAAACAATACTCCGATGGATAACCTATACAAGTATCTTTCTGTAATTGTGTACATGTACCTGCTGGATAAATTTCTAGACATGGAATTGCTGGGTGAAAAGGCAAATTCATGTGTAATTTTCTTAGTTTCTGACAAATCCCCATACATGGGGGTTATAACAGTTTGTATTCCTACCAGCACTGTATAGCAGGGCCTATTTCCTTCCAACTCTGCTAACAGAGTGTATTGTCAAACTTCTGGATTTTTGCCAGTTTGATCGATGAGAAATGCAATGGTTTTCTTAATCAATTGCATTTCTCTAATTGTAAGTATGGTTGAAAATTTTTTTCATACATTTAAGAGCCATTTGCATTTGTCTGCAACCAATTTGTTCATATCCTTTGGCCATTTATCTATTGGGTTGGTGGTCTTTTTCTGCTCAATTTCAGAAGCTCTTTATAAAATGGGCACTGTGGATATAGCAGTGAACACGACAAAGTCTCTTCTTTCACAAAGCCTGCTTCCAGGGCACGATTCCTTTATGGCTGGTGTGGCTAGAAACAGTTCTCTTCTTTCAATACAGAGACTGAGGCCATGAGCAGTGATGATTATGTTGTCATTGTCTTCATCTTTGAGCAATTTTCCAGTTTGATCTACTTTTCCAGGAAAATAAAGTTGACCCGCAGCCGGGCGCGGTGGCTCAAGCCTGTAATCCCAGGACTTTGGGAGGCTGAGGCGGGCAGATCATGAGGTCAAGAGATCGAGACCATCCTGGCCAACATGGTGAAACCCCGTTTCTACTAAAAATACAAAAAATTAGCCGGGCGTGGTGGCGGGCTCCTGTAATCCCAGCTACTTGGGAGGCTGAGGCAGGAGAATTGCTTGAACCCAGGAGGTGAAGGATGCAGTGAGCCGAGATCGCGCCATTGCACCACTTCAGCCTGGGTAAAAAGAGCGAAACTCCGTCAAAAAAAAAAAAAAAAAAATACAGTTGACCCTTGAACAATGCGTGCTTAGGAGCACTGAACCTCTGCATAGTCAGAAGTCCATGTGTAACTTTCAACTCCCCAAAAACTTAGCTACTAATAGCCTAATGTTGACCAGAAACAACAGCATAGTCAATTAGCATATGTTTTGTATGTTATATGTAT
This sequence comes from Pongo pygmaeus, assembly GCF_028885625.2. Classification (NCBI taxonomy): domain Eukaryota; kingdom Metazoa; phylum Chordata; class Mammalia; order Primates; family Hominidae; genus Pongo; species Pongo pygmaeus. The sequence continues at coordinate 60,420,675 of NC_072387.2, forward strand.
TATATACTATGTTCTTACAATAAAGTAAGCTGGAGAAAAGAAAATGTTAAGAAAATCCCAGGCCAGGCGTGGTGGCTCATACCTGTAATCCCAGCACTTTGGGAGACTGAGGCAGCAGATCACCTGAGGTCAGGAGGTTGAGACCAGCCTGGCTAACTTACAGTGAAACCCCATCTCTACTAAAAAATACAAAAGTTAGCTGGGCTTGGTGGTGCATGCCAGTAGTCCCAGCTACGTGGGAAGCTGAGACAGGAGAATCGCTTGAACCTGGGAGGCGGAGGTTGCAGTGAGCTGAGATCATGCCACTGCACTCCAGCCTGGGCAACACAGCGAGACTCTATCTCTCAAAAAAAAAAAAGAAAGAAGAAAGAAAATATATTTACTATTCATTAAGTGTAAATGGATCATCATAAAGGTCTTCATCCTCGTCGTCTTCACATTGAGTAGGTTGAGAAGGAAGAGGAAGAGGAGGTGTTGGTCTTCTTGTCTCAGGGGTGACAGAGGCCAAAGAAAATTCATGTATAAGTGGACCCTCACTGTTCACACCTGTGTTGTTCAAGGGCCAACCATAATATATCCCTAATGGAATAAATTAATTTTCCAACATAGGGGAATGTACACACTGGCAGTAATTAAAAATTGTGTTCTCAAAAATGTTTAAAGAGATTGGGAAGTGTAAATGATATATGAAAAAGCAAGCCACAAAACAGCATACACAGAATAAAACCAATTGCATAGAATATATGTAGTCATAAGGATAGGAAATATATTAGAAGAATATACCCCCAAATTGTTCATACTGGTTACCTTTGAGTATTGGGATATGGTTGATTTTCATTTTCTTCTTCATCTTTGCTCTATTTTCTGATTTCTTTTTACAATGAACATGCATTACCTTGAAAATTGGCAAGAATGGTAAACTATTTTTTAAATAATAGCATTGAAAAGATTAAGTTAAATTTGTGTCACTCATGAGGCACTGATTTTAAAATATTTAAGTTAAACTGTCTATCTTGAGGGAACAGAAAATATTGATTTTGTATAAAGTGTGTGGCAGGGGGAGAAAGTATATCCTTTTCAATCCCGTGAGCTCGCTGATGTTAACTGATTTATTTTCTGTACTCCATTCACACTCAGCAATAATAATCTTATTGCTATTTCCTCCAGAGGCTATTATAAGGCTTACCCAAAATAGCAAACATTTTACGAACTGTGAATCACTGAGGATCCCAAAGTTTCATGTAAGAATACTTCCCCAACCCATCTAAATCAACTCCAGCTCAATTTCACATTTCTATCAGTGCACGATCACTTTCCAGGTATTGAGGCTGGGTACTTGAAACCTTTCCTTCACTTCCTTCATCTTCATGTCATGCAACCATTTGATCACCTTTTGCATCTTTCTTCAAAATATTTATTGTAGCAATCTGTTCTTCTCTGACTCACCAGCTATAATGCTTATTGTGACTCAGGCTATTTGATGCCTATGTTATTATAGTAACCTTCTACTTTAGAGAGGTATGGTCTCTGAGCAAAACTGCCTTGGTTCAAATCTAGGCTCTACTTCTGTGTAGCTTTAGGCAAGTTTCTGAAATTCTCTATGCACTTCTTTCCTCATATGTGAAATGGAAATGGTATTAATACCTAATTTATTAATTTATTCTTAAGATTAAATGGGCTATATATGCAAAAGTACTTAGGACAGTGACCGAGTACATAGGAAATGATCAACAAATGCTAGTTATTTTAATTATTATTATTGATTTATTTACTGCTACTTTGGGCCTTTTGGTCAGGTCAACATTCTAAAGTTCTATTATGTCACTCTTTTGGTTATAATCCCCATATGAGTATTGCACTAGGTAAAGGCTGACTAGGTTGTTTTGGGCAAAATATCATATTTGGAACAACATGAGGAACTGGACATCTCAGAGATACCTAGGCAGGGAGAAAAATTTTGAGACCAAGACTTGAATAAGCAATAAAGACAGTGGAGGTGAAGATTCTTTTCCCTCAAATTATTCATTGATTTCAAATTGAAAGCAGTGAATGAAAGGCTGAGAAGTTTGAACAGAGATTTCAGCAATGTAAAGAGGTCTAAGGGATAAAATTGCACCTAAGAATCTATCAGGGAGGAGAGGTTCTGAAAAACATCACAAGCTTTTGTTTGAAGAAAGGGTCAACTAAAGAAGCATATCTCACAAGAAGTGAAGCCCAGTTTAGAATTATCTCAATTCCTGACTGGATTAAAGTAATTGACTTCTAGCCTCTCTGCCTACCAGAAGCAAAAATAAATACCTCTGGAAGAAGTTAACATGCTGAAGAGCCTCAGAATATTGGCATTCTATCAAAATAACAAGCCGTATAAGAAAATAAGTTTTGACAGAAAACCAAGAGGGAAAAAAGAGAAACATATCCACAGATGAACTAGATCTTGAATAATAATAAGACACAGACTTTAAAATAACTACAATTAATAAATGGAATTAAAAATCAAGATGGATAAATTTGGTACCAGAAAAACTGAGAACCAAATGAATATCCTAGATTGGAATAAAATTTAATAAATAAAATTAGAGACTGAATGAAAACAGTAGATTAGACACCACTGAAGAAAGAATAGTGAAATGGACTATAGGACAGTAGAAAATATACAGACTAAAGCAGACAGACAAAAGAATGGAGAATTAGAAAAGAGCATAAAAATGTTAATATAAGGAACCCAGTGAAAATGTTTAACATATATGTTACTGGAATTCTGTTAAGTGAAAAAGAGAAGAAAATAAGATGACATATTTAAAGAAATATGTCCAAGAGTGTCCTAAAAGTGATGAAGGTTAGTAAGATACAGAGATGTAATCACCTGATGGGTTCTTCCTGCCCCTGCACAGAAAAATCAATTCACTGACACCACAGCATTGCGGTAAATAAAGAGTTTAATTGACAAGAGGCCAGCTATATGTGAGATGGAGTTATTACTCAAATCACTCTTCTTGAGGCTCAGAGGTTACAGTTTTTATAGATGATTTGGTGGGCAGGGGACTTCTGATTGGCTGGGGATGAAATCATAGGAGTGTTGAAAACGATTCACATGCACTGAGTCTGCCTTTGGGTGGGGCCACAGGACTGGTTGAGTCATAAATCATGGATTCAGGCAGGATCAGTCGATTGCCAGAAAGTCTGAAAAAAAATCTCAAAAGACCAATCTAGGTTCTACAGTAGTGATGTTATCTACAGGAGCAACTGGAAAGTCATAAATCCTGTGGCCTCAGGCCACATGACTCCTGAGCATTAAGGGATTATAGAAACCATACCTACATTTTATCAGAACTCAGGCCCCTCCCATAATCCTAATCTTGTGGTCTTTCATTAGTCTTACAAAGGGTGGTTTCAGTTCCCCAACAGGGAAGGAATTTGTTTTAGGGAGGGATTATTATCATCCTTGCTTCAAAGTTAAACTATAAATTCCTCCCAAAGTTACCTAGGCTTACACCCAGGAATGACCAAGAACATCCTGGAGGTCAGAAGCAAGATGGAGTCAACTATGTCAAATTTCTCTTACCGTCATAATTTTGCAAAGGTAGTTTCAATCATACAAGAAATACTTCAAATCCCAAGCATGAAAATACAAAGTAAAGCACATCTGGTCACATCAAAATAAAGCTGCCAAAGACCAAAGGCAAAGTCTTAACATCGGGTAGAATTTTAAAAAACATACTTCCTTCAAAAAGCAACAATTAGATTGATGCTGACTTCTCAACAGAAACAACAGAAACCAGACTAACTGAAAGAAAATAACAACTAACCTATAATTCTCTAACCAGTAGAAATACGCTTCAAAAATGAAGGCAAATGGGATTATAAAGGATAATACGTCTGAATAAGAAAACAAAGGCACTTCTATTTGGATTTCAGTATTGTGTAGTACCTAATTACGTTTTCTTCCTTTCTATTAAAAACTTAGAGCCAATATTATGATAATACAAATTCATCAGAGACAAATGTTGATTTTGTTATCAACTGATTACAGAGATTAAAATTCATTTCTTATCTATGTTTTGAAATCACATTACTATGAAATTCTCTATAATGTAAAGAACAGGAAAATGAAAAGTGGCATTTGTTTACACAGCAGTGGAAACACACTAAGCAAACCATTCTACCGATAACACCTGTTAGCTGGCATTAAAAAAAAAAAGGTAAAAGTATTTTCAACAAATAAACACTGAGAGATTTCATCACAAGACCCATACTAAAGAATATGATTTTTTGAGTACCTGAAAAATTATCCCAAACAGAAGCACAGAGATGCAGGAAGAAATGAAGAGCATGAAAAAAGGTAAAAATATGGGTAATTACAAATGTATGTTGACTAGCAAAATCTTGTGGAGTCTTGAATATACGCAGAATTAAAATTTATGACAACAAAATGAAAAAGGTAGAAGGGGTATAAGTGGAGTTAAAATCATCTAAGATTCTAGCATTATCAGAGAAGCAGTAAAGATAAAAATCCATTAGACTTTAACAACTCAAGGATGCCTATTGTAATCTCCAGGATAATTGCTAAAAGAATATATAGCTAATGACATAATAGAGGAAAATGGAATAATAAAATTATTTAGTTAATCCAAAAGAAAAAAGGAAAAGTAACATTTAACAGGTAGGACTAGAAAAAAAAATGGTAAGAAAATAGATTCAAATCCTATATAAATCAGTAATTATATTAAGTGTAAATATTTTTAAAAACCAAATAAATGACAAATTGTATTAGAGTAGAAAAAACAAAACTCAACTATATGTTCATCACAGGAAATACACTTTAAATATAAGGGCACAGAAAGGTTGAAATAAAAGGATGGAAAAGATACACCATGCAAACACTAATAAAAGCTGATGTGCCTATACTAAGATCAAAGTAGAACTTAAGGCAAGAAGTATTACTAAAGATAAAACGGTGGCATTTTATAAAAATCAAAGTGTCAATATGCCAAGAAAATATAACAATTGTAAATATGCATGTATCTAATAATATAGCCTCAAAGTATATAAAACAAAAACTGACCTAACTGGAAGAAATAGATCTGCAAGTACATCTCTCTCAGTAACTCATAGAACAAGCAGCCAGAAAAATCTATAAGGATATAGAAGATTTGAACAACATAGGTAAAGACAACCTAATTCAGACATAGAGAGAGAGAGAGAACACTGCATCAAGCAACTGAAGAATACCAATTATTTTCAAGTAGACATGGAACATTTACCACAATTGAATGTATACAGGGCCATAAAGCAAGTCTTAGCAAATTGAAATGATTGAAATCAGAGTATACAAACCATATACATTGTGCAAACCATAATGAAATTGAGCTGGAAATCAGTAACAAAAAGGTAATTGGAAAATCCCCATATATTTGGAAGTTAAGCAATGTACTGGTAAATAGCCAATAGATCAAAGAAGAAATTCCAATGGATATCAGAAAATATTTTAACTGAATGGTAATTAAAAGGTGACATATCAAAACATGTGAGACGCAGGTAAGTGTACTTAGATGAAAATGTTGTAGGACTTTCTCCTCAGTTCAGCTAAAAACCGGGTTCTTTGGGTTCTTGTCACATAACCAGGAAAAGATAAGGCTTGTGGACACACAGAAGGGTAAGAAAAACGAAATTTATTGGGTGTAAAGGGAAAAAAACTCAGCAAAACGAAAGGGGTTCCTGTTAACAGGCCCCCCATCTCACAGACTGAATCCTAGGTTGCCACCCAGAAACATGAGAGGCCAAGCTCCTTCTCCCCTGCAAACAGTGTGAACTTCCCGAGGTCCCGCCCCGTCCACCCGGTGGCAGGTCGGAGGTTCTCCCGGGAGCCCTTTTTACTTGGCTGTTTTGGAAACTGATAGTCTTAAGCACACATATTAGAAAAGAAGAATGGTTAAAAAAACAATGATTGAGACTTCCAGAATGACTGAGTAAGGGTTAGGATGGATTCTTTCCATCCTCAAAGAATTTTTACTATTTGACCTGTTTGGCAGTTCACTGAAAAGCTTCCTTCACAGAACCTGTCTTTATTTGACTTGACTCAGAGCTTACTCTGTGCAAATAACCCTATCCTCAGGGCATTTGTAAAAAAAAAAAAAAAAAAGTGGTAATTGTTTAATATCATAGTTGCCTGATTTGGCATTACTAGCTGGGGTTAACCAGAGGCATGACCAATAACTGAAAAAGAAAAACTGGAGAATAAGATGATAACTTTGAAAGATTTTGATATATTCCTGAGAATTTGGGTCACATGCCTGCGATTGTGCACATGGCTGAGAAAGACCTGAGAAGGCCATAATCTCTCACCTCAGGCTGACTTCACAAGAAGGAAGTGAAGGCTAGGCAGAATCATAAACTGCCTGCATGATCACTAAAGGTATGCCCAACCTGCACCCCCGACCCCCAACCAAACACACACACACACACACACACACACCCTCAGCAAAGGAAAGGAGACATCAGTTCATGGAGATCTCTGTCTAGTTATCAGCTGATCATTAAGCTAATAAGCAGGCTTTAATGCCCACACATGATAAAAAATATAGACTTCATAGAATTTGTCCAAGAAAGTCACTAAATGAACAAATAGCAACAGCAACAACAATAAATGCCAACAACAAAACTTGGGAGTGGAAATCTCATTTTTAGTTACTATATTATTTTCAGTGTCCAACTTCAACAAAAATTTTTGAGGCATAAAGAAACAGGAAACCTTTTATTGCAAACAGAGTTATATATAAAGGGGGAAAAGCAGCCAGTAGAAACTGTTATTCTATTTTTTTTTTTTTTTTTTTGAGACAGGGTCTCACTCTGTCACCCAGGCTGGAGTGCAGTGGCATGACCATAGCTCACTGCAGCTCAACCTCCTGCACTGAAATGATCCTTCCTTCCTCAGCCTTCCAAGCAGCTGGGACTACAGGCATGCACCACCACAACTGACTAATTTATTTTAGTTTTGTAGAGACAGGGTCTTGTTATGTTGCTCTGGCTGGTCTCAAACTCCTACACTCAAACCATCCTCCCTCCTCGGCCTCCCAAAGTGCTAGGATTACAGGCATGAGCCACCACACCTGGCCTGAAACTGTTATTCTCTGAGTAATTGTCTTTTCGGTTATAAACTGTCTCTGAGGAATTGCAGACATTGGGGGATTAAAACAAGATTTTTAGTCAGCTATTACAAATGTAGTTAAAGAACTAAAAGAAACCATTCCTAAAGAATTAAAGGAAAACAAGGCCAGGTGTGATGGCTCAAACCTATAATCTGAACAGTTTGGGAGGCCAAATGGGTAGATCACTTGAGCCCAGAAGTTTGAGACCAGCCTGGGCAACATGGAGAAACCCCATCTCTACAAAAAATACAAAAAATTAGCTAGGTCTGGTGGTGCACGCCTGTAGTCCCAGCTACTTGAGAGGCTGAGGTGGGAAGATCATTTGAGTCCAGGAAGTTGAGGCTTCAGTTAGCCAAGATCATGCCATGCCATTGCACTCCAGCCTGAGTGACAGAGACATGTCTCAAAAAAAGCATTAAAGGAAAGAATTAAAAACTATGCCTTACCAAAAAGAGACAGAAAAGTATGTGTGCATACATATATATGTGTGTGTGTATATATATATATATACACACTTTGTATACATATACTTTTATATAGATATATAGAAAAATATATATATAGAAAAGTGTGTGTGTGTGTATATATATATATGTATATAGAAAAGTACATATATCCTTTTCTATATATAACCAAACAAATTCTGGAGACACAGTGAAAATTTCTGGAGAAATTCTGGATGGACTAAGGGTCCACTGACAGATGAATGGATAAAGAAATTGTAGCATGTATATAAAGTGGAATATTATTCAGTCATAAAAAGAGAATCCTGCCATTTGTCACAAGATAGATGAACCTGGAGAACATTATGCTAAGTGAAATAAGCCAGACACAGAAAGAAAAATGCTGCACAATTTCACTTATATGTAGAATCTTAAAAAAAGTAAAAAGAAGAAGAAGTAAGAAAAAAGTCAAATACACAGACAAAGAATAAAATGGTGGCTGCTAGGTGTGGGGAGTGGACGGGAAGAGGGAGATCAAAGGGTACAAAGTTGCAGATATATAGGATAAATAATTTAGAGATCTAAGGTACAACATGAGGACTGTAGTTAATAACACTGTATTAAAGATTTTTGCTAAGAGAGTAGATTGTGGGTGCTCTTGCTACAGTGCACAAAAAAGGGTAACTATATGAGATGATGGATATGTTAATTTACTTGACTATTTAAAAATTTTACTACGTGACAAAAATTCTGGAGTTGAAAATGAAAAATTAAAGAGGGGTTCAACAGCACATTTGAACTGACAGAAGAAAAAAAAATCCATGAACTTGTAAACAGGTTAATTGAGATTATCTAATCTAAGCAACAGAAAGAAAAAAGAATGCAGAAAAATGAACGTAACTTTAGAGACCTGGAGGACACACTCACGCTACTAGTATTCACATAATATGAGCCCTAGAAGGAGAGGAGACAGAGAAAATGGAAGAAAGAATATTTGAAGAAATAATGGCCAGAAACTTCCGAAATTTGATGAAAAACGGCATCAAATCTGCATATCCAAGAAGCTCAACAATCTCCAAGTAGAATAAACCTCAAGACCAAGACACATCATAGTCAAACTAGCCAAAGATGAAGAATCTGGAAAGCAGCGAGAAGTGATTCATCCCACACAAAGCCCCCACCAGAACATGACTTCCTAGAACCATGCTCCCGGAACCAATGCTGACAGAATCTGAGGTAACAATCACTTGTGAGTCATCAACAGCACTGCCCTATCAGTGAAGTCAAAGATTGAAGAAGAACTCTTTCAAACCTTTCAAGTGCCCCCTCCTTTCCTTAAAGTCTTTTATAGAGGTCCCCTTCTTGGCCATCTCCATCCTGTGAGTCAGGACTGAAAGGACACAGACAGGTCACCGACAGCATTGTTGGGGCAAGCCTGCAAGCACGCATCACTGGGGATCTGACATGACAATGGCCGCCTGCCCCCTCTGAGGGCTACAGGACTTACCCCGTTGGGAAGCAGCTAAGCAGTAAGTAACTGTTGGCTTTAGACTGTATAGTATTTGTTCTAAGCATAAGGTAATATATAATATTTTCCTTAAAAAGAAGCTCCTAGTCTTACAGTATAACTGAAAACTAGGCATGTATATTTAGTGCATGTTTTTATAGCTATACAGATACACATCTACAGTTTTATATTGTACTTTATATTTTAATACACATCTACCTATTTGATATGGTTCTTATTTTCTTTCTTTCTTAAAGAAAGTTTTGTGTTCACTTGAGAAAAACTTGGAGGTGAATTTTTTCCAACATCCTAACCCAGTAGACGCCCATTCATCCAGCTACTATTTCCTGAACACCTATCCTGTGGCAGAACGTTTCGCTGGATGCCAGACATAGAGATGGAAGATGAGGTGTTTCTAGCAGGACAGGAATGGCACATGCTCAGTCTGAGCTTAGGAGAGATGGCCTGGAGGAGGTATCTGAGTGCTGAAGGATTCGCTAGGTGAACTGAAGTGAGGTTGGGCAAGGCTATCCAGGGAGAGGGGGCCAGCATGACATGGAAGTGAGGGAGAACCTCGCATATTGGAGGGATTCTAGGCAAAGAGCCATACAACATAGAAAATCAAATTTCCAAAATGCAGTTAAATTCAGTTCAATTCAACCAACATTTTCACCAATTCCCTCCTATATAGGCGGCGTTATACTATAATAGCTGCTGGGTTACAGAGATGTCAGGAAGACATGTCCACACCTAATTTCAATCAAGTGTGACAAGTAACAGTGGAGTAACAGAGAGACAGCATCGCAGAGGTGGCGAGGAACTTTGTCTGGAGGGTCCGAGTAGCTTTCAAAGGGGAAGGGATGAACAGGAATTCAAGCCCACCACAGGAACAAAAGGCGCTCTCAGTAGAGGATGCGGCATGTGCTTCACCACACAGGCAGGAAACTGTAGGCAGAGTGCCAAGAGCTGAATAGAGCTCATTAATACTGGGCCTTAGATTTGGAGTTGGGTGCAGGCTGGGTAGGAAGGAGGGGGAGAAGCAAGCTGGAGTTGGGCTGCACAGGGCCTTCCTAGGGCGTTCAGCTTTGATCTTTGGGCTACAGGGTCTTTGAAGGTGTCTGAACTGATGTGATAGGACGAGAGAGTGTTTTAGAAAATACCTACAGTGCAGGGGCAGATGAGAGGGTAAGATTAATACAGAGAGCAGCGAGGCTGTTACAGGCATCCTGGCCTGACCTGGCTGTGGTGGGGGAGCTGGAACAGGGTCATGGTTTCAAGAAATGTTAAGGATCTGGATCTCGGCTAGGAGGGCTTGATGGTTGAGGAGAGAAGTGTGGTGAGGGAGACGGAAAGGTCAAGGATGTGCTGCTGGTTCTGGTTTGTGTGACTGGATGGATGGTGATGTCACCAGCTGTCCACAGCCTAGCCACTGTCTCTTCATATGCACGCGCACACACACAGACATAGACACATACACACACACACCCCCCAGCTATGTGTCTTTTCTCCTCCTCCACTCCCTGTTCCTAAACCAGAAATGGAAAAACACAGAGAAAGCCCTGAAAATTTCCCCAATAGGTCTCATGGATGATGGGTCGGTGAGGTCCACTGAGTGAGGGCCAGACCCTGGCAGCTTCCTCCAGAAAGCACAAAATGGAAAACAATGCTCTCAGCATGTGCATGCACTCCTTATCTGACAACACTGAGCTCTTTACTACACTCTAACCACCTTCCTATGTCCAGCAGTTTTTCTCATCCCTTGATTCATGTTTGTAGTTACAGGGATTGTTATGGATAATTCTGCTATCTGATTCCTCAGATATGTGGCAATGTTTGAAGATCTTTCTCCTTCCCTCCCTCCCTTCCTTCCCTCCCTCTCTTCCTTCCTTCCCTCCCTCTTTCTCTTTTCTTTTTTTCTTTTCCTTCTTTCTTCCTCCCAGCTTTCATTTTATTGTGAAATATACTGTATTGACTGGGGTACATAAAATATCCATGTACCACTTAACACATTTTTATAACAACACACATGAAACTGCCACCAAGCAAAGAAACAGAGTCCTGCTAACACTGCAGAAGCCTCTCTCAAGTACTCACCTAATCACACCCCTTAGTCTCACCTCCCCATCCCACACTCCAAATCCTCCCACACCAGCAACTATTACTCTGACTTTGGGACTCACTTCCTTGCCTTTCTCTTTCTGTGTTGAAGTATGTTCCCCTAGACAATGGCATTTAGTCTTGCTTGTTTGGAACTTCATTCTTTGAAATTCCCTGATCCTGCTTCTCTCTTTCAGCATTGGGTTTATAAGATTCACCCATGCTGTTGTAGGCAGCCATGCTGTCTGCCATGTGGCTATATCGCCATTTTTTTTCCACTCTATTGGGATGGTCATTGGATTGTTTCCAGAGTTGAGCTCTTATGAACAAAGCTCCTTGAACACACTTGTACATGTATCCTAGTCACAGTTCCTAAGTTTCCTCAGGGTTTATACCTGGGACTGGAGCTGCTGGGTCATCTGGTGTCTTTCTTATTGTTCCATATTACTCAATATTGTGTGAGGGCCTTCTTGGTCCATGTCCCTGGAAACATTCACCATCATCTCTCACCTTTTTGTTTTAAACCACTTTTCCCAAAATAAACTCCTCTCCTAAAATACACTCTCCTCCTCCCCTCTGCTGTCAGTGGGCCTGTCTTCTGTGTCCCAGGCTCGTAACAGAGGACATTCACATGTGAGCATGCCCATAGGCAGACAGGAACAATTCCCAAGTGAGTACACCAAAACCTAAATTCATTCGAATTGATTTAACAAACGTAAATTCTTCTTGGCCTCATCATGTCACACCTGTGTGTTCTGATACCCTAGTTGAGAGCCACTGTCCTTCTTGGCCGAGTGTCCATGTTTTTAGCAGCCTTGAGCTTGAATGTACTGACTGCCTCTCCAGCTCAAAGCCATGACCACCCCACATGTTTCTCTACCAAAGCTTGTCCCTCACAAACACCATCATGGGGACAAAGAGCAGTGATTACATTTTCTCAAATTCAGTAGTACAGAACAAAGGGCTGTCCCCTGGCACGTGATACTCACAGACCTGTCTTTTCTGCTGCCCCCACAGGGTCTGACCAGCCGACCTGGACCTGGCCAAGGGTCCTGTCATCCCTCATGGCCACCCCACCATTCCGGCTGATAAGGAAGATGTTTTCCTTCAAGGTGAGCAGATGGATGAGGCTTGCCTGCTTCCGGTCCCTGGCAGCATCCTCTCCCAGTATTCGCCAGAAGAAACTAATGCACAAGCTGCAGGAGGAAAAGGCTTTTCGCGAAGAGATGAAAGTTTTTCGTGAAAAAATAGAGGACTTCAGGGAAGAGATGTGGACTTTCCGAGGCAAGATCCATGCTTTCCGGGGCCAGATCCTGGGTTTTTGGGAAGAAGAGAGACCTTTCTGGGAAGAGGAGAAAACCTTCTGGAAAGAGGAAAAATCCTTCTGGGAAATGGAAAAGGCTTTCAGGGAGGAAGAGAAAACTTTTTGGAAAAAGTACCGCACTTTCTGGAAGGAGGATAAGGCCTTCTGGAAAGAGGACAATGCCTTATGGGAAAGAGACCGGAAACTTCTTCAGGAGGACAAGGCCCTGTGGGAGGAAGAAAAGGCCCTTTGGGTAGAGGAAAGAGCCCTCCTTGAGGGGGAGAAAGCCCTGTGGGAGGATAAAACGTCCCTCTGGGAGGAAGAGAATGCCCTCTGGGAGGAAGAGAGGGCCTTCTGGGTAGAGAACAATGGCCACATTGCCGGAGAGCAGATGCTCGAAGATGGGCCCCACAACGCCAACAGAGGGCAGAGCTTGCTGGCCTTCTCCCGAGGCAGGGCGTAGCCAGCATGCAGGTGCAGGGCCCTGTGGTCCAGACTCCCCTGGGTTGGGATTCAAGTCCAGGGTGAGCCCATGTGCTGGAGAAAATACACACTCATTGGTCTCCTTGCTTTGAAAGATCCAATAAAGTCCTGAGGCAAGGTCTGGAAAACCAACTTCTCTGAGGAAGGCTGGCTGCATGTTTTCCAGGTTTTGTGATGATCCAAGGTCATGTTCCCACCTCTGGGCCACAGAGCTCGGTCCCAGGCAGCTCCCAGTGACCCTAGCCTGTGCGGGTGTTTGGAAGTGGAGACGCTCTGGCTCTCTTTAAGAGTCAAAATGGGGAGGAGAGGCTTGGGCCACGCCAGCTAGAGACACACAGGGACGGAGAGGGGCTGAGACGCCACTGTCTCCTCCACACTGTGGGGAGGTCACTTCTCCTTCACTTGGGGCAGTCTTGGAGGCCTGGAGAGGGCTGACAGCATTCCAGTAAAGGCCTCCGTGCTGTTAACTCTTCGTTTGTGCCTCATGTGGAAGACACAGGCAGAATCCCTGCACGACCCACTCACTGGTAGTTCCGAGTTCCACCAAACGTCTCAGCTGCCCTACTCAGGCAGCATGAGAATGGGGCCTTGGCGTGGGGGCTGAGACTCAAAAGTGCGGCCCCCAATAGCACTGACGCCCCCGATGAGGGAGTCAAGTTGACCCAGGGAGTGGCCTGGGCAATGCATGGGCATGTTCCCTGCCCCTGCCCTCACATATTCCCACTCACATAAGTCTCATGGTCCTTGTGTTTCTGTATTATACATCCTTTTTGGGGGGCTTCCTGCTTTCATCTATTTTAAAATTAAAATACCCTAGGGAGTAGTACATTGAATGAATGTACATGAACGTGGTCAAGCAACTTATGTGCCCAACTTTTCTTCTGGGGGTGGGGAGATTAGATGGTCTTTATAGGGAATGCTACACAAATGACCAGAAGTGCGGGAGTAAGGGAGTAAGAAATGCCACGACAAATGTGTCCTGCTTCCCCTTTCCTTAGGCCTGGCCTTCATTGTTATTAACACATCAACTTACCTCACCGTGGTGGGTCCCCTACTACTAGACAAGCACTTTCTCATGCACCTCCTCATGTGACCTTCACCACAGCTGTGGGCTGGCAGGGAGGTACATAAACCCATTGTACAGATGAGGAAACAGAGACCTAAAGAAGCAATGTGAGTGCATGTGGTCCAGCAAGTAGCAAAGGGGAGGGCCAGGACCAAAACCCACAGTGTCTGTCTCTTGGTATTGTGGCCCTTTCCTAATACAGCCCTGGGTCACGGAAAGTGACTTGGCTGATAGTGGTGTCAATACTGGGAGAGCCTTAAAGTACACTAGGATTTCACAGTGGCTTGGGGGTGGAGAGATAGGGAGAGGAGAGGACAGGGATCTTTACAAAGTCAAGGGTGAACAAATACCCTTGGTGCCAGGAGAGTGGGCCAACTCCCAGGAGCAGCCAGGCCTCTGAGGCTTCAGATGATTGTGGGAAAGCCTGGGTTACTGCATGGCCAATGGAAAAATTGGCCCTGGGAAAGTCTGGGTTTCTTGCAAGTCCTCTGATTCTCAGAGGAAGCAGGGTCAGAGCAGTGGGAGCAGCTTTTTCCTTGGTCACACATCCATCCTCAGCTCTCCATGGGTCCCAGGGCAAGGACTTCAGCAAGCCATGGGGAAGAGGATGCAGGGTGGAGAGAATTCGCTGCCAGGGGCCCACACTCAAGACCTGGATGGTGTGGGCCATTGGATGGTATTCACACTGCAGGAACCCCAGTGCAGAGAAAAGCTGCAGATTCAAAAATCCCCAGAGATTCTGCCAAAGACAAAATTCAGGGTGAAGGGAGATGAAAAGTGTACTCCAGACCTCCACCATTGCAGACTCCTTTTATCTGCTGTGGAAAGGAAGTTCTCAAAGCTTGGTTAGCACCTGGGTGAACTCAACCTTTCTTCTTGTTCCCTGCCATCCAACAAGAAGGTGGGTAGCCAGCATCCCTTTGCTACATAAATCAGTTAATTCATCATCCACTTATGTATTTATTCACCACCACTGTGCCTTGCCAACACTATGCTATGTTTGGGAATGAGCTAATTCTTGCCTACAGGAAGCTTCCTGTCTAGTGGGGGAGTCACACAATCACAATGTCATTATTTGGAAAATTTGGCAAATGCTAGGAGGGAAGAGGCCCATGGGGCTGCCTCTCTGAGAGAGCACTACAGCAGTGCATGTCACTCGAGTGTGCTTTAAACACTATGCAAAGATGCACAGAGATGAATGAAACCAAGTTTTAGCCAAAAGGAAACCTAAGGATAAGTAAGCTGTGTACAACTAATATCTGGGAATCACTTGACCTTCAGCATTGTTTCACAGATAGAGTGCAGATAACATTCACAGAAACATCTCCTAACTTCTGGGCTTTTATTAATACTGTTAGCACAAATGCAGACAGATTTCTCCACAACCTCAGCAGCAGCCAGAGCTGGCTTCCCTTAGCCAGCACCTGTGACAGCAAGGCTGAACTCCTGAGAGAGTTCTTGGGTCTTTCGTAAGACAAAGCACAGGCAAATATCTATGGAGCGGCTCAGCCTCCCTGCTTTGAGCTCCTGGCAGGCAGAAATGTCATTTATGCTGTTTCAGAGTCCTGCTCATTTAGCTGAGTTCCAGATTCGAAATGAATCATCTTTTATTCCAAAATCATAATGCAGATACTAGAAGATTCAGAGGCGCCAGAAACAGCATCTATTGTCATAACTGTTGTTTCACCATTAAATTCATCCTCCCCGCAAAGCCTGAGCTATGCCTCCACCCAGAAGTGCTTACCCAAATTACCCAAAGCTGCCAGAAGGGAAAGGAAATATTTTTGAAATGCAGTGGGTTCTCCAGTGTCTTCTCTGGTTTAAACCATCTGTGGTTTATCTCCAGGAAAGGGGCTACTCACCCAACCCCTCTCCACCTTGCCATCCCTAGACTCATGTAAGAGTTTAGATAGAGAAGGCATCCCACTGGCTGTCTAGCTGAACCCCCTCATTTTGTAGATGAAGGAACAATGCTCAGTGAAGAGACTTTGGCTGTGGTAAGGAGTGGAGCTGTGTCATGACCAAGGTCTGACTCTAGTTCATCTATTGCTCTCTCCATCCTCACATTATTAACTTCAACAAAGCTATTCCTCATTGCCCCGAGGAGGGTGGACCATGTCCTAAGTTCTTATGTGCCAGCATTAGACGTTGTGCTGTCAAGAATTCTCTTGTCCCTTTAAACGGTATCAATGGGGCTAGCTCCACCCTTGTCCCTAAATTAAAACTCCAGTAGACACCATGGATTCTTCCAGTCACTTTAAGTTAAAAAAACCCAGTCCCAATTCAGTAATTTTTTTTTTTTTTGAGATGGAGTCTCGCCCTGTCACCCAGGCTGGAGTGCAGTGGCACGATCTCGGCTCACTGCAACCTCTGCCTCCGGAGTTCAAGGGATTCTCCTGCCTCAGCCTCCTGAGTAGCTGGGATTACAGGCACCTGCCACCACACCCGGCTAATTTCTGTATTTTTAGTAGAGACAGGGTTTCACTATGTTGTCCAGGCTGGTCTCGAACTCCTGACCTCGTGATCTGCCCGCCTCAGCCTCCCAAAGTGCTGGGATTACAAGTGTAAGCCACCGCACATGGCCTCAATTCAGTAATTAAGATGTTCCATTCCCATGTAATAAAGCTCTGGACCCTCAAGTAGGCTCTGCAGGAATCAGAAATCCTGCAGTTGAAGAGGAGATGAATACTTCTCCTTTTCCTCTCCTGGTCGTGCTCATGTAGGTTTGGATCCTTCCGAGGTGGAAGTAGAGGGGACGGAGAAGCAGGAGAGTTCTTCCATGACTGATCCTATTCTAGAGGTCTAGCTTTGACCTTCTCTGGATTTGACAGCTGTTTAAAGCTGCTGCTTCTTAGTCTTTATGGTGGCTTTTGTGGGTCCTTGGTTACCCCTTTCCCTGTGAAAGTCGTTGATGCCAAGGTGAAGTCACTCACATCAGGCCCAAGCAAAGTGGAGCCAGGGCGGGCATGAAGGAGGGGATCTCACACTCAAACAGCATGACAGTGCTGCTGTGGTTGGATAACATTTTGAAATATATAACAGTACTTTTTGTGTGTGTGTGTATGACTATCTATTTAACCAGAGCCATCCATTTTATTAGGACAAACTAAAAATACACATAGAAAGGGTCTTTATTCAGTTTTTGGCTTTTAAAATAGGTTCTTGGCCCATTTCAGAAGCTTTATGAGAGGAGGAAAAAAGAAAAAACAAAGAATAATTTTCAAATTAAAGGGCAAAGCCCAGAAGAAATGAGAATGAAAGAGAAGAGGAGGGGATGTCCAGTTAGAGATAACAAAGCAAATGCATGCACTGGCTTCTACTCTCTCCCTAAGTCCCGATAAAACACAGAAAAGGGGTTGTTTTTAAAAATCAGAAATAAATCCACAAGAACAAAAAGAATCAGAAAGAAACCAACAGCAACACAATTTTGAAAGCAGAAAAGCTGAGGAATGAGTGGAAACGGAATTAGCAAAAATAATAAATCTGAACTAAACTGGCAGTGGGGGAAAGCCAAGAACCAACCCAACTTATACTACAGAGCCACCTCCCTCTCACCAAGGCTGGAAAATTAGCAGGCCAGGTGCCTCCTGAAGCACGAGGATAGATGGAGCCAAGGACAGGAAGACTACATTTTCAAGAAGCAAACTCTTAGATTCTCTCCCCTACAAACTGCTCCTCCATTTTGCAGAAGATAGGAGGTTTATTCTTTGGGGAGGACAAAACTCAGGGTCCTTAAACTGCAGATATCAGATATTGCAGAAGATGGTGATATCTCACAAAAAAATGGCAAAAAATAAAATTATACATTATGTGTTGAGACCTTCCTCCTCCCCATCTCCCGCCTGGCACCCTCCCCACCATAGAAGCCGACCTCCCAGATGACTCCTAGCAATTCTCCCCCCTCTGGTATGCATACCCTTGGACCATCCCAACTCACACTTGAGTAGGGCTGATCTGTGTGACCAATGGAATAATAAGAAAAATGACAGAGTATGACTTTTTTTTTTTTTTTTGAGACGGAGTCTCACTCTGTTGCCCAGGCTGGAGTGCAGTGGCACAATCTCGGCTCACTGCAAGCTCCACCTCCTGAGTTCATGCCATTCTCCTGCCTCAGCCTCCCGAGTAGCTGGGACTACAGGTGTCCGCCACCACACCCAGCTAATTTTTGTATTTTTAGTAGATACAGGGTTTCACCATGTCAGCCAGGATGACAGAGTATAACTTCTAAGGCTAGATCATAAAAGACACTGTGGCTTCTGCCTTGCTCTCTCTTGAATCACTTGCTTTGGAGGAAGGCAGCTGCCATGTCACAAGGACACATGGGGAGGAAATGAAGCCTCCTGCCAATAACTAGCATCCCTTGCCACTTGCCAGGAATGTCAGTGAGCCCCTCTGGAAGCAGAACCTCCAGACTGAGCCAGATGGTTGCAGCTGTTCCACACCTCACTGTAACGTCTTCTAGAACCACCCAGCTAAGCTGTTCTTAGATTCCCAACCCACGGAAATTGTAAAATAATAAATGTTTATTTTTTTAAGCCACTAAGTTTTAGGGTAATTTGTTATGCAAAAATAGATAATAATCTCCCCCTACATATACACAAACACACACACACACACACACACACAGATGCCCACAGGCTTTCCAGCCTTCCTTCCTGACTCAGCTCCCAGAATGCTGGCAGCCAAACTTGTCCCTTCTAACAGGAGAATGGAAGCATCTTCCCCAGGGAATTTGATCAGCTCAGGAGCATAGGCCTAGAAGTGCTAATTCTGGGGACTCGCCCATGCACACAGAGCTTCTAATAACTGTTTTATTGCTCCTCTCTTAAATATGAGCAGATGTCCAAGGATCACTGGGCACTTTTGGAAAGCCTCTAATATGATATAGCCTAAAATTAACAGATAACTGTAGCTTGGAGGAAATAGAGAATATACAGGGAGAAAGAAGCTTCTAAAAGATCATAAATTATTATTAATATCCATAGAGAGATAAGAAAGATATTGCATCACCAAAACAAGAACAAAATGCTAGGAATATTCAGAAAACCAAAAAAAGAGTTATTGGACAATATGACAGCAGGAATGAAAAGTTCAAGAAGTGAGTTGGAAGATAAGGTTGAAGAACTCTCTAAGAAAGATGAGCAAAAAGACAAACATAGATAGGGGACGTTTAAGAAGAGAGAGAGAGAGGCTTAGACCAGGAGTTCCATCCTCCACATACTGAGATCAAAAAAGAAAGAAAAGGAAAAGAACATAGGGGAAGACATGCTCAAAAAAATCATTCAAGACTATGTCCCAGAACACAAGTTTGCAGATGGAAAGGGCTCATGAGTGCCCAGAAGAGTGGATGAAAACAGATCCAACCAGGACACATCACTATGGAATTTCAGAATACTGGGAGCAAAGAGAAGGCCTAAAATCTCCTAGAGAGAAAAAGAGGAAGAGAGACAGAACAAGAGCAAGTAACAAAAATAAAGTTATATAAAATAAGACAAGCAATCAAAATAGCTTCAGATTTCTCAATGACATCACTGGAGGATGTTACAACAATGGAGGACAAGGAAACATTGATATCAAAATTCTGAGAGAAATGATTTTCAACTGCAAGTTTTATCCTTAGACGAATTATCAAGAATGAGGGTAGAATAAAGGCATTTTTCAGGCACATGAGATCTCAATTTACACGAATGCACCCTCTTCTGGGAAGCCCCACTAAACTGTGGGGGTTAAGCAAGACGGGGGTAGAGGTGGCATCAGGAAGCAGGAGATCCAATACAGTGGTCAGGGGAGGGGAGACCCCAGGGGACAGCTGTGGCCCAGGCCCAGGCAGAACCCCAGTCCAGACTGGAGCAGTCGGAAGTCATTAAAAAAGACAAGACGAAATTAATGGAACTCCTAAAGTAACTGAAGGTGTTAAAAGGAGAATGAACATTGCTGGAGGAGAGTTTGAGAGTGAATCAGTAGTAAGTATGGAGAAAACTCAGCAACTGAGAGAAAAACAACAGTTACATATTAATGTCAAACAAAGAGTTGTGCAGGAAAGGAAGAATAGTGTGGTCTACTACATACCCAGCTGTGAATGGCATTTACGTAGTTATGTAAAATATAAATAGCACCGAATAGTGATCCACCCAAGTTACAATACACAATATTGGAATGAGAGAGGAGATGGGAAATCTGCTCATTTTTTAATTGTGGGACGTCAGTATATAATGCCTAACACTAAAAATTTTAAAAGTAGTAAGATAAGCATATTACTTAAAGCAATGTTTCTTGAATTTCATCATACATCGGAATCAACCACAGGGCTTGTTAAATCGCCAGTTGTTCTGCCCCATCCTTCTGCTCTAGCCACACAGAACATCTCTCACTTCCCTGCAGTGTCTAATTCCCTTGTGATGCTGGACTTTTGCATGTGTCGCTACAGTAATTGGGATGTTCTTCCCTCATCCTTCACCAGGATGAGCTCACATTCATCCTTCAAGTATCAGCCTAGATATGGCTGACTCTGAAGAGCCTTCCCTGACCTTGCGATCCTTCTGGGGTCCCTCTTCTACCTGTACTTCCCCTGGCCCAGCATTGGTCACCCATCTTCTAGCAGACTGTAAGGTGAAGAGTGCAGAGACTATACAGGGAATACTCAAAGGCTTTGTGGCTGCCCAGTACCTTTGGAACACCCTTCTTGTGTTTGGGGAATTTCCCGTCTCATCTGTGAAAGCCAGAAATTTATTTCCCAGCCTCCCTTACAGCCAGAGCTCAGACATGTGACCCAGGCTCCACCAATCACAGGCATCCATGCCAGACCTCAGTGAAGAAAAAGATGCCACATGAAAGTCATTGTGTGAGGGCAGGAAATCAAGCTTTTAGAAGCAGCAGGGACAGAGGCCCTGGCAGAGGGGTCTCTGCCTGGGACAGTAGTGTGAGCCAGAACCCACATCCTGCTGCAGGGGCAATAAGGGCTCTTTTGGAGCAATCCAGAACTGTTTTCTGCATAATGTTCCTGGCTGTGTAGCCACTTACCCTCACTCTCTGGCTGTGGGGGAAATTTCCTGAGCTACTGAATGTCCTTTGATAAATGCCATCTCTAATAAGCTAGCAAGAGTGGGTTTCTCTTTTTTTTAACTAAGAACCAGGCCAAGATAGAGAGTAACTGTCTTGCTTTGAGTTTTATCCTCAGTGCCTAGCAAATCTTGGGCATGCAATAGATACTCAGTACATGTTTAATGATATAGATGAATGAAGGAAGGAATATTTGATGACCTCTGACTTCCCCGAGGGAAGGAGTGTGAGGCCACAGTAGGCACTTCTCGTCCTGCCCCTTCCCAATGAGGAACCACACATCTAGGTTTATATCCAGGCCTTATAACCCCACACCCAAATGCAGGCAAAGGAAAGATGCCCCTTGATCCACGGAGGATTCCATTCTGAAGCTCATGATCACCTCTTTAACCCCAGGGAAGGGTGAGTCATACGGGTGAATTCTCCCTCTCACGGCTGCAGGTGGGTAGGAGCACACTTCATCACTTGTTTTCCTATTTTTATGCTCACTGTGAGCTCCTCCAGCCAGAAGCGCTGGTTTTGCTCGTGTTTTATGGCTGTGCTGTCTGTGCCTACCTCCCTCCTCCTCCACAATTTGAAATGAGCTCTTAAGTAATATAAAACAATGCTTCGTGACAGCCTGACTGGGGTTGGATTGCTAGGGGCGGTCACTGCACACCGAGCTGCACATTTGCAGAACTCAGAGCTGGTTGCTTAGCAACAAAATGAGATGTTGGATTAACTAGTTCTAGACCCACATTTCCCTAACCAATGAAGATTTAACCCTTTGCTGCAGAGCAAAGACCCCAGCAAAGCCTTGAGAAGAGAGAACAGTTGCTCATGTTGGTTGAGAGCTTACTCTGCTTTAAGTACTGTTCTAATGCTGTGCACCACATTATATCTCAATTAATCCTCACAACAACCCAGTGAAGTGGTGCTAGTATTAGCTTTGGTTACAAATGAGAAACCTGAGGCATAGGGAGCCCAAGGTCACACAACCAGTAAAAGGTGGAATGGGGATTTGGACCCAGGCTGTTTGGCTCCAGAACCCATTTTTTTTTCCAACCAAGTTAAAATGCTGCATTCAACAGCCACTTTCAAATGCCTTTCCCTTAAAGCAACTAAAGTAGGAAGCTCACCAATGGACATACCTACTTCTTTAGCAGCATGCAAAGTGAAGGAGTTTAACACACTACTTACACCGCAAATGGTCGCATCCACGGATGACCTGGTTTTGATGCCAAGGCCTTTACCACACATGACACATGACCAAGAAGACATTCTGATGACAGTTCACTTGGAACTTTACCCACCTACCCCTCTCCAGACCCACTGGAGGGTCAACCAGACTCTGACTTGGCCCAGGGGTCATTTCTTGACCTGGCTTGGGGTGATGAGAGGTTATGGCTGTGCAATGGGCACAGAACTGGGAAGAAAAGAACCTCCTTGCAGGTGCTGCTGATCAGGGCATGAGCACAAGCCCACATACAGCCTCCTGGTCAGGCTCAGCTCCCACTTGCCTGTACAAAACCACCCAGACATACCTTACTGAAGGCCTCCAGGTATGAGACCTGTGGGAGACAGTTGTCTTTTCCTCCCTAGCCACAAAGATCAGTGTAAACCCCAACTCCAAAACCAAAGCCCTTTACTTCTCCCCTGCTCTTCCTCCCTCCTGGGTCTTCACCTAAGGCAATTCTCTCCTAGCTACTTTTCCCTCTCTGCCTCTGGTCTGCTAGGTTTCCTAGAGCAGATCTAAGTTGGGGCTTCACTGACAGGCTCCTTTTCATCCTCAGCCCTGTGCCCTCCCTCCAGTTTGTTCTTTGCAGCTCTCCTGGGGGTGTTCCCAAAACAAAAAAGGAACAAATGTCACTGGAGGGTGACCAGGAACCATTTGTCAGTGCATTGGCCTCTTGGCTTCTGGAACATCTCCAACAAACTCCCCAGACTCCACCAGGACCTCTTTCCAAATTATGTTCTCTTTTAATAGCTCCTGTTGGAATTTCCTTTGAAGTGTGGTCAACAGACCACTACATGGCCCCTAGTGGTCTGTCTATTAAGAGATCTTCAGGCGGGGAATTCAGAGTGTCATGAAATAATTTCATTAGCACATATTTCACCAGTTTGAAAAGAAGCTTAACTGTGGGTACAGAAATCCCATTAGGCTCTCAATAATAATTACCTATGCACAGATTCACACATGCTACAAAGATTGCTCTATGCCTTGGTTAATAGTTAACTTCACATCATTTGCATTTAGGATATTAGTTACTTTTGTTAAATTTGTACACTCTGATTTTATTATTGTGTGGTCTTATATCCTCATGATTCTAAAATGGAACCATTGAAGGGAGATGATGTTTTCAGGAGCAATGGGTGGTGAGCAAGCAGGTACTAGAGGGTCTGGAAAATCAATTTTTGGTGTGTAAATTTGTTATTAGGTATTGGGAAACCATTAAAGGTCTTTGTTTGCTCACTTGTTTTTGCATGTGAACATGTATTTTGCTGTTTATAACCCCAACTATCTTATAGGAGGTGAGATTCCATTAAACAGACAATCCTTTGTTTGAAGAGTACTTTGTTGGGTTTGAGGTGCAAGCCGGAGAGCAAGATGGCGAGAGGCGGATTTCTCTGGAAATCTGGAAACTAGCAGGAAAAATCTGGGACCTCCAGTCAGCAATAACGCCAGAATTCCTACACCGCATGAAATTGAAGATTTGGTTAGAAGGGAGACCCAAAACTAAAGCCCCTTCTTCCAGCCAAAACTTGACACTCACCAGTGTTCCTAGGAGCGACCTGAGAGGCAAGGATTGAGAACCAGAGATAGAAAACAAGTAGCTCGGCAAGATGCACACAGCTCTGTCCAACCTGCACAATGTGACCCCCTCTGAAGGCCTCTTCCCGCCCCAACTTATCATTTAAATGCTGTGTAACTAAACACTTCAGAAGATTAAATGTCATAATATAGGTAAAATGCCAAGCACACAGAAGTCCCTCAATAAATGTCTACTTCCTGCCTTTTCTCCCCATGTCACATGCTGCATTACACTAGAAGGCAGGGCAGAGGTTCTGCCTTGTCCATCTCTGTACCTTCAGCTCCCTGCACAGAGCCCGGCTTATGTAGGTGCTCAATGAATGTTTGTGTGCTTGAGAGAATGCGCCATAATTTACTAAGTCATTCTACTAAGCTATGTATTAATAATTGAACATTGTGCTTGTTTTAAAATTTGCTTCATTATAAATATCACTACAATGAATATATTTGTTCCAATTTTGGATTGTTTCTTTAGTTAAGGCTCAAGAAAGTAGAAACAGTAAACTAAGAGGTAAATTTCTCCAAATTATTTCCTGATGTGTCTAAATTGATAATTCTACCAGAGCTTTCAGCATTTTTCTTACCAATTTGTATGAAGTATTTAGATAATGAAGAATATTAACTCCTGTCTTATTTGTTGCAAATTCTTTTCCCACTCTTGTTGTACCTGTTGTACTACTTGAGTACTGATGTATGATTTTATTTCAGTTATACTGTGGTCACTTTTACATTTTAAGAAACTTAAAATTGTAATTTTTTTCTGGAAAATTTATACTTAGGCCTCTCCCATATATGAGTGTGATAAATAGTCATTGCTATTTTCTTTTGTTGTACCCCTCCTCCTTGTATTAGTTTGTTTTCATGCTGCTATGAAGAAATACCTGAGACTGGATAATTTATAAATTGCGGTTCCATGGGGCTGAAGAGTTCCACAGGGCTGAGAAGGCCTCGGGAAACTTAAAATCATGGCGAAGAGGGAGCAAACATGTCCTTCACATGGCGGCAGGGAGAAGTGCCAAGCAAAGTGGGGGAAACACCCCTTATAAAACCATCAGATCTCAGCTGGGCATGGTGGCTCACACCTGTAATCCCAGCACTTTGGGAGGCTGAGGCAGGATGATCATGAGGTAAGGAGATAGAGACCACCCTGGCTAACATGGCGAAACCCTGACTCTACTAAAAATACAAAAAATTAGCCAGGCGTCGTGGCAGGTGCCTGTAGTCCCAGCTACTCGGGAAGCTGAGGCAGAAGAGTCGCTTGAACCAGAGAGGCGGAGGTTGCAGTGAGCTGCGATCATGCCACTGTGTTCCAGCCTGGGTGACAGAGCAAGACTCTGTCAAAAAACAAAACAAAACAAAACAAAAACCATCAGATCTCACGAGAACTCAATCACTATCACAAGAACAGCATGGGGGGAATGCCCCCATGATCTAATTACCTCCCACGAGGTCCCTCCCCCAGCACATGGGGATTACAATTCGAATTACAATTCAAGATGAGATTTGGGTGGGAACACAGAGCCAGACCATATCACCTCTCCAATAGCTTATTTTTTAAGTAGGTAACTCTTGAATGTATTTGGAATTAAATTGGTATTTGATATATGGAGAAAGGTAAGGGCCAGAGAGATTTTTCTACACTGCTAATTAGGAATTTCCTTACAATGTATTAAATGACTCTTCCCTTCACTATATGAAGGCTCTTTTGTTACATATTAAATTTATATGTAATATATTTGTATTTCTTGTTTCTATTTAATGTTTTGTTGCATTTGTTAGAATTTCCAAAAGGACATAATAAAAAGATGGTAACATTGGGCTTCATGGTTTTGCTCTCAGTTCTCATGACAGGTTGATTTGTATTTACACAGAGATTCTGGTAATTTAAGGCCCAGCAGAGCCTCCCTTAGGAGATACTCTGGACAAGAAAAGCCATAGCCCTGGGCCCCACAGATCACAAATAAACAGACAAAGATTTTTGAGCTTTGTAACCACTTTGGTCAATGGGAACATAAGCAGAACTGGGCCTCTTGGCAATGCATGTCTCCTTTTCCTCTAGGCTGAGAAACAGAGAAAACCATTCTGCAGGAGGAAAAAAAAGAACAAAACATACTTGCAGAGACAGCGAGGTGAGAGCCCAGCACAGGGACTTCCTGTGCTCCTTACAGCATGCCAACTTCTGGTCCCTGAGCTCCTAAGCCCAGGTTCTTCTATGACATAATCCAATACCCATATAAGACTTTCGCATTTTCTTATGTTAGCCCATGTTCGTTTTTCTTGAAAGTGAAAAAGTCTTAAGTAACAGTAACTCAAGGGATTGGATGAGCTGTCTATCGCCACGACTCACCATCACTCACAGAAGTAATCCATCAAACTCAGGGCTGAGAACATTGCAGACGACTTTAAGGGGTTTCCTGTGTCATCCAAACCCATCTACAGAGAATGTAATAATTAAAAATTTGTACAATTCAGAGGAAGATTTGGAATAGGAGTTGAAGTTAAGATGAGTGGTCGCTATATAAAGGCAAATGAAAAACGTGTCCTTTACCTTCTCATGCACACCTACCCAACATACACATGACCCTTCCACTTCCACCAGGAATTTCAGATCACCTGCTTTGTGCCAGGCACTAAGCATACAACGGTGACTTGCAAATGGGCATCGTCCTCGAAGACTTTAAAACACAGTGGGAGGATAAGACTTAATTTCAACAGAATGTGGCAGGTGCTCAAAGAGAGGTTTGCACAGGATGGTTAGGAATGTGGAGAAAGGTCATTTAGTCCAACAAGAGGGTCCAGGAAGGGCTTTCTAGAGAATAAAAGGAGAGAAGGAATCAAACAGGGAGTCGAGTCATTATGGATGCCTCCAGTTGACACCCTGGTTGACAGCAAAAAGAGTCAGATGCTCCAAATATTCTCTTGTAACAACCAGAATTCATTGCTCTTCCCTTTAACATGCCATGGGGCTGAAGGGTGGAATAGCTGGGGGTGGGAGGGGTCGCCAACGAAACTGTAGATTTTCTGTTTTTAAGCTCAAATTTGATTTGAGAACATTAGTAATAGAACATGCATGGGTAACAAATGATAGAGTCTGTAGTTTTGATGGGTGCTTATTTTTGGAAAGTAGTAGGTGGCTGCAGTAATTTTGAAGTTTCTAGATTGTTGACTTTCAAATTCAATTCCTTTCACCAAAAAAAAAAAAAAAAAAAAAAAAGTAAGGACTCTAAGCTAAGCTGTGAACAAAGAAAGACTGAGAATCTATTGAAATACTTGAAGAGAACCTGTGTAATTATGAGTCTCCACCCTGAGGCATGGGAATGTAGTATTAAAGTATTTGGAAATTAGAATCAGTTATTTTTAAAAACCTGATTGGGACAACCAAGAAGGTAAGTAAATGATGAAACACACAGGGAATTTTTTTTAAGTCACAGTTTGTTGTACAAAGTCAAATGACAGAACAATACAAAGGAAAAAGTCAGTTGGTCCCCACACTACCTTCCCACCCATAGAAATTACACTCTGGTAAAATAAAATAAAAAAATTGACAAAACAAACATATGCTAATGACTAAAAGGAAAAATCTAGAAGTTGAAATTCTTCAAGACTATTTTTTTCCATTGGGGCCACATTTTTGAATGTGGGCAGCAGGCCCCACAGTCCCATGGGTGCCACAAGAAAACCACAGATCTTGGTCAGCAGCATCTAAATTCCAGCCATGGAGGGGGTGAGGGATAAAAGACTACAAATTGGGTTCAGTGTATACTGTTCGGGTGATGAGTGCACCAAAATCTCACAAATCACCACTAAAGAACTTATACATGTAACCAAGTAGCACCTGTTCCCCCAAAAACCTATGGAAATAAAAAGTGTAATAAATAAATTCCAGCCAAGGTCCTGGAGAATGTTGGGAAGAGGTGACTGAAGTGATTATGACCTACACTGAAAAGTTAGGTGAACTGCCATTGCATAGCCAGAGTAAAAAGAGGCTGAAGGATAAGCAGTAACAATCACCAAGTATTCTGGGTGTGGCCGAACAAGTGAATAACACTGAAGGAAAGGTGTGGAGGCAGCAGTAAGCAGGGATTTAGGTCATACATGCTGAGGCTCTTACTGTGATGATTGTTCTATTCTGGAAAGGATGTAAAATCTCTTCTCTGGGGCTGTAGGAACAGGGTAAATTGTCATTCACCAGGGATAGTTCTAACATTAACAGCCTGAAAGGTTATAGATGACATGGATGGTGTGCCTTGAAAGTTTATTATAATAACTCTTTTTAAAAAAATCAGATGAGAAATGAAGGAAGGACTAGAAAGGTGGCAGGAGGAATGGAAGAATTTGAAATCAACCTATCCGATGGAAAATAGAAAGAGGAAGTAGGAGGAGTAAAAGCTTCAAGGGCTGGACAGAAGTGGGGAGGGGTGTTAGTGAACACAAAGCTCTAAAAAACAGCTGCTGTGGTCTGAATGTATGTGAGCTCACAAAACTCATAGGTTGAAATCCTAATTCCCAAAGTAATCTTAGCAGGAGGTGGGGTCTTTAGGAGGATGGCGCCCTCATGAATGGAATTAGTGCCCTTATTAAGGAGGCCCCAGAGAGCTGCCCTCCCACCATGTGAGGGAGTGGCAAGAAGACACCACCTATGAGCCAGGAAATGAGCTCTCACCAGACACCAAATCTACCAATGCTTTGAACTTGGATTTCCCAGGCTCCAGAACTGTGAGAAATAAATTTCTGTTACTTATAAGCTGCTGAGGTTATGGTATTCCACTACAGCACCCCAAAAGAACTAAAACAGTAGGGGTGCAAGAGAGAAAGAGGACATGAGGTGTTGGTAAGGGTTGTGTGGTGTAAGAGTGGATTGGCATTTAATCTATTTTCTATGGTGTGAGACTAAAGAATTTAAAGACAACGATAAAGAAAAATTTATTTAAAACATTTTCATTTATGAAATTGTGTTTCTTTGAATGTGACATTGTTTTAGGACTGAACCACGTAAGTCTATGATCTTGTTGGGATTGCATAAATTAGCCACTCATTTACTCATCAAAACCTCATTCAATGTCTAATATGTGCCAAGCACAGTCCCTGAGATTCTATGACGTCATTTAGTTACCCTAGCTGTTTTCAATAATTAATATATACATTGTTAACTGTGCTTAATGACATTTTGGAATTGGACTGTTGGGTCTTTATATTGCTGAGACTCCTACTTCCTATTGAAAGAAAAGCTGTATATGTTATCCCCCGGTGTAAGCTTGTTTATTGTCTGATCTTAAATAGAATATTGAAGCAGTAGTATCCCAAATAATTTTCCTTAACTAGCATCTAACCTTGGTTTTATAAATTAGCTTCCTAAGAATTAAAAATCAGACAGGTAGAAATACCAAAGCATGGTCACAATATCTCATAATCTAGTTACATCTTCAAATGAACCAACAGTTACAAAAGTGTTGAAGGGACACAAGGGTGGCATGGGGGGTGAGGACAATTGCCATCAGGACCATGTAAAACCTGCCAAGAACATATTAAAGTGGCTTCAGAAATGGTGAAACCTAAGTGATGGTTCTATCTACTCTGTAAAAGTGTAAATATTACAAACTTTTCATTAAAAAATAAAAAATAAATATAATAAAAATAAATAACAAAAAAATAAAATATAAAATAAAATGAAAACGAAAAAATAAAAACAGTTGTGTTACAGGATTCCTTCAGTGCTGCTTTGCCAGCCAGAAATGTCTGCAGCTGCCATGACCTCTGCCCAGGGCCTTGCTCAGGCCCACCAGGCTTGCTCCACCCACTCCACCCAGCAGGCTGCACTAGGCTGGTGCCCTGGCCCGGTTCCTGTGCCCATCATGCCTCTGGGCTCAGCCTGTGGCTGGACTGGGTGTGCCACGAGTGGCTTCTTTGTTGGGCGCCAGTGTCCAGACGAACATAGTAGCGCCTGAAAACTTGGAGATGCCAGCAACCGTGGAGCCCCAAGGGGCGTTACACCCCTTGCCCAGGGAGTCCTGAGGTCTAAGCTCCCAAGAAATGTTGCAGCATTTGTAGTTCAGCAAGCCAGCCAGGAGGGAACGGTGCCCAGTAGATTCTCTTCTTCACACCTGCAGCTCGGCAAATGGGGGCATGTTACAGCTCTCTTGTTCCCAACTGCCCCAGCTCACTGAACAGGGGTATGTTACAGCTTTTTTCCCACTCACCATTCAGCAGGTTTCAGGTTCTTGTCCCGTGACCAAAAGGAATGAGGTGCGCGAGCATCGAAGAGTGAGCAAGGCAGAGAAGAATTTTCTTGGGCAACAGAAAAGCTCTTGACCCGAGAAGGGACCTGAAGTGGGTAGCCCTCAGCTGCGAGATGGGGCCCTAAAGTGGATGGATGTCTGTGAGGCTGACTCTGGGGTTTTTATGGGCTTAGAAGGGGGAGTGCATGCTGATTGGTCCATGGGTAAGCTTTGGAAAAAGCACCATTCAATTGGTTAAAAGGCATCATCCAGAAAGAATCAATAGAGAGAGAGAGGGTAAGACAGGGACTCTAGTTGTGGACTCTATCTGGGCCCGGCAGCTCAGTTTTCAGGCTTTAAACTGCCTTTGGTTTGAAGGTCAGGTTTCACCAGGGACTCATCCCCGTCTGCCTAGGAATTTGTCTCCTGTTGCTATTAGTTGAAAACACAACTAATGACAGTTGAATTGTGTCTACACCTGGCTTGTGTTTGCCAAGTGCACTTGTGAGTTCTCCTCCATCCATGTAAAGCTCTGCTTCCCTTGATACATCCATTCCTTTGTCGTTTTATACTCCAGCTTTCATCCATTCTGCTTTTTCCCTTTGTAACTAAAATTACTTTAAAATGATGTCAAAGTAAAAATCTGTGTTGCCCTTTTAGATTGGAAGAGTGAGGGAAACATTGGCAACGTGGAGGGACTAGGTTTTCAATTACCATCAATAAGTGATACCAAGTACTTAATCACTATCATTTATTGACCAGTGTTCATGTAGTATCAATAAAGAGGTAGAGAATGATGCACCCTCAGGCCAGAATTCTACAATAGTTAAGGTCTGCTTCTAGAAAAAGCCTATCCTCCCACATCCCTAACATTTCCACAGTAAATAAGGAAATGACTCATAACCTGTACTTGACAACATGCACGATTCAGGGTTGATCTTACATTTTCCACAGATGGGGAGCCTAGAAAGTGAAAACTGGTTGTGGCAATGTTGACCTGGGTTTGAAATTGTTTCTGTCTCCTATTCAATGTGACTTTATTTAGATGTCCCAGGCTTTGCTCTCTCCTTTGCAAATATTATTATACTTCATAGGGTTAGTTTGATAATGACATGAATAAATACGTGAAATGAATAGTTGATAGCCCTAAAGCAGTGTACTAATGTATGGTGTGGACTATGGTATAGCCTGATAATTAAAATGTTGGAGACTGGAAGCAGATCAACTTGTGTTTGACTCCTGACCCCTCCACCTGACTTGGTCATGTATGCTGACACTGGTATATGACCTCAGTAGTGTATGGTGAGGTCCTTTGACATTGGAGTCAGACTTCCCAAGTTTGAACCCTGACTCTTCCCCTTGCTAGCTGTAAGAGCTTGAAAATTTTCTCTGCATTCCTTAATTTCTAACAAGAAACTTACAATGGAGCCTACCCCAAAAGGCTCTGATGAGGATTAGCTGAGCTGATACATGTAAAGCACTTAGGACATTACCTGAAACACAGTAAATGCTTGGTTATGATGATGATTAAACTCTCCAAGTCTCTGTCTCCTTGTTTGTAAAATGAGGAAGTTATAGCTAGTCCATAGGGCTGGTGTAGGATTAAATGAAACAGTGTTTTATCACCTACACAATGGTCTCAGGCACAGAAGATGCTTTCGGGGTCCAAGTGGTTGGTGCCATGATTTGTATGCCAGTCAGTCCGTCATGGTAATTCTATCCTCTGGCCACGAAGTTTAGAAGTGAGCGAGTACCTGACCCATTTCTGTCCAATAAGATGTGAAGTTCAGTTTGCTAGGGGTATCCATGAACACTTTTGTCTCTCTTGAAAGAGACCAACAGGAAAAGACTCTGATTTGTGTCTGGATGTGACACTTATCCCTTTTCACTCAATTTTCTTATATAGCATGTATTAATCTGTTCTCACAATGCTATGAAGGAATACCTGAAACTGGGCAATTTATAAATAAAAGAGGTTTAATTGACACAGTTCCGCATGGCTGGGGAGGCCTCAGGAAATTTACAATCATGGTGGAAGGCATCTCTTCATAGGACAGTAAGAGACAGAATGAGTGCCAGCAGGGGAAATGCCAGACACTTATAAAGCCATCAGATCTCGTGAGAACTCACTCACTATCACAAGAACAGCATGGGGTAAACTGCCCCCATGATTCAATTACCTCCCACCGGATCCCTCCCACAACATGTAGGGATTATCAGGATTATAATTCAAGATGAGATTTGGTGGGGACACAGCCAAACCATATCACAGCATAACAGCAAATAAATGGGCATGCATAAAATTTGCAGTTGTCAATACATTACAGTATAATAAAATCTCTGTAGAACAAAAAGACTTGTAAAGAAGCCAGGCTCTGGGCTGGCTTTAGTGTTTGTACAGAAGCAAGTTTCCCCTCCTAGGCACTTCCCTTTGTACATAGACAGTCAGACTCTGGTCTTGTGGAATTGAATGTCTTAGACACATGACCACATTACCAAACCACAAGATCCCAGATTTCAGTCTCTGTCCCATCTGAAATCAAGCCAAACAAATAAACGTCCAATGAGAGCAAAGAATTTCTAAAAATATAGCGAGGGCCATATACAAAGCTTGCCAGCCTTATGCTCCAAACAAAAACTTGGGGGTCCTGATGTTTCTTGGACCACTCAAAACTCCATAAAGGAAGAAGCTTGTAATCTTCAGAAGGCTTTCTTCCATGTTCAGCTTCCCCACCTGGTACCTAGACCTTCCATCACACCCATCATTCTCCTTTATTTGTGTACAAATTTTACCCTCAAGGTACTGGTTTGGGAAGGTGATGTAGAGATCTCAAGAGAGAAGAGACTAAGATTAATGCAGATGACAAGCATCCAAATGACTGCAGACTCTGGAAAAAATAAAGAAGTGCCGAAGGAGAAGTTGGGATTAAAAAGCCAGCAGGTGGAGGACTTTGGTTTTAGTTTTAAATAGCTGTCAAGTTATTAAACAATAATATTCACATTTGTTGAACAGTTAGTACCTGGCAGGCAATCTTCTAAATGCCACACATATAGTAACTCACTTAATCTTCAAAATACCCTACGAGGAATGAACTTATATTATTCCCATTTTAAAGATGAGAAAAATAAGACACAGAGCTGTCAAGTGACTTACTCAAAGTCACAAAGCTAGTAAAGGGCAGCACTAGGATTTGAAACCAGGCAGTCTATCTCCAGAACCAATGCTCTTAACCTCTCCACTGTTGGTGTCTTAAATAAATATATCTTTTTCTACAGATAAAACATTTTCTGAATTTTTTACATCATTCTTACTTCAAGTTATACTTACTACAACATAATCTATTACAAGCAAAGATTTGGGGCAGTATCTTGGAGCTGACTGTCATGATTCCATCTTAGTAAATTCCCAATTACTGGAAATTTCCGGCTGGTAAATAACTAAGTAGTGAGAACTAAAACCAAATATAGTTTGGTCCCTGTGCTAAACAATGCTGAGACCAAGTGATATAACTTAGTTGCTCCAGAAAGTACTTGTTTCTGAATGATAAGACTGCAAACCAACTAAAATAGTTAACTTCTGAAGACTTAGCTGACTCCTCAAAACTAACTTGAAGATCTTTACCTTACCATGCTCACCAATCCATAACTGTTATATCAGAAATTCTACCCAATCCCAATCAGTTCTCCGCTGGAAGACCCACCTTAAAATTACCCAGCCTAGGATCTAAAACTCTATAAAGGTCTTCTCCTTATTTTCCTCTTTTGAGCCACTACTAAGTCCCTACAAGGCAGTGTGCTCTCCACTGCAGTAAGTCTCATAAACTTGGCTTTGCTTGGTGTAAAGGTTTGCCTGGTGGTCTTTTGGGGGAGTTGATAGTTGTCATTTGAATGCCTTCACCAGCTGGTGGTTAGCCGCCCATACTTCTTGGAGTCACTCTATAAACATCATTAACTGACTAGCCTGGACAACTATTTAGCAATTACCTGAGCACTGCTTCCATTCTTAGACATCCTTCAGCTGCAGGATTCTGAAGAATGGGGCTCCAAGATGGCAAAGGAGAACCAAAAGAAACAGTGATTCAAGCCATCTCTATTTTGTTTCTTTTAGGATTTGTTAAAAATAAAAGGAGATGATATTAACAAAATTTTTCATTTTGAAAATGAAGACCACCTTTCTATACACCTGCTTTATTTGCTGACAGACTGCCCAGGACAGGCAGAACATGCCCAGACAATGAATGTTTCTGCTGTGAAAGTCCTTGGCTTTGAGCTTTTTCCTCCACACTAATCCAGTAATGCATATCCTTATGTGGCTCATTTTCTGGCCTACTTAAAGAGAATTAGAGGTATTTGTTTCCACGACCAGACCGCAGCATGAGGAAAATTGTGAGCCTTCTGGCACAGTAAATCCTTGAAGACTCTGCCAACTCTTCTCAATCCTTCACTTCCTTCTCCTCCCATTCTGGAAGATTCCAGGCCCACTGGGGAACAAGGGGCTGCTGAGAGCAAAGGCAAGTTGGGCCATTTCTAGTTCATTTGCCTCCTGCTCTGCCTTATGCCTCCTACCTCCCAATGCCCAGTCATCTCTAGTTTTCTGGGACAGACATGAGTTTATTTCATTTCATTAACATCTTTAAACATATACACACCTGTATAACTTCACATAAATGGTAAAGTGTGATTGCATTATACATATTGTAATTTTACTTGACACAATCTTTTTTTTTTTTTTTTTTTTTGAGACGGAGTTTCGCTCTTTGTTGCCCAGGCTGGAGTGCAGTGGCACAATCTCAGCTCACTGCAAACTCCGCCTCCCGGATTCCAGCGATTCTCCTGCCTCAGCCTCCCAAGTAGCTGGGATTACAGGTGCCCACCACTACACCTAGCTAATTTTTGTATTTTTAGTAGTGACGGTGTTTCACCATGTTGACCAAGCTGGTCTTGAACTCCTGACCTCAGGTGATCCGTTCACCTCGGACTCCCAAAGTGCTGTGATTACAGGCGTGAACCACTGCGCCCAGCCTACTTGACTCAGTCTTATAAAAATTTATTTCCTCTTTCAGGGATCACACCTCTGTAACCTCCTTGTCACATCAGCCCCCTCCACAAGCACCTTCCAGGCTACCCGTGTTAATAACCTTTGTGATTATATTATACCAATATAGATGCATATAAGATTTGCTTTATCATTTACAGTCACCCTATGCACACTTCATGCATCTTGCTTTTCTCACGTGACAGCATTTTATAGGAATCACCCCAAGTAAATTGGTACAGTTCTAATTAATCCTTTTTCTTTTTTCTTTTTTTTTTTTTTTTGAGATGGAGTCTCACACTGTCGCTCAGGCTGGAGTGCAGTGGCTCGATCTCAGCTCACTGCAACCTCTGCCTTCCAGGTTCAAGTGATTCTCCTGCCTCAGCGTCCCAAGTAGCTGGGATTACAGGCACCTGCCACCACGCCTGGCTAATTTTTTGTATTTTTAGTAGAGATGGGGTTTCACTATGTTGGCCAGGCTAGTCTCAAATGCCTGACCTCGTGATCCACCCACCTCAGCCTCCCAAAGTGCTGGGATTACAGGTGTGAGTCACCGTGCCCAGCCAGTTCTAATTAATTCTTTTTAATGGCCACAGAGTCTCTCTGGTGATGTGTATTTCACCATGATTTTTTTAACCACTTTCCCACTGATGGGTATATACATTGTGTCCGGGTGTAACTGTTTGCCACAATGACAACACTCTGATAAACACCCTTGAACACATTTTCGTTATTACTGGTGGTTTTCTAGCTGTGAGATAATCTCTTAGCAATAAATTTCTGGGCAGAAGAGTATCTTTTTTATTTTAACAATTTTAATAGATATTGCCAAATTGCTTTTCTAAAAGGCTTTTCTAAAAGTATTCACACTTTTCCTCATATCCCGTCTGTTATGGAATGAATTGTGTCCTTCTTAAATTCATATGTTGAAGCCCTATCCTCTAAAGTGACTATATTTGGAGATAGGGCCTTTAAAGAGGTAAATGAGGTCATAAGGGTGAGACCCTGAACCAATAGGACTGTGGCCTTACAAGAAGAGGAGAAGACACCAGGGATGCATGCACAGAGAAAAAGGCCCAGTGAGGACATGATGAGAAAGTGGCCATCTGCAAGCCAAGGAGAGAGGCCTCAGGAGAAACCAGCCCTGCCGGCACCTTGATCTTGGACTTTCAGCTTCTAGAACTGTGAGAAAATAACTTCCTGTTGTTTGAACCACCCAATCTGATTTTGTGTGTGTGTGTGTGGGGGGGGGGGTTGTTTGTTTGTTTTTTTGAGATGGAGTTTTGCTCTTGTTGCCCAGGCTGAAGTGCAATGGTGCTACTCGGCTCACCACAACCTCCGCCTCCTGAGTTCAAGCGATTCTCCTACCTCAGCCTCCCGAGTAGCTGAGATTACAGGCATGCACCACCACGCCCGACTAATTTTGTATTTCTAGTAGAGACAAGGTTTCTCCACATTGGTCAGGCTCGTCTTGAACTTCTGACCTGAGGTGATCCACTGCCTCGGCCCCCCAAAGTGCTTGGATTACAGGTATGAGCCACCATGCCCATCCAATCTGTGGTATCTTCTTGTGGCAGACCAAGAGGATAGGAACAATGAACACGGGGTGCATGGAGGGGCCTCCAAGACTCCTCCATGGGGCGCAGTCCAAGTGCCTTGGAGTGCTGAGCAACACTGGTGGTGGCTGTGAGGGACCTCAGCTCAGAGTGAGCTAGAAATGCAAGGATGCAGTCCTCATCTTTGAGCACTCTAAATACGGTGGGAGCTACAGTTGTTTAATGGAAACAAGGTCTATACACCCCCTGCTATAGTTGGGAGGTTTATCCCCCAAAAGCTCATGCTGAAATTCGATCTCCAATATTGGAGGTGGGGCCTAAAGGGAGGAGTTTGCATCATAAGGGTGGATCCCTCATGAATAGATTAATTCCCTCCCTGGCTAGGGGTGAGTGAGTACTTGCTCCGTTAGTTGCCACAAGAGCTAGCTGTTAAAAAGAGCCTCTCATCTCCCTCCCCTTTCTCCCTCTCTTGCTTCCTCTCCTGCCATGTGATCTCTGCACGTGCTGGCTCCCCTTCACCTTCTGCCATGATTGGAAGCAGCTCAGGACCCTCACCAGAAGCAGATGCTGGCATCATGCTTCTTGTACAGCCTGCAGAACCATGAGCCAAATAAACCTCTTTTCTTTATAAACTACTCAGCCTCAGGTATTCCTTTATAGCAACACAAAAAGACTAAGACACCCCACAGAATCAAGTGCACACAAACTTTTGTTAAATGAAATGTATGGGAGGCTTGTGTTTTGGATGGAGCTCCTGCACTAGGACCCAACAGACCAGACCAAACCAGAATGGAGTCACTTGTGCTAGGTGCATGAGGAACTCTGAGCTGACTAATGTGCTTCTTGTTCCTTCTTTCTGCTTCTTTAGCCCTTTTCTGTCTATAAAACTAAAGTCCTCTGCTCAGCTCATCTTTTTTAAATCTTTGGATAGGTTACTGTTCAATGCATGAATGCCCAATAATAGCCAATTAGATCTTTAAACTCAATTTGTTGAACTTTTGTTTGCCACTGTTGTCATGAATGTTGTACACAAGTCTGTTTGGGTGAACATGAGGGCCCAGGGAAGGTGCTACTGTGGTAACATCTTTTTTAGGAGGGCTGTGACATGAGATGTGGCCAGATTATGTACCAGACACAAACATAAGAAACGGGCTTCTGTTTGGAACCCACATGGCATGTGCTGGCAGCCACAGCCCAGTGATCATTCAGCCAGCTGGAATCAAGGAAAAGCCTTCATTATGAGGTTCCTTCATTCCCTTTCTCTTTAATCTTCTTGGAAATTTCTGCCTAGGAAGAAAAATTACCAAGAGAAAAGCCTTGATTTTTTTTTAAGAGCTTATAGTTTACAAATCAATTTCAAATTATTTCATTTGCTTTTTTTCTATAAAGCCTTATCCCATGAATAGAGATTATTTGCCATTACCTGACAGATTCCTATTAGCCAACAGGCACACAAACAGTAAAGTTTAGCAATTTTTATGACAAGCCTAATTTAGGTTCTATCTCCCAACAGATTTGCTAAGGAGTTTATGTGCATTTACTGAATTGCCCTGAAGCAGAAATTTGCAAACTCTGCTTTGAAAAGGTCCAGGGATTTCCAGAATGAGCCCAGGCTGGGGGAGGTGGTGAGGAGGGGATTGGGGCTCCTGTGCCCAACTGAAGCACAGCACCTTCATTTTCCCTGCTTTGTGTATTATTTTCCTCAGTGACATGACATCTGCACGAAGGATTCTGCAGGGGTGGGTTGCAGGAGAGGGACAACTACTGTTCTAGGGAAACGGAAGGAAAAAGAGGCAGGACTGTGTCTTATTCATTTTTTATTCGAACCCCTAGCTTCTAGTCCTGAGTATTTGGAAAGAGTATTTGGAGGAGGGAAGGGTAAGCTTGATCAGGGTTGTTTGCCCGCTGGGCGGCGGGGGTTGGAGGGGGGCAAGGGCAGTCAATAGAATGGAATTGAAAATCAAATAAAAGCTTTGTAAGGTCAATGATTTTTTGAAAATATGTGTAAACTTGTGTTAACCAAAATTCTGAAGATCAGGTGTATTAGTAATGCTATGCAAGCTCACATTTAGGAATTTGGCTTTCTCCCAGTGGCAATATGGTCCATTTTCATACCCAGATGTGGAAGAGGTGGGGAAATGGGGCTCAGGGAGAAGAGCTGAAAGGCTCTCCTTTCCCTGCCTCGTCTGAGTCTCCTGTGGCACCTGCTGACTGTGGGGAAACTGAGGAAGAGCAGGACTAGTCTCTGCCCCTCAGGGGTGGTGGGATCTGAGACTCTTGGAAGATTGGGAATCTTTTCCTGTCAACCATCAATAGATATACTGGTTTATGTTTATCAAAGCCTGGAAGTGGGAACATCTACTCCCCTGTACACAGTTTTTCATTATCATTGTCATCTCATCTCAGCCTGGAACATCTGCTGTGCCCGAAAGCATGCAGACTTGTGTGGCAGAAAAATAGGGGGCAAAGGTGGGCAAGTTATCTGTTTGCTTTCAGACCCATTACCCACCTTCCCCTACTCTGCTTGGTACTGCTGGGGGATGGCTTCTGTGCCCACTTGCTTCCTGTTAGATTGAGCCAATGGAGGCATGGATGGAAGAAGAGGGAAACTTGGTAATACACCAGCTCCACCTCCCTTTCCAGCCTTTTCTTGGGCAGTGACTACATCTCTCTCTGTAGGTGACCACATTTCCTCCTTGGACCCAGCTCCATCACACAGCCTCTTCTTGGCTTCCATTTCCCATTCCCCATGATGGCCTTTCCCCCATGGTT
The DNA here is from genome assembly GCF_028885625.2 of Pongo pygmaeus. Lineage (NCBI taxonomy): Eukaryota > Metazoa > Chordata > Mammalia > Primates > Hominidae > Pongo > Pongo pygmaeus. The sequence goes on from NC_072387.2 coordinate 60,460,147, forward strand.
TCAGCCGTAGGGTCCTCAGGTGGCATCTCATGCAGCCCCTCCTCCAGAGTTCCAGCTCACAGTTCCTGGGTCTGGTGGCTCAGTCCCCTCCCTTTGTTCCTCCGTCCTAGCGGTGGTAATGGCTTCCTGCAGTTGCTAATCTCTGGGTTGCCTCACCCTCCCCCGGTTTTATAATGCCCTTCTAACTAGCCTGCTGTATTAAATTCCTTCCACGAAATTCCCTGCCTTTCTTGACTGCACCCTGACTACAACACAAAGGTTAATGAACCCAGTAAAAGTTCTTGGCTAATTTGTTCAGCTCTTCCCATTTTCTGACAAACATCATACATCCATCCTTCATGCTCCTTGAGTTGTCTGCACTCACTCCTTAAACATCCACCTGTCCTTGGCAGTAACAATGAGCTCCCTGGCAAGGACTTTGTACCAGGGTCTTCTCTCCAAGGGTTCACAGGAACAGAAGTCAAACTAAGGAGACCTTCTCAGGTGGAGATTAGCTTAGTTTGCTTTCTTTGCAGTTCTCAAGTATTTGTTTAGAGGATTAGGAGAGAGCTTAAACTATATCTGTGTTTTAGCCATTTTAAAGTAATTTGCCAGTATTAAATGCATCAAAAGCTCTGTCTCCCTCAGTAAAGAAGTACATGTGAAAAGCATCCCAAATTAGAAAGTCTGGGCCTTGTTTCTGTGCTGAAGTATTTTCCCTCCTCCCCTGCACCCTAATCTCAGATCCCCCTCTTCCTTTAGCTTGACCGGGACCTGCTGCTTCAGAATCACTGTGGTCCTGAGACTAATCAGGAAAAAACAGCAACAATGATGAATGTGTGTTTTTCTGGGATTCTCCCCAAAACAATGTTTACTTTAGAGGAGTTGTACAAAAATCCCTTCCCCTAGCTCACACCATATGTGCTTCTGCTTGGCCTCTTCACATTAAGAATGTGAACATTCAAATGATCAGCATCAGCTGAAGACTCGATCACCAGGGAATGTGATCGTGCTCAGAGGAGGCCACACAGTTGGTTCTGTGTTTTGGGAAAATGTTTTTTATTTAATTAATGTTATTATTTATTGGATAGGTGCCCAGAATTAAGGTCAGTCCTGAAAAGACTGTTTTTTTTTTTTTGAGTGCCATACTGTGATATTTTATTTATTTTGCATATCCATCATGTCAAAACAAGAAGAGAAAATCAAATTTTGAATGTTATGATTTTTTTTTTTTTTTTTTAATTTATGAAGTATTTATTGATCATTCTTGGGTGTTTCTCGGAGAGGGGGATATGGGAGGGTCATAGGATAATAGTGGAGAGAAGGTCAGGAGATAAACACATGAATAAAGGTCTCTGGTTTTCCTAGGCAGAGGACCCTGCGGCCTTCTGCAGTGTTTCTGCCCCTGGGTACTTGAGATTAGGGAGTGGTGATGACTCTTAAAGAGCATGCTGCCTTCAAGCATCTGTTTAACAAAGCACATCTTGCACCGCCCTTAATCCATTTAACCCTGAGTTGACACAGCATATGTTTCAGAGAGCATGGGGCTGGGGGAAAGGCCATAGATCAACAGCATCCCAAGGCAGAAGAATTTCTCCTAGTCAGAACAAAATGGAGTCTCCTATGCCCACCTCTTTCTACACAGACACAGCAACAATCTGATCTCTCCTTCCTTTCCCCACACTTCCCCCCCTTCTCTTCAACAAAACCGCCATCGTCCTCATGGCCCGCTCCCGATGGTCGCTGTCTCTTCGGAGCTGTTGGGTACACCTCCCAGACAGGGCAGCCGGGCAGAGGCGCTCCTCACCTCCCAGACAGGGCGGCCGGGCAGAGGCGCTCCTCGCTTCCCAGACGGGGTGGCAAGACTGTTTTTTAAGACGTAAAAATCATTCCAAAAGTTTGTCATCTTGTTGTGGAGAAAACAAATATAATACATGAAATCCTCAATGCAGAACTTTGTATGATTTAAATAATAATGAAGGTAACGATAGTAATAAATGATGAAGACAGTAGTGCTGTATGCAGAGCAAAGAAGGGAGAAGTCATCACACAGGACGGAGCCTGGAAGGCCTGAGACAGGCCAGCAAGTTTCTAATCTTCAAATTGAGATTAAACGGATACAGACACACCACCCCCTGCATTGAAGAACTGCTTGGGGAACAAGTTTGTAGTCATCACAACTTTAGAGATTAAAAAGTGTCAGCAACAATTCAAATCATCAAGCAGGGAGTGGGATGTATTGGGACAAATAACTGTGAAAGGACAGAGACAGAAGTGGCGGCAGGCACAACTGGATTCAGGAACTAAAGCAAAGGCATGAGTGCTCTCCAGCTCTCCACACCTCGTGTGTTGGGCTTGTTCTCTCTCCCTACAGACACTCTTTCTTTGTGAGTCAGGGGACTGGGACATCAGCACAGGAAACACCAGCTTTATGCCCTCCCAGCTAATAAAAATCCAAGACAGAAGAGCCCTGCATGTGGAAGTTCAGTAAAAGGACTCTGATTGGCTGGGTTTGGGTGATATATTCACCCTTGGAGCCAATCACTGCAGCTGGGGATGAGGCGATGGTGGTTGGCTGGGGTTTTGCTAGGGAGCTGAGTTCTGTAGATCTGAAAATTACAGCTGCAGGGTGAGAAGCAGATGCCCAGTGATGTTCAAAGGAAAGGCGTGAAAGGACTGAGAAGTTTACAAAAGGGCAAACCCAAATGTGCAAACGGAGCCTGCAGTCGCTTAAAGCAGTGGTCCCCAACGTTTTTGGCACCAGGGACCGGTTTTGTGGAAGACAATTTTTTCATGGACCAGGCTGGGGGATGGTTTCGGGATAATTCAAGTGCATTACATTTAGTGTGCACTTGATTTCTATTATTATTACATTGTAATATATAACAGAATAATTCTACAACTCACCATGATGTAGAATTAGTGGGAGCCCTGAGCTTGTTTTCCTGCAACTAGATGGTCCCATCTGGGGGTCATGGGAGACAGTGACAGATCATCAGGCGTTAGATTCTCATAAGGAGTGGGGAACCTAGATCGCTGGCATGCACAGTTCACAATAGGGTTCATGCTCCTATGAGAATCTAATGCCACTGCTGATCTGACAGGAGGTGGAGCTCAGGTGGTAATTTAAGTGATGGGGAACAGCTGTATATACAGATGAAGCTTTGCTTGCTCACCTGCCACTCACCTCATGCTGTGCGGCCCAGTTCCTAACAGGCCATGGACAGGTACTGGTCCATGGCCCAGGGGCTGGGGACCCCTGACTTAAAGGAAAAAGGAACTTGGATCGGCCTGGCTGAGATGCATGTGGTATTGGGGTGGTTTGTGGGGAGCTGCAGAGAGCCCAAAACCAGCGTAGGCTCTGATAGCATTGCCCTCTTCAGCTGCCATCACGGGGTGGGAAACTGCCACTGAAGGTGGTTTTCTAAATACTCCTCACAGACGGGGCTCACACTCTGTAGTAACTGCAGGAAAATCGAGCCACAAGACAGTGGCTCAAGTCAGATTCTCTGTGCTTTAGGCAGGGAATGGATTCTGGCTGTCTCTTGGATAGCCCTGAAAAGAACTCTGGTGGGAAGGTGCAGAGGGGTGTTTGCTATGGGCTCCACCTGGGACATTTATACATCTACCTGTGGGACAGGGCCTGAAGCTAGGGCTACCAAGACAGCAGACCAGGCATTTCCTCATCTTCAACCTCCTGTCCCCTCACCCCTCCCAGCTAGACCCTGACACCACTGACTACATCCCCCCACCCTCTGCCCTGGGATGGGGGAAAAAATAAAACAGTTGAGCATGCAGCTAATGATATTTACAGCTACCAGTAGGGAGCGTTCCCAGTGCGCCAAATGCTTAACATCCATGATCTGACATCCCCCCTGTGATGGTAAATATCCTCTCCACTTTTCAGATTCCAATACACAACCCCTGAGACTCAGGATGCTCTTGCCATGGTCTTTTTTCCCCTTTTAAATTTTTTTAAAACTTTCCCACATAACAACCAACGTAACCACAAGCCTCTCCTAACGGCTGCCTGACCCTCCTCCTCTTAGCCTAAACACTTCATCTCTTTTCTGTGGACAATGCCTGCTTTCAAAAGCTCTTTTCTTCAGGGAGACCAAGAGTCTGCTAAATTCTATTAGTGTTCAGCAAACCCCAGGGCCCCAGTCTCAACTTTGGCACAGGAAAGTCCAGCACTCCGCATCCCCTTCCTGGAGGAGCCAATCTGCAGGAAATTTTAACTCTCAGCCTACAAGAAAGCTTCAGGCTGACTTGTCTTTTTCTCCAGCTCCTTCTAGCTGTGCCATCGGGGACAGCTTGGTGAATATAAAAGATTTTCAAAGCCTATAACAAGCCATACAGCTCTAGAGGGGTGTGTGTGTGTATGAGACAGAGAAACACGTGTGTGTAACACAAATCATGTTTTTAGAATAATTATTGAAGTTTTCTTATCATTTCAGAGACTTAGTTTTAAGTGAAGGAACTATGTGAGCAGCAGCGGCATGTCCAGGAGAGGGCACCCTCTCACAGCCTGGCTAAAATGTTCATGGCAGGTCCTGGTTCTGCAGTCACTGCCCTCTGGGGAAGGTTGTTCAAGCTGTCAGTGCACAAGCCCGACGCACCCAGCTGGATGCCCTGAGAGGGGGATGCTGTGATTATCAGACAAAGCCTGTTGTGACCACCAGAGGAGGCCCATCTCTTCCCATGAGGCAACCCTGCAGCTGTCTTCTTACAGTGTCTCCAGAACTCCGCTGAGTACTTCCAACTGTGCACTGATCCTTGCCAGAAGCTTGGCCAGTTTGGTCAGCTTGGGGGCCTGACCGTTGTGAGAACAGTGGCCTCAGTTGGTCAGGCGCTCAGGACAATTCAGAGAACTTAAAGGAACCCAGGTACCTGGGCTCCACTCCAGACATACTGAATCTGAATCACTGGGGTAGGGCCCGGGCAGGTATGGATTTTTGAAACCCCACAGGTGATTTAGATGAGCACCTTGACAGGAGTTAGTCTGCCGCAGTTCCATGTATGCTGGCAGAAAACACAAGACTCCTGAGTCAGAAACAAAGCACAGCAAGCAGCATAAACTTCATGTTCAGGTTGGTTCCCTTTGTTCTCTGGCACCACGGGGTGATTCAGAGTGGCCCAGGTGAATATAGACTACACATTGGGTTCATCACAGCAGAGGAGCCCCAAGTTTCAGAAACCCAAATCTTCTGAAAGGCTGAAAGGACTGCAGGTAAACCTGCCCAACTTTTACACCATAGTAAGACATTGTCTTTTTTTTTTTTTTTTTTTTTGGAGACAGGGTCTTGCTCTGTCACCTGGGCTGGAGTGCAGTGGTGCCATCATGACTCACTGTAGCCCTAACCTAGGCTCAAGCAACCATCCTACCTCAGCCTCCAAAGTAGCTGGGACCACACACGCATGCCACCATGCCTGGCTTTTTTTTTTTTTTTTTTTTTTTTTTTGGTAGAGATGGAGTCTCATTGTGTTGCCCTGGCTGATCTTGAACTCCTGGGCTCAAGTGATCCGCCTGCCTCAGAATTCCAAAGTGCTGGGATTACAGGCATGAGCCACTGTACCTGGCCAACATTATCTTTATTATCAAACACAGTAAGAAAATCTCTCTTCCCTGGAGGGGGACTCTTATTTTTGTCTGCCAAGATGATTTCCTTTATAATCTTCTTGAAAAAATAGTTGAAAAGATAACTAGAACAAGGCTGGGAGCAGTGGCTCACACTTGTACTCCCAGTACTTTGGGACGCCAAGGTGGGATATATCACCTGAGGTCAGGAGTTGGAGACCAGCCTGGCCAACATGGTGAAACCCTGTCTCTACTAAAAACACAAAAATTAGCCGGGCGTGGTGGTGCATGCCTGTAATCCCAGCTACTCGGGAGGCTGACGCAAGAAAATTGCTTAAACCCAGGAGGTGGAGGTTGCAGTGAGCTGAGATCGCGCCATTGCACTCCAGCCTGGGTGACAGAGTAAGACTCCATCTCAAAAAAAAAAAAAAGGGCTGGGCGTGGTGGCTCATGCCTGTAATTCCAGCACTTTGGGAGGCTGAGGTGGGTGGATCACGAGGTCAAGAGATCAAGACCATCCTAGCCAACATGGTGAAACCCCATCTCTACTAAAAATAGAAAAATTAGCTGGGCGTGGTGGCGTGCACCTGTAGTCCCAGTTACTTGGGAGGCTGAGGCAGGAGAATCGCTTGAACCTCAGAGGCGGAGGCTGCAGTGAGCAGAGATTGCACCACTACACTCCAGTCTGGTAACACAGTGAGACTCCATCTCAAAAAATAAATAAATAAATAAATAAAATAAAATAAAAAGATAACTAGAACAAAAGTGCAGTGCCCCTGCTCATAAACATGCAGAAATACAAGAAACTCCTGGGGAGTTTTCTCCTAACACACTCCTGGTTAAGAATCACTAATGCAGGATATTGTTCTATATCTACAAGCTTTTCAGTTTTCAAAGAACTAATTGAGAAATGAGCTCCTTATAATAGAGAGGATGGCTGCCTCATGGATGGAGAAATGGGCAACTGACTTATGGTGTGATGGCAGCTACCACTACATAAATATCATGCATTTTCTGAATGTTATACAAAACAAACATCAGATTCACATTTGCAAAAGTAGGAGCACTATAAGGGTTAAACTAAACAATATATGCAAAATGTTGGCACATACTAGATAATAAGTGTTAGTTCTCTCTCCTCTTCTGCCCTTTGCCTATTTCACAGCCTATCCTGGCTGCACAAAGCCAACAAGAATGGCTTAGACTTACATCTTTTTCCTGCTACGATGGCACTGCTGGAAGGAGTCCTTTGGGTCCTTTAAATGTGTTCCAGGAGAGGCACCCAGCATGCTAAAAGGGTAATAAAAATGACTGTGCCACCGGCAACCTGTTGTCTAGGATTTCCTGATCCACCACTCACTTGATTCTACCTTGTACCTGCCTATCATTCCTCCTCACTTTCTCTGCCTCAATCCCCGCTCCAATCTCACAGTACTAAACCTGTTCTCATCCACCGCTGATCACTGCTGGCCTTCTCAAGGCCACCTTCCAGAGACTGTCTAGACTGCATGTCTTACTCCCACAGCTCTTACTTATTGATTCATTTAGTAAGAATAATGGTAAGTAAATGAAACTATCTCTATTCACAGATGGTATAATCTCTTATCTGGAAAATCCATAAAAAACGCTTTCAGAACCAATAAACAACTACAGTAAAGTTGCAGGATATGAGGTCAATATACAAAAAATCGATTGTATTTCTATATACTAGCGATGAATAATCTGAAGATGAAATCAAGGAAACAATTTACAATAACATCTAGAAGAAAAAATACTTGAGATAAACAACATAGGTGCAAGGCTTCATAATCACACTGTATCCCATAAATATATACAGTTATTATGTGTCAATTAAAAACAGTAGTAAAAACCTGAAAAAGGGTATAGCAACTTTTTCCAGTGTAGTTCTAATCAGCAACATTTGGCACTTGCAAAGAAAATGCAAGTCTTATACACTAAAAATTATAAGATATCATGAAAGAAATTAAAGAAGGCCTAAATAAGTGGAAAGACATGCCATCTTCATGAATCAGAAGACTTAAGTATTAAGATGGCAATATTTCCCAAATTGATGCACAGATTCAACATTATCCTCTCAAAAATGTTATCTGGCTTCTATGTAGAAATTGACAAACTGACCCTAAAATTCATATAAAAATGCAAGGGATCCAGAATAGCCGAAACAATCTTACAACAAAATTGGAGGACTCAAGTTTCCCAATTTCAGAACTTAATGCAAAGCTATAGTAATTAAGACCGCATGGCACTAGAAAAGGCTAGACATGTAGTTTAATGGAATAGAACTACATTTTTATTAAATTATGAATAGAAATAAATCCTTACTTTTATGGACAATTGATTTAGACAAGCCTAGGCAATCATATGGGAAATGAATAGTCTTTTCAATAAGTGGTGCTGGGACAACTGGATATTCACCTACAAAAGAATGAAGTTGGACTCCTATTTCAAACCACATACAAAAATTAACTCAATATGGGTCATAGTCTTACATGCAAGAGTTAAAACTATGGAACTCTTAGGAGAAAACCTGGGAATAAATCTTTATACCTTGAATTAGGCAATGGTTTCTTAGATAGACACTGAAATCATAGGCAAAAAAAGAAAAAAAATGTAAACTGGACTTCTTCAAAATAAAAATCTTTTGTGCTTTAAAGCACATAATCAAGAAAGTTAAAAGACAGCCACAAAATGGGAGAAGATACTTGCAAGTCATAGATCTGATAAGGGACTGGAGTCCAGAATAAATAACTCTTACAAATCTACAATAAAAGGACAACCCAATTTAAAAATAAGCAAATGAGTTAAATAGACATTTCTCCAAAGAGGATATACAAATGACCATGGAAAGATGCTCAACACCATTAATCATCAAGGAAGTACAAATCAAAACCACAATGACATACCACTTCATATGCACTGAAATAAAAAAGACAGACAATAACAATGTTGGTGAGGATGTGGAGAAATTGGAACTCTCATGCATCATTGATGGGATCAGAAAAAAGATGCAGCCCATGTGTCAGTTCTTCAATGTTAATGTAAAGATACAGTTACCATAATAGCCTAGCAATTCCACTCCCAGGTGTCTCTCCAAGAGAAATGAAATATATGTCCACACAAAGACTTGTATGCAAATGTTCATGCCAGCACTATTCATAATAGCCAAAAAAATGGAAACAACCCAAGCATCCATCAACGAATGAATGGACAAACAAAATGTGATATATCCATAAAATGGATTATTATTCAGCAATAAAAATGAATGATGTATTATTGATACATGCGACAACACGGGTGAACTTTTAAATCATTATGCTAAGTATAAGAAGCCAGACACAAAAAGCCACACGTTTTATGGTTCCATTTATAGGAAATGCTCAGAATAGACAATTCTGTAGAGACAAAAAGTAGATACAAGGTTGTCAGGAAAGAGTAAGGCATGACTCCTAATGAGTACAGAGTTTTGTGGGAGAGAAGGGTGGTGAAAATGTTCTAAAATTTTAAAGTGGTGATGGTTGCACAATTCTATGACTATACCAAAAACCACTGAATTATAAACTTTAGAGGGGTGAAATCTATGACGTGAATTATATCTCAATAAAACTTTTTTTTTTTTTAAGTGAGGCCCAGCCTTCTCGGATTTGTGATGTTAATGTCCACACAACCGCATTTCTACTCACAAAATTGTGAAGGAAGAGAACCTGGGTCCACACACACTTTAATGAAGCATGGTTCCTGAGTGTGGCTGCATCTGGCCCAGCTAGAAAGTTGTACCTAGCATTTGACCTGCTAAAAAGCGAAGTTCCACGTGGTCTAGAGTTCAATGCAGAAATATCCCTGGTACATATAAAGAAACCACTCCTGCTGGAGGGGTGGCGCCCGGTGGAGCTGCCTGTGCCCCACCCGCCCTCCCACGCCTCACGCCCCTCTCAGTTGTCAGTTGCCCCTGGAACAGGTACTTCTGGAAATTCATATAGCCAAGGAAAGTCAAAAACGAAGAAGAATCCAACAAAAACACAGAAACACATCAGTTTACTTGGGTCAATGGCATTACTAACTACCCTCGGAGAAGCCTGAACACATCTTCAGTGCCTCTATTTTCCTTTCTGCCCTCCCCCAGTGCCCACTCCATCCAAAGTCCCTTTACAAAGCTCTGTGACAGTGGCTCTCCTAAGTATCTAGAAATACCTGCTCTCCTAAGGCTCACTGCCTCCCCCAGTTCAGGCTTTATCAGCCTCCTCCCACAACACGTAGCCTCCTCCCTGCTTTCCCTACCTCCAGCCCAGCCTAGCTATAATCCTCTGGGCAGAAGACCCATTGGGTGTGTTTACATACGAAATTTGTGCAGAAAATCCACATAGCTCCATTGGGTTACCCAGTCCAGAGCAAACACGCCAGGCCTTTCTCACTCTGTCATCCAAGTTCAAAATCCAAGAGAGTACAGTTTCAAGAAGGAGGAGCTTGGGAAGTTATCCACTGGGGTCAAGCTCCATGGAAAGGTCATGTAATAAAAAAACTGAAAAGAATCACTTGGGATGTGGTATCAGGGGGGTGTTACTGCAGACCTCTGGAGAAGCCATTTCAGGGGTGATGTCAGAAGCCAACGTGCACTGGATGAAAGAATAAATATAGGTAGATTCTCTGTTTTATAAGATGTAAAAATCAAGAGAAACAAAATGAAAAAAAGCACTGATGTTGAAGACAGTTTCCCAGTTGCCTTGTTACATTTTCAGTGTGGGACTGAAGGGGTGGTGGGCATTGCTTCAACAGAATCACAACACATTTTGCCCTTCTCACAGCCTGGTGCCTGGAAAAGCTTTGGGAATTACTAGCTGCTGCTATTGATGTTGAGGGCATCCACATGCCTTTAGAACCAGAATCTAAAATGTTCAGCCTCTGAATGTCTAAAATGAACTGCTGAAATGTTGCAGATTTAAAAATTAGAGGAAAGTTATTTTATTAAATATATTTTAGAATATAAGTTTTATAGGAAGTATGTTATTATCATAGCTACTCTAGAAGCTGAACTTGGGAGAGTCCCATGGTTAGAGGGACTGAGCATTCTGCCAACAACCAGCCCCGCCTTGCCAGCCAGGCCAGTGAGCCACCCCAGAAGCAAGGCCCCCTGCCTCAGTCAAGCCTGCAGGTCACTTGCAGCCCTGATGGACAGTCTGTGGGCAACCTCCTGAGAAACCCAAACTGGAACCATTCTGCTAAGCTGCTCCCAAATCCCTGACCCACACAGACAGTGAAATAACAAATATTCATTGTCCGTTTAAGGCACTAAGTTTTGGAGTAATTTATTTTGAGAAACAGATAACTAACACAGCCCTGACAGCAATCAGTTATTGGCTATGGCATGCCGAGGGAGTGGATAACTTTCTAGCATGGTGGCTTCTGCTCTGCAAGGGCAATTCTTCAGGAAGTAGGCGGCTGCGGTGAGCAATACTCAAAGCTGGGAGATGAGTGCATCTGCCTGGTAAAGGGGCCCTGGGCAAGGCACCAATAGCATCCACTGGGGGTGTTGATTATAATCTACCTAAATATAGTTTTGGTTTTGACAGGTCAGTTTGTACACAAACACAATTGTGGAAATATTTTGCACTTCTTTTGAAGGTCTCACCTCCTTAGCGTGTGTATCCAGGAGGTACACAACTAGAACTGCATGCACAAGGCAGCAGCAGTGGGAAGCAGCAAGGTAATCTAGAGACACTTTATTTATTACTCACTAAGTCCCAAAAAGTGCTTGCAAATATAGAAAGTGCAGGTAGAGATGATCAATAATAACTAACTATAGTGTCTTCCCTTCATTGCTATTCAGGCCTTGGTTTCCAATAAGACACTTCATAACTCATTCCTAAGTGCGCTGTTGGAAGTGGGAGGGCGGGAGAGGCGGCACACGAATGAGGTCAGGGAGGGAAGAGAGACTCTATGTCAGATGACAATGTCTCAGTTGTCACTTCAGGTTCTGGCTGCTCTCTCCACTGTACAGGGAAAGCCACCAAATAGAGGGCAAACTGCTCCCCCTATTCTCCCCAGAACACCCCTTTCCCCTATCCCTAGGTGTAAGTGCAGGAGGCCCTGAGCATCTAATGGAGTCAGATGCTAAGTTAAACACCCAGAAGTCCAGTTTCTATGGGCCAGAGGAAAAGGCAGAGTGCTATTTCCAGACTTCAGTGGCAACTGAAAAATGAAAAAGACTTGTGTGGGTGTGGGGCAAAGGCTGCCCCAGAATGCCCAAACTTTAGCTTCAATAAACCTATCATAGCCATAATGAGGCAGTGCTGGGGCAGAAAAGAGAACCATATAGGGTCTTTTGCTCTGGCAGAATCATACCTGGTTGCGCAACCAAAGCGTCTTCTCACACCTGCCCCCCATGACACCATTTGGGTTTCTCCAACAGTCTTCCGTGTGTGTGTGTGTGTGTGTGTGTGTGTGTGTGTGTTTAGAAAGAAGCATCTGGTCACCAGAAACTCAGATGCCAATAACTCTTAACAAAAATACATTCACACTGAACAAGTGAACACTCAACCTAACACAGAGCACCTGTGGCCCTGGGATGCTAGGAGTGAGGTGGTTTTCTGCAGTGCTGCTTCTCATTCACCATCAGCATCAGAATCAGCATGAGCTTAATGACTGCTTGTTGCCTGGTTTGCAGTGATGATGACAATGATGGTGATGGTGATGTTGATGATGATGATGATGATGATGATGATGATGTTAATGAGCCCATGGACCAGATTTAGTGCTGCTGCTTTTTTTGAAATTAAGAAATACATGATGACAGAAACTGAATTAAGGTAGCACTGGGCTGAAGGCAGATGACTGATGACTGCTTGGTGGCTAGCTTATATGCAATTCTTATGATGACCCAAAGGTAATTGTTGATGATGATGATGACAGTGATAATGATTATCATGATCATGATGAGTCAGATCTGGGAAAACATCACCTGGCCTTCAGCAGCTAATGCATAGTAGTAATGAATAATTTTCTCTGGGCTTGAATAGGAATTCATGGTATGGACGTGGAAAAGAAGGAGGCTCTAGATCAAAAGAGAAAAGATAAGCATGGTCCGTTTTCAAGATATTGTGAAAAACACAGGTTGAGCAATCCAAAAATCTGAAATGCTCCAAATTCTGCAACTTTTTGAGTATCAACATGATGCTCAAAGTCATGCTCAAAGGAAATGCTCATTGGAGCATTTTAGATTTTAGATTTTCAGTTTGGGAATGCTCGACCAGCAAATATAATGCAAATATTCCAAAATCCTAAATCTAAAACACTTCTGGCTCCAAGCATTTCAATTAAGAGACATTCATTCTGTACTGATGTGGAGGCTGAGAACCTTGAATTTTATTTACCAGGTAGGGGAACATCATCATTAGTAGGATTTCTTAACCTCATTAGTACTGACATTTTGGAATAGATAATTGTTGTGGGGGTCTGTCCTGTGTGCTGTGGGGTGTTTAGCAGCATCCCTGGCCTCCACCCACTTGACGTCAGTAGCACACCTCCAGTAGTTACTGTGTAAAATATCTCTGGACATTACCAAATGCTCCTGGGGGAGGTCAACAGCACCCTCCTTGAGAAGCATTGAGCTAAGAAAAACAGCAGACAACGCGAAGCAGTCAACAGAGAACAGCCCTAAGCAGGAGAAGAAATGTCAGGCTGAAGGCAGCTCGTGCAGGGAGAGAGACTGTCCTCCCTCTTCCAGAGAAAAGAGCTGTCACGACACTGGACGAGGGCCTAGAGGCAGGACTTCAGAGCAACAACCTCAGAGAGCCATGATTACGGATCAGTCTCAGTGCCTGCTGTCACCACCTCGGACACGGCAGGTCCCACTCACCTCGGCTAGAGCCGCACCTGACTCACCCAGTCACGGAGATGCCACTGCCCTCCTGAGGCCCTCTCATTTGGAAAGCACCTTCTTCAGGGCATCCCAAGGGAAGCCGGAGTTCCTCTTCAGCAGGGCTTTGAGATGTTTTCTAGCATGCCAGGTCCCTCCCTTCACAAAGGAAACACCCAGAGAGCAGGGAGGCAAGGGGCAAGCCCTCCCTCGCAGCAGCAGGGTCGACCCAAGCAGGAAGTGGAATCCTGCAGGGAAGCTGCCCGAGCCCGTCCGCCTGCCACAGGTCCCCGTAAAAATGGTAGAATAAGTGCTAGGAAATGCAAATTGTGATCAAGGGCCGTGAGACACTTAAAAAACTACACCTTGGTTTCCAAAGAAACAGAATGCTATTATGAGAGGCTCTGCCTCATTAGCCTTGGTTAATGTCAGCATGTGTCTTAGGACAATGCCCCGTGGTTCTATGTTGGAGAGCAACTCAGCTGTGATGCCGCATTCTCTTCCCCAGTCGGATTGAGAATGAAGGCTTCACCTGGGGCTCTGAAGCAGACAGGTAGGAGTCTCGCTGAGACACCTAGACGCAGAACAAATGACTCATCAGGATGAAGCTCCACCACTGCACAGCAGAGGAACGTGCACTGTACCCAGTGGTGACTTGGGGCTCAGGCTCTGGGAGCCAGTGTGGCACCTCACAGGCTGTGTGCTCTGGAGGGACTGAAATCTTCTCCTAGCAAATGGTGGACCAGGCTGGGGTCCCTGGAGCAAAGAGCAGCATGCAGGGCTGGGCTGTACCTGGGGGTGTCAGTAACCCCTGCAAAGGCTAACTTAGACCGCTAAGGGAACTCCTCGAGGCATCTAATTCAAAGGGTGAAATAATCTAATGAGTGCAGCCACACAGAATGAGCAGTTATCGGGGAGAGAAGGGATTCACTGAAACGAGGCAGGCTTTGTAGGGGTCCCATAGCTCCACCCTTGGGCCCAGGGCAACTCCTAGGGCCCCAAGCCAATTCTGAGCCCCCACCAAGACAGGGAGCCCCTAGAGCTTCAGTGTTCTCATATGAAAAACTAGGATAATGAGGCCTAACCACAGGTGACTGTGAGAACAAGGAAGAACATATGAGAAAGTGCTTCATGGGCCCTAAAGTGGGGAGTAAATGTTGGTTGTTATTGGCCTAATTGCATATGCTTTACAAATGGTACTTTCATTGTAATAAAGCATCTGCATTTCTATAGGAGAAGGTCTAGAGTTATTTTAACTCCTGATAAGAAAATAATACGTCCATGAGAGACCCTGACCCTGAGGCATTCAAACAGTTTGCAAACAGGCCTGGGCTCCCTGCCAGCACAGGCAGGCACTCCCCGGGATCCCAGGCCCTGGGGCAGTTTCAGAGGCAGCAACCCAAAGCCACGCCAACCCTCCTCTAAAAGTACAAACAGTCCCTGCAGGCTCCTGGACAAACACCCAACTGACCCTTGATGCTGGGAACCAACAGTGAAAGGGAAGCTATACCCTGACTCCACACTAGCAAAGACAAACGAGCTGGAACTCAACTTCTTTCTGCTCTTCCTATTTGATCTGGTCTGTTCAGAAAGGCCTTTGCAGTGCTTTGAAGCCACACTTCTGTAGCAGGTTGTTTGCAAAAACAACTGCAATGACCCTCCCCTCCCACATAGTTAATGTTCCTCTCCTCTCAACGTGAGCAGGGATCTGGGGCATATCTGTGACTTGCTTTGATCCATGGGATGCAGCAGAAGTGATGTTGCATAACTTCCAAGCTGAGGCTTTACATGGCCTTGTGGCTTCTGCTGTCTTGAACGGCCTTTGACATCCCCTAAGGGAGCTCACTCTAGAGCCCTTCATGAGAGGCCACATGAAGACAGAAGCTCTGATACCATATTAACCATGTTTTTTTATGTATTCTGACACTTCCGACATCTAGGGCCTTGCTGACCTTGGCAGGCCTGTCCCTCCCAGGGTTAGCCAATTCCTAGAGACAGTAAACAACTTGCCCTTGAGCGTGCTTTTCACACACAAACTAACCAGTCCAGAGCTCATGCCCCCAGCTACCTACTTTATCAGCCTTCCACAGGACTCACACACTCTAGGCCACTATTCCTCTGCCCTAAGCACCCCAGGGCCAGGTACAAGACAACTAGGGACAGCCCCTATACCCAGAGCCTGCTGAAATTACTCAAACTATAATAGCTAACCTTAACCGTGCTCATCTTGCCTCACTCATTCCTTCCCATGGAAACCACCGTAAAGGCTCTTGCCCATGTTTTTCCATCCCTCCTGCCTTCTCGCTGACCATAGTGCCTCCCTATTTAGTCCTGCATGGCATAGTACTTTCCTTTCTCTTGGGATCTGTGAGTAACAAACCATCTTTTCAGTGGCAATCGACTCTTGATCTGTTGGTCTCTCCATACCTTAAGAATAATGCAACCTATATATATATTTTAAATCAACTATAATTTATTTAATTAAGCATAAATTTACTTTCACATTTGTCCACAACCACAGTAAATACAGTTCTTGGAATAAGGACAAAGCCTTTAGAATTTAAAACTTCCCCACCTGCAAGATTACGTATATAAAACTCCCACTACTGTTTAGATAACAGTGGATTAATCAAATTAAAATAGTTACACTATCTAGAATAAAATAAAATGGAAATAATTTACTCATAAGATTCATATTTAAATCATCCTTATTTACAAAATACTATCCTGAGAATTATAATTCTATTAAGTTTCAATTTGAGCAAAAGTGTAATCACTGAAGTAACAGCAGTTACTTCAACTGAAAATGAGAACAGTCAAAACGACTTTTGAAGAGAGCGAAAATATTGTCAGGTTTCTTGCTGTGGTTCTGGATCTTCAGTAGCAGGCTCATTTGAAGGCAGACTTAACCCTGAAGGGAACTCACTCTATCTTCAGAATGTGCAGGTGGGGGGAAAAATCCAGGTCTTGGGGGAAGGTAAGGAGGAAAACCCCTCGGTGGACAGACATTTCTCATTGCAAATGGAGCACGTGGTGGACCTGGGACATCCCTTGGTGGAAAATAATCTGGGGAAGCTCCAAACATGGTTCCTGGAGGAGGTGGAGGGAAAGGAGGTCCTCTTCTCATGAACGGGCCCCTCATATCCACTGGAAACAACGGACCTCTGATTGGAGCAAGAGGTGGAGGAACAAAGCCAGGGCCAGTTGCTTCATTTTCAGTGGGGAGAGATGAATCAGGCACATTTAAATTACCAAGATTATCTTTGGTATCATTTCCACTGGATTCCATTTCTGAAGGCATTGACCCATCCATTTTATCCAAAGAAGGTATATTAAAACTTCTGAGTTCTGCTGGTCCAGAGCGTCTAGCAGAATTAGAATAAAATCTGTCTTGCCTTTGTGGAGGAAGAGCTGAATCAGGATATGATTGTACTGGTGGAGGAAACATCATCCTACGGTCCTGTTCCCACGGAGGTGACAGGGGCCCAGTGTCAGAAGGAGCCTTTTGAGTATCAGTAAACCTATCACAGCTTGATTCTCCTCTTTCATTGGTAATCTGGTGGTCCAGAGGATTCCCTGGGCCTCTTAAGCCTCTTCCTCCTCCCACTGGAAGCAGAGGTGAGAGTCTGAGTGGACCCTCCAACAAAGCTGGAGGATAGAGAAAAGCTCTCATTTCAGATGAAGGCTGACCCAACAGTGAGGGACCATATGAGGAATGCTCTCTGCCAAATGCTGTATTTGGAACATCAAGTGCATAAGGATCTTTTTCTAAAAGTTTAATTTTAAACTCTGTTTCAGCTAATTTTTGTCTGTTGTGAGCATTTTCTTTCCTTAAATCATTGAGGTTTCTTTCAGCAGTCCATGCTGCCAAACAATTATCATGTGCTTTTTTCTCATGGTATATAATCTTCCCTTGATAAAAATGAATAGTTCTCTCAAGTTCTTCTTCAAGATCTTTGGCTCGCTTTCTGCAGGTCTCCAGCTCTTCAGTGGCATGGCTGATCATTTCGTCTACTTTAGAAAGTTTCTCTTTCTCTAGCCGGTTATTTTCCTCTACTATTAATTTCCTGTAGAGTTTCATTTTATTTTCTTGATATAACTCAGTCATTACTTTAACTTTCTGTTGAAGTTTCTGATTCTCACATTCAAAATATGTGTTTTCCGACTGCAAAGATGCTTGTTCCGTCTGAAGATTTTTAATATGCTCTCTAAGCTCTTCCTTGGTTTTATCAACTTCAGATAACTGAATATAAATTTGGTTTCTTTCTCCTTCTAAGGTTGTTAAAGAAGCATTTAACTTAGCAGCATGAAGCAGTTTCTTCATATCTCCTTTTGGAGGATTATCTAAGTAAGCACCATCTTTCAATTCACTGTTCATTTCCAATTCCAAGTTACCATCATCCATTATGTCTTCTTCCAGCATACCAGCCTGATCTTTGATCTTCAGCAAGCACTCAGTCAGAGTCTTGATGTGATTTTCTTTATCATTTAGAACTTGTTCTGCGTGCACTTTGGAGTCTTCAAATGTTATTTTCTGTTTATTAAGTTCACTCACTTGTTCTTTCCATACTTCAGCTTCTTGCAAAAGCTGTTTCTGGCTTTCCTGAAGTTGAGAATTTTCACTCAAAGCATCTTGTATTGCTATCTTCAGTTTTTCTTCCTTCATTTGAAATCTCTTGAAGGTCATTTTGGCTTCAGCTAGTAGTGATTTGAGGGATTTTGACTCATCTTCTAGAGACTGTATCCTTTTGGAAATATCCACCATCACCTCATCTTGTTCAGAATGTTTAGATTTCTCCTCTTTTAACTCTTTTTCTAGACAGAGTATTTCATGCTCCAGTTCAGAATTGGACCTGTTCAGCTTTTCACAGGTTGCCTCCAAACGTTGTGTTTCTGTTGCCTCCTTCTCAAAGCTGGCATCCTCTAAAGATGACTCTACTTCATAGCCTTCATACTCTTTTTGAACAAGGCTAAATTTTTCAAGTAGTCTACATTTTTCTTCAATTAGTCCAGAAAGTGCTACAGCAAGCTCTTTCTCTCTTCTCACATAAAGCCGACTCCTAACAGATCTAAAACTTCTCCACAAAAAAAAGGGAACAGCAAAAAATCCAACGACAGCTGCACATATCACCAATTCCCATGGAAAACCATAAGGATTCGAATTTGGTCTCACACCTTCAGGCAGTGCTGCCATAACCCTGGGTAGCAACTGCAAGACCAGCCCCAAGTACAGCTGAGGGGTAGCCCTAGGCTCCTCCATAGTGCCAAGGCTGCTCTGGCAGTGGCCAAAGTAACCACGGCCTGTTGAGGCCACAATAAGCAGCAGAGAATACGCAGCCTTCCGTTCGGAACGCAAATCTGCGCCTGGCAACCGGAGCGGACCACTGCGGAGTCAGCTGCGGGGGGATCTGGAGGACGCGAGCACCCACAGGCCTGACAGGCCCACGCTGCCCACCCCAGCCCCCTTGTTACACTCTACATCCTGAGGCACCGCTAAAACCTGTATTTTAAAACAATACCACGTGCAGAGAAAGATTCAGGTGACCCAGCATCCCAGCTATGCCCATCCCCAAGCTGACACCCTAGCTAAATGCAGTCTTGTGCGTGAGCCCAGGTGAGGCCAGCAGAAGAAACTCCCAGCTGACAGAATGATGAGGAATAACAAATCATTGTTTTAAGTCGCTAAGCTTTGGGGTCATTCATTATGCAGCAGTAGCTAACTGAAATACCTGCCACCTTATCACTTTGGCGTTTCAGTATCTGTTGCCTGAAATTATTAATTTGGGTGCTTGACTAAGATTATGCCCCATGGTAAATTGTGATAAGTAATTTTATAGCTAAAATATAAATTTTCTGATTGACCATTACTTCATTGAAGAGAGATTTATTAAGCTCCTCCCAGATGAGGCAGATTATGCTTTTTAGGTTAACTCCTTCCAGGAAAGGGCTCACCTCTGCCTAGCATGATCCTCAACTATCCCACGCATGACTGAAAAACACTAATCTCATCCCCAGAAGATCCAGAGCACTTAAAACAGTGCTGTCACATAGAGAGTGTTCCTCTTAACTGTCCATCAAACGTACCTACTCTGTGTCTGTTTCTGAAACACTGGCACTCCTTCAACACGGATGATGCCCTGCCCTGCAATGAGCCGTCACCTCCCGAGCATGCACATATCTTCAACTCATCCGGAAAGCTCACTCCTTCAGGAGAGGAACCAACTACCTAGCAAAATGTCCTTCACGTACTAGATGTTCTATACATATTTTTGCTTAATTGGTTTCTGGAGACTCTGGGTTTTTTGTTTTTTGTTTGTTTTTGCTAGGCACCAGTTGGCTGCTCTAAGCCTGGGCCCACGCTGACCTGACAGTGGGTATTCACATTGAAACAGAGGTCACATCTGCCACTCCCCTGCCCACAGCCTCCATTGGCTTCTAACCTTGCCCGAGACAGAGCCTCCCGGCCCTCCATGCACTGCCCAGCTCCATCTCCTCCTCTCCGACCCACTCCCTCCCACTGCTCTGCTTCTGCCTTCCCCTCCTTGCCTTTCCCTGAACACAACAAGCCCACTGCTGCCTCAGGGCTTTCCCGCTTCTTTCCTCTGCCTGGACCACCCTTACTTCAGGCACCCACATGGCCACTCCCTCAAGGATCAGTTTGAATGTCACCTGTGTCGCACCTCCCACCCTCACCCTAGCCTTGCAGGCTCTATCTCACTTCCTTCCTTTGTCTTTCTCCATAGCTGTCTTCCTCCATCATGGTCTGACAAACCACAGATTCATCTATTTGCTGATCATTATGTAAAGGTCCAAAAGGGCCAAGATGCGGCGGTTTTCCCTGTTTTCCCAGTCCCGACGACAGTGTGTGCAGCAGGTATTCGGTAATTATTAAGAGGCGAATGGACACATGAGAGAGAGGCAGAGCTCTTGAGAACTGTTTCCCATTCACGCTTGTTCTTTGTGCTGCTACCTGTGGCTGTTCTGCAAACAGCCTTCTCCGTGTCACTTGGGGGCAGCAGGCTCAGGAGCACCGAGCCATGCCTGGCACATCCTCCACAGAGCTCCCAGCCCACATACATTCTCAGGAAACTGATCTCTTACTAAAAGCTGTGGGGGACTGGAGAGAGGGTTTACGTGGTACACCCTTTGGCCACACTTTCCAAATTTCCCTCTAAACGCCTTTCTCTTTCTTTCACTAAACTTCCTCCCTAATTATTGCCAATTTGTTTCTCTAGGACCACTCCAGGAAGCCTCACCAGCCCCTAGACCCAGTAGGTGATGCTCCACAGCTCCACATGCCCCAGACATGTGGGCTACCAGCGGCACTGACCTCGGTGTCTGCCCACTGACCCCTGCTCATCCACCCATCACGGCCTTGGAAGCTCAAGGGCAGGGACAGTGGCCCCCATGTCCAGTGCAGTCCTGGCACATAGTTCACATTTAATGAATGCTCACTGAATGGATGAATGAATGCATACATGAATGAAGCAGAAAAAATACTTAGGAATCTGAAAAGTTAGACGGATGGAAATGACAATAGAAGGAGCTTCAGAGTTAGAAAATTAACACTTGTGAACCTAGGATTCTGCCTGCCATTCAGGACTAACAGGTGTCCACTAAACAAAGCTTTCCAAGGAAAGCAATTCCACAGCTTCACCCCTTCCTCTTTCTGGGCAAAGCCTGTTAATTCACACACCAAATTAATAGATGAGTGGGCAAACTGCATTCTCAGGGTTCAGTCTTTGCTCATGTTGTCCTAAAGCTAATGCTTCGTGTGGAATGCAGTTGAGGACCTCGGGTTGAAGGTGAAAGCTCCTCCCCATACTCTTAGACATCCCCTTCCCCCAAATGGCAAGGTCAGGAGCTTCAATCCCTTGCATAAAAAAATTCTACTGAGATACACTGAATTTTAAACAAGTAACCAAGGAGCTAAGTGAAGCAGTTTGCTTTTACCAGTGGCATTTTGAAATTTACCAGGAAGGTTTTTAAAAAATAGTATTGGTGCCAAAGAAATGGGAGGGGTGTTCCTGAAAAGGGCAATGCAGCAGAATGAACCTCTTGGAATGACTGTAATTATATTGTCTCCCTGCTCTCTAAGCCAGTGACAACGTGTGCTTACTGAGCTCTTCCCTGATGAGCAGGCCCCTCAGTCCTTTTTCTGGAGTTGCAGCTGCATTGCAGGGGCAGCTTAAAATAACCCAAACCCAGGCCAGGCTGCAACTGATGTCGGACGCTGTAGGCTACAGGGCTTGGGGCAGCACCACCTAGAGTCTGCAGCCATTATGGTGCATGTCCTTCTGGGGGATGCTAATGACCAGGAAGTCTCCAGAGGATTGGGCCAGCCAGGAAATACAGCCTGCCCTCATCTATTAGCCTTTTCTCCTGGAAAAGATGTCTGCAGTACAAACATCTGATGTCTCTGGGAAAGAAATACTGCTACACATGCTCTAAAGATGACAAATAAAATCACCACAGCCTGTTGTCATCAGGCAGGCCTGTGGAGATCAAACAGCATGGCTGGGATTTTGGGTGCATTTGGGAGGACCCCGGCAGAAAGAGAATGCCAGAGGCTGTCAGCCTGCTGCACAGCTGCAAACATGTTAAGAGAGACAGACAGGCAAAGTTGACATCTGTCAGGGAACAATTAGCTGCCATCAAGCCCTTACCTCTGTTCAGCCCTCTGCAGGTGTGAGATGTTTGCAGATGTCCTTCTATTCTAACAGTTTCATCTTCACACACATTGAGAAAAAAGGAAGCTGAGCGTACATGCTGCAAGAAGAAGTCACTTGATTCCCAAGGTTAGTTTAGCTCAGGAACAACAATCACCAGTTCCACGGGTGCTATAGGCCAATGCATGCAGAGTTGGATCATGTAATTTGTCATATAATGCCTCATTTAATCCATGAATAACTCGATGAGGTGGGTCATATTAAGCTCGTTTAATACATAGGGAAACTGACGCTTAGCGGGGCTGAGCAGCACTGTCACCAAGGTGGAGAAAGCCAGGTATGTCTGTCGCACTGGAAACGCCAGTGCTCTCCTGCTCGCCTTGCAGGTCTTGAGACTGACTGCAGCATCTCAGGCCAATTCAGGGAACAGGGGACAGGCAGCTCCCACCTGAGGTGTAGGGGGCTGGAAGGGACATTCCTCTTGGGGACCCAGAGCTGACTCCTGGGATTCCCCACTTAGCCCACCTGCCACCATGTAAGGCGGGCGATGGAGCTGTGAGTTCAGCCTCTGACTCTGCTACTCTGGGCAAGTCCCACAACCTCCCTGAGTGGCAATGGTTAATTGCACTGTCTGAGAGCTGGCCATACAGCGCATTAGCTGAGAGATCCTGGCTCCTCGGAGTGTGGCCCACAGAGCAGCAGCCTCACAGCACCTGGGCACCAGCCCACATCTGCTCAGTCAGAATCTGAACTTTAACAAGACTCTGACTCCAGGGGCACATGTTAGAGTCCAAGACGCCCTTTTGAGGCCCATGTTTGAATTCCAGCTTCAAATCCTGGCTTGGCCATTTAGGGGCTGTGATTTCGGCTGTTACTTAATTACTCTGTCAAGAATTGATTCAGGTTTTGTGGGCCTAAATCTTATACGATCTGGAGTATTTTCCTTAAGAAAAGGATATAAAATTACAAATACAAAATTAGGTACAAAAGTGATGTTCAGAATGTAAAGACTTCACGGCAAATTACAAATATTGAAGAGCTGGAAAGTACCACAAAAACAGTAAACAATACAGAAAAATCATTTCATGTTTTTATCAACCAATACACTTCTGCAATACTTTTATCCTGTGCTTTGGGGCTCTGATTGACTCTTCATCTGGCTATGATTTTATACAAGACAATTCAGCCTTTTCCCAAGCAAGGTTGATAGAAATGTTTCATTATCGATAGTTGGAATGTGTAGAATATGCCACTTCACGCATAGACATACTCATTAGATACAGCACTACTATTGATTTCTGCCCTAAAGATACAACAGCTGCAGTGAATTGTGTTTCTTGGAATTGCCACTGAAAAAGAAAACAATGCATGATGCGCTTAAAAGTATATAGGCCACATTAAGTATGTTCCTGACAAGAGAGACCTTTGTTGATGAGAATCGACTCTGTTAACAATTTTACATGTCAGATAATTGGGAGAATTCTCCAGAGTAGCTTTGAACTCCACATACTACAGATCTGGGGTTCCTCTACTGTTCATGTTCCTCTACATATACACAGAGACACGCCCCTGTCACCATGCCCCTGGGTGAGTCAGGAAGTAGACAGTGGGAATAGTCCTGGGTCCTGGAAGTCATTCCTATACAGGGAGCACTTGATACACAGAAGTGGTAGCAAATTATCTGAATAGATCTCGCTCATTCAAACTAATCGTATCCCCAACTCAATGACCCTTTCCCCTTAAAATCACTGACACTTGGCCAAGTGCGGTGGCTCACGCCTGTAAACCCCAACACTTTGGGAGGCTGAGGCAGGTGGGTCACGAGGTCAAGAGATGGAGACCTTCCTGGCCAACATGGTGAAACCCTGTCTCAACTAAAAATACAAAAATTAGCTGGGCGTGGTGGTGTGCACGTGTAGTCCCAGCTACTCGGGAGGCCGAGGCAGGAGAATTGCTCGAACCTGGGAGGCGGAGGTTGCAGTGAGCCAAGATCACACCACTGCAGTACAGCCTGGGTGACAGAGGGAGACCTCGTCTCAAAAAGAAGAAAAAAAATCACTGACACTTAACACAGGGAACGTGTATGTGCTGGAAGGGACACCGGCATGAAGAAACCTATCTTAACCAATTACAAGTGAAATATTAATAACTAACTTTGCAAAACTTGCAAAACACATGACCAAGAGAACCCATGGCTGGGCCCCTTCCAGAGCCTGACAGGGGCCTGTGCATTACAGAAGCCTTGAGGGAGAAGCTTCAGTGAACAGCCCAGTGAACGGCCCAGTGAATGGCCTCTGTACTCTGGTCTCAGTTCTTTCTCCATGAAATAGTGGGAACAATAGTATTTTACATATGGGCTGTGTGAGAGCTGGGAAGAATAGATATATGTAAAGGGTTTCTATGTACTTGTCAGGGTGCCTGGCATATATTTAAGGTTCAACAAGTGGTAGCTATCATCAATGCATTCTTCCCTTGTTGAAAACTTCTTATTTTAGTCTGCATTTTAGTCTAGAGAAAGGCGCCACATGGAGCCAGGTGCTGGCTTGGATTTGGCCCTTCCAGCCATCCAAGCATGGACCGAGCCCAGCCCTCCTTCCTAGGTTTGCATCCCAGGCAGGGCCTGGTTCCCTGGGGTGCCATTGGCCCAGAGCCCCTCAGGGTCACCTCAGGTCAGTTACCCAGGAAATCCTTAAGTTTCATCTTTTAAATCATCCACCTAAAATTTATTTTACCTCAGTGATTTTTCTTCTGAGAATCCTATTTAAACACACTCTTTCCTCCTTCAATTAAACCAGCAAGAATTCAGTACCCTTCTACCCCTTCAACTCTTCCTCCACCCCCTGAGCATTCCCATGCATCATTCTCCGGCATCATTCTCACTGTATCCTCAGGCTCTGGGAAGCTGCGTGATCACCTGAGGTGATCCAAACTCAGGTCTGTCTCGCTCACCAGTGTTTTCTCCATTCCCTTATGCAGAGGAGGACAAGTAAGGCCCCGTTAACGCTAACCTGTGGGCTTAAGCCCTAGTTGCCCGTCTGCTGACCAGGCCGACATTCACTAAAGACCATGAATATGACTTATGGGTGCCAGCCCACCCACCTCCTAGTCCCACACTGCACCTGCAAACATCACCATGGAGCTCCACAGGGCAACTGTTCCTTCCTCGTCTAAGTGACTTGCCAGTGGACCAGCGACATCCCAGGTCTCTCTCTCTCAACAAATGGCAGCAGGTTGGTGGGGCTGTGATGCTGCCAGGTGACGGACAAGTTTTATTAAGCCTGAGTAAAAGACTGGGGGCAGCTGGGGCCAAAGAGGAGTTTGAACACCCAGAGAGGGTGCTCAGGGAAGGAAAGAGGGAGAGAGCAGAAGCAGGAATTCCAGAGGAAATAATATAATTCAAGAACAAAGATGGACAGGCACCCCTAGGTTCCTGAATCTTCCATCTTCTGCCACCCCTGCCCTGCTCACATATCCAGGTACCCTTACACACCTGAGCCAATCCAGTGAGCTGTTTTCTGGGAGATGCTAGGGAAACCCACACGCTACTGAGGACTGGTGCCACCAGCTAGTCCTGCAGTTTAAGGGCAGTGTTTCTCAGGGCTGTGCAGAAGGGCTCTGCGCTAAAAGCAATTCTGCTATTTACTAAGTATGTGTTGGGCAAGTTACTTAACATCTCTGAGTTCACGCTTCTGAGCTGCAAAATGCATTGATGGGGCTTAAATGAGACGACAAAAGTGCCTGCAGCAGCCACCCGATAAGTCACAATATCATCACACTTCTGGGTTGACCCCGGTCTCTGCCCCCAGGGAGTTCCGAATTCTCATGTCCCAAACTGCAAACTCAGTGTTCTCCAAGAATGTCGCCCCTCTCCTCCCACCTCTAGATGTTTCAGTAACTTCTTTCCTGTTTATTGAGAGATTCATCCCAGTGTCCTCTCATTCCCTTCTGTCACTGGGAATTTCTTCCATCAATTTTGCTTCCTTTTTCATACCTGTCACCTGAGCTTCCAAATATCGATCTCTCTCCATCCTAAAAATATTTCTGTGCCTCATCCCTGCATGCTCAAAGGTGATCTTCCTTCTCCTCTTTACCATCACAGTTCTCAAAATAATGATTGGCATTTCTTGAATGTTTCTCTCGAAGGCCCTCTGTGAACTCCTAGTGCCAATTCCAGCAATGCCTCAGGGTCAGCACTTCCTCCTGCCACCTCTGCACCTTCAGCTGTTCTCCATCCTGGAACTTTCCTGACAGCCCCTTGGTCCTCATCTCAAGTCATCTGTAACATTTAATGTGACTGACACTTCCCTCTTTAAAAATCTTTCTCAGTGTCTGGATATTTTAGAATTGCACATGGCAGTATGAAGGGGTGGAAAGACATAGCGTCCGGGATTCACTTTAAATTACTTCAGCAAATAAAAAAGAGAAAAAGAAAGAAAAGGAGGAATAGAAGAAGCAAAAATGATATGGCAAAATCTTGACAATTATTTAATTCAAGATGTTCAGGGTGGGTATATGGGGATTCACTCTTAGTCTCTGTATTTCTACATACAAAGCAATTGACATTTTCCATGTAATTTTTTAAACTATTTTTATTTAGTTAGTTTTTGGAACAAGGTCTTGCTCTGTCATCCAGGCTGGAGCACAGTGGTGCAATTACAGCTCACTGAAGCCTGAACCTCCCCAGCTCAAGTGATCCTCCCACCTCAGCCTCCCAAGTAGCTGGGACCACAGGGACACGTCACCATGCCTGGCTAATTTTTGAAATTTTTTTTTTTCTTTTTTTTTGGTAGAGACAGGGTTTTGCCATGTCGCCCAGGCTGGTCTCAAACTCTTGAGCTCAAGTGATCCACTCACCTTGGCCTCCCAAAGTGACAGGATTACAGGCATGAGCCACCATGCCCGGCCCATAATTAGAATTATTTTTCTTTCCTGGACCTCCTTATCACACATCTCTCCTGGCTCTGCTCCTTTCTGAGACCTCCTCCTATTCCCATCTTTTCCTTCTCTTTTTCTACCTGCTTTGTGAACAATCAATGCTTCCCAAGGCCCTTGCTCGCCTCTGTGTGAGGTGCCGGTGGCCAGTGCCGAGGCCCGGGTGAAACTCCCCAGCCCACTGATTCACCTGAGCCTGCTCTGAAGGTAAGCCACTGCTATAGCTTTAGTCCTGCCCTCTCTACAAACACCAGATCCACATGTATTTTTAAAAATTTACACATATTTTAAATATGTATATAAATACAGAGAATAAGAAGACAAAATCCCTGACCCACTACCCAGATTTAACCAGTGCTGACATTTTGGTACATTTGCTTCACAGTTTTAGAAATAAGTTACAAATATAGCTGAAGGCCCTGACACACCTCTCCCAGACCCCATTCTCTTCCCTTGCTCCCCTTAGGAAACCACCGATCTGAACTTGGTATATAGCCCCAGACCATGTTTGTACTTTGACCACAGAGGCTGGTGTCTAGAACAATATATGAAACAATTTTTTTAAATCTTCATGGCTCTTTAGGTATGTCTGTAATTTTTTTCACTCAACACTGTGTTTTCCCCATATTGATACACACAGATCCTGTTGGTTCATTCTGAACGCTGCAGAGTAAATACTTTCTCTTATGACACACATCGCAAGTTGTCTGTCCACTTCCCTAAGCGGACGTCTTGGCTGTGTCCCGAGCAAACGGTGCCATGGTGACCTGCCTTTGCGGGTCTCCTGCTGCGCACCTGCGTGAGCATGTCGCTCTCCTCACCTGCCAGCATCCCTGTGACACTTTCTTGTGCTTGTTTGCTTTTCTGACTCCCCCACTCAAACGCAAGCAGAGAAGGTATTCACTTCATCTCTATGCTATTAATGCATCACGCCTAGCTCATAGTGGATTAATATGAAGGAGAAAAAGAAGGAAGGAAGGAAGGAAAGGAAGAAGGAAGGAAGGAAAGAAGGAAGGAAAGGAGGGAGGGAGGCTTTCTATCACCAAGCTCAGGAGCCAAGGACTAGGCAATATGTGGAATTATTTTGTGGAAGTCCAGGTATGACATTGCAGTGAGGAATCCAAGAGGCATTTTAATAGCAATGTATATGCCTGCAACCAAAGAACATACTCTGAGCAAGCGTTTTACCTCTCAGCAGAAAGATGTGAGCTGCTGCCTGTATTTTGCACTGCTCCTGAAACAGGCATCTGATAAAAGCTAGTTATAGAATATTTGGTGTCATTTTCCAGATGAAGAGAACTACATGGTCTCAAGCCAGCTAAGACTTGACAGAGAAAAGATAAGACTTTGACAGTAATTCAGCCAACGTGTATTTCGACTCCTGCTCTGTGCCAGGCAGCACAGGTGAGCCCTGAGGAGGGTCTGGGTAGGGCATGGCCTCTTCACTCCCCTACAATCCACTCACCACATGAAGCAAATCGTCACGCCCCTCCTTCAAGCCCTCCAATGTCTTCCAGCAGCTTTGCAATAACGTGTCAACTTCTTGCTCTGCTGGTCTCTTTGAGATCTCGGCCTGTTCTTCCTGCCTCCCTCCATCCTACCCATGTGCACCAGCGCTGATCCTCCCAGCCAGGTCCCCTCAGGGCTTTCTCACTCACAGGGCAGCATCTTCCCATGGCAATCCCCCTCCCCACCTCTCATCACTGCCTCCTCTACCTTGCTGTCCTGCTACAGTGTCTTCATGGCACTTTCCACTGGCAGAAATGACAGGATTTGCCTATTATTGCTGTCTCTTTGTTCCACTAGAATGTAAACTCATGAAGGGCAGGAGCCTTGTTTGAATGGTTTCTTGGCTGTAGATCCCTCACCTACAATTGCGACAGTCACCTAATGAGTATTTGTTGCAAGTGGACTTCCGGTGGCCTTCAGATTCTCTGCCCCATCGTGCCTGAGGCCCAGCTGTGAAACTGCAACACTCCTGCACTCCAATTATGGATTCCCCTTAGGCTCAAACTCATTTCATTTTGCTTCTGATAACTGCAATTCACAGTTCTGCGACGCCTGGTGGGAGAGGAGCTAGGCAGAGAGCTCGCTGGATCAGGAGGCAGCCATTGAGTGCTGACCCTGGTCAATACGCAGACATTGATCCGCGAACGGAGATGCGGCTGCACATTTCTCAGGCTGTCAAGTACCTGCAGTGACCATGAGCAGTAAGGCGTGTGGCAAGAGATGGGGCAAGCCTGGGTTTTCCTTCAAGACCTGGTGCAGAGCAGGTGTTCAGATATCTAGCAGGTTTGCCTCTCAATCCATAAACCTGGGTCTCTAGTGAATTGCTATTCCAGCCTCTAATTCCACTGGGCTGGAAATTACAGATTGGTTGTTACTGGACTCCAGGAGGATCCCAAAGTCTCACAGGAATCCAGGAGACTTAAATGATCCAAGGGCAGGAAAGAAGGCTGCTCATCCCAGCCTAGCAGCAGATTTGCTCCTCAGTCTTCAGCGTCTAAGCTCAGAGCAGTTCCTGCGAGTCTATCTCCAGGCAAGGGAATCTACCAAGGTGGGGCACCCCTGGGGGCTGTCCCTCTCTAAGACACACCAGGTACCCGCTGCCTCAGAGCTCTTGCTGTCAGAAGCCCACCTGAGCACACATCCAGGCAACACCTGTCCTTTGCTCACCCAGGCCACAGGGGAAGCTCTGGGCAACTCCTCTTCCAGGACATTAATGCAGCATAAGGAGATAATGGTCTGCTCTACTTTCAAGCCGTCAGAACTTAAGGGGCTCAAGCATCTTTCTCTCACAGACATGTGCCCCCTGCTCTCCCCTCTCTCCCACTCAGCTGGGGAGCGGAGGTCCAAAGCATTTTCTCAGAAACTCAACCTGATGTAATCTTTCTCACATTCTTTCTCATCAGTGTCCCTCCCCACCTACTGTGTGTGCGTGTGTGTGTGTGTGTGTGTGTGTGTGTTGGGGATACGTGTGTTGGTTCAGCCTGATCATGCATTCTCTCCACTCTTTCATTTATACATGTGGGTTGTGCTTTTTAAAACATAACTGTCAAGACTTAACGTCTTTGTTTTCTTGTTCCTCCCTCACATCTCTCTGCAGGCAGCCCTGGCCTCTTGAGCAGGGAGTGTCAGAGGGTGGAGATGGCATATCAGTTCATCCTCTACAGACCATCCAACCACAGGAGTTATCGCTTGAAAAAAGTTTCACAGGTCGTTGGGAAATGCTGGGCACATGCCCTTTTCTTAATGACTCACAGGGCAGAGGCAGATAAACACAGGAAGGGTCATCTCCAGGAAAGAGCCCTGTTTATACACTAGTGATTCCCAAATGCGCTCAGCTTCAGAGGCTTCTTCAGAGAAGTCTTGGGTGGGCATGGCCCAGGCTTAGGCTCCTGTTCCCAGGACTGCTGGGTTGTATTTCTACATACAAAGCAGTTGATACTTTTCACGGTAATTTTTAAAATTATTTTTATTTATTTAGTTTTGGGGACAGGGTCTGGCCCTGTCACCCTGGCTGGAGCACAGTGGTGTGATCACAGCTCACTGCAGCCTCAACCTGCCAGGCGACAGCAGTGACTCCTGTGGGACAGGGATCACACCTGCAGAAGAGCTTAGGTGGGTGGATTCACTTCCTGTTGCAGCTGTAACAAACTACTGCAAACTTCATGGCTTAAAACAATGCAAATTTGTCCTCTTACCGTCCCAGAGGTTGGAAGTTTGAAATGGGTCTTATGTGCTAAAATCAAGATGTAGGCAGGGCTGGGTCCTTCTGGAGGCTCTAGGGGAGGATCTATTCCTCGCCTCTTCCAGCTTCTGAGGCCACCACAGTCCTTGGCTTGTGGCCCTGCCTCCATCTCCAATCGCATCCCTCCAACCTCTTCCTCTATCATTGCATCTCCTCTCTGATCCTCCTACCTCCCTCTTAGAAACACCCTTGTGATTATCTGGCGCCACCCACATGGTCCAGGATCCTCTTGCCATGTCAAGACCCTTAATCACATGTGCAGGGCTCCTTTTGCCCTTCACAGGCTCTGAGGACTCGGATGAGGATGTCTTGGGGGCCACTGTTCTGCCTGCTGCAGGGTGTGGTGCTGGAGGCATGGAGTGGGCTGTCTGAATCCTCCATCAGAGTCAGATGATGGCAATGTAACCTCATGTGGAGCTGGCTGGATGATTTTTGGACAAGCCTCTGTTGGCAAATGCTGATAAGTCCTAGGCACTCTGCACTGCAGCCTGCCAATGCCAGCAGGGATGGGAGACTACACTTTTGACAAACCAAGTCCAGTCCTAGACATTGAGATCTGGGCTGCGACTCAGTCCTCTCTGCCCCATCGCCTGTGATGGGACCTCTCAGGAGACAGAATGCGATGGGCTGGTGAGGAGCTGCTCTGTGACCTGACAGGCTTCACTGCCACCACCACAGCCACCTGGGGAGGCGATGGAATGGGTGGCTTGTTAAGGCCAGGAAAAGCAACAGTGTCAGTTGTGCCACACCCACACTGAGATCAGTTGAAAGCCCATGGCCAAGCACCAGACCCTCAGGCAGCACATCTCACAGTGAAAAGTGCCGGCAGCCACCACTCAGATGCTTTGGGGCTGGCACTGTGGACTTGAGAGCCACTGGTGAGACAAACAGCTCCAAAGCTTCCTGTTCAAAGAAGAAGAAGAGAGAAAAAGAAGAAAGGAGAGAAGGACGGGATGAAAAAAAGGAAGATGGAAGGAGAGAAGGGGGTAAAAGAAGAAGGAGGAGGGGAGGGGAGGAGAGGGGAAGGAAGGGGAGGGGAGGGGACAGGAAGGGAGGAGAGGACAGGGGGACAATCCCCCAAGCCCAATTAGCCCTCAGCCACCCCTGCAGAGATGAGCAGCTGTCCTCCAAAGCTAGGAGGCGCTCTGGTTTCATTGCAGATGAACATCAAGAGAAAATCTCACCCACAGGCAGCAGTTTGGTCCTATTTTCCCCAGGTGGGTACCTGCCTTTTGACACCCCTCAGACGAAGCCCCTTTGGAGGCTCTATGAATTATCTCGAGTTAATAGTAAGCATCAGGCACCCTCAGGGCTTGGGGCTGGGTAAAGAAGAGGAGGAATGACCTACTCCTGATCAATTTTGAAAACCACCCCTTCCTCAACCTTTCAGCTACCCTCCCGCCTTACAGCTGCTTCTCCCCAGAGCCTTGCCCTTTAGTCACTCCTGTCTGGGACTGGCCACCTGGCGGCCTTCTAGAGGCTGGCGCCCTAATCAGATGTCGTTTGGACTCTCCTCCCCCACTGTTTAAAACAAAACAACAACCAAAAAAACACCCCCTCAGGCCGGGCATAAGTGGCTCTCACCTGTGATCCCAACTCTTTGGGAGGCCAAGGCAGGAGGATCACCTGAGCCCATGAGTTCCAGACCAGCCTGGGCAACACAGCCAGGCCCCTTCTCTAAAACAAAAACAAAAACAAACAAAAACCTCTTTTCCTCTTTCCCCCAGTTCCAGGAGAGGAGGTGCTGGGTCTGTTGATGGTCTCCACAATCCTGCCAGTGGGGTTGACTCCAGGGATGGAGCCCCCATCTGCCCTGTTAATCTTCCTAGGACCCCCATTTCTGCATTCTTGGGGCCACGGTTCAGAGAAGGGGGCAGAGAGGGGATGGTGGAGTCTCCTGAGTTGGTGGAAGAGAAAGAAGAGAGCACTGCCTGGCTGTGCCTGCTTCCTTCCATCCTGCCTGAATTCTGCCTGTCTCCAAACAGTGTGGCCCCACTCAGCCTACTCATCCCCTTTCCTGCTCTCCCCAGCAGCCAGGATGCACCCCTCACTGCATACAACAATCATGCATCACCTGGACCATAAGCCCTCTCCTCCCCTCCCGAGCAAATCCCTCCTGTGCTTGACCTCACTCAGTTCTCACCCTCTCTGAACAGCATTCCCAGAAGATCTCTTCTCTGTATCTGATGTAAACTGTATTGTGGGAGGAGAGATTCTGTGGTCCCTCCAGTATGTTTGGGAAATGTGGATTCTATGCTGCAGGACTTCTCAGAACCTTCGATACAACAAGACCTGCCGGCAGGGGGTGAGCCAGCACACGTAAGGACCTCAGGCCCTTGACACCTCTTGCTCTGGGAAGCCTTCCTGGCATTACTAGACATTACTCCTTTCTAAATTTTCTCTTGCACTTAGAAGGAATGCGCCACTGTTTAGCTCTTTCTTAGTTGCTCATTTGTTTTCCCAAAACTCCACTGCCTTCGTCTAGGCACCCCCTAGCAAAGCAGCTTGAGGACAGGAGTCCTGTTTCATACCAGGCTAAGCACCTGGCAGGAACATCACATTTCATCGACTGACTTCTAAAACTGATTAAAACTAGCAGAAAATAGTGTCAGCTTTCAGATAATTTCTCCACTTAATTGCCATCTTACATCATCAGCAAAAGTACTGCCTGTGAGCACTTTCCATAGGAATTGAAACAAACAAGGAAGTGATTCTTAGAACAGATGCTACCAAAGGTGGAATTAACTTTTTTCTTTCCTTGTACTAATCTAGATGGTTTATCAATAGCAATACACACATCCCTACACATCACACATACACATACACACACACACCCCTACACATAATACACAAATATAGGCACACAGAGCTATCCCAGACAGCCCCTCAGTTTCAGTAGTTACAGAGATGCATAGAGATGTGTACCAGAGCCTTCCTTGGTAACTCATGCCCCTTCCACACTTCCTCCCACAGCTTTGCCAAGGAGAGACACTCTGCCCATTCTGCCCTGACCATGTGACTTTCCCCTAAACACCCCTTTCCCACCCAGGCCTCCACCTTCATATACTTCCATGAAATCACACTTCAGTGCCAGCCCAGATGCCACCCTTCCTCCCCAAAGCTGAGACCAGACATGATTTTTTCTCCTCACCAAATCCCTCTCCTAAGACACAGGAGCTCCTTCTGTCATTAGCTGTGTGTGTAGTAGTGTGTTTGTGTGTGCAGTGGTGTATGATGTGGTACATATGTGTATGTAAATGTGTGTAAGGTATCTGTGTTGTGCGTATGTGTCTATGTGTATGTGGTATGTGAGGCATATGTGTATGTGAGGTGCATGTGGTATATGGTGTGTGTAGTGTGACATATATGTGTTGTGTGTCTATGCGTGTGTGGTATGTGGTGTGTGTGGTGTGTGTGTGTGGTGTATGTGTCTATGCGTGTGTGGTATGTGGTGTGTGTGGTGTATGTGTGTCTTGTCTTCCCTGCACTGGTTCCTTGAGGCAGGTACTGTGCCTTCCCTGAATCCTCCCAGGCTCAGCGTGGGCTCAGGACTCCCCTGGGGACCTGGAGATGGGAGCCCTTCCCGCAGTGACCTCCTTGCTGTGGCTTTTCCTCACTCACTGTGGATGAAGCCACCTCCAGCTCCACAGCCCCCGTTCTGGTGACTTCCCACTTGCCAGGAGAGGCCAAGCTAACCTGAGTCCCTCCAGGAGATCCACTTTGTGGGCAGTGGACACAATTCACTAGTCTTCCCCACTGCCGAGGTGAGGGCGTAATCAGAGTAAAGCCATGGATGACACAGGGGAAAGCCCTGGAGCATTAGAGCAGCCTGAATGTTTAGGCTCAGGAAGAATGGAGGAGCCTGTGAGAGGCAAAACAGGTTAAGGTCCCTTCATGGTTGGGGGTTGGGGGGTGGGGTGTGTGTGTGTGTGTGTGCACGCGTGCATAAGCACAGTGGGTGGGGACAGGGGCGTGCTGGGAGCAGGAGGGATGGAATTATCCTCTGAATGCTCTAAGGTGGGACAGGGAGCAAGGATAATTGACAGTGATAGCACAAGTAACATTAAAACATTACTAGATCATTCTATGATGCATTTATACTTCTAAGCATCATGTTGCACATCATAGATATATACAATTTTATCTATCAATTTAAAAAATAAAATAATAAAACAAACATATATATAAAACACTGTTATTCAGAAAAACAAAGATTAACTAGACATTGGTGGAGATTTAAGGGGAAAACAAAGCCCCCAGCCTGAAGCATCTAGTGCTTCATACTTTACAGGAAACCCCAATAAACCCAAATAAGTGTATCCTAAGTCACAAACAGGCAATATCAGCTTCTTTGAGGTTCCCAGAAGTAATACATGTTAACATTTTTAGCTGGATCTAAGCTTATATGGATTTTGGCATTAATTCCGAACACTACATAGGAAAGAGAAAATGCAAGTTTATAAAACACCCATATTCCTCCAAAATAAATAAATAAATAGACGATCCCCTCATTGCTCCCCACCCCACCCCGGGAACTATTAATAGCAGGTTATTCTGTGATTAAATTCACACGATGCCACGGCCCACTCGCTGCTGTGATGGAAGTACCATACCACCGTGCTGGGTTTATATTTAGCCACCAAAGCTGGGTCATCAGAAATAGCAGAGCAAGATTGTTCTATTTTAATCAAAAATTAGTACATTCTTTAGGAATTCATATCTAAAGGCAATATAATTCTGTCCTGGAGAAAAGGGAAAGATATTTTAAAAGGTTGCTGAAAATGATCGAATTACTGAATATAAGGCAGGTGGGCTGAATGAGATAAGGTCCTGTCTTCTAAAATTAGACTGAAATGCCACATTAAAACTCATCACTTTCCTCATCTCCACACTCTTGCTCACTAGCACCCTTTACACTCACGTCCTCAATCCCCACTGTGCACCAGCATCATTCAGGCGGTCAATAAATATTTTCCAGGAGCCTGCATCCTATTCCATCCCAGATGCTCCCTGAGAGCTTTTACCTCTCCAGCCCCTACTTGGGGATGCCACATCAGTGCCATTCTAACGATGACTGCCTTTTATGAGTGTCCGCCATGTGCCATGCACTGTGCTAGGCATTTTATGTACATAATTCCCCTTAACCTTCACAAGCCACGGAAGCAGCAGTGAACTCATTTTACACCGATTCAGAAGCCCAGAATGGTGAGTGACTTCCTTAAGGGGTACAGTCGGGTTTGGAACTCAGGTCTGCCCAACTCCAAGGCCAGTGCTGTTAACCTCCCCTACATTCCGTGGTCTTCCACTAGACCCAGGGCACACTGAGGTGGAAGACACATGCAAAGACCACCAAGAAACAAGAGAACTGGGGGTCTGGCCTGGTGTCCAGTAACTGGACAAATGCAGCTCTTTTTAAAGGCAAACTTTTGTTATCAGTCCACTAAGTCTTAGCAGCAGACCCCAAAATAGGAACTTCCTTTGGCCCAATATAGAAAGATGGCTTTTACCTGCTCCGGGAACAAAGGCTGAGGTGTTTTTTTTTTTTTGGTTTTTTTTTTTCCTAGAATACAGACATCATCACTCTTAACAGCAACGATGACAACAGCCACTAGCATTTCTTGAGCACTCCGGATGTGTCAGGCACTATTCTAAGTGCTTTACTCAGACGACCTCATCATACCCTCATGGCAGTGCTGTGAGACAGGAAGTATTATTATCCCCATTTGTGCAGACGAGAAGGCTGAGGCCCCGACTGCACTCAATTGCGAAGAGGTAGGATGATCTGAGGGAGACGGCATGACACATTCACTGCCTGTTGAGATCGCCTGTGGCCACTGCGTACCTTGCACTTGTGTGCGGGTTTCCTGTGGACTGCCCCTTCCATCCTCCTAGCTCAAGGCAGTAACGACAGCAGTTCTTATCAAACAGATGAGAAAACAGAGGTCCGGAGCAGTTTGTAAAGTGGCCCCCGGGGCTTTGGTGAGGATCTATTTTCTAAGCTACCAGGGTACTAGCTTTGTAATCAACTGCTGAAGACAGATTTCTGTCCAGGGGTTTGAGGTGGAGTCCTGTAGACCCAGACACAGGAGGCAGAACATGGAGCTTTGGAGCCATCAAAAATACTGTGAGCCCTTTAAAAACCTTTTCTTTTAAAAAATGTTCAAGCCTTAAAAAAAGTTATCCAGGCCGGGTGTGGTGGCTCACGCCTGTAATCCCAGCACTTTGGGAGGCCAAGATGAGCGGATCACGAGGTCAGGAGATTGAGACCATCCTGACCAACATGGTTAAACCCCGTCTCTACTGAAAATACAAAAATTAGCTGGGTATGGTGGTGCATGCCTGTAGTTCCAGCTACTTGGGAGGCTGAGGCAGGAGAATCACTTGAACCTGGGAGGCGGAGGTTGCAGTGAGCTGAGATTGTGCCACTGCACTCCTGTCTGGGGACAGAGTGAGACTCCATCTCAAAAAAAAAAAAAAAGTTATATAAACTTGCAAGAATATTTAACATGAAGCTCAGATGCACATGACGATAAAAAGAAATACGTTGACTGTCGAGTCATCCTAACATGCACTCTGCACTAAATGCATGTCTGAGGCTCTAAAACCCTGGGCTGCAAGTACAGGTGTTGCATATATTGTAGCATGGAGGTATCCAGTGGCAGAGCTAACCTCCAGCCTCGTGCTCTTCCCCTTCTCCCATGTTTTCCTTCTGATACTTGCATTTCCAGATGCATATAAAAATGATTAAATTGGCTCTAGCTGCAGACTAGGAGGTTGTTTTGGTCAGATAGACACAGGGTGGCTCTTGAGATAAGCCACACTGTCCTGCCAAAGGACACCTTTCTTGTCCACGTAAGGGGACCAAGGGATGCTGAGGAAGCACAGATTCTCCTCCTAAGGAAAGCACCAGCATTCACCTTTGGGAGGAAGAGGGAGCTTTCCAGAGGGAGCATAATAGATTACAGGCTTTAGTGCCAATGCCAAATGGGTTTGAACGCCCCTTCTGTGTCCTGGACAGTCAGCTGAACAACCTGAGGCTTGGTCCCGTCTGTGGAAATGGGACAGTTATGCAAATAGCTCTTAGTGCCACTGTGAGGATGGTCAGACAGGCAAGATGAGTGACAGAACCTGCCCAGGCACCCAGCACTCAGCAGCCTGGAGGTATCTGAGCATTGTCTGTCCCCTGACCTGACCAGGACCTGGATCTGCTCTCAACAGGCCTCTCTGAGGCCACTGCAGCACCTCTGTCTCAGATGGCTGCCACTTGGTCAGGTGTTGGTCAACAAGGAGAAGGAAGGCTTTGCTCCCTCCATGTCCCAATGTGGTCCATCCACAAAGGACATCCCTCCATGAAGTCATGTTCACTGGCTTTCCTTTTGAGGCTAGGGAGGATTTGCCTTTCTCCCCCACTTTCTATATTTCTATATGCTTAATTTTTTGCTATAAGCAGTTATTATGTTTAAATTGAGAACAGTTAATAGCCATCTCCATTTCAAATGGCAAAAATGTTAAATTTCCATTAATTCTTTTCATTTTAGCCCTTAGATGGTTTTACATCTCTGTTTATTCATCTTCCTGAATAAAGGAGATTCTGGGATTTCACAGCATTACTTGGCATTCTCATATTCTATCCTGTAATTTCAACCACTGTCATTGTCTTCACACAAAGAAAAACAGCAAAGTAGACATCTCCCTCTGGAATGAAAGCCTGCACAATGGTGTTTACGTGCCTGCCCAAGGTGAGTTTGAAAATGAAGAAAATAGAGCAGTTTGATTCCTCCTAGCTCCACAATACTTTCCAATACCAAATCAGCTTCCTCACACATCAAGGTAATCTGCAAAGGGAAACTGACTGTCAGCATAAGTGGCTGCTTGAAGCATTTCTTTGCACATACGTTCCTTGTTTTTTTTTAAAACAAAGATGCAATTAAGAAAAATGTATGCAAATAAAAATTGTCTAACTCAATTGTATACACATTAGGAAATTTACCTACTAAAACACCGTCATAATTTTTTAGAGCAAAAAAAAACCCCTGCAATTCAAATAATCTCTTTCTAATTAAACTATTTGATTGGCTGATTTTGGTCTATGCTAGATTTATAAAAAATAAGTTTTTATTTTTAATCTTCAATAAAAAAGTTTTTATTTATTAATCTTGATTCCTTGGTAATCTAGCAGAATAATTTGAGAATCTATTTTCTAACATGTCAATTTCCAGATGTCATTTTTGAAAAAAAATGAGAATTACTGCATTTGTTTATTAAAAAGGTAATCCCATCACAATTCTTCACTAAGGTCTTAAAAGACTAAAAGTTATTTGGAATGCTGTGATTTATTCTGCCTGAGGAATATATCAGGAAAATGTGATCAAGTTTTAGAAAGTATCCAAAGGATTATAAATCATTCTACTATAAAGACACATGGACACTATGTTTATTGCAGCACTGTTCACAATAGTAAAGGCTTGGAACCAACTCAAATGCCCATCAATGATAGACTAAAGAAAATGTGGCTCATGTACACCATGGAATGCTATGTAGCCATAAAAAAGGATGAGTTCGTCTCAAAAAAAAAAAAAAAAAAAGGATGAGTTGATGTCCTTTGCAGGGACATGGATGAAGCTAGAAACCATCATTCTCAGCAAACTA
Source organism: Pongo pygmaeus (assembly GCF_028885625.2). NCBI lineage: Eukaryota > Metazoa > Chordata > Mammalia > Primates > Hominidae > Pongo > Pongo pygmaeus. The sequence goes on from NC_072387.2 coordinate 60,499,575, forward strand.
ACACAAGAACAGAAAACCAAACACCACACATTCTCACTCGTAAGTGGGAGATGAACAATGAGAACACATGGACACAGGGATGGGAACATCACACACTGGGGCCTGTTGAGGGGTGAGGGGTTAGGGGAGGGAAAGCATTAGGAGAAATACCTAATGTAGATGATGGGTTGACGGGTGCAGCAAACCACCATGGCACATGTATAACCATGTAACAAACCTGCATGCTCTGCACATGTACCTAGAACTTAAAGTATAACAAAAAAAAAAAAAGAAAGAATCTATCTTCTAAAGAAATGGGATCCCTTCCTAAGGTGGTATCACCCTCACTTTTCACAATGGGACATGTACACAACATGAAATTTGTGTACCCAGGCATCCGGAAAAACAGTCAAGCACGCATGGCACGAAGTCCTCCAGGGTATGCTGGGGGGCGGGGCTGGCAATCTAGCTATGCAGTCACATTGAGCCATGAGATAATCACCTCAATGATTTGACAGAGATGTGTAGGTACCAAGATGTGGATATGGGGGGGAACCTTGAAATATGATAAAGGACTACGCCACCAGCATGTCTCTGGAACCTATGATCAGGCAAGGTTCTAAAGTATGTAGTCTGTGTCAATGGAGACGTCACAATGTCTATTTCCCTTTGAAGGAAGGTGAGTGCTCGTCCCAGTTTGCCTGGATAGTCCCGGTTTAGGCCAGTTGTCCTGGCATAACTATTCATAGTGCCTCCTTCCACTCTTCAAAGTGTCCTGGTGTGGGTGAAGATTACACTGTCAACTCCCTTCAGGTGTGGCTCACTTACACCCCCCGGCCACCCCAAGATGCCCACAGAGCTTTCCCAGCAGAGCCTACTAGTCAAGATTTTTCTGCTCCTCCTCCTGACCCACTCCTTCAAGGCCAAGGAACCCACAACATATCCCTCCTGATTGAGATGTGTTTGAGAACAGCCTTCTGCAGACACTCGCCCTAGAACAGAGGGGTGCAAACGCTGCAGTAATTTAAGCCTGTGTCCGATCCAGCGGGGCAGGGACTTTGACAGGAGCTGCCTTTCAGCATTCTCCCCACACTCCGCTGAAGCAGGCCTGCATTAGAGAAAGGGACTCACGCCAGTGCTGGGGATGGCAGATCAAGGGGGCTCTGCCCACCCTCATTTCCCCTGCTGTTAAAATCCTATCCTCCTCTGCCCCCTAAAAAGACATGAAGCCAAGCCAGTGCCTCACAGAAGCCCTCGTGAAGACAGGACGGCACTGGCCTCTGACCACGCATCTCACTCACAGGCAGATTTCTGGAGGAATGACAGGAACTTTATTCTAATGTTGCATGAAATGTTTTTGAAGTAGAAATGATTATCTGACAAAAAAATTCCTTACACTTTGACCATCTAAAAGGTTATTTTCTATAAAATTATATAAATATTTCCATGTCCATATATGAACACAATGTTTATGGTCCTAAAAGTTTTAAAAATCAACAGAATTAGATTCTTTAGATAATGACCTAAAGAATTTAGATAATGACCTAGTCAGAAAACAACATTCCCCAAGCAAGCATAAAGAGAGGACACAATTACTGACGGATAGCGGAAACGTGCTGCGGGCTGGAGTGGGGGGCTGAAAACAACGAAAACACAATCAGCCGCTCGCTTGGATTTTGTAAAATAAAACCCTGCAAAAACTATATGTAAAAAGTGAAACTAACCATCCAAGGTGAAGGTCAGATGACCTCCTGAATCAAGTGCATTCTGAGTTGAAACAATGAATAGATCACCTGGTAGATTTGTTCTTCCAGGAGGCAAAGACCTTTTCCTTGTTTATTCTTATCAGGAAAACGTCTATTCAAGGTAGAAGGACAATTAGAGTGAAGCCTTCACAGCTGACAGACACAGCTTGTCCATTGGCTATGTCATCCTGGGCAAAGTCCTCAGCCTCTTAGAGCCTGTTTCCTTGCCTGTAAAATGTGGACAGTAACAGCTACCTTGCTGGTTAGTTGGGAGGATTAGACGTAATCTATCAAAAGTGCTGCTAAAACTGCCCCTGGCAAGTAATGGACACTGAAAAAAATCACTAAAACTATTTTGTGTGGGAGAAAAGGGTTTCACCCAGAATTTAATCCAACTCTACTAGTTTGCTCCCAAGGGGTTCTGTCAATCACAACCAACTTCAGAGTCTAAAACTGAACCCGTTCTGCTGCTCTGAGAGCCACTGCCAGGTAAACAGATGCTCCCTTTGGGGTGCTGTGGCCACTCCTTTTCTGAAGCTCCTGGGCAGCGTGCAGAATGCAGGCTCAGGGAGGCTGTGTTTCCCTCCTATTTGGGCAGTACCATTTCCTCCAAGCCACACAAGGCCAGGCGCTAGTGACATGAATTCTCTACTGAACCCCATGAGGTGACAGTCAGAAGACTGAAAACAAAGCCCCTTGGGCCGTGCAGGGAGGCTCCTGCACACATACGTCTCCCATGGGGCAAATGTTTCAAGCACCACAGGCTGGGCAGGGATATGGAAGGACGTCCTGAATCGCGAGAACCTAGACCCCACAGGAAGCCGAGTCTGGACTCTCAGGTCAGGCCCTGAGACCCTCACTCCAGCTGGTCAGCAACAACACTCTACTGAGAAGCCACCACTCCATGGAGAAGGGGGCTTTAAGCAAAAAAGAACTCTCCTCAACTTGAAGAAGAGTGTGGCAAGCTCCCTGGCTGGGGATGTGCAAGCCAGGAAGCAGGTTCAAGCTGAAATGCACACTCCAGAGCATTGGAGAAGCACCTGAGAGCAGCAGCAAAGACCACAAGGACATTGGTCCCACCCTCCCAGGTGACAGGCAGGGTTGCGAGGGGTCCCCACTGACAAGCACACAGGAGAGAAAAGGAACAGACTGTGCAGGAAGAAAGCAACAGGCACACCTGAGGTAAACTGTGGTCTCAGAAACACGATGCACACAGACACGCGTCATCAGAAAGAGCCTGACAGTGAGGTCTGCAGTTCTCTGGAGAGGCCCAGTGAGGTTTTTTGGTCATGATGAAACTGTTCTCCATTTCATAGCAGTCATCCTAAATACTCCAAGCAGAGGTCTGTGAGGAGGGTGACTTGCCTCTCACCTTCTACAGTCCAGCCAAGGACTAGAGTCCAAGACAAAGCCCATGCTGACGGTCCTGTGAGGCCAAGAGGCAGGCAGGGCCGTCCTCTCCAGGCCAAGCCCAGCTGCACCCAGACAAGGCCGCGTGCTGCAGGGCAGGATGACTGGACATATCCAGGGAGTGGAAGTCCCCAAAGCTGGAGGCTAGCTCAGCCCATCCTGCTGCTGGCTGTCCTGCTCAGCTTGTGGTGAGTGGAGGCAAGTCCCTGCCCCGGCCCGCCCGCCTGAAGTCATCAGATGTACTGCTCCTCATCCTTGTCATTCAGGAGCAGAGACCACTTGTCCCCACCATCGTCCGCTGCAGTGCTGTGCCGAGATGGCTTGTCGGACGTCAGGGAGGACAGCGACACCTGGCTGACATAGCTGACCTGGTCCCATGGTGTGGCCCTGGGGGAGTCCCGCCGCCTGTCATCCATGCCTATGTGCACACTGACCTGGGATGCTGTCAGGGGCTTCATGTGGCCATGCGCCTGTGCCTCATACCTCTCCAGGTCAGGCTTCTTATAGCTGGAAAGCAGGAATGCAACAGCATCTGAGCCATTCTAGAAACAAGGCTCTTTTTTTTCTAAGCCTGGTGAAGGCCTCTCATCCATCTTTTAATAAGATTCAGTATCAAAACCTCAAGAGTTTCCAAGGAAAAGGACATTAAACTCCCTATGGTTCCAGGAAAGCTCACCTGATTTAGAAACTTCCTAAGCAAATGCCTTGCACATTGTAGGCTGCCACTAACTTTTGTTAAATGAATGCACTCATAAATAAGTGAACATCTTTTTTAAATAAAAAAGTGATAGATAATACACAGGGACCCATGTCTGCTTGATGTTCACATAAACAGCCCTTGAGGAGCAGCAGAGTAACGGCAGCCCAGCACGTGAATGGGCAACAGTGAATTGCCTGCTCATGGTGCTGATAAGTTACACGCATGCACACCAGGCTCCACGTGGGCTGCCACTGCAGCGTTTGTCCCAGGTGAATGAATGGGGAATGAGAGGCAAGTTCCACTGTGCTGAGCATGCAGAATGACAAGGCCTCCTGGGAGCCTCCCACAGATGCTCCACCTGAGGGGACTCACCACTTGAGCTGCAGGGATGAGAGCACCACAGACACAGAGGAGGCCGCCATGGCCGCTGAGCCCATCCAGGGCTGCAGCACAATGCCGATGGGCATGAAGACACCTGGGGAAGAAAGAACTCGCACTCACACCTAGGCCTGGGGAGAGAAGCCAGGAGAGGGCTTCAGGCACCGGGCTGGCCCCACCCTCAGTGGCCCCCAGTGAGGTCTCCACCTGGTGTGCTCGGAAGCCCCTACCAATGGATCTTGCCCACAGGCCCCCCAAAGTGAGGCTTCCTAGAAAGCTGAGTGTGGGATGCTGTTGAGTGGGCCTGGCTCTCTTCCACTCGCCCTGACATTCCCAGAACCACCCACAGGTGGCATCTCATTTCAGGGCGAGCTCCAGGGCAGCGACAAACCACAGGGAGTGGGAGGAGCGGGAGGAGAAAAGCGGCAGGAGGTGAGGGAGCCAGCTGCGCATCCTGCAGCCACAGTCCCACAGAGGACAAACACGGCTGATGGCCACAGCCCTTGTCTGGCAGATGATCTCGCCTCCAGGGCTTCATGACATCTTTAAAAGAGGAATGAGAGCCAGGTCCCAGGACAGGGTCCGGAGACAGGTATGGTCAACTTTGTGTAGCAGAGGCACACACACTGGGGGAATTAAGCTCCTGAGCCGGCTCTGGGGACAAGAAGTAAACCTGCCTGACTCACTGGGCTCAGGAGGCCAAGGCCCTGTTACACAAGTCACCACTAACCACTCAGACACAAGGGAGACTGAAGCAGGAATGCTGTGATTACAAACTTGGTCTCTCCTCAGCCCATGGAGGAGCACTTTGGAACTTTTCATTGCCATGTTCCTGGGGGCAGGGAGCAGGGGCAGGGGAGAGGCGGTTCTTAGGGAGGGGAATGAAGGGGAATTACAAAGCAGAAAAATCTATTTCTCTTCTTTTTCTTTTTTTCTGAGATAGGGTTTCACTCTTGCCCAGGCTAGAGTACAGTGGTGCGATCATGGGTCACTGCCACCTCCAACTCCTGGACTCAATAAATCCTCCTGCCCCAGCCTCTGTACTCCCAGATGGGACTAAGGTGTATGCTACCACGCCCGGCTAATTTTAAAATTTTTTGTAGAGATGGAGTCTCACTATGTTGCCCAGGTGAGTCTTGAACCCCTGAGCTCAAATGACCCTCCTGCCTCAGCCTCCCAAAGTGTTGGAATTACAGGCATGAGCCACCATGCCTGGTCAAAAAGCCATTTCTTTCCATGATCATTTGTGTAACTCAGAGTGAAACTCGGGCAGGATTAATGTTCAGGATAAGGTTCTGAAACACCAATAATTGTGCCTAGCATGTAGTAGATGCCCCATAATTCTTACTAATGATTATTTCTCAGACTATATGTCTTAACAAATGGCTCAGAAAATAAGGCTACAGTAAAACAGGGCTCAGAAAATACAGCCAAGCGTCTCCACTAGCTTTTTAGAAAGGACCAGAGTGAATGAAGGTTTCAGGTCCTCTCCACAGTTTCTCATTTAAAGACATATAAAGCAGGGGACATTAAAAAAAAAACAAAAAACAGCCTTTCTAAAACGCCTCTAGCCAGCCAGTGAGTGAGCCACTCACTAACCCCAGCAGGAACCTGGGAGAGAGAAGCCTTTCCGGGCTCAGCTGGAGCACAGTGGGTAAGAGTTGCCTACCTGCCGCAATGGGTATCCCAACCAGGTTATAAATCAGTGCCAGGACCAGGTTGATGCGTATCCTTCGGACAGTCCTCTTGGAAAGGTGAATGCTAGCTACCACATCCAGCAAATCATTCTGATGGAGAGGAGCACACAGTGAGGAAGGGATCTGCCCACTGCCCTCCCAGCACCCACAGCCTGGCTGCAGCCGCACTCACTCTGATAAGGACGACGTCGGCTGCCTCGATGGCCACATCCGTGCCGGTGCCAATGGCGACACCCATGTCTGCCTGGGCCAAGGCCGGGGAGTCATTGACCCCATCCCCCACCATGGCGACTTTCTTCCCTTTATTCTGGAGCTCCTGGACCTTGGCCACCTTGTGCGAAGGCAGCACCTCTGCAAAGACTTTGTTGATGCCAACCTAAGATGAAAGGAAGGCAATGCCTGGTGTTGGTAAAAGGTATCAGATAGCAGCAGAAACCTCAAGTTACCCTTGCCCCCTCTGCCCTCGGCCTCTTGGTCCAGTCAGTGACATTGGTCAACCACACCCTGCAGGTCTGCTGTCACAGGGCCAGTTTATCCCTGGCTCCCACCCCAACACCCCGCACTGGTTTAGGCCCTGTCCTTTTCTGGATGTGCAAATAACCCCCTTGCTGGTCTCCCTGTCCACAGCTCATTCCTCCAGCTCTCTTCTCCATGTGCTGCCCCCATGGTCTTTCCAAAGCATCTGTCCAGCCATGTCCCTACTCTCCTGCCTCACGTCCTCCAGTAGACCCCATGCATCTCCCAGGAGGGCAGCTCAACTCTCGGGTCTGCTTCCGAGGCCCCCAGGGTCCCAGGGTCTGGCAGCTGGTGCCATACTCGACCATTCAGCTCCCCGCGGCGTCTCCAAATAACCGTCCTACTCTGCGCCCCTGGGAAGTGCTCCTGCTGCCTGCTCTGTCCTGGGAAGGTGCAGTTTTCCTTTCCTAGTCCCTTTCCCGCTCTCAGATCTACACCGTCACTGGTCCACCTTCCTGCAAGACCATGAGCCCCTCAAGGGCAGAGCCCCCTTCACTCCTCACAGAGCCTGGCCCCGCACCTGCCTGTCACATTTGTGGTGCTTCATAAGTGCCTGCTGAATGGATGAACAAGTGCTAGCCAGAAAAGTGGGGAAGGATGATAAAGAGGTCCATAATTAGCAAGTAGGACCATGGAAAACAGGGGTACTGCTGCTTCCCTCAAGGAACACAATTAAGCTTTCAGAAGCTTAGAGCTCTGCACGCATTTTGAGGTGCATAATTTCTAGGAATCCAAACTGGAGCCGCTGCTGTGTGAGAAGTCAGGCAGCCATCCAGTGGTGCTGTCCTCACAGGCCAAACTCAGCCTCAGGGGCTGCTGGAGAACTGCCCAGGAGTCACTTATCTGAGCACCCGAGTGAGAAGAGCTGAGCTGGCAAAATCTTCCCTTAACATAAAGGTTTAGAAAATGTCTATCTTAGCCCTTAAGTCACATACTTTTTTTCCATTGCAAAGACTGGGAAAAGGTTAGAGAACACTGGAACTCCTCTCCCAGGATGCATGTGCCCAAGCCCCAGGGAAGAGATCTTCGCACAGCACCACAGTGCTCACGTGCAACACTACACGGCCACAGAATGAAGTACGTGGAGAGAAAAGCATCCAGCAAGGAGAAAGAGCAGGAGTACAGCTCAGTGCTGGGCCAACTGGTGCTTACTTTTGTCTCTAACTGCTTTTATAAGCTTCACACAGTTTGCAACATTAAAGGGTTGTACCTGGGTGGCAATGGCTCTGGCTGTCTTCCGGTTGTCCCCCGTGATCAGAACCACGTCCACACCCATGCTTTGCAGCGTGTGGACAGCCAGGGCAGCCTCCTGCTTGACAGCGTCTGCGATAGCGATCATCCCACAGAGCACACCTGGAGCAAACCAGCTGGCATCAGCAGCTACACAGGTTGGGGCACCCCACACCAAGATACCACACTTGCAATGTTCTCATCATATAATATTACGTGCAAAAAACAAAACGTCAGATTATATAACACAAAGCGGTTTTTTTGCTTTTTAAAAAGTACATGCATTTACAGATGTACACAAAAGTCTGGAAGCAATATAATCAAAATCTTCGCAGTGGCTCCCCAAGGAATAGGATTATGAGTGATTTCACTTTCTCCTTTACAGCTGAATTTTCCAAACTTTCTGCAAGGAGCACGTATGACACTTTGCAAAGTGCCCGGCTTGTAATAAGAATTCAACACATGTTAGCTACTAAAATTCAAGACATATAACAGATATCACTTAAAGTGATAAATGTCCAAACTAGAAAATCAATCCTTCCTTTGTCTTTTCCTATAGAAAACATTTCGGTAGAATTTCTCTTTGAGTGAATCTTTAGCTATCGAAGCAGGAGGGCTTTTAAGGCTGAGGTGTGAATGAGAACAGAGTGAGGGATGACATACAAGAGGGCACGACTCCTTTAGTTGTGCCAGTTCTGGTTTGATAGCCGAGGGGAGGGTGGATTTACAAAGACTTAGAAAAAGGGAAGAAAAGAGAGAATGTGAGAGGAAGACATATTTGGCTGGAGCATTCAAAAGGTATCATATATTTTATTTCTTGCTTGCATATACTGTTACTTCTTTTAGCAGAAACTACATTAACGAAGTAAAGACTCTAATCTCCCTGGGATGTAAAGCCCAGGATAGAACCAGGATAGAATCTGAGCGCTAAAACACACGCAGTCTTTTTTTTTTTTTTTTTTGAGACTGAGTTTCGCTCTTGTTGCCCGGGCTGGAATGCAGTGGTGTGATCTTGGCTCACCACAACCTCCAACTCCCGGGTTCAAGCAATTCTGCCTCAGCCTCCCAAGTAGCTGGGATTAGAGGCATGTGCCACCACACCCGGCTAATTTTTTTATTTTTAGTAGAGAAGGGGGTTTCCCCATGTTGGTCAGGCTGGTCTCGAACTCCCGACCTCAGGTGATCCGCCCACCTCGGCCTCCCAAAGTGTTGGGATTACAGGCGTGAGCCACTGCACCCGGCCAACACACAGTCTTGAGACCTGTACTCTGTGCAACACCAGTCTGTATAAAGCAGATAAAAGGGCAGGCACGGTGGCTCACGCCTATGATCCCAGCACTTTGGGAGGCCAAGGCAAGCAGATCACCTGAGGTCAGGAGTTCGAGACCAGCCTGGTGAAACCCCGTCTCTACTAAAAATACAAACTTTAGCTGGGCGTGGTGGCGGAGGCCTGTAATCCCAGCTACTCAGGAGTCTGAGGCAGGAGAATTGCTTGAACCCAGAAGGCGGAGGTTGCAGTGAGATGAGATCGCACCATTGCACTAAAAAAAAACGAAAGTAATAATAAATAAATAAAGCAGACAGAGAAGGGTGGCATGGATCTTGTTATTTAAATGTGTCCTGTAGTTAAACCTGTTGGGAAGTGAATTCCTGCTTTGTCTGCAGGGATGAATGAGAAGGATGACTCTGAACTGCCCACCTGGACAAGAGCAACGATGATGACACAGACAGTTTAGAATTCCAAGGTCAAGAAGACTGAGGCCAGACCAGAGCTGGCTCTGGGGCCAAGATGGAGACAGTGGGAAAGAATGAAGAGAAAAGACAAAAAGACAATCTCTTGGAAAACAGGCCTGAAATTAAGAGAGGAAGGTTTTTGTTTGTTTTCTTTTCTTTTTTAAAGGAGGACTCTTTTGCCTGATATCTGCAGAAAACTGTATTTCTGAGAGAGCGGAAGGAAGGCAGAAGCAGAAGATACCGTCAATAGCCACCAGGATGGCCGTCTGTCCTTTCATCTCGTGGTCTGTCATAGCGTCACTGACGTCGCTAGAAATGGTTAAACCGTTGCGCCTCAGCCACTCACGGTTTCCAATCAGCACAGAGAAGGTCTGGGGGGCTGCATCTATTCAAAAGAAGCTGTGGTTATTTCTAAATGGTCCAATTTCACTGTGAACTAAAAAACATGCAATCCTTTTAACAGCAAAATATCCTTATAACCATTCTAAAAAACTGTAACCTTGTAAGCACCTCTTGTGACAGCATCCTTTAGGACAATTTAAAAAAAAGTAAAATTAATGTGTAGGATGTGTGGGTATGAATTAAGATGGGGCATTAATAGTACATGCTATATGGGTGGAAATGGTATAAACATATTAAAGATAAGGCAATGTCCATCTTTGTCTTAGAAGTATCCACTGATTCTTTTTCTGCAGGGATTAGAAGCACTTAAGTATTTGCCCAGGACACAAAGCAAGTGTTGACTACATTCATTACTGCTTGGTGTCAACAACCCCAGGTGAATCAACAAATAATCAGACACGTCTACATGAAATGTTTAAAACTGTAACTCCCGAGGCTAATGCACCTCTCACCTATCACTTTCTAACAGCGTGTGCTGCTAGCTGAGGTGTCACTGCACGGCCAGGCTCTGGAAGCTCTCATGGAAAGGCCATCCTGGGGTTTTAAAGGCTGGAAGGTGTTGGATGGCTTCTAACCACGCAATCTAAGTCACAATTTCACTACCAACACTTAGGAAAAACACTAGTCATAGATTTTGAGTGTTTTCCACCCTGTATTCTGGTGGCTGGCAAGCTACCTTGAGAATAAGAAAGGCCATTCTTCAAAAGCAGCTGTCCCTCCAAGCAGTGTCCCTTCCTGGCTTGGGCAGACATTTCCCGCTGCTTTCCCTGACTTTTTCTGCCTGCTTTGTAAATACCAGAATTCTACCACACAGAATGGAAACAGGAAGAACAAAAGTGGAATTCCCGTCTGCCTACTCTGTAGCTTATGAGAAACAAGACTGATATGGGATAAGAAAGAGGAGAATCAAAATCATGGGTCAGCTAAACAATGCTCTATGAATTTAAGGCAGCCATAAGCAACAAAATTTAGATGCACCCAAGAACATGGGAGAAACTTTCCTGGGTGTGGGGAGGCAGGCTTGGGTTCCTTAGCCATGAACCGTCTGCCGCACAGCAGAGGCAGTCACTGCTGGGCATGGTGCTCTCTGTGGTTTGAACCAGCTGCAGAGAAAAATGCCAGCAATACCTTTTTCTGCAGGAAGGCTGCCAGCCTCATTCAGGTGACTGGCCGGTGCACTCAAAGGGCGCTCACTGTGGGCCAGGATGCCTTCCACGTTGCTGACTTTGCACCCAATTCCACAGCCTGGCACTGCCTGGAAGTCCGTGCAGTATCCCAAGGTCTCTGTTCCAAGTTCCTGGGAAGGTGGAAAGAGAGGAAGAGGAACCTGTAAGCCAAGAGGGGTGAAGTGAGAGGGAGGTACAGGCAGGACAGGGACACAGGGTGAAGGTGGCAAGAGAGCAGCAGAAAGCGGGAACTGAGAGAAAGGAGGGGAGGGAGGTGGAATGGATGGGAAAGGTTAAGATACTGACTAGTAACTTGTAATTATTTCTCCTTCCTTTGGTAAAGATATTATAGCTGTAAGTTGAATGAGACTATTTTAAACGGCCTAAAATCTTTCCCTGGGTGGGTGCCTCACGACAGTGAACAGGTTACCGATTGCAAAGGAAAAAGGCAACTCGTATCAAACACCTCAAATTAAAGAGGAGTGCAGGTGCCAGAGAGGGAGATGTGAATTTTATGTTGCAAATAATTTCATAAAAACAATGGAATAAGTAGTGTTAACAAAGCTCTTTGAGGCTATCAAGAGATAACTGCCTGTATATCAGATCCTGGAGAAGGAGGGGACAAGGTGGCAGGGGAAAGGAATGGCTGGGGTTTCTGGACTGCCCGTCCTCCCCCAGGCTGTGAGCTCCCAAAGGGTAGAGTTCACATCCCACTCCTGTTGTTCTCCTGAGCCTGACGCCTGGTGATGTTCAGCAAATGACTGTGACACCGACCTCACTTTATGACAACCTAGAACTGTGGCAAGGGCTGACTGTGAGCCCCTCATCTCCACTTGCTGCAGAGGAGCCTTCTAAGCGGTTTTCCAGACCACACAACAAATAAACGATGACTGAGGGTGAGCAAGATTCTCCCTGAAATGTCAGAAGGGTGAGGTGAGAAAGAGTGGGCTGTCTGACCCTACATGAAGGACAAAACTAGAAATGAGGTTTCTGGAAGAGCCCCTGATCAGGAAGAGTTGTCAATTGTTTTTCAAGGCAATGATGTCACCTTTCTACATTTACTGCTAACAGTATTGCTCAGGCTGTTTAAAAGTTGTCAGGGCAATATTCTGTGTGACACATTTTGCTGCCCCTATATTCAGACTGAAATTAAGAGAAAACAAAATAGAACCTTTCATGTGGAGAGACCAAAAGAGGGCAATGCTTCTCCACGAAGTGCCAGGAACCTGCTGGGCACTCTGGCTCACCTCTGCTGGTTCCTCTCTGTCCCGGGTGCTCCCAGGGGAGTACATTTCTCCCTTCCACCCCAGTACTCCCATTTCATGTTTGTGTCCCCTTGCACTAAGCACTGTCAAAGCACTGAGTTTCCAGACTGCCCGTACTCCCCAAGACCGTGAGCTCCCAAAGGGTAGAGTTCACATCCCACTCCTGTTGTTCTCCTGAGCCTGGCGCCTGGTGATGTTCAGCAAATGCCTGTGACGCTGAACTCCCTTTGTGATAACCTGGAACTGTGGCAAGGGCTGACTGTGAGCTCTATATCTCCGCCTGCTGCAGAGGGGCCTTCTAAGTGGTTTTCCAGACCACACAGCGAAGGCCTCCTCGAGGGCAGCTAGGAGAGAAGGACATGGTGAGGAATAAAAGTCCACGTACCTCTTTACAGTATTTGGTGACTGCCACGCCCAAGGGGTGTTCACTGCTGGCCTCCGCAGTCCCCACCACAGCCAGAACCTTCCTGAGGGGCAGTGTGGCCACATCTCCCAGCAGGAGCACCCGCATGACCCTGGGGACGCCATGGGTAATGGTGCCAGTCTTGTCAAACATCACAGTCTTTATCTGCCAAAAACAACCACAACTCAGTGACCACAATACAGATGGAGGGGCTTCCATAGTCACAGTCCTGAGGCAGAACTTCACCCAACCTGCCTCAGACAGGAAACGAGACACCTGCACAGCTTCCTAACGTGATCCTCTGTCGTTCAATCTCAGGGTTCAACAACTTCCACTGCAAAGAAACTGTTTCCCTATGTGTCCAGTCAAACCAGCCACACTGAGGCTTGACCTTGACCAGGCAAAGCCAGAAACCCTCAGTCGGCTGTACAGGAGATGGCACAGCACTGTCCCCCAGACAGTGACACCATCCACAGAGTTCCCCACGTCAGGTCAGGAGTCAGGACCCTGAGGGACAACTGCCTCCCTGTCCACTGCCATCCGCCGAGCCCAACCTCAGCTTCCTTTTGCCTGCCTAAGTGCAAAAGCTACTGGGAATAGAGTCCTCACACTCTGAGTTCAAGAAAGGAAAGGACAATTCTATGGCCATAATGACAAACAAACCCCCGGAGCCAGTTTTAAGTTGGTCACACTTGGTCAATGGCAGTCTGCAGAGTCCCCACACCTCTGGGCTCAGATATGGGCAGCAGCTACATTCAGGTACCTGCACTTCCATGACCAGGGCCAACCGAGCCCTGAGCCCTGCTTCTGAAAGTCCAGTAATCCCTGAAGTGTATAATTTAACCCATTTAAGGCCAGCAGGTTGCTCTTCTCAGACCATGTCCCACAAGCAGGGTTCTCCCTTACAAGCAAACAATAATTCAGCTTTTTGTTTCTGATGCTGAGTGGTGGCCTTCCTTCAACACACTTAACTCATCTTCCTCCAGGGATTCTTGCCAACTTTCAGTGCAACCTTAACTCTGCAGCCAGAATGATCTTCCCAACACACGATCCAGTCACATCACGTGGGTATGCCATCCCCTACGTGGCTTCTAGGCTAACGTTCAGAACTCTTTACTAAATCTTCAGCCTTTGGATTCTGGCCCCTCCCTCAACGGCCTCATCTCTAGTTCCTCTCTCTCAATGATTTTCTTCCAGTTCCTCATTTGCTCATTCAACAGATAACTTCTGAATGCACTCGATGTCTCAGGTTAGATGCTGGGGACACCGCGGGGAACGGAAGTTCCACCTCCACAGGTGCTTTCCACCTGCTGTCCCCATTTTGGAACACTCTTCCCCAGCTCCATTGTCCAGCTCTCACTCAACAGTAAGGTCTCAGATGAACGTTCGCATTCGCTTCCCTGACCACCTGCAGCACCCTCGCCCCTGAGTCCAACACCCCAAGTCTAGGATTGGCCCCTGTTCAAGTGTCCCCAGGACATCAAGCACCACCAGTCAATACTCAGTATCTCGTAATACTCAGTCAGCTTTGCTATTTACTTTTTCACCGTCTGTCTTTCCCCCTGGTGGGCTCCTTGGCGGCTGGAAACCATGACCATTGCCAGAACCCAGTGCAGGGCTCACACGCAGTGAGTGCCCAGCAAATGCTGATTAAATAGGTGAAAGTGTGGAAGGCCAGAGGTTAGTAAGTTGGGCAAAAGGAAGACTCTTCACAAACACCGTCACTTACTCTTCACTCCCCAGGGTCACAGAACCCACCACTAATCCCACAGATGTCATGGTGGGGCTTTTGTCCTGGAGCCTGGCTACCTGGGTGTGAATCCCAGCTCTGCCTCTGGTTAGCTGCAGGCCTTTGGTCAAGTTACCTAATCTCCTCCTGCGCAGTTTCCTCATCTGTAAAATGGGAATGATAAGCACCTACCACACAGAGCTGTTAATGCAATTAAATCAAGTAATGTTGATAAAGCGTTCCATTATATGACTGGTGGCTACTCTGTTACTATTGTTGTTATTCCCAGTTATACTCGACTTCCTATTCTACGTAATTAACACTGCTGTCTTGAGTGGCTCTCAGGCTTTTCTCTCAATGTGAAATAGTAAACAGATACTACTTTCATCTCTCAGGATGGGGAAAGCCGTGGTGCAGGCTGACCTTGTGCGCCATCTCCAGGGGCTTGCCTCCCTTGATGAGGATGCCGTTCTGCGCGGCCACCCCGGTGCCCACCATGACAGCCGTGGGCGTGGCCAGCCCCAGGGAGCAGGGGCAGGCAATGCACAGCACCGTGATGGACGTCTGGAACGCAAACCGGATGATCACCTCCGTCTGGGAGATGTGCTTGTTGGGGTTCTGAAAACAAGACAGAGTCAGAGGCAGGTTGAAAGTTCAATAAGGAAGCTCCCAGAACTCTAATCACATAAGGACATTTCAGGGGGGCACTGGGCACAACTTGACGAACTTGGGTTTCGGAAACAGATGGTATTCTGCACTGCTCTGCCATCATAGAGAACACGTTACTGCTCTCCACATCCCAGCTATCCAACTTCATCCTACAGGTCTCCCTCAAAGAGGCATTACAGGAGCAGAGTCAAATAAAAGCCCTTGACAGGGGAAAGCAGACTCTGGAGATGGACCACACAGATCCAGATCCTGGTTTCCTCATACACAAAATGGAGATGATAATGCATAGCTCATAAATTGTGGCAAGGATTGAATGAGGCAATACACATATAAACATATAAATATACACAGTACATAACACCTGGCATAGGAGCAGCATCTAAGAAACAGTAACTATTATCGTTATTTTTCTCATCATTAGGAAAGCTTAAAAAATGCTATTCTAAGGTGATAATCATATAAATGAGAAAAGATGCAAGGATATTTACCACAGTGTTTTGTTTTGTTTTTGTAATGACAAAAAATGGAAACAACCAACAGGGGATTGGTTAATTAAATTGTAGGTGTGATGTATATAATGGGATACGAGGCAACTGTTGGAATGATGATGTATATCTACACTTACTGATATGGAAAGGTACCAGCAGCACTGCAAAATTAAAAAGCAAGTACAAAATGGCATGTGCTGGGATTTATTCATGCAAAAATCTCTGCCTATATCTGAATATAGCATTTCAACAATACTGGAAAGGTATCCACCAATATGCAAAAAAATTACTTCTAGGGATATGATTTGGAGGTATCTTTATTTTCTTCTCTGTATTTTTCACTATTTTTTCTTTGTACCCAAAACAAACAAAATATGATCTACTTTCCAGACACTTGGCATTATTTGCATTCTGAGAGCTTGAATTATCTTGGTTTATTTTTAAAAATGGCTGGTGGCTATGGAGTATAATCAAGAGATACTATGTTCACTTACTTATAGTGAAAAGCACAGTTGTCTAAGGTAAGGCTATGGACTACAACCTCTTTAGCTTCCATCTACATTTTATTATTTCACTCTGAAAGGCAGGATTCTAAAATAAGATATATTATTAAAGGGGTCTTTTAATTTTCATAGAAACAGTTATATTTAGGTAGAGGGATATATTAAGATTTTTAGACATAAAGATTATGTAATCTTTTTTAAAAACACACTAATTCTTGTCAAAATCACACCTGGCATTCTGATAGGACTGGGTGGACTTCTGGAAGTTACCATGAGCCCTTTTCTACAATGACTTTTGTACAGCAGAGAGATGACAGTATCTTAAAGGAACATGCAGTACCTCATTTGCCAGCATCCTCCCTGATATTGCAGATAAAAACAAAAGAAGCCAAAGTAAGATGGAAAGGCATGGAACAGCAGAAAGCCACAGATTCCAACTTGTTTAGGACTGAGTCTTCCCATGGCCACATGCCAACACACTGCTCTCCCAAAAAAGCCGAAATTATAGGCAGTCAGGTGCCATGGATAGCCATGGGCACATTCTACCAATATATCTGTAAGTTACTTTTAAGAGCACTGAGGTTCCTTAGATGTCAGAAAGTCTTTAACTTGAACATTTTTCAATTTAAGATGGGAAATTTGAGGGAGAAAATACATCCTAGTAAATGACATGTGTCCTGAGAATATTTGATATACTTTTAATTATGTGAAGGATTTTTTTTTAAAAGAAAAAAATTATCCATTCCATATTTGTACTTTTTGCTACGTTGCCCAGGTTGGAGCGCAGTGGCTATTCACAGGCACGATCATAGCACACTACAGCCTCAAACTCCTGGACTCAGATGATCCTCTGCCTTAGCCTCCCAAGTAGCTGAGTCTACAGGTGCATCACCACACCCAGTTTGGTTTCTCATTCTATGGCTCTATGGTATAACAAGCACTAGACTGGGCTAGGAATAAGATAAGGTAAAAACATTGTTCCGCTCATTGCGCCATTACCAAATACTGTTCTAAGTGTGCCATTAGCTTTTTAAGTACATTATCAAGGTTTCAACCTCAGTGCTACTGACATTTGGGGCCAGATAATTCTTTGTTGTAGGGGCCTGTGATGTGCCTTGTAGGATGTTTAGCAGTCACAAAAACCAAAAATGTCATAGCTCCCATCTGAGAATTACAGATGTAATATAGCTTTTATTCCTCAAGCAGATATGTTTTTTGAGGGGTGGCCTGTATTTTCCTTTCTTTTCCTGAGGTTTAATAAAACCATATTTCCTAAGATAGTGTTCTTCAACCACTTTTTTAAACTCAAAAATGTATATTCCATTGCCTCACATACAATGTTTACTATTTAATTATTATAAAAAGCTATTCACGCCTGGGTGCAGTGGCTCACACCTGAAATCCCAGCACTTTAGGAGGCTGAGACAGGCAGATCACCTGAGGTCAGGAGTTCGAAGCCAGCCTGACTAATATGGTGAAACTCCATCTCTGCTAAAAATACAAAAATTAGCTGGGTGTGGTGGCGTGTGCCTGTAGTCCCAGCTACTTGGGAGGCTGAGACAGGAGAACTGCTTGAACCTGGGAGGTGGAGGTTGCAGTGAGCCGAGATCAAGCCACTGCACTCCAGCCTGGGCAACAGAGGGAGACTCCATCTCAAATAAATAAATAAATAAATAAATAAATAAATAAACAAACAAACAAACATAAAAAGCTATTTACATTACTTGGGAAGCTGGGAGGTCAAAGATGGTACTGGTAAATATATATATCAAAAGATATTTTTCTTAAAATGTGTTAAATAATATTATCATGCCATTGACATTTAAAGTGAACTATTTTCTATGATGTACGCCTCATAACCTCAAAAAGGACCAATAATACATATTGTAAATGCTTCAAGCATTACAACTGAGCACCAATTGGTGTCTGTGAAAATTATCTAAGTAGAATGTAAAGGAGATCTTTAATAGAAACCTGCAGAAGGAGAGTGACTGTTTATCCTACTCTGGCTTAGATTTTGCTGTCAATAAGAGACGCAAGCAAATAAAATGTAATGAATAATTAAAGCCCAGTGAATCTAAGATATGAAAGAATAGGATCAATGTCAGTAGATTATTTAAAACACAACCACCATATAGCCCAAGGCATTCAACTTACAGGAAAGTATTTCTGAACAACACCAAAATCGATAAAACCGATTACAATCCATACCACCAACGTCAAAGTTGACATGATGATGATAAATGGGACAAAATATCCACTAAACCGGTCAGCCAGCTGCTGAATGGGTGCCTATGAAAATAAAACACCAAGACCATGGGAAATTACAACCTATGAAGAAATAAAACACCACAAGCATGGATAAGGATTGGGATAATCTCCTTCATTTAACCACATTTACTAATCAATCTCTACTCAATAAAACTGTCTGATTTCCCAGAACTCTTCACATAATTTCTAAAACGAGAAAGATGAAGTTAGTTTTAAAAATTTCTTCATTACCTTTGACATCTGAGCCTCTTCCACCAGTTTCACAATCTGAGCCAAAGTGGTGTCATTGCCCACGTGGGTGGCTTTAATGAGCACAGAGCCATGTGCATTTATAGACCCCGCAATTACAGTGCTTCCAGGTTTCTTAGTGACTGGCATGGCTTCTCCTAGACACAGGAAAGAGACAACCGTCACTTGCTCAGCCCCATCCAGCACTCATGTGACCTGACAGCTGCTATGATATCCGCCTGAGGGAACATGAAACAAGCCATCTCACCCGTGATAAGGGACTCATCAGCCATGGTATTGCCTTCCAGGACTTTCCCGTCCACTGGAAACTTTCCCCCAGGGACCACCTTGACGATATCGCCCCGCTGCACCAGCTCCATGGGGACTTGCTCCTCCCTGCAACAAACGCCACTTATCACTCACATGGCCACTCATTCGGTCACCAGGTCAGGTTCTAGGCCAGCTGTCACACTAGTTACACTATATTTGCTTATACTGAGCAACAGTATTCATTTGATCTGTCCATTTACAGATATTTATCGTGCAGTTGCTGAATACCAGGCATTGTTCTAGGCACTGGTGATACAGCTGTGAATGGCACAGCAAAGGCCCTACTACCTCATGAAGACAAGTTCTGTGGTGGAAATGGACAACAAGCCAGATAGAATCAGGTATTAAATATTAATAAGTGCTGTGATGAAAATAAACCAGGATAATGTGACTAGAGGGACTTCTTAGGGTGGCAGAGGGAGGAGGAGACATGGAAGGGCTTCTCTGGGAAAGTAACATTTAAGCTGAGACCTGCATGCCAAGAAGGTCCAACACACAGGGAAAGGAAGTTCAGGGAGAGAAAACAACTGACACAAAGGTTTAAGGCAGGCAGGAAGGGTGCGTCTGAGAAACAGCAAGAAAGCAAGCATGGCTGGCAGGAAGTAAGTGACATGCAAGTTGAGGTCAGAGAAGCAGGCAGAGTCCAGATCATGCCGGCTCTCCTGGAGCAGAGCATGGGTTTTGGATGTAAGTGACACAATCTGATTCACATTTAAGTGATCTCTTTGGCTGCTGCATGAGAATGGGCTGTAGGGGTGATCACAGGAGTGAGGGGGAGAGTCAGGCTGTTGCAGCAGCCTAAGCAGAAGATGGAAGTAACCTGGACTACAGAGAGAGGGAGAAGAAATACACAGCATATTCTTAGATCATGTGTTAACAAGATGTGAAAATGCACTAAATGTGAGGGTAAAGAAAGGAATCAAAGATGAGCTCCAAATTTTCATTTTAAGCAACTGGGTGGATAGAGAAACCATTTAATGAGATGGAGATGATTATGGAGAAGCAGCTAAGGGAGGGTGAGGGAAGAGAAGGGGAAGGGATGGAGAGAAATGGTTCATTTTGACATGTCGGGTTTGAGATGCCTATTTGACTTCCACGTAGAAATATCAACTAGGGAGCTGAAAATATGAGTCTGAAGTGGAAAGAGGTCAGAGGTAGAGAACAAACCTGAGAGCTGTCACATGTAGATGGCATTTAAAGCCATGAGATCATACAAGCGTCCCTAGGAGTGTACGGGGAAAACACAGAAGGGGTCCTAGAACTCATCCCTGAGACACTCCACTATCTGAAAGCTGAGCAGAAGCTGAAGGACCAGCCAGTGACACAGGAGGAAAATGAGAGTGGGGATGAGGAGGAGGAGGACGGAGCACCCATCCAACCGCATCAAACGCTGCACAGGTAGTTCCACAGGGGCAAATATACGTAAAATTCATCACACTCTACACGTTGGGTTTGTGTGTTGCAGTGAATGTGAGTTACACATTGAAAAAAGAAAGAAAACCAAAGAAACAGACAAGGGGGAAATACTGGTGAGAGACTGAAATGAGGACTTAACACAAGCAATGTTGGATTGGGGTATATGGAAATTATTTGATGGCACTGGCCAAACCAAGTTCAGAAACTGGTAAAGGCAGAGGCTCAACTAGAATGGGCTGAGAGCACGTGGTGAGAAGGCAAAGACAACAGCAAAAGTCACGTTTTTAAAGAAGGCTTGTTGTGAAGGAACAGAAAAACAGAGCAGAAGGGCGAGTGGATTAAAGTGGGGATTGTGTTGTACATACATGTGAACTGTGCGCTAGTGGGACATGTCCTGCAGAGACAGAGATGCTGGGGGGAGACAGGAGAAGATGGCAGGAACAGAGACAAAGCCAGAGGGAGGGCACCCACGGCCCAGGGCCAGCTTCAGCAGCAGCTCACTAAAAGCATGGCATGGGCCCAACAGAATTAATTGTATAGGTAATACTGGCTCATGAGCAAATGGTCAACAAGCCAGAAGAGCACACGCGGAAAGCAAGCAGGGCTCTGAGGTTATTTTACACCTTCCTTTCATGCTACAAAGACTACATTTAAACTATCACAGGCACAAAAGCCATCTCACTTACTTGAGAAGGAGAAATAGACATTTACTGAGTGCTAGGAACTGTGCTAGATTTTTACATGTTTTACCTCACTGAATCTTCCCAGACACATACAAGGTGAGTCTTATTACCCCCATTTGAGCAAAACCTGAAGATAGGAAGGCACAAAATTGAACATACATGCCCACTTATTTAAATGTTGCTATGTGCAAATATATAAAACTTAGTAACTACCATATGCAGGCAGGTATGTTAAATATTTGCATTAATATTTTCCTTTGTAAAAATTGTTCAGGAACAGTCTCTGTGCTATGAGGATTCAAGGCTTGTGTGGCTACTTCCCAGGATTATGTGAGATGCTTAGTATGGCACCTGTACACAGTAAGTGCCCAATGAATGCTGGTGATTTTTATTATCACCTAATTGACATTTTCATATTGATTGGCCTCTTGGGTACCAGGCACCAGGGTAGGCTGGGGTTACAAACAGGACAGAGTAGAGCCTTCCTCTCAGGAGGTTTATAGCCTCATAACTAAAAGCAGACACACAGATGGACAGTTAAGACACACACAGAAAGTTCAATCATGGCAACCAAAATAAATGGAGCACTGAAAAGGAGACTTCCAAAGACTGAAGTCTTCAGTGCTGGGAGTATACCTGTGTAAATCTGTTTGGTGCAAAGACTGAAGTCTTCAGTGCTGGGAGTACACCTGTGTAAATCTGTTTGGTGCAAAGACTGAAGTCTTCAGTGCTGGGAGTACACCTGTGTAAATCTGTTTGGTGCAAAGACTGAAGTCTTCAGTGCTGGGAGTACACCTGTGTAAATCTGTTTGGTGCAAAGACTGAAGTCTTCAGTGCTGGGAGTACACCTGTGTAAATCTGTTTGGTGCAAAGACTGAAGTCTTCAGTGCTGGGAGTACACCTGTGTAAATCTGTTTGGTGCAAAGACTGAAGTCTTCAGTGCTGGGAGTACACCTGTGTAAATCTGTTTGGTGCAAAGACTGAAGTCTTCAGTGCTGGGAGTACACCTGTGTAAATCTGTTTGGTGCAAAGACTGAAGTCTTCAGTGCTGGGAGTATACCTGTGTAAATCTGTTTGGTGCAAAGACTGAAGTCTTTAGTGCTGGGAGTACACCTGTGTAAATCTGTTTGGTGGCTGAGTGAGCCAGGAGAAGGGAAGGATCTCGACAACCCAAGAATATTCTCTGCTTATTTTTAAAGTCCTCCAGCGATGGAGAGGTCCAGGCTCAACGCTGCCCTTGAGGCCTCCTCTGTACAACCTAGAGGATTTATCATCCCACAGAGATAAATGGCCTGAGAAGCCCAAGTCAGGAGGAGGAGCTCCCTGCATTCAATTCAGAAATGAAAGACCCCAAGAACTAAAGGTCAGACTCTCCTCCAGCAGAACCTAATCACTAAGTTTTAAAATGTCCACTTCTGTAAGGAGACTTAAAATTGGCGCGAATGTACAGTTGGGTGTCTTTCTAAGAAATCTTTAGTAATGTTAATCTCTGTTAAATCTAACTTTGAATTTCTCCTTTGATCTCAATTAACTACACCTTTCTATCTCTAAGCAGCTTACAAGGAATAGTCCTTTATGGGAGTTAATGTGGCTCCTTCTGGTGAATCTCAATAGCATGTATTCTTCAGAAGCTACTATTCCTCTCTAAGTGCTGAGCGATAGGAACCCTCTTAATTAAAAGACAGTGGTTTGTTTCATAGCACTTCATCTTTAAGAGTTTCTGCCAAGAATCTGTTTACTTCACTTGTCTCCTCTCTTCTACTCCCCTTCCTCATTAAACACAAGTTAAGAAAACACAAGTTAAGAAAAAACTTATAGCATTATGGTCACTGGTCTAGATATGATTTGTAATTTGTTTCCCCATCAATTATAAAAAAAAAAAATTTTCAACGTGGGAGACTGGGGATGGGGCTGTGCCTTTTAATATCAAGCACACACATGCATGTGTGCAGTATGTTTCTTTAACATCTGACAGCAGTTTCATTCCCACTAGTGAGTATCTCAGCACCTGCCATGTTTACATCCCAGGGTGGTTGAGGCAGAGTGCTCTGAGAGCACTGAGGAGCCACAGCTGATTCAGGCCTGGGGCATCAGGAAAGGCTTCTGGAGGATGCAATTCCATGGTGAGCCCTGAAGGCAAGGAGCCAGGCAAAGGATAAGGAAGAAGGGAGTTCAGAGGGAAGGAAGGATGTGTGCAGAGGTCTGCAGAGAGAGGCAGCCCCTTCCTGGGACCTGCCAGTGGTGCACGGCAGCTGGAGCACAACGCAGGGGATGGCAAGACAGGCTGGGCTCAACAGGCATGCAGGCAGACGCCGGGCCTCACTGCCACATTAGGAAGGTGGTGTTGATCCTAAGAACAGCAGGCAGCCATTGAAGGATTTTCCAATACGGAGTAATATGATCAATTTGTGCTTTCAGAAAGATCACTGGTTTGAATGTGGAAAAATACTGGATGGATACCTGGCTGCAAGCAGTATGAAGAGACAGCTGCGGTGCTTTAGGGGCAAGGCCATAGTGGCCTGGACCAGCATGGTGCCAGTGGATGACACCCCTAGAGACGGAGGTGCTAGAACCATGCGGATGGAGTGCAGATGTGTGAATGAGGGCAGGGAGGCATTGTAGAGGACACACTGGGAGCTGGCATGAGGGTGCCTTTCCCTGAGACAGACAGGCACCAAGGAAGGGGAATATTTTTGGGAAAAAAGTGGGGGAAGGTGAAGAAGAACACAGACAGGCCGAGTCTGAGCCTTTACCAGCCACCCAAGAAAAACGTTCCCACCAGCAGGTAGTCTCTGGGATCTAGACGTAGGTTTGAGAATGAGCTTCCCACGGCTGTTAACCAAAAACATGGGAGAGTGAGACGTCCCAGTGACGGTGTGTAACACACAAAGACAGAGGCACTACCACCAGAACCCCAAGGACCGTCCACAAGGGATAAGGAGAGAAGAAAGCCCATGGAGACTAAGCAGCAGCAGCAGCAAGGAAACTACAGCGTGCCAGACGGATCGCACCTGGAAATGCTGCCAGCACCCGAGACTTGGAGTAAAGAGAAAGCACAAGTGTCCCCAGCAAAGGGATGGTCAGAGGAAGAGGCCCAAGCCTCAATGAAAGAAGGCAGTTATATGAGAACCTCTGGGGGCCTTCAGAAGGTGCCGTGGACCAAAGGCACAGGCAGAGGCCCAGACGCGGGAGGGCCCTGTGGGAGGCAGAGTCACTGGGAGACCAGTGCCCAGTGCACCTCAAAGCACAGAATGGTTGCGCTCAGGAGGGGCCTAGACTGTGGCAATCCAGGCGGCAGTGGGTGCAGCCTTGGCCTGGGACAGAGGGGTGGGCCCGGGGTGTGCTGTCAGGAGGCAAGTAGGAATGACCACACCCAAACTGTGAGCCAAAGGCAGAATGAACTCTGGTCTTCTGGCCCCTAGCTTAATAATGTCCTGTCATGTTGCATGGTAGTAGTCAGGCCGTGCATCCCCAGCCAAAAAATGAATCGGCATTCTTGGAAATGAACTGAGTTATGACAGGTGCTGCACGCACTCCGTGGGCACTTCGGCCGGCAGATGCCTTCTCCTCCTGTTCAGATCCCTGGAATAGTTCCAAGCAACTGCAGTCAGTGCCATCAGAGGCGCTTCAAATTGTACTGAAGACCCTAGTAAGGCGAGTAGGAAGAAACGTGAGTCAAAACCAACACAGCTGCCAGCGGCTTGGCTCCCGTCTGAACGTTTTCACTTCTCAGAAACTTTCATGCAATTAATTTATAAGAGAAAAAAAAAAAAAAAAAAAGAAGCCAAGGCATGTGACTGCTGCAGACCCATGGCACACCAGAGCCCAGCATGCCAGGTGCCGTCACACAGGGTCCTGTCTGGGGGCAGCACAGCACAGTGGCTGAGGGGGGCTCTGTGCCTCCAGGGGTCCAATCCCAGCTCTGTTGCCTGCCTGCCACGGACTCTGGGGATATTACTCCACCTCACTGTACTTGGCTTTTCCTGAGGAAAGCTGGGATGATGACAATGCTGCCTCACGGAACAGCTATAGAGTGGAACCAGACGATCTGTGGCAAGTGCTGGGGAGTGAGCCTGGAACACCAGAAAGACTCAAATCTCAGTTGCCAGTCCTACAATTGCGATGATCATTTAAAAGCCAGCATCCAGAACAAAACCAGTGCCACCGTGCGGCAGCCATCCTGCACCTCATGAACACTCATGCATCCGTGTGGCCCCGGTCAGTTCCTCTACTCACCTGGGGCGTGCCCAGGGCCAGCTGCACCAGCCCTGCAGACCCCATGGGGAAGCAAGAGGTCTGTGTCAGCCTTCACGCCCAGGCCTCCAGGACACAGCTAGGGCAGGCTGGCTCCAGCAACAGTGTGATACATGGACAAGGGCACGCAAGGGAGGGGCAAGGCATAACGCCTCTGACAATGGGAGTGGTTAGAGTCTGCATGACATCGGAGGATAAGAATCAGAGACACCAAAAACCACTGAGAAAACCAACAGAGAAAGGTTCCCGGGTAGAGGCATAGGAGGAGACGCCTCTCCCACCAACGGGGCAGGAGCGGGAGGTGCCACAGAGGAGGCTAGCTGTCTAGGCTGAGGGACAGGGAACTGGAGGGTTTCCATCTGAACACTTCTCCTTCCAGTAGTCCAAAGCAAGATCACAGGCTAATAGAAAATGTGGTGGGACCAGGGACAGATTTTAGGAATATGAAGGAGGGCTGAAATAACCATTGCCTAGAATATAAAAAAGAAGCTAACCCTAAGGAAATACAGAAGCCTTCATTAGAAAAATTTCCATATTATTAAATATGCATTAAGAGTCAGTGTGTGTAAAGGTTAAGAAAATAGACTCTGGATCCACCAGCCTGGGTTACATCCCAATTCCATTACTGAATACCTGTGTGACCTTGAGCCAGCTGCTTAGCCTCTCTGAACCTCAGCTTCCTCATCTGTAAATTAAGAGTAATAACAGTCCCTTCCTCAGAAAGTTTCCATCTTTGGTTAGATTAAATACAAAGAGATTAGAATAGTGTCTAGCAAACAATAAATGCAACAAGAGTTTCCAGGAATAATAATTATTTTTAATATCAGGCAACCTTATGAAGATGATAAATTTCTCCTTCAATTTTTATTCTTTAGCAAGTTGAAGTCCTTATCTCTCTGCCTGTCTGAATCTGTATCTTACTAGGAAGGCCTAGTTCATACTCTATGTTCTCTGTGAAGTTTCCTTTGACCACCACTAGCCTTCCTCTTCTTAATTCCTGGAATACTACTCATTTACACCTCCCATGTGCCATTTGGCACACACACACCACCTACAAATCTTGCTAGTTTTATAGTTCAATGCCTTGCTTTTGTAGCTGGATTGAGAGTGGTGATCTTACTGTGTCTCTGCCCACACTCACAAGGTCTACTGCAATGTCAATACAACATGGGCATCTGATGCAGCTCACACAGATTGATAGATACCAACCACAAAGACATCTGATAACCATAACTCACCTGATGATTAAATTGTCCTCACCAAGGGTCACAACGGTGGCTTCTGTGGCTTGGAGAGACATGAGTTTAGCCAGGGCTTCTGAGGTTTTGCTCTAGGAAATAATCAGAATGTGAAATGAGAGCTATCAAAAACAGACCTGTCCAAACCCAGCCTGAGAGTCACAAGCGTGGTGTTAAGAGACAGCTGGTGTGAAAGAAACAGCTGCACGGCACGATAAAAGGCTCTGCAGGTGGGCGTTACTTGCTATCCACCACACATGGCCACATGTCACTTCCACACTGATGCACAGTGCCTGTGCCACTAAGGTCTGGGAATTACATTTCAGACTGGAAACAAACATCAGTCTTCCCACTGACCATTTTCTTTTAGATTCAATCTAATTTCTTTTAGGGCCTGAGTTCCATTCTCTTGTAAGATACATTTCAGTGTCAGGGACAATGAAGGGTGTTAAAAATGGCATGACCTTGAGGAGGATGTATGGATTTCTAAACCAACTACATATTCAGTTTTGCACTAAGAGACAATGTAGGCTCTGCCCTGAAGGCCAGGGTTCTTTAGTTTACACAATACACCTGAACGATGGTTTTAATAATTAACCAGATTAGCTGGGATTTCAGAAGTAGTGACCAATTTGGAGATTAGTGACTAGAGCACCTTAATTATATGGAGGTTTCCTATTTCTTTAAGTCTGTCTCTATGCTGCATATAATTAGTAATTCTAAACATGGTGTTCACAGGAAGTGAGATTTGTTTACTGAAGGAGCAGCTCTTTTCTGAACCTGAAGCTGCTGTTACCTTTGCCAAGTGTTCCAGCCACCGGCCCAGGGCAATGAACACGAAGAGCATGGGGGGCGTGTCGAAGAATGTCACAGGGCTCCTCTCCGCCTTCTCAGCCACAGCAACCACCAGGATGACCAGAGAATAGACGTAAGCAATGCTCGTGGCCAGGACGATGAGCACGTCCATGTTGGCTGACCTGTGTCTCAGAGATTTGTAGGCCTGAACGTAGAAGTACCATCCGCCGAGGAGCTGAAAGACAAGGACAGTGAAGGCTGCCAGCAAGTAGGGAGGAGAGTTCAATGAGTGACACAGGGCTGAGGGCCCTCGGGATGGCAAAGCCTCTAGCTTTGTGCACAGTCGTGACAGTACTTCTTCCTCTGTGATGGGCGTTTATGAAATATACTTTCCGATTCAGAGGACTACGGTCCACAGGAATGAATGACCAAGAGCATGTGAGATCTTTAAAACCCAGTGCATACAGCACAAATGTCCGCTAATAAGAGAATGGTGAAACGTTGGGGGGAAAAAAAGTCACGACTCATTTATACCGTAGACAGTACAAGGCATTCCATTCACTAAAGAGAATGGGCTCCATCTATAAGCCACTGGCATAAAAGATGTTTAATACATGGTTAAGTGAAAAAGCCAGCTGCACATCAGTCTATCTCGTATGATCCCACTTCAGTTAAAAAAGTCTGTATCTGTATTATGTGAACATATACATACGCATACACACAAGTGTGCATTTTCTCTATATAAAGATTTGGAGAGATTAATGCCCAACTATTCATATCACCATAGCAACACTGGGGAATGAGATCGGACGGGAGGCAGAATGTGATTAGTGAAAGGGCATCTTCCCCTTTTCTTCTTATACTTCAGTATAGTTTGAATTGTTAATAATAAGTGTACATTACACTTATAATCAAACAAAATATAGAAAAACACAAATTCAGGCTGGGTGCAGTGGCTCACACCTGTCCTCTCAGTGCTTTGGGAGACTGAGCTTGGAGGACTGCTGGAGGCCAGGAGTTTGAGACCAACCTGGGCACATAGCAAGACCCTGTCTAGCCAGGCATGGTGGCAGGTGCTTGTGGTCCTAGCTACTCAGGAGGCTGAGGTGGGAGGATCGCTTGAGCCCAGGAGTTCAAGACTACAGTGAGCTATGATCACATCACTGAACTCCAGCCTGGGTGACAGGGTGAGACCCTGTCTCGGAAAAAAAAAAAAAAAAAATCCAGCCTACCAATGCTTGCCCCCAAATAGCCCCTAAACATTCCAATATTAGGACAGGGATTTAGTTTTATATTCCAAAATATACGCACAGAGGGCACACTTCCCACCAGACACACAGCTAGTTCCTTAATATGACCACCAAAGCAGACATTTCATGCCTTTCTCTTTTAAATTATAACTTCCTCAAAGATAAGGACCATATCTCCACCTTTTAAGATAGAACACTCAAGAGTGGCATGGGCTCAAGGGTGATCCAGTTGTTGCTTCCAACAACGAACGTAAATTAACCTAAACAATATGCGAATTGGAGACACAGAGTTCACCACACCTTGCAGCAAGGAGGTTGCTATTCCAGGGACAGTTCTGATCACTTGCAATCAACTGAAACTGACAGTGAAACCAGGCCCTTAGTAGTCCCCCCACACTGGAGGGCCCCCCAGCCCCACCTACTGGTCATAAGACAGAAAAAAAGCAGCAACTGCTCGGGTGGGGCAGGAAAGCTGCAATAAAGTGCCATTTAAACCAAGCTAAAGCCCTATGTTTGCGCTTAGCGGGCAGAATATCTGAGGGCCACACACAGCATGGAGGGGAGAGGTCTGCCCACCTTTCTCATACATACCTGGACAAAGGTACACAAGATAAAGAAGATGAGATTTAGAATGGACAGTCCTGGAATGATGTTGTGGTCCAGGACCATGGACTGGTGGGGCTCGTTGCTGGGTATCAGCATATAGATCATTAAGGCCATGACAGGGATGCCAAACACCAGGCTGCACAGGAAAGACTTCTTCCATCTGGAAAGCAAATGCAGCAACACAGATATATCAGATACTGCTTGTCACCTGGATTACAAGCCACTCCCCTCCTGAGGACACAGTTTAAGACCTGCCTTTGTCACATGTCTGGGACAGACCACCAAGAGCTAAAATGAAAGTAAGAACTCTCTCTCTCTGACACTGGCCATCTGAGGGAGCATCTAGAGGTCTAAACATCACTGCAAAGAGGTTCCAGAGATGTTGAGGCCCAACCCCTGCCTTCACATACTGTGGTTACCTCCAATTTATGGGTGAGGCAAGTGAGGCCCCAAAGCTGAGAATCTAGCCCCAAAGGGACCTACCATCCTCAGCCTATGGTTGCCTATAGCTCTCTTTTCAAAACGCAATCTTATACAGACCCCCAAAGAAAAAAATAGATAAATGCAGTATTTTATTAGTATAAACTTATACATTCAATCTTTAAACAATTATTTGAAATAGAGTCCATGAGAACAGTGATCAGTGGCTGTCTCAATGAACACCATAGTTTGGAATCGGGGGTCATGGCCGACAGCTGTGGTCTCATGTTAGCTGCAGCATCCATGAAATTCCAACCGAGTGGTTGTGGAACCTCAAATGCACCTAAAACATGACATGAAAACCACTGGCCTGTGAGGCTGAAGTCTTAGGCTGCTGGACTGCTACCCAAGAACCAGACCCCCAACTGGCTGTCCAGATGCCTCTCCTGTAAGCTCCTCTTGTGCCCCAGGCATGCCTACTTAACCAAGCCACAGCAGTGCCCGAGGGTACCTGCCACCAATTCCTTCAGCCAAGCAAACTTCCACTCATTCTTTGAGGCTCAGATCTTATGTCCCCTGCTTGGAGTTTTCCTAGACCTTCCAGAATCTGCCGGAGCCACTGATTTCACTGCTCTTTCTCAGCCAGACTATGGGCCCTTCCGAGACAGGGAAAGTATTTATCCCCAGCACCTAGCACATTGCCCTGCAACACAACAGCAGCCTTTATGGTGCTGAATAAGTGGCCATCTGAAACAATGAATGATCTCAGGTCTCCTGCTCCTGGGCCATTTTCTTTCCACTCAGTCATTATGCCTGTCCTCAAATTCTAGTTCTAGAACCCATGCAAATAAAGTCTGAAAACATTGTCAAAGGAAAAAAAATCTACACTCTCTTCCTCCCTCCCAACTTAAGTGCTGTCCAATCTGTTAGCTAAAGGTAGCTAAATTGAAATTCCTTAAAAATTAAAAATTCATTTCCACAGTCACACTAGCTGCATTTGAAGTGCTCACTAGCTACACGTGACTAGCGGCTATCACATTGGGCAGTGCAGATACAGAACACTGCCATCATTCCAGAACTTCTTTTGGACAGCACTGTTTTAGAGGGTTCACATTACAAGAGTAAAGGCAACTAATCCAGGAGGAAGACACCATGGAAAGACAGGACCAGCAGGCAGAGTTGGGCCCAGGTAGAGGAAGGGACTTAGATGAGAGCTAGAGTTTATCTTTTGTGTTCTACCTACTGCTTTATTTCCATCTTGTGGTCCAAGTGATGAGCGTTGGGCTTTCTCTGGGCCAGGGAAGCATGAAAGCCAATTTCCTTGTCATTAAAAAGAGAGGGGTGGGGAAAAAGGAGGAAGGTATTTGGTTAAAACATGCGTTGGCAGAGAACACTTTTCAGCTTTGGAAATTAGAAAGTGAATCTAAAAGTGCTCAGAAGACTTTGTGGGTTTTCTGCTCACAACTTCTTTACCCGATAGCCCTACAAACCCTGTGCAGAAGTTCAGCACTTCTGGGAAGACAGCTTCCCCAGACCCCAAAGCTCAGCATCGCTGACTTATAATTTATACTCAGCATTTTTGAGTGAAGGAATCCCAAATACCTAATGGTCAGAAACCTTCATTCCATGTATGAGGAAACAGAAGGTCAGAGAGGATAAATTCCTTGCCCAAAGCCCCAGCCTTCTCAGAAGAGCTGGACCCAGAGCTCCAGCCTCCAGCTTCCAGCCCAGGCTTCTTGCCACTGCGGCAGAACTCGGCTCCTTCAGCATCTGGAAGCACAGCTTCCGCTGTGCCCCAACAGAGTCGACACCACAATCTTGTGCTTTGCTCACAGTTTAACTCAAGCGCTTTGTCACCACGTTCATCTGACCACTATATCTCTGATACTCTTTATGAATACACACAGGAAAAACTGCCAGGAATGCTCTTGTCTGGTAGCACAATTAAGAGAAGGGCCCCAGAACTCTGGTGCTGGGACTTTTACGCAAAAATAAAAAGTTGGGGTGGGAGGAAGAGCAGCTGAGACTGTCTAAAGACAAATCCTTTTACAACTAATACCAGCCTAATTATATTAGCAAAAAATGGCCCAGAGATGCAAGAATGGAGGACAGACATTAGCAATATTCCCCAAATAAGGTCAGCGTGGATGCCACACCACACTTAGCAGGCTGGGTAGAGTAGAAGCAAGTGAGATATCAGAAATCAAAAAGGGTTGGCCGGGCGCGGTGGCTCACACCTGTAATCCCAGCACTTTGGGAGGCCAAGGCAGGTGGATCACCTGAGGTCAGGAGTTAGAGACCAGCCTGACAAACATAGTGAAACCCCATCTCTACTAAAAATACAAAAATTAGCCAGGTGTGGTGGTGCATACCTGTAATCCCAGCTACTCAGGAGGCTGAGGCAGGAGAATTGCTTGAACCCGGCAGGCAGAGCTTGCAGTGAGCTGAGACAGTGCCACTGCACTCCAGCCTGGGCAACAAGAGCAAAACTCCATCTCAAAAAAAAAAAAAAAAAAAAAAAAAAGAAAGAAATCAGAAATGGTGACTAAGCCGTGTTCAAAGGCACCACGTGGGACTCCTTGCTGCTGACTGCATCAGTGTGATGTCTGAGCGTCATCAATACCATATCACTACTGTTCTTTACGATTTGTGGTGTACTAGACTCACAAAGGCCACTGAGCTCGGAAGCACAAGACCTGGGTTTGAGCACCAGTTCTGCTGTCCGTGAGCTGGGTATTGTGAGTAAAGTTACTTAACCTCTCTGAGCATCTTTCCTCAGCTGATAAAAAAGCTATGCTGTCTGCCTCCAAGGGTGGGGCCCTGGACCATGAGCAGCATGATCATTTCCATGTCAAAAAGCTCTCCTGGGGCTAGGCACGGTGGCTCACACCTGTAATACCACCACTTTGGGAGGCCAAGGCAGGTGGATCACCTGACGTCAGGAGTTCTAGACCAGCCTGGAAAACATGATGAAACCCCGTCTCTACTAAAAATACAAAAATTAGCCAGGCATGGTGGCAGGTGCCTTTAATCCCAGCTACTCAGGGAACCGAGGCAGGAGAATCGCTTGAACCCGGGAGGCAGAGGTTGCAGTGAGCCGAGATCATGCCATCACACTCCAGCCTGGGAGACAAGAGCGAGACCATGTCTTAAAAAAAAAAAAAAAAAACTCTCCAAGGCCGGGCGCAGTGGTTCACGCCTGTAATCCTAGCACTTTGGGAAGCCGAGGCAGGTGGATCACCTGTGGTTAGGAGTTTGAGACCAGCCTGGCCAACATGGTGAAACCCCATCTCTACTAAAAATACAAAAATTAGCCAGGGGTGGCGGTGCATGCCTGTAGTCCCAGATACTTGGGAGACTGAGGTAGGAGAATCTCTTGAACCTGGGAGGTGAATGTTGCAGTGAGCCGAAATCATGCCACTGCACTCCAGCCTGGGCAACAGAGTGAGACTCTGTCAAAAAAAGAAAAAAAAAAAAAGCTCTCCCAGGCCACATAACAGACAGCATCTCTCTTTAAACACACACACACACACACACACACACAATGAAGAGAAAATTCAGGATACTACTGTAAGCCTGCTATAAGATGCTTCATTTCATAAGCAATTTTATAACATGTAGTTCCCACTAAACTTAATTTATCCTTACTAGCTGTTACAAGTTAATCTTGTTTAGTTTTGACTGCCTTAACCCATTCAGATCACCACTGATGCTCATTCTCTTATAGTCTAGTATTGTATAAAATGTAAAAAGGAAATGGCATGTCTGTGGACAAACTGGGAAGGGAGTAAGAGGCAGGGCATGCATGAAAATTCTCACTGATTTTCCAAAGCAGAAGCGGCCAAGCTCTCCACAACAAGAGTGGCCTGGCACAGTGGCAAAATGTGGCATCATTTTTTCCAAGGCCAACATTCCTTTGCTCTACAGATACTTGGTTTGGGCAAAGATCACATTTAAAAATTACAATTAGGCACTTTAACCCTATGTACAGGGTATCTTGACAATACTGATGTTTCTTAGGGCATATCTAAAATTAAAACAATAATAATGTGTTTTCCTCATCTTTCTCTTACCCATTCACTGATATCCTCCCTCAGATTATTTACTATTTACTTACCTTCAGTTTATTTTAAAATGACTGAGCTTATTTCCATGGGAAAAGTTGAAGAATTTTGGTTATTTTCATTTTTTCTTAGCTATATTTTCTCGTTTTTCTTCACTGATTATATATTACTGTTTTTAAAAAGGTGAGTACAATTTTTTAATGAATGACTTACCTCAATAATTTTGATAATATCCCGTGGACCGATAATTTCCGGGTCAAACTTAACAAGGGCTTTGCTGGTGGCAAGGGCAACGGAGGCATAAGTGATGCCATTTGTCCTCGTGAGTTTGGACTCTATGTTGTGGACACAGGACGCGCAGGTCATCCCTGTGATCTGCAACACAGGATGGCAAGAATCCCACAGACCCAGGATCAAGGGGAGCCTGTGAAAGCCAGTCCGGGGAGTCTGGGTAACAGGCAGCCACGAGCCTTTCCCTCCTTAGCACTACTCTCAAGACCCTGGACTCCACCTCCAAACCCCGCATGTGAGATTCTCAACGTTCCTCCAGCGGCTTCAGGGACTAAACAGTGGCTCTTCCCCAAAACAGGTACAAGAGACAGCCAACCATGAAGCAGATGGCAACAGACCAAGGCTTGACTTCTGGCTCTGATACGGATGGGCTTTTATAAGCCCCTCTCCACTGTCTGTTACCTCTCTGGCAAAGCCGGGATACTAATACCTGTATGGGGATGTGCACCTCTGTGAAACTCGCTGCACTCCTGAAATACTCTCCGTAATCCTGACTGTTGCTGGCATGCGGTCTGCAGCTGCTGCTAGCATCCTCCCTATTTTAGTGCTCTGCTGGCTCCAAGCGTGATGATGTTAATACCTCTATTAACAGGAGAAAAGTGGCTGATGCAGTAGATGTAATCAAAGGTGGTCCTAAGGTACAAATAGTGTGTTCACAAGTGAAGGGAAGGACACTACCAGAAGGAGAAGCTCGAAAAAGACGAAAGGCAGGATAGCATGAGGTATTCAGGCAAACATCAAAAGCCAGGCTTCTCTGGACACAGGATGCCCGAGGGAAAGGAGGGAAGGCTGCAGGGTTAGGTGGGTCCACAGCCTGAAGGCTCTCAAGCAGCCAGCTAAAGTGTTGCTAAGCTAGCAACTGATGCAAAGTCACTGAGGGGTAATGAGCAGTGGAATGACGTGACTGGAGCTGCATGCTGAAATTCGCATCAGTGATCCCAGAATAAATACAAAAAGAGCCAAGGGTCCCATCTGGAATTAGGGAGGAAGAAGAGGGGAGCTCATCTGTAATCAGAATGCATTCAACTTGGCCCAAGACCCAAGGAAAAAATGGGAATGCAAGGACCACCAGGCAAATTTAGGAGCTTATCTGTTGGCAGGTGACTGCCAACAGAATTTTAAAAATCAAGTCTCCAAATATGTCAATGGTACCTCTCTGCTCTCCTTTTGTTTTTATAACAACAACAATAATAGGTAGCATTTATTGTGCACTTGCAACATGGCTGGTGCTGTCCTAGACACTGCGCTGCTCACACCAAACCTAAGAGGTAAGTCTCAAAACCGCAGTACTGAGAGGTTTAGGAACTTGTCCAAAGTCGCGCAACTAGTGACGGGTAGAGCTGAAGCACGTCCCCAGGTGGGCTGGCTCCAGAATCTGCTTCGAGCCACTGCCATCTGCAGCATGAGGCGAGTCTTCTCAGACCAGGTTCAGAAGTATCCCTGCAGTGACAGGGCCAAAACTCAAACCTGGTTTTTAAAGCCTACACCGCTTGTGCCGTACCATGCATGCTGTGCCGTCCTGACATGGGAAAGGGAAGTCTTAAGTGTGACGCGCTATTCCTGGGATATGTATTAGGCAAATATGAAACAAACAGACAATTCACTCTTCTGAGTATCAGTGGTCAGTATTTCCTAGAAGACTAGTTAAATACAGAAATTCACATAAAATCTGAATATGTGATGACAATGTAACTATTGATACAGCATGGTTTTTTTAAAAAAGAACACTACAGACACAGCATGCTGCCACGCTGACATAGACCCCGCTCTGCATGCCAGCCCGCCCGCACCCACCATGGCCACAGTTCAGCACCTGGAAGGAAGACGGTGCCTGGTGGACAGCAAAGGCTTTGATGAATACATGAAGGAGATAGGAGTGGGAATAGCTTTGCGAAAAATGGGCGCAATGGCCAAGCCAGATTGTATCATCACTTGTGATGGCAAAAACCTCACCATTAAAACCAAGAGCACTTTGAAAACAACACAGTTTTCTTGTACCCTGGGAGAGAAGTTTGAAGAAACCACAGCTGATGGCAGAAAAACTCAGACTGTCTGCAACTTTACAGATGGTGCATTGGTTCAGCATCAGAAGTGGGATGGGAAGGAAAGCACATAACAAGAAAATTGAAAGATGGGAAATTAGTGGTGGAGTGTGTCATGAACAATGTCACCTGTACTTGGATCTATGAAAAAGTAGAATAAAAATTCCATCATCACTTTGGACAGGAGTTAACTAAGAGAATGACCAAGCTCAGTTCAATGAGCAAATCTCCACAGTTTCTTTTTTTTTTTTCATTACTGTGTTCAATTATCTTTATCATAAACATTTTACATGCAGCTATTTCAAAGCGTGTTGGATTAATTAGGATCATCCCTTTGGTTAATAAATAAATGTGTTTGTGCTAAAAGAAAAAAAAATAAAAAATAAAAATATAAAAAAAGAACACTACGATAAAAAAATATTGTTTGAAAGAAATGTACATCTTTTCCAATAATCCTCTTGCTTTAGATTTTCCATAGAAGTCTGAGCAGGCAGAGATGTCCACATGTAGATCCAGAGGTTTGCAGCAGAGACCCTGCCCCTCTTGTTGGGCACCTCTTGTGGGGCTGACCGAAGCTATGACCCAGCAAGTATTAGCTATGCCCTCCAGACACAGGGAGGCCCTACCAGAGCAAAGGGTTTGCTCCACAAAGAACACGGCTTATCAGGAGCTCACGGGCCTCTGTGTCCTCAATGCTTTCCCCTCAAACATCCAGTTACCACTAATGGCACTGACAAAACATACAAAGGAATTAGAAACCCTCTGACCTGGGTAAAGTAGCATCGTTCAATTCTCTGTGAGTTCTTCTAAGTCTCCCTTTGCTTACACAAAAAGAGCTGTACAAAAAGTACAGAAGTGCTTTCAAACATAGCATGTTCTAGGCATCAGACACATCCATTGTTTTCAATAATGTGTTGGCATGTAGACAGATGGGAAACAATACCTCCCCACCCAAAACACTGGCAACAATCACCACCTGGAGCATTCCCCTCAGACTGAGTGTTGTGGAGCACTTTGGCCCTCTAGACACCCATGCACCTATCACAAGTCCTTTTCTCTCAGAATGGCACTTGCTACCACACGGACTTCCCTCTTCTGCCTTGAGACAGTTGCACTCATGCTAGCTTCTTTTTAGCCTTGAAGGACTGTGTTCATGTTCAACTCCCCCTAACCACCCAGCTCAGGGCAGTCCACCGTCTTTAATTCCTCTTTCTTCTATACTCCTGCAGCTCACCATCTCTTCCTCCTAACATCCTGAATACTCTCAGTGGGATCCTCCCCTATGACTGTTTAACGTAACTGACCTTTCTTAAAATGAACAAGTCATTGTTGTCGGCTTCAAAGGAAAGTGAAACAAACAAAATACCTAACAACAACAAACCAGACACGTCCAAGATGGGGAAATTTACTAATCACAAAGATGGATGCTGTCCAAAATGCAAACTGTCAGAAGCCTGTAACCCCGTAACGCACCCACCGTACTTACTGTCAGCTCAATGTTGCCATCGGAGCCTGCGTAGTCCTCCATGACTGCTGCCTCAAAGCCCAGGTCCTGGATGAACTGAGCTATCTCGAGCGGCTGGATGACTTCTGGGTCATACTTGACTTCTGCCTTTCCTGCCATCAAGGCAACCAACACGGAGAGAACACCTGGAACCATCAGGTCATGGCTTAACACTGGGTGGGCAGGGCCTCTAGGGTGACACGGTCAACATAACCGAACAAAGAAACACATCTTTCCAGAATCCTCTAGAACAGCGGTTTTCAAACACAGCTGCACATGAGGCTTCCTGGGAGAGCCTTCGACAATCACGATGTCTGGTCTCTAACCCAGACCACCCAAATCAAAGTCTCTCAGGGTAGGTGGCAAGCATCTTTTTTTCTTTCTTTTTTTTTTCACTCTGTCGCCCAGGCTGGAGTGCAGTAGCACGATCTCGGCTCACTGCAACCTCCGCCTCCAGGGTTCAAGCAATTCTCCTGCCTCAGTCTCCTGAGTAGCTGGGATTACAGGCGCGTGCCACCATGCCCAGCTAATTTTTGTATTTTTAGTAGAGATGGGGTTTCACCATGTTGGTCAGGCTGGTCTCGAACTCCTGACCTTGTGATCCACCCGCCTCAGCCTCCTAAGGCATCTTTTTTTTTTTTTAAAAAAAAGCTCCCCAGGTGATCCTAATGTACAGGGAAGTTTGACAACCACTATTCTAGAAGAACAATGCTTCTCAAACTTTAATGGACATATGAATTACCCAAGGACCTTGTTAAAATAGAGCTTCTGACTAGTCGGTCTAGGATGCGGTTTGAGAATCTGCAGGTCCATCCAGCTCCCAGGTGATGCTCATGCTGCCAGCCCATGGACACATTCTCACTCAGGCTTTAGAAGACACCAATGAAGTAAGGAATGTGGTCTGCAGTTATTGACTGCTGTTACAGAAAGGATATCCTTTTTTTTTTTTTCTCTGGACACTTTCATACAAGGAAAAAATAAAGAATTTTCAAAAGTGGTTTTCCTTACTCTTTTTTATAGTTTCTAATGACTTTCAGGTATGAAAAAGAAATCCCACAATCTTGCTAACACTATTGTGTTAGTTTAACATGGGAAAAAAGCCTCATTCAAATAAATGAAAGGAATGAAGTGCTTCAGAAAGGATGCCACATGGGATAAAAATGAGGATTCAAGTCAGGAGCAGAAACAATGGCTATAGGAGACTATAGGCTAATTTTATGAGCAGTCAGACCATGGATAACAAAGGATCTCCTATTAACACCTCCATCTGCTAACAGTCACTCTAGAGCTGCAGGAAGCTATAATGCAAAGTGAACAAGAGGCTGGAAAAACATGTCATCTGAATTCAGAGCTGATTCTAAGGGCCAGGAAGTTCAAGTAAAAAGACACGTCACTGGGGTAAGAAAAGAGAAAGTGATTCTGGTGGCAAGGTAGAGTCACGGTTAAGAGATTTTCCAAACAAATAAATGGGACAGAATTTTGTTGTACTTTCAGGTTTAAAAGTATTGGAAATGCATTCTGGAGGACAAAACTTTGACATTTCCACACATTTCTGTCCTGTTGTTCCTGCAAACACTCTCTGGTTTACAGGAACAACAAGAAAGAATATTTGAAATTGGAACTTCTATACAAAATGCAGGTTATTTATTTATTTTATAGTAAGGGGTTGATGGGATGGGAGGGAACAAAATACGGAATAATACCAGCACAACCTAATCGAGAAGTCTATCCACAGAAGGTACTATGACCTTTAAACTGGATTTTCAATGGCTAACTTACTCAGAGATATATTTTATCTCAAACTAAATACTTCTTAAAGAACAGAATGCCAGTTATACAAGGACATTAGACAAACATTTATGCTATATAATGAACTTGCTACCTGGTTATCAGGGCTACTGATAAACACAGTTGCAGGGTGTTCTGAAGGGAGAATACGAGGTCTATATGCAGCATTCCTAAGTTCAACATGGGTGTTCATCTCTTACCAGCTTCTTTCTGCAGATTCCTTTCTATGTTAGACACACAGGACGCACAGGTCATGCCTTTGATCTGTAAGAAACACTTCTGCGGTGCCACTGCTCTGGTTGATTGTGGGGAATTTGCCAAGATGTCCGGGGCATGGTTTGTAGGGAGCCTCCCAGCGTGAGGAGCCACTTCCTGCACAGATGTAGGTGTACCACCTGTAGTTTGCACCACGGAATTCCCAGCATTGTGGTTTCCAAGAGGGTTAGTAGAACAGCTTTCTAGGATAAAATGTCAGAAAATATTCAAATTAGAAGAACAAATAATATGTTTTTCAGAACAAGAGGTTTCAGGGCTCTTGGTGAGGGTTCATGGTCCCAGCTCCCACCAAACAGCCTCAGCCCCTGGGCTCCAGTAACTACCTTGTCCCTCAGCCATCCTGCAGGAGGGAGCTCCCTGCTGTTGTTAATCTCTGGGGTTCTTCCCATTGCCTATTTGGATTTCCAGCTCTCTAATACCTTTGTAAATAGTTCTCTATATTAAACCCCTCCACTGAGCTATCCCGTAACTTCACCTTATCTTTCATTTCCTTCAGGAATACCTACTGCATACGGGGTGCTATTGAGTCCAAGGAGAAACAAATCACGCTGGCCGCAAGGCTGTCCTCAAGGAGCTCCTAATCAATCAAGAAGGGCTCTTCAAATACAAACTGGTACATTAATGGTTTATTCTAAATTAAAGTTGCCAGGTAAAATACAGGACATCCAGTTAAATTTGATTCTTAGACAAACAACAAATAATTTTTACTATACATATGTCATGAATATTGAGCTGGACATGTTTATACTAAAGAACCATTCATTGTTTATGAAAAATTAAAATTTAAGTAGATGTCCTATATTTTTATTTGCTAAGTCTGATACCCTAAATACCTCTTGGGATAAATATAATTCTCATAATCCTGCCCAATTAAAAAAATCACTATTCTTTCTAGGTTTATTTAATCAAATCCAATTATTCTGTAATATGTAAGTTCAATGCTAATTTCCTTTTACCACTAATCACCTGATTGCACGGTTGAAAGACTTTAGGCATCACACAAAAACAGGCAGATGTTTACCCTATACTATATTTCTTACCTTTTGCGTACAGGATTTACTGTTCTATTGTGTTTTCCTTATTGATTTTTGTTTTAAATAAACTCCTTCCTGAAACTTGATACAAAAGACAAAGCACAAAATGGGGCCAGGCCACTCCACACGAATGCCCACTCCCTTCAGCAGTAGGTGTGTGTGCTGTGGGCACAGAGGGGAGGCAGGAAAGACTCACAGCTGAGTGAACTTTTCAAGGACACAAACTTTATCTCAGTGACCACAGGAAATGATGTGGGAAACCAAAGTCCAGCCATCCCTGAGCACTGAGCTGCTGGTGGGCTTGCCCATGCCACCAAAAGCAGCTCTTCCTAGTGTTGGGCCCACTGCTCCCTACAGTACTGAGCTCCAGCCAAAAGGCTGAGGAAGCCAGCCATGTCCTGGTCCAGTCCACAGAGACACGCACGTGCAGGGCCCATGTTTGGGACCTAATCGGTTACAACACACCACCCACACAGCTGCCCCTCACAATATGTGCCCCTTCCCTCCTTATCTTCAGCATTTCTCTCAACCATCTCCACTCACCTATCACCCCCTTTATCCCTAATCTAAGCTACTAGTGGTCTCCACCCTTACCACCAGCCAGGCTGGGCTCCCACCTTCCCAGGGTCCTGAAGCAGCTGCCGAGGCTTCCAATGGCCTCCCCTAGTTAACCCGGAAAGATATGATTCAGACCTTGGCCTCTGCAGCTCGCATTATGTCCAGGGTGACTAGGAGACCCCTCCTCCTCCCTCTACTTCTTTCCCATCTCACAATCACTCTTTCTAGGTCTCTGTCATCTTCCCACACTCAATTCTGCATTTCCGGCCCCACACTCTCCCTCAAAATTCAAGGCCCTTCTATCCCACTGTCCTCCAGCATCTCAGCTAGGGGCTCACCCCAGTTACCCCTTTCCTCCATAGCTCTCCCCATCACACACCCCTCTTGGTGACCCCAAGCTTGGTGGAGCTGCCCTCCTGAATGTCTTTCAAACCCACCTCATCCTCGCCCGGCCTCCTACATGGTCTCATTGCCTCCATGGACACTGTACTGTGATACCACTCCGGTCTTCTAAAATATCATCTGACTTCGTGCTTCCTCTGATTAAAACCCATGATGGTGGCTGAGCATAGTGGCTCACACCTGCAATCCCAGCACTTTGGGAGGCTGAGGCGGGAGGATTGCTAGAGGCCAGGAGTTCAAGACCAGCCTGGGGAACACAGCAACACCCCATCTCTACAAAAAAATAAAAATAAAAAAATGAGCCAGGTGTGGTGGTGCACACCTGTAGTCCCAGCTACTCAGAAGGCTGAGGTGCGAGGATTGCCTGAGCCCAACAGTTCAAGGCTGCAGTGACCTATGATCATGTCACTATCCTCCATCCTGGACAACAGGGCAAGACCATCTCTCTAAAAAAATTTTAAAAATTTTTTAAATTAAAAAATATAAAAGCCTGGTGGCTCCCTCACCTTTACCTCTTCTCTTATATTCATCAAAAAGGGAGAGAAAAATCATTGATAAATCCTTTCCTTAACTAATTTTTACCAGCATGGTCTCTAGGTGATGAGACTAAGGCTCTGTTGTTTAGCAATAAAATCTTTTGAGAAGGTGATAATAGTTCTCTTGGTAAGAAAAGGGCCTGGATGGTCCCACAGTGCTCTATTTCAGGATACAGAATCAGAATTCTCTCCAGAAAAGAAGCCCAAATCTAAGGAGTTTAGCATTCAAGTCAGCCATGGTTTGAATGTATCCCCCAAATTTCATGTGTTGGAAACATAATCCCCGATGTGGCAGTGTTAAAAGGTGAGGGCTTTAAGAGGTGACTGGATCATGAGGGTTCTACCCTCATGAATGGACTAATCCACTCATGGATTAACGGGTTATCACAGGCGTGGCATCGAGGCTTTCTAAAAAGAAGAAGAGCCACCTGAGCAACCACGTGAGCATGCTCAGCACCCCTGCCATGTGATGCCCTGTGGCACCCGAGTCCCCACTGGCAGAAGGCTCTCACCAGATATGGCCCTCAACCTTAGACTTCTCAGTAACTATAAAAAATAAATTCCGTATCTTTATAAATTACCCAAATTCAGCCATTCTGTTACGAGCAACACAAAACAGACTAATACAAAATCCTAACTATATGAAAAGCAAAATCTAGACACTTGGAGATTATATTTCCTCTATCTTAACAAATTTAACATGCAAGGAAAGTTTGCAGGGTTTTGTTCCACTGTTGACACGGGAGGCAGGGAGCAGAGCTCACGTATACCACCATCCAGGAGCTATAAGACACAAAGAGAAAAAGAGACAAGCTCAGGACATGCCTCAAACACACTACGTACCAGAAACGACTGAAGCCTCAAATCCCATGTCTTCTATAGCAGCTCTGAGTTCTTCTGGGCTAATTACAGAGGGATTATAAAGAACTGTTGCAGTCCCTTTGGCCAAAGACACCGATATTTGCTGCACCCCTTCCAGTTGGGA
Source organism: Pongo pygmaeus (assembly GCF_028885625.2). NCBI lineage: Eukaryota > Metazoa > Chordata > Mammalia > Primates > Hominidae > Pongo > Pongo pygmaeus. Next base: position 60,542,560 of record NC_072387.2, read on the forward strand.
GATCACGCCTTCAATGGAATGGACACAGGATGCACAGGTCATGCCGGCAATGGCAATCAGAGTGGTACTGCATGTGCCCTGGACCTGGTTTCTCGGGTAGGAGCCAGGGGAATGAGAACTGGAAGACCTGTGATCTGTCCCACTCCCTTCGGCTCCATCAGGAAGAGAAACTTTAAAGTTCCCAGGTGGAAGTGCCTCGATAGCCCTCTGCAGAGCCACTGGGCTGGTACAAGAAGGGTCATACTGTACTTGGGCAGTTTTGTTCTCCAAGGACACTTGAATACTTTGAACCCCTAGGAGCTGGCCAATATTTTCTTCAATATTCAAGACGCAAGATTTACAATGCATTCCGTCTATTCTCAGTTGGAGGGTGACCACATGGCTTCCTTGGTGCCCCAAGGTCTCAGAATTATTAAAATTCTGGTTAGCAGAAGATAAAGGTCTCTTTGGGTTAGTGCTTTGTAACCGCTCAATATCAATTGGTCCCAGGCTTAAGGGAGCCACTTTGTTCTTGATGGCAGCTTCAAATCCCATGTCATTTACATGGTCCCTGAGGTCTTCCGGCTGAATGAGATAAGGCTGATAAGTGATGACAGCCTCTTGGTTGCTGAGTGAGACTTTGACTCTCACTACTCCTTGCAGTTTCCGGACCTTGCCTTCAATGGAGCTGACACAGGACTGGCAGGTCATGCCCTCCACCCGGAGCTTGACCACAGCCTCCTGGGCAGGCAAGGACCTTGAGGGCCAGGAGGCTGCCTTTCCTTCTGCAATACTGGCCTCGAAGCCCATGTCCCCAATTTGATGGCAAACCTGTTGCAGGCTCACAACCGATGGCACATATTTCACAGTGGCACTGCCTTGTTCCAAGGAAACCTTCATGCTGACGATGCCTTTCAAATTGGAAATCCTGTCCTCAATGGACTTCACACATGACTGGCAAGCCATGCCCAAGATCCTGACTGTGCTGGTGGCCACCTGAGAAGAAGGGCCCAGGCCATCCAGACCACCTTCGTAGCCAACATTGTCAAAAGCAAAACTCTTCTTCATTGCTGGTTCCCAGGCACGGGTAGGCAAAGAAAGCTTAGATAAGATCTAAAAAGAAAAGAAATAACATTTTTTATCCTTAAAACCAAATATTTTCTACAACATCCCAGCTTCTCTGGCACTGAGAAAATGGAAAACAATGCCACTGGTGTCAAAACATCCCAAGGGTAGAAGAACATAAAATACACAGAAAGCAAGCTAAAGGCAGCATCTACAAAATGAAAGAGCTCTGACATTCTTCTCTGACAGAAGCTAACTGTCTGTCCTCCTTAGTGAAATGTCATTTTCACACAACAGACGTGGAGGATTCTGAGGGAAAGACGGAAAGCACGACACGGCTTTACATACGGAATGCAGCACGGCCGGCCTGCAGCAGAGGCAGAGGGCACAGCGGCTCACAGTGGGAAGGCACAGGTATCCCAAAAGAGGTCCCCACCTCCGGCTGATACCTTCCCACAAAACTTAGTCCTTTCAGCTCAAACTTTGGGGGTCCTGCTGAAATACAAACCCCAGAATAGGCAACACCTTACTTCTATATCTCTTTCTAGGGGTGTCTGTCTGATTATCTTAGCAGAGGTTAAATGTGCTTAACACCCTTCAGGTACACGCTCCAAATGCAGACTTCCTAGGCCCGTAGGGTTGGAATCCAAAGGTACGCCACATGCCTGTGAAAAAGTTTTGGAGGTATAATCCCTGGGCGAGGTTTAATGAGCACCTGTGGCTGAGCCGAGGGGCAGGAAGGGAAAGGCTGGAAGAACAGGAAGTTGAGTTTCACAAGGAACTTCATAGTTCTGCCTGTGATTCAGTGTCACCACCCTCCTGGGTGTTCAGGAGAGCTGTAGTCATTACCTGAAATTTCAGGTACATCACTTAATTAAAGAACCTGTTTTCTTAACACAACACAGTCAAAGTGTTATTCCCTGGTTTCTACACAGGATGATGTAGTCTCAGTCATTCTGTTAACAAGCAAAATCTTCCTTTCACAGGCTCCCAGCCTACAGCTGTCTTAACTAGATGTACTTTTTACACCAGAACTTCTACGTGCTTCAGAAATTTGGGAACAGGCCTTTATACATAATACATCATAAAAAAGCACATTTCTCTCTACTTGTACACAATCCTGCTTGTCTTCAGATGAATCTCCTTTACATGGAATGATCTCCTTTTTTCTGTGCATAAAATGCAGACCTTGCCAACTGGCTTTTCAGCAGCTTAACAACACAAATGTTTAAATAACTTCTAAAGTGCAGACTATATGAATGTTGATTTCTATATCCACAAAGGTTTGGGATTAATAATTACATAGAATTTTAAATATTCACTGTAGCATTTCCTAAGAGAAAAAAAGGAATAATTAAGCAATTTGGGGGACAGCAGTTCAAAAGATATTGCTGAATCCAGTAAATACATGAATGTTTAACGATGTTGTTTAAGGATGGTGATACATTCTGAGAAATGAGTCATCATTGTGACTTCATCATTGTGTGACCATCATAGAGTCACTTACACACACCTAGATGATGTAGCCCACTACACACCTGAATAGTACGGGATAGCCTGTTGCTCCTAGGCCACACACCTGTACAGCATGTTACTGTACTGAATACTGTAGGCAATTGTAACACAATGGTAAGTACTTGCATATCTAAACATATCTGAATGTAGAAAAGGTACAGTAAAAACATAATATAAAAGATTAAAAAATGGGGCAGTTATGAATGGAGCTTGCAGGACTGGAAGTTGTTCTGGGTGAGTCAGTGAATGAGTGGTGAGTAGATGTGAAGACTTAGGACGCTGCACTACTGTCGATTTTATAAATACTGTAAACTTAGGCTACACTAAATTTATAAAAAATAGTTTTATTTCTTCAACAATAAATTAACATAGCCAGACAGTGGCTCATTGTAATCTCAATGGTTTGGGAGGCCGAGGCAGGAGGACTGCTTGAGCCCAGGAGTTCAAGGTTACAGTGAGCTATGATTGGACCACTGTACTCTAGCCTGGGAGACAAAACAAGACCCTGTCTCTGAAAAAATAATAATAATTTATTAATTAACCTCGGCTTGCTGTAACTTTTTTATTTCATAAACGTTTAATTTTTTTTTTTTTTTTACTTTCGACTCTTTTGTAATAACACTTAGTTTAAAGCACAAACACACTGGACAGCTGCATCAAATATCTTCTTTATATACTTATCCTATAAGCTTTTAAAAATTTTTTATTTTTAAACTGTTTAAGCATTTTTGTTAAAAACTAAGACACAAACACATACATTAGCCTCGGCCTACACATGGTCAGGATCATCAATGTAACTGTCTTCCATCTCTGCATCTTCTCCCACTGGAAGGTCTTCAGGGGCGATAACAGGCATGGAGCTGTCATCTCCTATAATAACAATGCCTTCTTCTGGATACCTCCTAGGACCTACCTGAGGCTACTTTACAGTTAACTTTTTCTAAGTAGGAGTACACTCTAAAATAACAATAAAGAGTATAGTAAATACATAAACCAGTAACATAGTCATTTATTATCATTATCAAGTATTATGTACTGTACAGAATTGTATGTGCTCTATTTTTATATGACTGGCAGTACAGTAGGTTGGTTTACACCAGCTCACCAAAAATACATGAATAATGCATTACTATGACATTACAACAGCTGCGAGATCACTAGGCAATAGGAATTTTTCAGTTTCATTGTAATATCACAGGACCAGTGTCATATGTGCAGTCCATCATTGACTAAAACATCATTATGAGGCACATGACTGTATAATAAGGATGACACAGTTTAACAATATTAACAGACAACTGACTAGCCACCTCGGACACCTATCTGGAAACCTATATGTCAAAAGACATTTCAGGCAGATCAAAGATTAAGATGTAAAAAAGAAATAACAAAAACACTAGAAGAAAACACAGGAGAATATCTACAATAATCTCAAAGTGAGAAAAGCCTAAATATGACAAACAAACCAGAACAAAACCAAGAAAATCCAAAAGCTATAAAAGCTATAAAAGCTATAGTTAGTTTGACATAACTAAATACAATGAGGACAAAAATTACTAAAACGAAGTCGAAAGATAAAAAACTGGGGGAAAAAAGATTTGCTTCACATAGCATACATTAAGAGCTAATTTCTTTAATATACAGAGAGTTCCTCCAAAAAAGCAAAAGGCCAACAATCCAAACACAAAAGAAGACAGTTCATCAAAAAAGAAATGCATGTGGTTTTTAAAATATATGAGAAAATATTAAAAAGAAATGTAACATTCCAACCACACTGGCACAGTGCTCACCATTTGCTCCAGCGCACAGTCCTCCTACATTGCTAGTGGGAGTGTAATCTCTCTGGAGGGCAATTTGCAATACCTATTAAAATTACAAATTTACATACTCTTTTACCCAGCAACTCTACTTCTAAGAATTTACCCAATAAATATATTTGTTCATGTGCAAAAGGAAGCATGCCATGGAGATATTAAATGCTGCCAAAGATTAGAAACACCAATGTCCATCAATAAGAGGCTAGTTAATTATTGTACAGCCATAAATGGAATATTATTCAGCTCTTAAAATGAATGATGTGGCTCTGTATGTACTGAAATAAGCTGATATCTAATATACTGCGCAGCAACTAATATACTGCGCAGCAACAAAAGCAAGGCACAGAAAATATCATATATATAGTATGTGTTTGTTATCTGTTGCTACATGACAAACCAAATTTAGTAGCTTACTAGGAACAGCTCACAATTTTTCAATTCGGACAGGGCTTGGCAGGGAAAGCTTGTCTCTTCTCCACATAGCACCACTGGCGGTGGCCTGAATGGGGCTGGCAGTTCCAGTTCCAAGAAGATGGTTCATTCATCACATGGCTGCCACGTGGATGCTTGCTGCTGGCTAGGGGCTCAGCTGAGGCTGTTGGCAGGGACCCAGTTCTCTTCCATGTGGCTTCTCTTTATGACTAGGTGGGGCCCTCACAGCTGGGGGCTTCTGGGTACTGAGAGGGAGTGTCACAATAGCAAGCACTCCTCTAGAACACATTTCAAAGTGCAAGCTCTTATCAAGCCTCTGCTTGCATCACACTTGCTAACTCCCATTGGCCAAAACCAGTCACACGGTCAAGCACAGTCAATATGGGCAGGAATTACACCGAGCTTGAATACAAGGGTGTGTAGTTCACTGAGAGGGCTACAATTCTATCACGGTGCTAGCACTACCTGTGTGAAACAAGAGAATATCATACAAATGGATGCTTGTATAGGCATGGATTATCTCTGGGATAATGCAAAAGCTAGCACAGAATTTGAGGAAGATTAGGGAGCTGAAGGGGACCAGGTGGCTGGGATACAGAGAAGAATTACTTTCACTGTATAACCTACTGTACAATACACACATTACCAAAATCTAAAAATTAATTTAAAATTAAAATAACATGAGCACAAAGAAGACTCAGAACAGTGACTTGATTGTAGTTGGTGTTAATTAAATACGTTTAATTAAAAAAGAACCAAGGATAAAAGAAAAACTAAGAAGATATTCAAAGACATTCATTTTCATATAGTACCTTATCAGGCAAAAACCTCTTCCTCATAATAACAAAGACATAACCCTCAACCATCTAGTTTGTTGGAAAAACAAATCCCTCATGATAACCCAATTTACTCGCTCCAACTACAACTTAACAAACCCCAAACCACAACAGTGGCTCTTAATTTCTAGACTGTTGATTCTATGTTTCTGCCAAAAGGGTCTGCAGAAGTACTGAAAGCAATTTCCTATTATCAAACACTACTCAGAGGCCCCCATTTCTAGACAGGCAAGTTTTTAAGGCCAAGCAGTTACAGAAGACAAAGCCTTGCAAATAACATATCTCTACAAAACACTAGAGTATCTGTTGGTCTAGGAACAACCTCATTCAACGACTGGTAGTGTTGGGATAGTTTCAAGTGTAGACAAAGGGCATACGTACGCTTTTAATTCAGTTCTTCAGTTAAGATGATCTTTGGGGGAAAAAACTCTCCTGATGAGTTTTAAAAAATAAGCACAGGTTTAGATTTAAGGGCTCATCAAAGAGTCACAGAAATGGAGAGCAGGCCAGGGTTCCACATGGGTATCCCAGAAAGCCTTGTGAAAGCACTGGTTTATTTAATTCCCACTAGATTCTGCACTCTTTGCGGACAGACATTTGGGACATTTTCTGCAGACCCAACACCAGGCTTTGGAATGACTTTTTCTAGCTTTTGAATTTTTGATAAACGATGGTAGACATCAGGATGAGAAAGGACTGGAAGCACAGGAGGCCACAGAAGGGAGTCCAAAAGTGAATTTCAATTCTCTGCTACCTCTCTAGGTACCCAAGTCACATGGAATTTGCTGAGAGTGCCAGGGCTTTTAAAATAAAATATAGGTTAAAAAAAATAACCATTGATTCACCAAGACGAAGCCAGAAAGAAAAACAAAATCTCTGGATAAGCCATTCTGATATGAAGAAATCAGAAACTGGGTGGCATGTTTTCATGAAGGGTTTCAAAGCCAATCTGATAGTGAAAAAGCAGAAACAACATGCCTTGTTAGAAAGTGGCTGTGATCACAAATCAAAAAATACTAACCCATGTACAAGTGAAGGACCGCTAGCCACTTCGGAGGTCTCTTGATCACTCTTGGATTCCCATCAACCTTAAATAGGATACCACTCAATCCCCTGCCGCCTATCCTCAAGAATTCTTTCACTTTGAAGGATGTATAACACCCATAACAACTTATGAGGCAAACATGTTATACATGCATGCAACTTTTCCAACACATCACCTCCCACCATACAACTTAATACATCTGAACTTTCATGGGATTCAAAATACAAAGAAGTCCGGATTCTTTCATATGCACACAGATCCAATAATAACAAATAATTAATGATTCTGAATGTTATTTTATGAGGATGGCATTTTATATCCCTCGTGCTTAGGACAATTCTAGAAGGAGATATTATCACCATTTCACCATTGAAACTGACTCAGAAGCTTATCCAAGAGCACAAATCAACGTTAAGTAACAGAGCTGGGATTTAAATGCCGCTGAGAAATCCAGGAGGCTCTGTATTTTTAAAAAACAACTTTTAGAGTAATCTTTTCTTTTTAGCCACGTTAATTATAGGAAGAGATTACAATGCAGAAAAGTGAAATGAAAATAAACAGCCATACCTGCAAGCAGCAAGCCAGGCTAACACGCAAGAGAGCTGAGCTGCCTGAGCCCTGGCTTCACCCACTAGTATCTGTCACCTCAGAAAAACTACAGCAGAATATCCACACTCGCTCCACTTTCCTCAATATCTCTAATCAAGGCAACCACACTTACAGGAGAAGGCTGGACACAAGTCAGAGGAGACAACAGCTCTGGACCATGTACATCCTGAATATCTGGAATGAGTACTGCCTTGCTCGGCCTTATCTAAGAATTCTCTGGAAGTCAGAGGAGACAACAGCTCTGGACCATGTACATCCTGAATATCTGGAATGAGTACTGCCTTGCTCGGCCTTATCTAAGAATTCTCTGGATGCCACAAATTCACAGAGGAGGGCACAGGTCAAAAATAATGCCTGACTCAAGAAAGGATCTCACCCAAACAATCCCAGGCATCCAGGCCAGTGGGGGTTGGTCTCTAAAACCCCCACTAAGGAAGAATCAATGTCCCATATTAACCTCTATGAACATTAAGTATACAGGGGGATATACTTAAATATCGGTAGAGAAAATTCAGTTTATCTTTGGGTGAGTTATGAAATACTGATTTTTTAAAATATCTGTACATATTTCCCAATTTTTCAAACTTAAATTAAAAAAACAAGTGTTACTTTCATAAGTAGAAAATAAATGTGATTTTTCCATTTGTCTAAGGCAAGCCTGTCCAACCCATGGCCTGCAAGCCACATGCAGCCCAGGACAGCTTTGAATGCGGCCCAACACAAATTCACAAACTTTCTTAAAACATAATGAGATTTTTTGTGTGTGATTTTTTTTTTCTTTAGCTCATCATCTATCACTAGTGTTAGCGTATTTTATGTGTGGCCCAAGACACATTCTTCTTCTAATGTGGCCCAGGGAAGCCAAAAGATTGGACACCCCTGCTCTAAGGCAAGGAAGAAAATGTTTTGTTAAACCATTCTAATTTGGGCAACAATATTATTAACTGTGATAAAGATAACAACAATGATGAATTGATGACACTTTTGTACACTGCTTTATAGTTCAAGGAGCATTTTCACATATATTTGTTTAAATATCTGTCTTTCCTACTTCTGAATTTCTTGAGGGTATGTCTGAGAGTTTTAAGTATGAATTCCAGCATTATCTGAGCAAATCCAGGCCTCAGTTTCCTTTAGGTATAAAGGTTTGTGTTTTGGATAGTTTTAAGCATAGACACAGGGCATATGTATGCTTTTCATTCAGTTCTTCAATTAAGATGATCTTTAGGGGAAAAAAGTCTCCTGATGAGTTTTAAAAAACAAACACAGGTTTAGATACAAGAGAGCTCCAGCTGGCATCTGGTGGGAGTAATAACAATGCCCATCCTACAGTTGTATAGGAAGGCTTGAGAGCTAAGCGGCCTTAAAAGATTAACATCAGCTTCTGGCAAGATGGCCGAATAGGAACAGCTCCAGTCTGCTGCTCCCAGAGAGATCAATGCAGAAGGAGGGTGATTTCTGCATTTCCAACTGAGGTACCCAGCTCATCTCACTGGGACTGGTTAGACAGCAGGTGCAGCCCATGGAGGGCAAGCCAAAGCAGGGTGGTGCGTTGCCTCACACAGGAAGCACAAGTGGTTAGTGAACCCCCTCCACTAGCCAAGGGAAGCCATGAGGGGCTGTGCCATGAGGAACGGTGCACTCTGCTCCAGGCAGTACGTTTTTCCCATGGTCTTCACAACCCACAGACCAGGAGATTCCCTCGGGTGCCTACACCACGGGTTTCAAGAACAAAACTGGACGGCCGTTTGGGCAGACACCGAGCTAGCTGCAGGAGTTTTTTTTTCATACCCCAGTGGCGCCTGGAATGCCAGCAAGACAAAACTGTTCACTCCCCTGGAAAGGAGGCTGAAGCTGGGGAGCCAAGCGGTCTAGCTCAGCGGATCCCACCCCCACAGAGCCCAGCAAGCTAAGATCCACTGGTTTGAAATTCTTGCTGCCAGCACAACAGTCTGAAGTCGACCTGGGATGCTCAAGCTTGGTCGGGGGAGGGGCATCCACCATTACTGAGGCTTGAGCAGGCGGTTTTCCCCTCACAGCGTAAACAAAGCCACAGCGAAATGCCAACTGGTTGGAGCCCTCCCCAGCTCAGCAAAGCTACTGTAGCCAGACTGCCTCTCTAGATTCCTCTTCTCTGGGCAGGGCATCTCTGAAAAAAAGGCAGCAGCCCCAGTCAGGGGCTTATAGATAAAACTGCCATCTCCCTGGGACAGAGCACCTGGGGGAGAGGGTGGCTGTGGGTGCAGCTTCAGCAGTCTTAAAGGTCCCCACCTGCCAGCTCTGAAGAGAGCAGTGGATCTCCCAGCACAGCACTCGAGCTCTACTAAGGGTCAGACTGCCTCCTCAAGTGGGTCCCTGACCCCTGTGTCTCCTGACTAGGAGACACCTCCCAGCAGGGGCCAAAAGATACCTCATACAAGAGAGCTCTGGCTGGCATCTGGTGGGTGCCCCTCTAGGATGATGCTTCCAGGAAGGAACAGGCAGCAATCTTTGCTGTTCTGTAGCCTCTGCTGGTGATACTCAGGCAAACAGGGTCTAGAGTGGACCTCCAGCAAACTCTAGCAGACCTGCAGCAGAGGGGCCTGACTGTTAGAAGGAAAACTAACAAACAGAAAGGAATAGCATCAATATCAACAAAAAGGACATCCATTCAGAAACCCCATCCGAAGGTCACCAACATCAAAAAGCAAAGGTAGATAAACCCATGAAGATAGGGAGAAACCAGCACAAAAAGCCTGAAAATTCCAAAAACCAGAATGCCTCTTCTCCTCCAAAGGATCACAACTCCCTCACCAGCAAGGGAACAAAACTGGACGGAGAATGAGTTTGACAAATTGGCAGAAGTAGGCTTCAGAAGGTGGGTAATAAAAAACTCCACCAAGCTAAAGTAGCATGTTCTAACCCAAGGCAAGGAAGCTAAGAACCTTGAAAAAGGGTTAGAGGAATTGCTAACTAGAATAATCAGTTTAGAGAAGAACATAAATGACCTAATGAAGCTGAAAAACACAGCACAAGAACTTCGTGAAGCATACACAAGTATCAATAGCCGAATCGATCAAGCGGAAGAAAGAATATCAGAGACTGAAGATCAACTTAATGAAATAAAGCATGAAGACAAGATTAGAGAAAAAAGAATGAAAAGGAATAAACAAAGCCTCCAAGAAATATGGGACTATGTGAAAAGACCAAACCTATGTTTGATTAGTGTACCTGAAAGTGACAGGGAGAATGGAACCAAGTTGGAAAACACTCTGCAGGATATTATCCAGGAGAACTTCCCCAGCCTAGCAAGACAGGTCAACATTCAAATTCAGGAAATACAGAGAACACAACAAAGATACTCCTCAAGAAGAGCAACCCCAAGACACATAATCGTCAGATTCACCAAGGTTGAAATGAAGGAAAAAATGTTAAGGGCAGCCAGAGAGAAAGGTTAGGTTACCCACAAAGGGAAGCTCATAAGACTTAACAGCGGATCTCTCTGCAGAAACCCTACAAGCCAGAAGAGAATAGGGGCCAATATTCAACATTCTTAAAGAAAAGAACTTTCAACCCAGAATATCATATCCAGCCAAACTAAGCTTCATAAGTGAAGGAGAAATAAAATCCTTCACAGACAAGCAACTGCTGAGAGATTTTGTCAGCACCAGGCCTGCCTTATAAGAGTTCCTGAAGGAAGCACTAAACATGGAAAGGAACAACTGGTACCAGCCACTGCAAAAACATACCAAATTGTAAAGACCATAGACACTATGAAGAAACTGCATCAACTAACAGGCAAAATAACCCACTAGCATCATAATGACAGGATCAAATTCACACATAACAATACTAACCTTAAACATAAACAGGCTAAATGCCCCAATTAAAAGACACAGACTGGCAAACTGGATAGAGTCAAGACTCATTGATGTGCTGTATTCGGGAGACCCATCTCATGTGCAAACACACACATAGGCTCAAAATAAAGGAATGGAGGAAGATTTACCAAGCAAACGGAAAGCAAGAAAAAGTAGGGGTTGGTATCCTAATCTCTGATAAAACAGACTTTAAACCAAAAAGATCAAAAGGGACAAAGAAGGGCCTTACATAATGGTAAAGGGATCAATGCAACAAGAAGAGCTAACTATCCTAAATACATCTGCACCCAATACAGGAACACCCAGATTCATAAAGCAAGTTCTTAGAGACCTACAAAAAGACTTAGACTCCCACACAATAATAGTGGGAGACTTTAACACCCCACTGTCAATATTAGACAGATCAATGAGGCAGAAAATTAACAAGAATATTCAGGGCTTGAACTCAGCTCTGGACCAAACAGACTTAACAGACATCTACAGAACTCTCCACCCCAAATCAACAGAATATACATTCTTCTCAGCACCACATCGCACTTATTCCAAAACTGACCACATAATTGGAGGTGAAACACTCCTCAGCAAATGTAAAAGAACAGAAATCATAACAAACAGTCTCTCAGATCACAGCGCAATCAAATTAGAACTCAGGATTAAGAAACTCACTCAAAACTGCAAAACTACATGGAAACTGAACAACCTGCTCCTGAATGACTACTGGGTAAATAACGAAATTAAGGCAGAAATAAATAAGTTCTCTGAAGCCAATGAGAACAAAGACACAACATGCCAGAATCTCTGGGACACAGCTAAAGCACTGTTTAGAGAGAAATTTCTAGGACTAAATGCCCACAAAAAGCAGGATAGCTCTAAAATCAACACCCTAACATCACAATTAAAAGAACCAGAGAAGCAAGTGCAAACAAATTCAAAAGCTAGCAGAAGACAAGAAATAACTAAGATCAGAACAGAACTGAAGGAGACAGACACACGAAAAACCCTTCAAAAAAATCAATGAATCCAGGAGCCGGTTTTTTGCAAAGATCAACAAAACAGATAGACCACTAGCCAGACTAATAAAGAAGAAAAGAGAGAAGAATCAAATAGATGCAACAAAAAATGATAAAGGAGATATCACCACCAATCCCACAGAAATACAAACTACCATCAGAGGATACTATAAACACCTCTAAGCAAATGAACTAGAAAACCTAGAAGAAATGGATAAATTCATGGACACATACATCCTCCAAAGTCTAAACCAGGAAGAAGTCGAATCCCTGAATAGACAAATAACAAGTTCTGAAATTGAGGGAGTAATTAATAGCCTACCAACCAAAAAAAGTCCAGGACCAGATGGATACACAGCTGAATTCTACCGGAGGTACAAAGAGAAGCTGGTACCATTCCTTCTGAAATTATTCCAATAACAGAAAAAGAGGGACTCCTCCCTAACTCATTTTATGAGACCAGCATCATCCTGACACCAAAACCTGGCAGACACACAACAAAAAAAGAAAATTTCAGGCCAATAGCCCTGATGAACATCGATGCAAAAAACCTCGATAAAATACTGGCAAACTGAATCCGGCAGCACATCAAAAAGCTTATCCACCATGATTAAATTGGCTTCATCCCTGGGATGCAAGGCTGGTTCGACACACACAAATCAATAAACGTAATCCATTACATAAACAGAACCAATGACAAAAACCACATGATTATCTCAACAGATGCAGAGAAGGCCTTCAACAAAATTCAACACCCCTTCATGCTAAAAACTCTCAATAAACTAGGTACTGATGGAATGTATCTCAAAATAATAACAGCTATTTATGACAAACCCAGAGCCAATATCATAGTGAATGGGCAAAAACTGGAAGCATTCCCTTTGAAAACTGGCACAAGACAAGGATGCCCTCTCTCACCACTCCTATTCAACATAGTATTGGAAGTTCTGGCCAGGGCAATCAGGCAAGAGAAAGAAATAAAGGGTATTCGAATAGGAAAAGAGGAAGTCAAATTGTCTCTGTTTGCAGATGACATGATTGTTTATTTAGAAAACCCCATCATCTCAGCCCAAAATCTCCGTAAGCTGATAAGCAATTTCAGCAGTCTCAGGATACAAAATCAATTTGCAAAAATCACAGGCATTCCTATACACCAATAACAGAGAGCCAAATCATGAGTGAACTCCCATTCACAATTGCTACAAAGAGAATAAAATACCTAGGAATACAACTTGCAAAGGATGTGAAGGACCTCTTCAAGGAGAACTACAAACCACTGCTCAAGGAAATAAGAGAGGACACAAACAAATGGAAACACATTCCATGCTCATGCATAGGAAGAATCAATATCGTGAAAATGGCCATACTGCCCAAAGTAATTTATAGATTCAATGCTATCCCCATCAAACTACCACTGACTTTCTTCACAGAATTAGAAAAAACTACTTTAAATTTCATATGGAACCAAAAAAGAGCCCACATAGCCAAGACAATCCTAAGCAAAAAGAACAAAGCTGGAGGCATCACACTACCTAACTTCAAACTATACTACAAGGCTACAGTAACCAAAACAGCACGGTACTGGTACCAAAACAGAGATATAGACCAATGGAACAGAACAGAGGCCTCAGGAATAACACCACACATCTACAACCATCTGATCTTTGACAAACCTGACAAAAGCAATGGGGAAAGGATTCCCTATTTAATAAATGGTCTTGGGAAAACTGGCTAGCCATATGCAGAAAACTGAAACTGGACCCCTTCCTTACACCTTACACAAAAATTAACTCAAGATGGATTAAAACTAAAACGTAAGACCTAAAAACATAAAAACCCTAGAAGAAAATCTAGGCAGTACCATTCAGGACATAGACATGGTCAACGACTTCATGACTAAAACACAAAAAGCAAGGTCAACAAAAGACAAAACTGACAAACGGGATCTAATTAAACTAAAGAGCTTCTGCACAGCAAAAGAAACTATCATCAGAGTGAACAGGCAACCTACAGAATGCAGGAATATTTTTGCAATCTATCCATCTGACAAAGGGCTAATATCCAGAATCTACAAAGAACTTAAACAAATTTATAAGAAAAAAAACAACTCCTTCAAAAAGTGGGTGAAGATTATGAACAGACACTTCTCAAAAGAAGACATTTATGCAGTCAACAAACATGAAAAAAGCTCATCATCACTGGTTATTACAGACATGCAAATCAAAACCACAATGAGATACCATCTCATGCCAGTTAGGATGGCAATCATTAAAAAGTCAGCAAACAACAGATGCTGGAGAGAACGTGGAGAAATAGGAATGCTTTTACACTGTTGGTGGGAGTATAAATTAGTTCAACCATTGTGGAAGACAGTGTGGCGATTCCTCAAGGATCTAGAACTAGAAATACCATTTGACCCAGCAATCCCATTACTGGCTATATACCCAGAGGATTGTAAATCATTCTACGATAAAGACACATGCACACATATGTTTATTGTGGCACTATTCACAATAGCAAAGACTTGGAACCAACCCAAATGCCCATTAATGATAGACTGGATAAAGAAAATGTGGCACATATACACCATGGAATACTATGCAGCCATAAAAAAGGATGAGTTCACATCCTTTGCAGGGACATGAATGAAGCTGGAAACCATCACTCTCAGCAAACTAAGAACGGAAAACCAAACACTGCATGTTCTCACTCATAAGTGGGAGCTAAAGAATGAGAACACACGGACACAGGGAGGGGAACATCACACACTGGGGCCTGTTGAGGGTGGGGGGCTAGGGGAGGGATACCATTAGGAGAAATACCTAATGTAGATGACGGTTTGATGGGTGCAGCAAGCCACCATGACACGTGTATACTTATGTAACAAACCTGCACGTTCTGCACATGTACCCCAGAACTTAAAGTATACTTAAAAAAAAAAAACATTAACATCATACATGTTTGAAAACGAATGACTATGAGGACAAACATCACCTCATTTGATCTTCAAACATGACCCAGGAAGGTTCGAGTACTCTACATAGTTTTCTCCATTTTACTGATAAGGCAAACTAATCATTAAAACTAGTGTACATATTCCCCCAAGCCCTTCACTGTGTTCTAGGACCCTGTTTCACAATGGTCCAGAAAGACTTTCCAATGACAATTATTTAAATTTTATCTACTTTAAAAATGAAGGCATTCATTCAAACCCACAGGAGGGCCTACTATGTGCCAGGGCTGTGTGTGCATTAACCCGATCTCTGCCCTTCTGAGGACAGACTGTAAACTTTCTGGGTAATTCTGCACAAATGACTATTCATTGCCTATTTGCTTCTCTCAACCACAGCAAGAGAAAATATTAACCCTTACTGAGAAACAAAATGTAGCATATCTGATACTTGCCTAAAAAAAAAAAAGTGAGTAAAATTAAAAACAAAATTAACAAACCTCACCACATATGTACATACAAATATGTTATTTTCAATATACAACAAAAGGAAATTTAGAAATTCACAAACTATAAGACGGGGTAACCTCTCCAAGGAGCACTTCACAATATTATCTCAGAAAACCCATTCACAATCTCGTGCTACACAGCTTTATAATCAACCGTTTCAGAGAATGCGCAGCTTTTATGTCTATTGTAACAATTATTCCATCTAACTTTTATCAATTAACAGCATTTTCCAGCTTCAGAATCTTCTCTAATAACACTCTGTATTTCAAGCCTCTCCCACCAAAGAGGTTTTATTATTATTTTTTACTCTGTACTCCAAGGAGTATTGGTTTCTGCCTAGAATTATAGGTATGACAGATAAAACAAATGTATTCCTTTAAGACATGTACAAACCTAATGTTTATAAATTAGCACTACTCTATAAATGCATGATGGGAAATGCTATTTAAAATAATCCTTAGAAAAAGAAATATTAAGTATCTAATACATCTTTTTTAAAATTAAAACAACATTTATTATAATAACATTAATAAAGTAAATGTTATTAATTTAAAAAGTCTGATGATACAGTAAACAAGAGTATAAGGAAAAACCGTTCTTAACCACTGTTTGTAGAAAGCTAAATTTTGCCTAATTGCTCTTCAAAAAGTATTACTGCTTTTGTCCTAGAAATTCCACTTCTGGGAATTTTACCATATAGATATACAATTACATATTAATGTTCATTGCTACACTCAAATAGCGAAAAACTGGAAACCATCTCAGTATTCTTCTATAGAGAACTGGCTACATAAAATATAGTCCATCAAATAGAAATCTATGTCATGATTTTTAAAAAATAGGTGAATTTACATGTATTGACGTGGAAAGACTTCCATGATGTTAGAAAGAAGAGCTGCAGAACTGTATTAAGACAGTCCTCTTTATCTAAGAGAAGAAAAGAACTACACTTCTATACTTTGCTACTAATGTTTGTATCCAGCAGATACTACTTTGAGGAAAAACTAAATTCAAGAATCCACTTGAAATGATCTCTACAAAAGCAAATAAAATAATAGTGATGCTGATGATTCCATAATGACAGATAACTTCTTTAAATGACTAGATCACACCACCTCATTTATTATTTTTCCTTTATTTTAGAAGGGATATATCTGTGCCAGCCAGGTCATCCTGATTTCAACTAGGCAAAAATAAAACCGAACCCAGCCGGGCACAATGGCTCACACCTGTAATCCTAGCACTTTGGGAGGCCGAGGCAGGTGGATCACAAGGTCAAGAGATTGAGATGATCCTGGACAACATGGTGAAACCTCATCTCTACTAAAACTACAAGTATTAGTTGGGTGTGGTGGCATGCACCTATAGTCCCAGATACTCAGGAGCCTCAGGCAAAAGAATCGCTTGAGCCTGGGAGGCAGAGCTTGCAGTGAGCCAAGATCGCGCCACTGCACTCCAGCCTGGCAATGGAGCGAGACTCCGTCTCATATTTAAAGAAAAACAAAAGAACCTAACCACCACTTACCTAAGAACAAAATTCCGTATTCTGGTCTCTAAAAATGCTAAGTCCACCACCTAACAACCTTACAGTCACCATCAGTTCAACGTGTCTAACATCAATCCCCCCTGCTGCAGTATAAATCTACTTCTAGTTCATTCACTTGTTCACTCAGTCAATAGCTTGATACAATGGACTGAACTCTGTCAGATACAGGATACGATGATAAATTAAAACAGCAGCCAGTGTGCACCTGTAGTCCCAGCTACTCAGGAGGCTAGGGTGGGAGGATCACTGATGGGAGGATCCCTTGAGCTCGGGAGGTAGAGGTTGCAGTGAGCCAAAATCTGCGGCAACTGCACTCCAACCTGGGTGACACACTGAGACCCTGTCAGGAAAAAAAAAAAAAACAGCAGCCAAGCTTGGCCAAAGAAGTCAACAGAATCATGAGTAAGGAGGCTTAAGCAGTTGTTTCTGGAAACAAAGGGGAATTCTGTATACAGCTGGAAAAAGTTTCTAGTAACCTCCAACCATTTCCCACCTGCCAAGACAGGTAGAGGAGACAGGTAAGGAGGGGCTAGAGAAGGGAGAGCCTCAGAGGCAGGCACCCATTCCTCTCCAGCTCACCATCCTGGGCCTGAAAGGTTGTCTGTGGAACCTTTGATAGGAACACCCGGGCCAAAGCACTGAGCCCCCGCCTTCTACTCTGGTTAGTGTGCTCTCCTGGAGGGGATTTGTGGGGAAGGCCCTCCTCCCTATTTCCTCCTTCTCATAATTTCTAGGAACCTCACCAGGCTTAGCCCTGCTCACATCAGCAAACAGAAACTTTCTAATGTGGAAGGGGAGTGGGGGGAAATGTGCCTGCCAGACTCTGAGCTTTTACCAGTTATGTCTTTTAAAAAAGATCTTTTTCCCCTCTCTGCCTGTCTGAAACACAGAAGAATCAAAGAAACAGGTTTCCCAATGACAATGATTCTACATTGCACAGAATGTACTCTGCATTGTATAAGAAATGTAAAATACAAGCAAACAAACCTGCTAGACATAAACAGTAATTTTTAAATGTTTTATTCATAGCATCGGCCTGTGTCCTTTCTAAACAATGTGCCACCTAAAAGCTAACTTTCCATTCACTATGAATTAGCAGTTTTCCAATACTTTCAAAACTCTATTTCACCCAGTGTATTAAATAATACTTCAGTGTTCCAATGGAAAAGCAAGGACTTGTCATCAGACAGACCTGGGATTAAATCTCTCAGGAAACCTAAGCTCTCAGTCAGCTTTCTCATCTGTTAAAGGTGAGCTGATGATACCTACTAAAGTTGTTAAAATGATTTAAGTGACAAGAGCAAGGTTCCTACCATATACCAAGTGCTAAATGTTAGTTCTCAAGGTGCAAAGCTGATTTATAACAGACTTTATAACAGATTTATAACATATTTATAACAGATTTATAACAGAGTCACAATTGAAATTAACTTTTGGGTTGGTTTTTATAATCATAAACCAGCTACTGCAAATTTCTTCTATTTAAGGATAACTAAATTCTTTCTAAAAATTCATCCTAAATTTAAAAGTGGAACTGCAATAAAAAATGATAATATAGGCCAGGCAGGGTGGTTCACGCCTGTAATCCCAGCACTTTGGGAGGCTGAAGTGAGTGGATCACTTGAGGTCAGGAGTTTGAGACCAGCCTGGGCAACATGGTGAAACCTCACCTCTACTAAAAACACAAAAATTAGCTAGGTATGGTGGCAGGTGCCTGTAGTCCCAGCTACTCTGGAGGCTCAGGCAGGAGAATCAGTTGAACCCAGGAGGTGGAGGTTGCAGTGAGCCAAGATTATGCCACTGCACTCTACAGCCTGGATGACAGAGCAAGATTCTGTCTCAAAAAAAAAAAAAAAAAAAAAAGATAATACAGATGTACATATATATTGACATATAGAAATGTAGAAATGTCCACAAAATATTCAGTAAGAAATGCAAAGTATAAGATGGTATGTATAATTTGATCCCATATTTATGTTAAAAATATACATTATGTACACATAAACATACTCATATATACATATACACATTCATATTTGTTGGGAGAATGACTGCTTTTTCTTTATACTTTTTTGTATTCTCCTCGTTCCATCATAAATTTGTTTTTTATATAGAGTATATGTTACTTTTATAATCAGAGCTTTAGAAAAAATAGAGCTGCTAGGCACAGTGGCTTGCATCTATAAACCCAGCACTTTGGGAGGGAGAGGCAGGAGGATCATTTGAGCCCAGGAGTTTGAGACCAGCCTGGGCAACATAGGGAGACCACATCTCTACAAATAAAAAGAGAAAATGGACATGGTGGCGTGCGCCTGTGGTGGCAGCTATTCGGGGGGCTGAGGCAGGAAGGTCATTTGAACCTGGGAGGTCGAGGGTGCTATAAGCCATGATCATGCTTGCCACTGCACTCCAGCCTCGGCATCAGCAAGAGACCATGTCCCAAAATAAAAAATTTAGAAAAACAACAAACAAAGGAAAAACAGAGTTGCAACTGTGCTCAGATAGATTACTGGGTTATCACAGTCCTATCCAGACATTCAGACAACACATCAAACACATCTCAGAGTTGGAAATTCTTCTGAAAAAGCATAATTTTGGCAGAAGTAACACTATTTTGCATTTGTATGATAATCTACAAAGTGCTTTCACAATTGTATGACGCAGGATTTATCATCCACTTTGCAATGAAGAATCTAAAGGAGTGTCCAAGACTCACCTGCCCAGGTCCCACAACCTGTGATGGGTCTGCACTCAGATCCCCTCCACTAAGGCCTCTTCCCCAGCCCTCCTTTCTGAAAAGGCTCCCCTAGTCAGCTTCAGGTTGCCCCGCTAGTCACAGATTGGTGCTGGCCTTAAAAATCACTAGCACATGTCATATCTCAAAACTTCAGATATAGGCTGGAAACTGTAAAGTAATAGTTTGGACATTTTTTAAAAATGCCTCAAGCATTTGCAACCCAAAATATTTAATATTTCACTATTTTAAACACATGGCTAAAAGTATAAATGTTCACCGTATATTGTATAAACCGGCAACATATGAAAAGCCTGATTAAAAGATTAAATGCTCTGTCACTCTTTAAAATTCTAAGTGATTTAACACATTAGTTTAGCTACTGGCTTAATACAGTTTAAACAGACATAAAATGAAATTTATAAAACTACTTTAGAAAACAAAGTAATTAAAATTGTATCTATCACCTCACTTCCCTCCCCCAAAACCACTCGAACCTCTGTGTAGCTACCCAAACTGGCAGCCACTGAATAATTCTACATTTCCTATTTTTAAATTTGCCTGGGAAGAAACTTTAAAGGAGTCTCTTGGAAATTTCCACAAATTCAGAACACCAAAAAACACTTTTAATATTTTAAAATAAATACCTCTGAGCATAGTTATATCCTTGGTTAAAAACCTGATAGCAAAATGCAGAATCTTTAAATACTCAAAAGGAGTTTCTGTCTTCAATATCCAACTACCCTGTGATTTCAACGTATGTAAATCTCTTGCATAGTACATTCGAAAGTTCTTTTCACAAAATTTCCTTTAGTCTTTGGGACTTTAACCAATGAACAGCATAAAAATAAGTCTTAGAGGAAGCAAAGTACTTATGAAACCTTCCTTTGTAGCTAACTAGTAAATGCCTTCAAAAGTCGTTTTTTATTTTCATCTCACTAGGTCAATGAAAAAGACCCTGTACACACCACCAGTCTGCTCAGAAATGCTACTAAAAGGCACCATTTTTATAAAACGTTATACTGCCTTACTTTTGGACATGACCTAACCTTTGGAGTAACAAAATTTTAATTTGCTTAAGAAAAGGAACTTCATTTTGCAGCATTTTCAAAACGTTTAGTTAAAATGTACAGATTAACAAAATAAGGTATACACTATAAAACATATTAGTAAAAAGAAGGGAGGATTCATTTTTGTTTGACTTGCATTGTGGAAAACTTCTGCTTCATAGAGGCTTACAAAATATTCTGAAAATAAAAAGCAACAAAACCCAAACTTCCAAGCCACGGTGTAATTAATCACCTTGACTCCTGCCAGTTGCTACATTCACACTCTCATTCCGCTCCCCAGACCTCTCCCCAGTACCCCCGACAAGAGACATGGAGAGAAACCTCCATCTTTAAAATGGGTCCAAGCCCTTCCAGGCTTTTTAGCCCATCTGCAATTGCACTGACCTAATTGGAACTCATTTCCCGGGTTCCATTCAAAACTCTCTGTGGAAATTCTCCTTCCTCTGATGGTGGAGTGCCTTCCTCCATGGTAGACACTGGCCTGGCTGAGTGCCTAACCCCAGGGTTCTTCCTAAAGGACCACTGCTTGTGGACAGACAGCAGGGTCACATGTGGGTCACTCAGAGTTGCCAGGAAGGACTGCTCGGGGCTCTGAGGCACATCACCCCTGGCTTTCTCCATCGCTGAGTCCACGGCCACGCCTTCCCTCCTAACTAAAGCAGTTCACCTTCAGCAGACTATTTGGTTATGTTAAAGAGAAATGCTTTAGAAGTGTCCTCCTAATTAGCAAGGGGAAAGACACCCTTCTACTCCTGACCCAGCCCAGGAGAGGCTGCCGGCAGTCTTCAGTCTGGCAGCAAGCTTTGGGAACTTGGGCAGGCTGCACAGTACTGCACCTATTTGCTTTTGTTTATCTACACCCGTCCCAGCACTTGGCACCCTCTCACTCAACACACTGCGTGCAGCACTGCAGATCTTTGCACACGGCCCATGCACGCCCTCACCCAGTGCAGATTGGACACCCGGGCAAGGTGTCCATGAGCACAGCATGTAATCACTTGCCAGAGTGCAGCAGTTTCCTTTTGGCCATGTGCACTCCTAGAAACCCAGTCTAGAGGCAGGAGAGATATGCCACTTCCTTTTATTACCAAACTGCTGGCACTTTCTTGGAATTGCTTCAGCTGCCTCTTCCACAGCTCCAATGTTGGCAGGGTGCAGAATACTTGGTGAGAGAAGTATTTCCTAGGCAACATGACTTGCATTTTCAAGAAGGTGTAAGAAAGTTCCATGTTTCCTGTAGCTTTGTTTTCCCTTGGACCAAAGGCTTGACTTCAGTAAGAACTGACTGCAAAAACTGACTAGCTAACAAGGCTCATCTGTTTAAGCAGCACCACGGCCAGGAACTAAGGCACAATTCAGGCTTCTCAGGCTACCTGCTGTTCCACATGGGGATTAATAGGAGGAGACACACGACACTGTGGTAATTCCAGCAGCAGCCTGCTCTGTCGGGCAGCGCTGCCTCCATTCCCACCCCACCACTCGGGGACCAGAAGGAGAGACCACATCCCCCATGGCAGGAACAGCTCCACCACAGCCACTAATCCCAGCCATACCTCCTGCTGCAAGTGAGTGTGGAACTGAATTCAGGGTAAAATGATCACTCTGTCTCTCCGTGTTATTCTTCACAGCAGAATGTACCAGCAGGGGGTCACTACGGTGTGCACTCAATGAGGGCACTCAGAACACACGCCCAAGGTCACTGAACGCTGCCTCCTCATAGGTTGCCCACAGTGATGCTTCCTCTGCCATTAACACTGTCATCCCTGCCCCAAGAACTCCTGACTGACAGATCTGTTCTCTTTGAGGAAAGGCAACCCCAAGGCTGGTCCACGCACCGAAGCCCCTTCGTGTCTGCTTTATCCTGCTGCTTCTTACTACACTCGTGGCGGTTGCTATCACTTCTAAAGCACACGCTGAGCAATCAACTCCTCCAAAATGTGTCTGGGTTTGTTTCTTATCTTCTAAGTGCTCAGCCAAAAAACAAAGAACCTGCCTCAATTTCCAAGAAATATCATTCAAACCCATTTTCATCAAAGGAAAGGTATACTTGATGCTAACGGCCTTGGGCCCCAACCCTAGCCTCCCTGCCAGAGGCCAGCACTGTGGGGCTGTGCAGCTGCCTCTATGGGAGCCTAGGTAAATACATCAGGTGCATCTGTGATTGCTTTCTAGTGATTCTTCAGGTCTTGCTTATCTACATCTCTCCCTTCCTGATAGGATCTATCAGGAGCTCCACATGTCCTGCTGACCACCTGACATTTTGCTTATGGGGCATCAGAAGTAGATTTTCCAGCTAACTGAAGCTTATCTCTTTAAGCATTAGATTTTTTAAAAAATTTTGTTATTCTGGGTGAAAATCTTCCCCAAAGGTGACATCTATTTTTCTGCTGCCTTTTAAAGCAAGTTATTGAACATATTTTAACTTTTCCTTGGTGACATGAGATCATTATAAACATAAATGCTTCTTCTGTGCTGTGCCTATGAATAGCTAATAAGGAAAGTATGTTGGGATCATATGTCCCACATGCTTTTAAATAATCTATCCTGTTAGCTCCATGAAATTGCAATACTTCACCATTCAAACCATTTCTAAATGGTGGCTCAGACCCAGAAGACAGCCAGAAAAGGGGCTGGGGCCAGGTTAGAAAGGGCAGAGTCTAGACTTTGTCCTGTGGGTGGTGTAGAATCACCAGGAGTTTCTGAGCAGAGAACTCACAGAATCATATTTGTGATCTGGAAACAGTTTGGGCAGAAACAAGAATGAAGACCCAGGAGAGGAGGGATTACAAGGGGCAGGAAATTTAACAGTAGAATACAATTAAACAAACAAGGAGGCCTCCCAACTCAGTGACTGCTGGATCACAGCAGGTGACAAAAAGTGGGGGCCTGAGGATGACAATGCCGTTTCCAGTTTCGCAGACTGAGCACATGGTGATGAGTACACCAAGATGAGCAGGGAGGGTGGGAAGAAGGCAAGTCTGGGGTAAACACAGTGGCTTCTCCTTTGCTCCCATAGAACCTAAGGGACCTGTGGAACAGCCAAGGCATGGGCCACCTTCCTAGGCTACAGCATTAAGTCCAAACTCCTCTTTCTAGCACCTTCCCCTTTCCTCACACCTGACCCTGGCTTCCCTGCTCCTCCCCTTCCTGGCACCATCTAATCCTTCTTATCCTTCAAGTCCTGCCTCTCTGTGGAATCCTGTCAGTGGCTCTCTCCCTTATCTGAATTCCAGCATCACTAATGTCAACATCAGGGTGCCAGCAGGTGGTCAGCCTGTAACACTGCTGGAGGACAAGTCTTCTCTGTCCACCGAGGCTGCAGTCAGCTCAGTCCACACTTGTTACTGATGCCTATGGGCATGCGCTCACTTTGGGAAACATGGTCAGATCCTGGAACACAAGGATCTCATATCTTAGCTGCCCACAGACCTAACATGGTGATGAACAATATCAGACATTAAATAAGTATATTTAAGCAGTTAAATATTTACATATTTACATTTGAATAAGTATATTTAACCATATTTAAATAACTGAGTTGAATTATATACTGCTCAAAATGTGCTTTCTACCTAGAATTTCATGGTACCTTTTGTCCCCCTTACCACAGCGCAAGGGCAAACTCTGTCGGTCCCTCACATATTCCTCCTAGGTCTTCAAGGGTTTCCTTGCACTAGATTATTCTGTCTTCCACATGTACAAATTTCACAAGCCATTTTCCAGAAGAAAATTCATCTTCTTTACCTCCTATTCACCTTCCCAGTCTGTGGATCTTTCCTGTATAAAAATAAATATCTCTTTGGTGTCCTAAACAATCTTGTTGCAACCTGAGAAGCCTGGGCCCAAAGGCAGATGGGCAGCTCATGTTTCCATGAACCTCCAGGACAAAGGGCTCTTTGGAGGAGGGACATCTGGTTAAAATATTTCAACACTCACAAACATTACCTGCTCAGTCCAGCTAGAGGCTCACACTGGGCAGGGCTTCCCAGACGAAATCCCCAGGCCAGCCCTCCCAAGATGGGGAGAGGTGTCCTGGATCCTGTGACAGGACAGGAGGGCAGAGCCTGACATTAAAGCTGCATATGCTGGGTTCCCAAGAAGAGAACATGAGCACTGCAAACAGCACAGCCACCAACAGTGAGGGCTCTAGCAGCCCAGCCTTCAGAACAGAGGGGAGTGTTAACCAATGCAGATTATTCACAGCCTGAGAGCCAAGTATTTAAGTGTATGCACAAGAGAAGACCAGGAGAGGAGCGCAAGACATACTGCCCTTGGAAGTTTACTGGCAAGTTAGGAGAGAAGAACAGTAGTAAAGAGCAGTATTCAAGTCTGAATTCCTCAAACACTAGGTGCTGGGAGCAGGGGAGGGAAGGACTGGTGGGCTTTAACAGAGGCTTGGCTTCTCCTCCCCATACCGCTGCTGATCTCCAAGACTGAAACAACTAGCTCAGCAGGACTTTCATATCAGCTTATTAACAGGAGACAGGCACAAACAAACACATACCTAAGTTAGCTCACTGAAGGAGTGCTCTTAAATAAACTGCACTTGGCTGAACAGTCTTGAGTGAAAAACGATTACAATAGTTCTAAATTATGAAGAGATGGGATGGCCAAAAAGAGAAACAATGGGATTATCGAAAAGTAAAAGCCAATGTTTCCATTTCACAGTTCATTCCATGCACCTTCGACTTCACTGGCTGCCCTCATCCTCTGGCATCTACCTGCAAAACTCCAACACTGCTTTACTCTCATTTCCACTTGGCTTCACGCCTGTCCTCTAGCAGCTCAATAAGAATGAGACAGAATGCACATCCAGGCTGGCTGGCCGCACTCTGATTCAGCACCACTAACTGAGGGAGGACCCGTGCTGCCACCTGGCAGTCCAACTACCCCCTAGTCCGCTCACCCTTTGCTCTCCGAGACAGTGGTCCTATCCTCTCTCCAACTCCTCAGGTCCCCAGTGCCCACCCCCATCCTTACTCTCAGCCAGTGACACTCACACTGCCCAAGGTGACCAGACCTTGTCTCCAAGCTCAGCCTCCAAGTTGCCCCACCCTCCTGATTTTCCTCCTATCCTTCCCACCAACAGCTCCTACTCAGAGTCTTTCGCCAGAGCCTCCAAGTCTGCAGTGGCCCCCATCTCAGCCCTTGGACCTCTTTTCCATCTCTACTCATTCCTTGTGCACTCATCCAGGCCAGGAGAAGTATACCTTTCTTAGCTCACTCAGGCTGCTATCACAAAATACCTTAGACTGGGTAATTCATAAACAACAAAAATTTATTGCTCACAGTTCAGGAGCCTGGGAAGTCCCAGATCAAGGAGCCAGCAGATTCGGTGTCCGGTGAAGGCTGTTCTTTGCTTCACAGATGGTGTCTTGCTGCTGCATCCTCAAATGGCAGAAGAGCAAAGTGGCTCCCTCAAGCCTCTTTTATAAGGACACTAATCCCATTCAAGAAGGCAGAGCCCTCATGGCCAAATCACCTCCTAAAGTACTCACCTCCTAATACCACCACCTTGGGGGTTAGGTTCCAACATATGAATTTGGCAGGGACATTAACATTCAGACTATATCACCACCTATAGCCTACAATTCCCAACTCTACACTTACAGACCCAAATGCCTCAACACCATCTCCTCGGTGTTTCATATGCATCGCAAACTTAACTTGTCTACAACAGAGCTCTCAATATTCTGCCCTTCCCTGCTGCTCCCACAGTCTTCCCCACCTTAGTAAATACAACTCCCTCCTTCCACTTGCCCAGGAAAAAATCCTGGATTCCTCTTTGGTAAGAATAATCTCATCCAGGCACAGGGGCTCATGCCTGTAATCCCAGCACTTTGGAAGGCCAAGGTAGGAGGACCGCTTGAGCCCAGATGTTTCAGACCAGCTTGGGCAACATAGTGAGACACCATCTCTTCAAAAAATAAAAAATTAGCTGGGCATGGTGGTGCACACTTGTAGTCCCAGCTACTCAGAAGGCTGAGGTGGGAGGATCACTTGAGCCCAGGAGGTGGAGGTTGCAGCGATCTGTGATTGGACCACTTCACTCTATCCTGGGTGACAGTGTGAGATTCTGTCTCAAAAACAATAATTAAAATGAATTTAAAATCAAAAAGTAAAAAAGAATCATCTTCTTCTTTCAAATCCACATGTAAATGTTTAGCAAATCCTGTTAGTTCCACCATCAAAATGCATCCAGCATCCAGTGACTTCAACACATCCACAAGAACCCTGGTCCAAGCCACCAGCTCATCTCACCTGCACTATTGCTTAGAATCTCCTAAGTGACCTCCTGGCTTCTGCTCTTAGCCCCTGAAGTCTATTCTCAACACAAAAGTCAGAATGCCTTTAAGAGGAAGTCACAAGATGTCATTCCTCTAAAATGCCTCCAGGGGGTTCCCATGTGCTTAATAAAACCTAAAATCCTTACAATGATGACCTGTAAGACTATACAGTTGCAGCCCTCCCATTACCTTCCAACTTATCCTCACACTCCTGGCCCCTTACTCATTCTGAAACTATCATTCTGATCTTGCTGTTCCTTAGGTAAGCAAGGCATACACCTGCCTCCAGAACTTTCTGCTAGCTTAGAAAAACCTCCCTCCAACATCCCATATACAAAGGGCTCACTTCCTCACCTCCCTGAGATCTTTGCTCAAACGTCAACTTCTCAGTGATTTCCCCCAAATGACCCTATCTAAATTTCATACACTCCCAATTCCCTATCATCTTTCCCTGTCTTATTTTTCTCGAGAATTCTCAATCACCACCAAATGCAATAATACATCTTTTACTTACTCTTTTTAACAACTATCTCCCCAGTTAGGATGTAAGTTTCACAAATGCAGGAATCCTTCACATTTTTTTTTTTTTTTAAAGACAGGGTTTCACTCTGTCACCCAAGCTGGAGTGCAGTGGCATGATCTTGGCTCACTGCAGCCTCCGCCTCCCTGGCTCAAGTGATCCTCCCATCTCAGCATCCCAAGTACCTGGGGCTACAGGTGCGTGCCACCATGCCCAGCTTGCTTATTTATTTATTTATTTATTTATTTAGTAGAGACAGGGGTTTCACTATGTTATCCAGGCTGGCCTCGAACTCCTGAGCTCAAGCAATCTGCCTACTTTGGCCTCCCAAAGTGATGGGATTACAGGTCTGAACCACAACACACAGCCTCTTCATGTCTATTTTGTTCAGTCACTGCATTATTCCAAGGTCTAAAACAGTGCTTGACACTTAAAGAATTTCCCAATAAATATTTGTTGAATGAATGACAAAGAACGCCAAGCAAAAACAACTTACAAATGTGCTTGCTGTAAAAAGACTGCTAAACTTTCAGACAATACTCAACATTCAGGGCCAGACGTGGGGGCTAACACCTGTAGTCCTAGCACTTTGAGAGGCTGAAATGGGAGGATCACTTGAGCCCAGGAGTTTAAGACCAGCTTGGGCAACACGGTGAAACCCTGTCTCTACAAAAAAAAAAAAAAAAATTTTAATTATCTGGGCATGGTGGCACATGCTTGCAGTCCCAACTACTTGAGAAGTTGAGGTGATAGGATCACCTGAGCCTGAGGAGATCCAGGCTGCAGTGAGCCTGCCACTGCATTCCAACCTGGGCAACAGAGAACCTGTGAAACAAGAAGGGCAGGGAAGGGAGGGGAGGGAAGAGGAGGGGAGGGGAGGGGAGGGGAGGAGAGGGAAGGGAAGGGGAGGGGAGGGGAGGGGATGGGGAAGGGGAGGGGAGGGGATGGGGAGGGGATGGGGGAGGGGAGGGGAGGGGATGGGGGAGGGGAGGGGAGGGGATGGGGAAGGGTAGGGGAGGGGATGGGGAAGGGGAGGGGAGGGGAGGGGATGGGGAAGGGGAGGGGAGGGGATGGGGAAGGGGAGGGGAGGGGAGGGGATGGGGAAGGGGAGGGAAGGGGAGGGGAGGGGATTGGGAAGGGACAGGAGGGGAGGGGATTGGGAAGGGACAGGAGGGGAGGGGAGGGGAGAGCGCAGAAGGGAGGGGACGGGAGGGGGAAGGAAGGAAGGGAGGGAGGGAGGGAGGGAGGGAGCAAGCCTCATGCAAAAGCTGGCTCCCTCCTCCCTCACTTACTCATTCATCTATCCCTTCAAGCCAGGGATCTAAGCTCAAATACAGGCATCTCTCAGAGGTCCCATGGGTTTGGTTCTAGATCATCACAATAAAGCAAATATCCTAATAACGTGAGTAACACAAAGGTTTTGGTTTCCTTGTGCATATAAAAGTTATGTTTACACTATAGTCTATTAAGTGTGCAATAGCATTATGCCTAAAAAAATACATATACCTTAATTTTACAATGTTATGGCAAAAAAATGCTAACAATCATCTGAGCTGTCAGTAAGTCATGGTCTTTCTGCTAGTGTAAGGCCTTGCTTCAATGCTGAGGACCTTGCTCTGGACTAGGCTTTGGCTTAAGAGAATGTTGTGTCTGGTTTGATCTTATGTTCAAATCACTAAAACTTTCTCCATATCAGCAGTAAGGCTGTTTTGCTTTCTTATCATTTATGTGTTCACTAGAGTAGTACTTACTTTCCTTCAAGGACTTTACCTTTGCATTAACAACTTTGCTAACTGGCACCAGAGGCCTAGGTTTCAGCCTATCTCAGCTTTTGACAAGCCTTCCTCACTAAGCTTAATCATTTCTAGCTTTTGATTTAAAGGGAGTGGACTCTTTCACTTGAACACTTAGAATCCATTGTAGGGTTATTAATTGGCCTAATTTTAATATTGTTGTGTCTTAGGAAATAGGGAGACCTGAGAGGGAGGGAGAGACAGACAGGAACTGCTGGAGTCAGTGCAGCAGTCAGAATGTACACATTTCCAGATTAACTTTGCCATCTTACACAGGCCCCAGGCCCCAAGATGATTATAACAGTAGCATCAAAGAGCACTGATCACAGATCACCATAACAGATATAATAATAATGAAAAATATGAAATATTGTGAGAATTACCAACATGTGGCATGAAGTGAGTATATGCTGTTACACAAATGGCATCAGTAGACTTGCTCAGTGCAGGGTTGCCACAAACCTTCAACTGGTAAAAAAAAAAAAAAAAAATACAACATCTGCAAAAGGGCAATAAAGCAAAGGTTTGCCTGTACTGTCACAAGTAGGCAGTGACTTAAAAGAGCAGAACAGGCCATGTGGGGCTTGCAGCCACAGGAGGAGTTCATGCCCCACCTGGAGGAGGCAGCTGTTCCTCAGCTCCAGCCAACTGTTGTCAAAAGGCCTGGTGTCACCAGAGCTTCCAAGAGAAGGTGGATAGCTGGAGTTTTACATAGTAAAATCTTCCCATTTTAAGATGTTGAAAACTGGCCAAAGTTCTAGCCAATGGAATATAAGGCAAAGTTGTTTATCAGGGCTCCTAAGCAGGCTCCTTAAAAGAGCAGGACTGGCCGGGAGCGGTGGCTCACGCCTGTAATCCCAGCACTTTGGGAGGCCAAGGGGGGGCGGATTACCTGAGGTCAGGAGTTCAAGACCAGCCTGGTCAACATGGTGAAACCCCGTCTCTACTAAAAAAAAAATCAAAAATTAGCCGGGCATGGTGGCACATGCCTGTAAACCCAGCTACTCGGGAGGCTGAGGCAGGAGAGTTGCTTGAGCCCGGCAGAGGGAGGTTGCAGTGAGCCAAAATCATGCCACTGCACTCCAGCCTGGCTGACAGAGCAAGACTCTGTCGCAAAAAAAAAAAAAAAAAGAGAGAGAGAGAGAGGGATTATCCTTGCCTTTCCCTTATTTCAGCTATGTGCAACTTGAAATACACAGCTGCAGCACCAACAGCTCTCTTAGGCCATGAGGTATCAGGAAGATGGAGTTGCAGCCTAACTTGTGTTAAAAAATCATTAATCAGGAAGCAATTAGGCTGAGATGACTCCAACACTTCAGGTTCCTATGTAAGCAAACCAAACCCAACTCAATATAAACAGTAAAACAAAGCTTAAGCTTAACCAATCAGAATCCATTAACTATCTCTAACTAGAGACTTCATCAATCAGGAACCACCAACTAAACTCTAACTAGGGTCTTTTTTATTCCTTATTTTTATTTTTTTTCTCCAATCTCATGACAGCTTATAACTAGGCCTTTCTACTTTAACCAATCAATTATTCTCTTTGTTTTGCTTCCCTGAACACTTATAAAGTCTTTCCTTCATTCCCCCTAGATGGATCCCTGAACCGTGTAGTCTGGAACTGCCCAATTCATGACTCTGATGGTACTGCCCTAGTGGGGGCACTCTGTGGTGGCTCTTCCTCATAGACGTTTTCTGCCTGGGCCCCGGGTTCTCCAAGACATCCTCGGAAATCTAGATGGAAGTAGCCATACTCCACAGCTCTTGAACTCTGCTCAGCTGCAGTTAACACCACATGGACACCAAGGTTTATAGCCTGCACCTTCCAGAGCAGCAGCCCAAGCCACACCTGAGCCACAGCTGGGGTGGCCAAGGAGCACTGCAGAATGCAGGAAGCAGAGGCTCGAGGCGGCCCTGGGCAACTAGACCCATAGCCCTGCTGGCAGGGTATGGTCCTCTCCCTCCTGCCCTCATGGTCCAGGCACTCTGGGCCTGTGACACGAGAAGCAGTCCCAAAGACCTCCCAAATCCCTTTAAGGTCATTCTTCCCAGCAGCCTTTTTATTCTTTATGAGCTAGCCAGGCTGAAAATTTTCCAAATCTTTCTAAGTTCTGCTTCCCTTTTGATTATAATTTCTGTCTTTAATTTGTTTTCTTCTTGCATTTTCTTATAAGCAATCAAGAGAAGCTATGCAGCACCCTGCACACTCTGCTTAGAGATTTCTTCCACCAAATATCCTAGTTCATCACTCTTCATCTAGTTCATCATCTATCCTCCACAAAGCATTAGGGCACAGACACAACTGACCCACGTTCTCTGCCATTTTATAAATAAAAACAGAATGGGCTTTTCTCTAGTTCCCAATAAAATATTCCTCATTTCTGTCTAAGACCTCATCAAAATGACCTTTGCTGTCCATACTTCCACCAACATTCTGATCATGACCACTTAAGTAATCTCTAAGAGGATTCAGGTTCTGTCTACAGCTCTGTTCTTCTGAGCCCTCACCAAAATAATCCTTAATGCTTAGTTCATAACTATCTAGGCTTTTTCCAGCATGTACCTCCAAACTCTTCCAGCCTCTACCCTTTACCCAGTTCCAAAGCCAACTCCCCATTTTCATGGATCTGTTATACCAACACTCCACCTCTTGGTACCAATTTCTATCTTAGTCCCTTTGTGCCTCTGTTGGGAACAGGCCCCCCAAAATCTGGCCATAAACTGGCCCCAAAACTGACCATAAACAAAATCTCTGCAGCACTGTGACATGTTCATGATGGCCGTTAACGCCCACGCTGGAAGGCTGTGGGTTTACTGGAATGAAGGCAAGGAACACCTGGCCCGCCCAGGGCAGAAAACTGCTTAAAGGCGTTCTTAAACCACAAACAGCATGAGTGATCTGTGCCTTAAGGGCATGTTCCTGCTGCAGCTAACTAGCCAGACCCACCCCCTTATTTCGGCCCATCCCTTCGTTTCCCATAAGCGACACTTTTAGTTAATGAATACCTATAGAAACAATGCTAATGACTGGCTTGCTGTTAATAAATTCGTGGGTAAATCTCTGTTCAGGGCTCTCAGCGCTGAACACGGATACTTCCTCGATATCTATGCTATGGCATCAGTGAGCAGTGTTCATGTTACTGGGCCATCTCCATCCCTCCCATTGAGAAGAAAATGCGTGTCAGGTAAAGAAGCACTTAAAATCCATCTCTGTCACTTGCTTAGTTTATTACCCTGCTCCGTAGGTACCAACTGCACTCTGTTGCTGCTAAAACGACCACTGGCCTCTAATACTCAGGACAGTTGAGTTTGGACAGCCTAGTTTCTCTACCAAGAAGACAATTTCATAAAGAATAAGGGTAGAAGACCCAACTTACCGTTCTTTTTCAGGCTTTTCAGCCACCTTTGGTCTGGATAGGGACGATCATTTCCAATAGTCTCTAGCTGGTCTCCCGCAGCTCCCTGCCCAGCTCACCCTCTGCCTTGCAGGAGTGACTTATGCTGTTTTCCTGTAGGGTAAAGTCCAAACTCCTAGCCTGATAAACAGGGTCTTCCACAGACCTTCCAGCCTTCCACTCTTCCAGCCTTGCCACGCCCCTCACAGTCCTCTAAATGCCTCTTTCCATTTCCAGTCCTCTGGACCTTTATACATGCTGGTCTCTGCCTTCAATGCCCTTCTCTCCATGCTCCTGTGTGCCCAGTCAATGCCTGCTCTTCCTGAAAGACCCACTCGAGCACACAAAGGAATTTTTGTGCCCCTTCTGTGGGTGCTGTACCATGTAGACAGCTCTGTCCCAGCATGCATCCAGCACAGGGGCTGACCTCTCTTCATCTATGCATCCCCCTGCTTGGCCTAATACCAGGCAAACAGAAAGTGCTCCATAATGTTTATGGACTGAAGGCTGAATGACCAGGTCACTGCTGCCCCACAGAGAGGCCTCTGAAGAGAAAACAATGTGGAGAAATCATGTTGAGAATCCATTCATTCAAGAACAACTGTGGTGCACCTACATGCGCTGTGGGAAATAGTTTTTTAAACGGTAGAAACCCGGTTTCCATTTCAAGAAGCACAGAGTTGCAAATAAAAGCTATATTCATTAAATAATCATACCAGGTGGTACGACCAAGTGTCAAGTAAGTTTTGACAATAAAAAAATCACTGAGAAAGTCAGGCAAGCCTGGCTAGGACTCAATCCTATATCTGCCTCTTATTAGCAAGGTACATCGGGCAAGTTACTTAACTTGTGTCTGGCTCAGTTTCCCCATCTGTAAAGCAATGATGAACTCTGACCTCCTGTTCTATCACTCCCACTCCTTCTCTCTGCCCCAGCCACTCTGGCTTTCTTATTGTTCCCCAAACTCTAACATCATGTCTTCTGTACTGTTTCCACTCATGACGCTTCTGACACCAAATGTGTGGGGTTTTTCTTCACACCAACCAATGCTCACTCTCCAGACACTAACTGGGTGCCCTACGATTCAATTCAATTCCGACACCAACCATCTGGAGTTAGCACAGACCCCACAGGTAAGGGCTCAGGCCCACAAGACCACAAGAATGCCCACACTTCACATGCCAGTCGCTGGGTCTGTACTCCTGACCGACTGTGAAGTCAGGAGGTTCCTACAACCGCCTCCTTAGGTTGGGTAATTTGCTAGAGCAGCTCGCAAAACTTAGGAAAGCACTTTATTTACTATCACCAGTTTATTATAAAAAATACAGCTAACAAACCACCACAGGGAAAAGATAGGGTAAAATATGGGAATGGAGGTTTCCAGGAGCTTCCATGTCCTCTCCAGGCACCACCTTCCCAGCACCTTGATGTGTTCACCAACAGGAAGCTCTCCAAAACCCATCATTTAGGGTTTTTAAGAAAGCTCTATTTGTGATCCACTGCGTTGGTTAAAAAAAAAAGGCCAGGCGCAGTGGCCTCACACCTGTAATTCCAACACTTTGGGAGGCCGAGGCGGGTGGATCACAAGGTCGAGAGATAGAGACCACCCTGGCCAACATGGTGAAACCCCATCTCCACTAAAATACAAAAATTAGCTGGGTGTGGTGGCATGCGCCTGTAATCCCAGCTACTCAGGAGGCTGAGGCCGGAGAATCACTTGAGCCCGGGGAGCATAGGTTGCAGTGAGCCGAGATCCCGCCACTGCACTCCAGCCTGGCAACAGAGTGAGACTACATCTCAAAAAACTAAATAAATAAAAATTTAAAGAAAGCTCTATTCTGCAGGCATCACTGATTAGATCATTGTCCATTGGTGATTGGCACAATCTCCAGAGGTTGGAGCACCGGGCTGAACATTCGAATCCCCTAATCACATGGTTGGTTCTTCTGGCAATCAGCCTCCATCCTGAAGCTATCTAGGGGCCTGTCAAGAGCCCTCTCATTAACAGAAACTCAGGTAGGGGTGAAAGAGATTTGTTATGAATAACAAAAGATACTCTTATCACCATCCCTCAGGAAATTACAATGGTTTGAGAAGCTCTATGTCAGGAACTTGGGACAAGACCAAGTATATATTTCTTCTTATCACATGACTGCCTTAGGACTCTCACACTTTACGGTTTCTCAACCTAGGATACTTCTCTGAAATCTGAATCATTCAGTTCTCTACTCAAATCCTACCTTCCCAGAGTAATCATTCCCCGACCACCTACTTAAAACAGCATCTTCCTCTCCACCCATGTCAATCCCTATCTTATTCTCTTATTCTGCTTTCTTTTCTTTTCTTTTTTTTGGGACAGGATCTTGCTTTATCACTCAGGCTGAAGTGCAGTGGTGGGATCACAGCTCACTGCAGCCTCAAACTCCTGGGCTCAAGCCATTCTCCTGCCTCAGCCTCCCGAGTAGCTGGTTCGACAGGCACACACCACTATGCCCAGCTAATTTTTTTTTTTTTTTTTTGTATAAATGATGTCTTGATATGCTGCCCAGGCTGGTCTTGAACTCCTGGACCCAAACTGCTTTATTTTCTTCATAGTACTTACTAGTACCTGAAATAAAGCTATTGAAGGAAACCAAAACATTTCACCTCAAAACAGCCTTATTGGAAATATTTTGAGATGGCCGTTCAGAGGGCCTACAGACAAAAGTAGTCCTACTGTGAGGGAGATGAGCATCTGTACAGAATCTCCATTGATGCAGCCAGTTTTTCTCAGAGGGCCCTTCCTTGTCTGGATCTGGGTGAGATTCGCTGAGTTTGGCACCTTCAAGGTCTGAAACATTTCTTCTCCCCGAGGGCTGCTACCTGTGAGGTTTCATCTACATAAGACCACCTTTGCTAGCCAGGTCTCCTCTTCTCTCCCTCCTATAACCTGATTTACAACCATAACCTGTTTTTGGCCAAGCTTAGAGCCCCCACACTTTCTGTAACCTCAAGATAGTATAAATGTGGCAACCACCTTGCCTTCCTTTGAGATCGTATTTTGTAAGACTCTCACAGCACGTTAGTAAATGTGTATGCCTTCTCTCCTATTAATCTGCCATTTGTCAGCTGATTTTTCAGTGACGCTTCACGGGGCACAGCAGAAGTTTTCCCTTAACTCCTATGCTATATATTTGTTTATCCCTTTTTTTTCCTATCTCCAACTAGGATGTAAATCCATGAGGGCAAGGTCTTGGTCCTACCTAAATCCCCAGTGTCTAAAACTTTGAGTATTATGTGTTTGAGCACATAGTACACACAAAAAAAATTTGTTGAATAAATGTTGATAACAAGATATAATACCTACATCAAAGGGTTTTTGTGAGGATTAAACGCGAGAGTGCACATAGAGGGATATGAGTGCCTAACACAATGCTCAGCACACAGTAAGCTCAATAACGTTGGTCAACGCTATTATCAGAGGATTCCAGAAGACAGGTCAACATGGGCAGGAGCAGTTACAGAACGTTTCAAGGAGGTGGCAGGTCTTGAGCTTGATTTGGAAGGATAAGGATTTTTTTCTCTAGGTGGGGACATTGTAGGAAGTTGAAATCTCCTCTGTACAAGCCACCCCTCCCAACATTTCTTCATACTCCTATCAAATGCATAGTCGTCATACCGTACAAACCACCTACTAACCAGCCTCTCTCTGTCTGTCCACTAATCCATTAGTTTTCATTTCTGTATCACCGGAGCCTAGATGAATTCACTACTAAAGGGCACCCAGCAACGTCAGTGAATTAGTTTCAGAAATCTGTGGAAAAGAAACAGCCTACTGTTCTGTCCAGCAATCCAGGCCTAAGTATCTATCCTAAAGAAATAGTGTCAGCATTAAAAATCATGTACAAAGATGTTCACTTGCAAGAGACAGAGAAAAAAAGTAGCAAACAGAACGTCCACCACTAGGAAACCACGAATAAACTATGATGCGTCCAAACTGTGCAGAGGTTGCACTGAATTGGACAGTTAGTGAAACAATCTCTAAGATATATCGTTAAACTGAAAAAAGAATACACATACAGTGATCTCATTTAGGTAAAACAAAAATTTTAACACCTCAAACGAAACCTAAAGATTTCTCTGAATGTGTGCATATTACATATAGATACATGTCTTGTTAACCACTGTATCAACTCTTCAACACTGTGTGCCTGAAACATAGTAAGTTCTCAATAAATATTTGCCGAATGAAGACATATGTACGTGAATAGAAAAAGACTGAAAAATAGATCTGCTTTTCTGCAAAATATTTCTGTGCTGTTTGCATTTTTAAAAGACTGTCTTAATGTATTACTTGTACAATTAAAATGAATTTAAAACAGTTATAAAAGTTCCAGGACCTCGATATACCATATCTGGTCCAAGCACCAGGCTCTGAGTAACTTCTCCAGGTAACTAACTTCATCGTTTTGAGCCGTTAGGGCTCTAGCACAGCAACTCGACGCTCACTTTACCTCTCCAGCATCAGACCCCTTAAAAGCCTAAAGATGAATTTTGAGGTGCGGGGTTTTCCATTGTTCCCAAACATCAGTTGACGGCACACTTTTTCTAAAGGGTCCTTTTCTCCCACGCCAAGACGTCCCTGGAGCTGGGGGTCTGGCTCGGCCTTCCCTGCGCACCCCCTGGGGGCGAGTAAGCGCCGAACGCGGGGAGGAAAATCCTCCTGGTGGGAGTGAGCACGCTGCGCGGGCGCGGGTGAACAAAACTCACTTTCCGACTGGCCCCTTCTCTGGCTGTGATCTGTCTCTTCTGCTCAGGCATCGTCCCGCGGGGACACCGAATTCTTCTCTGATCCGGCTCAGAGCAAAAGGTCACCTGGTCGGTGGAGGAGAACGTGGTGTTAAAGTCCCGGGAGAGGAGGCGCAGAGCGTGAGGGCATCGGCGCGGCTCGGCTCTAAAGCAAAGTGGGGTCCGGGAACCGCCCCTTCATTTGGGACCAGGGAAGCCGCAGCCCTCGCCACACGGATGATTCAAAGTTGCGCGCCGCCGTCCTCCCGACCTGGGGGCACGGGGATGAGCGCGTGAGAGGAGAGTTGGCCTCGGACCCTCGCCCACTCCCCAAGTGGCTGGGAGTGCCCGCCCTGGAACTGCCTGCCCCGCCGGTGCCACAGTGTCCTCTGCCGTGCCGGCGCCGCAGGGCGGAGGCCCGTCCTCCGCGGTCTCGGCCACCTCGCGCTGGTGCGCTCCGACACTGTACTGGGATCTCACGCGTGTGCGGGAGCGGGAGGGCAGGTGAGCGGCGCAAAGCCGGGCCGCAGACTCAGCTCCCAGGGCTCACCCACCGCCTGCGGGGAAGGTGCCCGGCGGCGCCGCGTCGGATCCGCTCTGCGCTGCCCCCTCCTCGGACTCTGCGCCTGGCTGCCGGGCGCCGCGGGTCCCAAACGCAGCAACCGCGGCGAGAGTGAACTCCGCACCTGGAAAATCGACCCGCGGTGCGCAAAGGCCAGCCAATGGCCTCCAACGGGCGGCGGGCTTTGGGCCGGGGACGGGGGCGCAGGCGCCCAGGCGGGGGCTTCTAGTGGGGGAAGTGGCCGAGGGAGGGAGCGACGGCTGTCAATCACAGGCCACGCCCTCCTCAGCCCAACCCCCACTGCTGTCCCGCCCAAGGGGGCGGGAGCCGTGTTCGCCACGCCGCACACTAGTCTTCGCCTCGGCATATTCTATTGACTGGAAAGCCGTGGGAAGCGGCTACCAGTAACCAATAGTAACGCACAATTGGCCCGTGAGGGCGGGGCGAGCACGGCTTGCTTTCTCAGGAGCCAATAGGGAAAACGAAAGTGAAGCGTTTCCTGAGTTCGGGGGTCGGTGGAAGATGGCGGCCGGCGAAAGGAGCTGGTGCCTGTGCAAGTTGTTGAGGTGAGGAGCCGGTCGTGTGGGCTCAGGGACGTTTTCTCTTCTATAGTGGTACTTGCCCGTCCAGTGTAGCTAAATTTTGCGGGCAAATGGCCTTCCTTGTCATGAATCTAAGGTAATTTCTCAGGCCAATGAGCAGTCTTTCTTTTTCTTGGGGGTCTCCTATGTAGACTGGAACAAAGTCTTAAATACTCAATTTACCGCGTTTTCTTCTGCTTCACTGTTGGCTGAGGGGTCGAGTTCCCTTCCCTGCTTCAGCTTTTTTTTTTCCTTTCACACTCCAGTTAGTCTGTCATAAATTACTCATATTCATTCCTCATTTTTCTTTACGACTGAGCTACGAGACATTTTCCAATCTATCATGTCCCTTTTCGGTAAAGAAGAAACCGGATCTTCCTTCTCATCTTAGTTTCTCCTCTTAAACTCACCAAAACTGCCATTGTTAACACGTCACTTAAATATAAAGCTTATGTTGTATCCTCTGCTTTTTGATAATCTGTTATTTTAATTTTTATGATTGATGTAAGAAATTACATAAAATATTATTTTATTTGTATTACGTGTATACGCTGTTTCTTCTAGAAAAATTAGAAAATAGATGAGTAAAAGGAAAAAACCCCAGGAATGCTACCATCCGGAGATAGCCGCTGTTAACATTTTGGTGAAAAAACTCCCAGGCTTTTTTCCACTTTTGTTGTTGTAGTACTACTGTATTTTAAATGCTTTGCCCTCCACTAATAAAACAGAAGGCCTAGTATATTCTACCTACCTGGTTTTTTTACCACCTACATATTTTTGTTCAGGCTGAAAATTTATAATTAACACCATAGCTTCCTGAATAGCAGTATATACCAAATTCTTTCAAAAGTTCAGGCATTTCTTCTTCATTTTTGTCCCCTCTACTTCAAATTCTGTAATCATTACTTTAAACATTTTGAATGAGAAAGTCTATTAATCAGAGCCTTTTGGTTCTTCCCTGTCATACGTAATATTCCTCAGTGCTTTACATTATAATGTTTAAATAAACTCACTAACCAGACTTAAAGGACAGGTTTAACTTTAGTCATTATGCAGCTTTTAAGTTAAATGTTTAACAGTTCAGTTTGAAAAGCTTGTCACATGAATTTTCCCACCTAAATTATTTGAAGGAATTGCCAGAAAAACCTTTACATTATATGGGTCAGCTGCATTTTAAATAAGCTTTTGAAAGATTGTCCTGAGAAAGCAAACTGTCCTCTGTAGTGTTGCTTTTATGAATTCATATATTCCAAATGTTAAATAAATGATAAATCTTACCACTTTTGTCAGAATCTGTTCATCCTTTAAGGCAGTGGTTCTCAAATTGTGCTCCATGGACCATGCAGGTCCCGAGGCCCTTCAATGGATCCTCAACAAATCTGTTTTTATAATAACATTAACGTAATATTTGCCTATTTTACTATGTTGATAAGTGCAAAAGTGATGGCAGATGAAACTAAGTGATAGTGGATTTTAATGAACAGTGTGAAAAGGTCATTGATAGGGTTTCAGAGTCTGTATTGCAACTGACATTAAGAAATTGCATAACTTGTCAAATGTGGTCTAGCATCAGAGAAGAATATCTGTAACTAGCTGAAAAGTTAAATGTATTTTAAACATAAGATCAATATATATTAAAATATACTCCCTTTTCCTACTACATGTCTAAGTTAGCCTGAATTTTCTTCATATACTTCAACAAAAACAACATATCACTGCAGATTGAATGCAGAAACAGAAAGGAGGAGCCGCTATCTGGTTTCACGTTAAGCCAGACATTAAAAAGATTTGCAAAAAATGTAAATCATTGGCACCCTTCTTGCTTAATAAAAATATGTTAATGTGTTATGAAATAATTTTTATTTTCAAATGAATTCATAAAAAGTTTAAAGTTCTTTAGTTTTCATTTCTAATATGCTAAATATTGGTAGATATAAGCAGTGTAAACCACTGGTTCTCAACCAGGGGTGATTTTTGCCCTTCACAAGACATTTGGCATTTGGCAATATCTGGAGGGTTTTTTTTTTTAATTATATTTTTTTAGAGATAAGAGTCTTGCTCTGTTGCCCAGGCTGGAGTGCAGTGGCATGATCATAGCTTACTACAGCCTTGAACTCCTGGCCTCAAGCAATCCTCCCACCTCAGCCTCCCAAAGTGTTGGGATTACAGGCATGAGCTACCATGCCCAACTGATAATTTTGATTGGGAGGGTGCCACTGGCATCTAAGTGGGTCAAGACCAAAGATGCTACTAAATATAATACATAGGACAATCTCCCCAACAAATAATTATTTGGTCCAAAATGTCAGTAGTGTCAAGGATGAGAAACTCTGATGTAAACAAAAGCTATATTGGATCCTCAGTAAAATTTTTAAGAGTATAAAGGTGTATAAAGAATATAAAGACCAAATTATTTTAGACCAATTATTTCAGCTTTGAAATAAAGTGCTCATGTGGGATTTCAAATAGAGTCAAATACCTCTTCAAGTACACAGTAGGAAATCCCACATGAGATTTTTTCACAATAGGAACAAATGAGGATTTGTTCACAATAGGAAATCCCACATGAGAACTTTATGTCAAAACTAAATATCAATAAAATATTTACTTCTGGCCAGGTGCAGCAGCTCATGCCTGTAATCTCAATGCTTTGGAAGGCCAAGGCAGCAGGATTACTTGAGGCCAAGAGTTTGAGACTAGCCTGGGCAACATAGCAAAACCCTATTTCTACAAAAAACATTTTTTTAATTAGCTGGGTGTGGTGGCACGCACCTGTAGTCCCAGCTTCTCCGGAGTCTGAGGCAGGAGGATCACTTGAGCCAAGGAGTTTGGGGCTGCAGTGATTGCTATGATTGCACCACTGCACTCCAGCCTGGGTGACAGAGTGAGACCTTGTATCTAAAAAAAGCAGAATTTACTTTTCTGATGAATTTGTATGTTTTCATGTGGGCAGTGAAAACTATGTGATATGGTTTGGCCATGACCCCACCCAAACCTCAAGTTGAATTTTATCTCCCAGGATGCCCACGTGTTGTGGGAGGGATCCAGGGGGAGGTAACTGAATCATGGGGGCCAGTCTTTCCCATGCTATTCTCGTGATAGTGAGTAAGCTCACGAGATCTGATGGGGTTTATCAGGGGTTTCTGCTTTTGCTTCTTTCTGATTTTTCTCTTGCCGCCACCATGTAAGAAGCGCCTTATGCCTCCCGCCATGATTCTGAGGCCTCACAGCCATGTGGAACTGTAAGTCCAATTAAACCTATTTTTATTCCCAGTTTCGAGTATGTCTTTATCAGCAGCGTGAAAATGAACTTGGTACAGTAAATTGGTACCAGTAGAGTGGGGTGCTGCTGAAGAGACACCCAAAAATGTGGAAGCGACTTTGGAACTGGGCAACAGGCAGAGGCTGGAACAGTTTGGAGGGCTCAGAAGAAGACAGGAAAATGTGGGAAAGTTTGGAACTTCCTAGAGACTTGTTGAATGGCTTTGAACAAAATGCGGATAGTGATAGGACAATGAAATCCAGGCTGAGGTGGTCTCAGATGGAGATGAAGAACTTGATGGGAACTGGAGAAAGGTGACTCTTCTTATAAGTTTTAGCAAAGGTACTAGAGGCATTTTGCCCCTGCCCTAGAGATTTGTGGAACTTTGAACTTGAAAGAGATGATTTAGGGTATCTAGTGTAAGAAATTTCTAAGCAGCAAAGCATTCAAGAAATGACTTGGGTGCTGTTAAAAGCGTTCCATTTTAAAAGGGGAACAGAGCATAAAAGTTCAGAAAATTTGCAGCCTGACAATGCAGTAGAAAAGAAAGACCCATTTTTTTAGGAGAAATTCAAGCTGGCTGCAGAAATTTGCGTAAGTAGCAAGGAGCCTAATGTTAATCCTGAAGACCATGGGGGAAAATGTCTCCAGGCAATGTCAGAGATCTTCATGGCAGCCTTTCCCATGGCAGGCCTGGAGGCCCAGGAGGAAAAAGTGGTTTTGTAGGCCAGGCACAGGGTCCCTGTGCTGTGTGCAGCCTAGGGAGTTGGTACCCTGTGTCCCAGCTGCTCCAGCCATGGCTGAAAGGGGCCAACGCAGAGCTAGTGCTGTGGCTTCAGAGGGTGAAAGCCCCAAGCCATGGTAGCTTCACATGGTGTTGAGCCTGCGGGTGCACAGAAGTCAACAATTGAGGTTTGGGAACCTCCACCTAGATTGCAGAAGATGTATAGAAACGCCTGGATGCCCAGGCAAAAGTTTGCCACCGGGGCGGGGCCCTCATGGAGAACCTCTGCCAGGGCAATGCAGAAGGGAAACGTGGGGTTGGAGCCCCCACACAGAGTCCCTGCTTGGACACTGCCTAGGAGCTGCAAGAAGAGGGCCACCATCCTCCATACCCCAGAGTGGTAGATCCACTGACACCTTGCACCGTGTGCCTGGAAAAGCCTCAGACACTCAACGCCGGCCCATGAAAGCAGCCAGGAGGGAGGCTGTACCCTGCAAATCTACAGGGGCAGAGCTGCTCAAGACCATGGGAACCCACCTCTTGCTTAAGCGTGACCTGGATGTGAGACCTGGAGTCAAAGGAGATCATTTTGGAGCTTTAAAAATTTGACTGCCCCACTGGATTTTGGACTTGCATGGGCCCTGTAACCCCCTTGTTTTGGCCAGTTTCTCCCATTTGGAACAGCTGTACTTACCCAATACCTGTACCCCCATTGTATCTGGGAAGTAACTAGCTTACTTTTGATTTTACAGGCTCATAGGCAGAAGGGACTTGCCTTGTCTCAGATGAGACTTTGGACTGTGGACTTTTGGGTTAATGCTGAAATGAGTTAAGACTTTGGGGGACTGTTGGAAAGGCATAATTAGTTTTGAAATGTGAGGACATGAGATTTGGAGGGGCCAGGGCAGAATGATATGGTTTGGCCATGTCCCCACCCAAATCTCAGTTTGAATTGTGTCTCCCAGAATTCCCATGTGTTGTGGAAGGGACCCAGGGGAAGGTAATTGAATCATGGGGGCTGGTCTTTCCCATGCTATTCTCATAATAATGAATAAGTCTTGAGATCTGATGGGTTTATCGGGGTTTCCGCTTTTGTTGCTTCCTCGTTTTTCTCTTGCCCACTGCCATGTAAGAAGTGCCTTACACCTCCTGCCGTGATTCTGAGGTCTCCCCAGCCATGTGGAATTGTAAGTCCAATTAAATCTCTTTTTGTTCCCTGTTTTGGGTACGTCTTTATCAGCAGTGTGAAAATGAAGTAATACGCTATGTAACTACACAAAACATCCCCTATTTGCCTAGGCTACTAAGCAGCCCAGAGCCCAGTCTGCTATTCACTACTATGTATGTAAATATAGCCTGCATACCTGTGTCCATCATCAACCACCATCCCAACATACACACCATTTTTATTCTATTTTCCCTGGTCCTGACTTTTTATTATTTAACTTTTGGTATTTTATTGTTTTTAAATCTTATAAGCCCTCCTCAAATCCTTTATAAAGGATAGGCAGAGTATGAAAAATATTAAGTTAGGTTCCAACTTTACTGGCAACCCTAAAAGAAAAGCACCTTGACATTTTATTTTAACGTATTTTAAGCAACATCTGAAGAGGTAATAAACTTTTGCATCCGTCATATATTCATTGGATGCCTTCTCTGTGCCAGGCATCGTACTTGGCATTGGGGACATGGTACGAGCAAGCCTGGGCCCTTGCTTTTGCAGAGCTTCAATCGACCTGACAGTAGTGGAGAACCTTTTAACAGTCACTTTGTGAATGAGTTTACTAATGAGTATTAAGTAGAACATTAGTGGGTTTTTGGCAGCTCATTCAGAGGTAC
This sequence comes from Pongo pygmaeus, assembly GCF_028885625.2. Taxonomy (NCBI): domain Eukaryota; kingdom Metazoa; phylum Chordata; class Mammalia; order Primates; family Hominidae; genus Pongo; species Pongo pygmaeus. The sequence continues at coordinate 60,587,271 of NC_072387.2, forward strand.
ATAAGGGAAGGTAGTAGTATTAGGTCATGTAAATAGAGCAAATACAGAACTGGAAATAGAAGTGGAGAAATCTAAGTTCCATTCCTTTATCCCAGAAATTGTTCTACTTGAGGTGAAGTGACAGAATGAAAAAGATTTACTATCTTACCAGACTTTAATGGAATATTGATCATTCAAAAGACATTTTTTTTGGCATCTGACCCTCAAAATGACAGTATATAACACATTCTTAATCACGTCTTGTTTAGATTAATAGTTAAATTTGTTTTAATCCCATAACATATATACTAAGTTAGGAGAAAGGGGGTTCAATGTTGATTTTTACTGCTGATTAAAGTATGTTCAATTGGTAACATGCTACAGGAATTGGAACTAAAGGGGACTTATCCTTTCAATATTGGATATTTAGCAGCATTAGAATTTTCATACTTGAGTATTTTGTTAGCAGACTTGTTAAAGACAATTCTCTCTTTGTTACTAATATATAAAGTAGATATGTAAAAGCAGACTTTAATGTGTAATTTTTTAAATGTATATATCACATGATTCTCAACTTTGTCCTCTTATTTCAGGTTTTTTTATTCATTATTCTTCCCTGGGCTCATTGTATGTGGAACTTTATGTGTGTGTTTGGTCATTGTCCTTTGGGGAATCAGACTGCTGCTACAGAGAAAGAAAAAATTAGTGTCAACTAGCAAAAATGGGAAAAATCAAATGGTGATTGCATTTTTTCATCCATACTGCAATGCTGGTGGAGGAGGAGAAAGAGTTTTATGGTGTGCTTTAAGAGCCCTGCAGAAAAAGTAGGTATCCATCTTTCTTAGCTAATTTGCTATATTATTCCATTTCTTGAAAAATATTACCCAGAAATTCATCTTTCTTTTTTTTTTTTTTTTTTTTGAGACAGAGTCTTACTCTGTCACCCAGGCTGGAGTGCAGTGGCACGATCTCGGCTCACTGCAAGCTCCGCCTCCCAGGTTCATGCCATTCTCCTGCCTTGGCCTCCTGAGTAGCTGGGACTACAGGTGCCCGCCACCACATCCAGCTAATTTTTTGTATTTTTAGTAGAGACGGGGTTTCACCATGTTAGCCAGGATGGTCTCAATCTCCTGACCTTGTGATCCGCCCACCTCGGCCTTCCAAGGTTGGTATTACAGGCGTGAGCCACTGTGCCCCGCCTCATCTTTCTAAAGTACCTAAAGTAAAAAATGAATTCCTTTTTAAACTGTTCTTCAATAAGAAAATATTTATTTCATGTGCCCACATATCTTATATGATCTTATTTGATTTTAGTTACTATGATAAAGAAATAGACAAACCCAGGCATGGCGGCTCACACCTGTAATCCCAGTACTTTGTGAAGTCATGGCAGGTGAATCACTTGAACCCAAGAGTTTGAGACCAGCCTGGGAACCATGGCGAAACGCTGTCTCTACAAAAAATTATCTGGTCATGGTGATGCGCACCAGCTTCTCCAGAGGCTGAGGTGGAAAGATTGACTGCGCCTAGGAAGTCAAAGCTACAGTGAGCCGTGATTGTGCACTGACTGCACTCCAGCCTGGGTGACAGAGTGAGAACCTGTCTCAAGGGAAAAAAAAAAAAGAAAGAAATGGGCAGTGGATGGGGAAAACATCTGCCCTTTTATGGCATAAATTAATGGGAATAACTGGTCCCCTTGGGAGAGCATATACAGAAGAGATTAAGTAATAAACAGAAATATACCAAGTACGTCAGAGCACTTTAAGCCTGAATGCTTTCAGGCAGTTGTGGCACACAGGAATAATCTTTATGAAAGTATCTATTTGACTCAAATTTTTATGTAATTACCAGCTGGATAGTCTCAAGTTACCATGTTAGAAGGAATATGGTGTTATACATCTTTTAATATTTGAGGCTTTGTCATCTCCACCCCCCATACCCCAAAAATATTTATGATTCCCTTTTAGAAAGGAAAAAGCGTAGTAGGTTCCATTATTTTATCATATGAGAAAACTTATTCTTCATGGTTACCCTACTTCCTGGTACACACCCTTCATTCAGTGCCAAGGCCTTCACACAGAATTCCCTCAGCTATACTTTTCTGTAATCCTGGCCCATCCTAGCTTCCAGGCCCTACCCCTGTATTTGCTCTGCCATCTTCTGTAACTGCCTAAATACAAAGAATTCTCGTAATTCCCAACTCCGTGACGCTTTTCCTACTCTCATTGATAATACTTTTTTCTTCTCTAACCAGATTATCTACCTCTTGATGGCGGTGGTAAAGTTTCATGATATCTGTACACATAGTCCCTGGCAGCCTCTATTACTCCTAACCCATCTACAAGGAGAAAAAAACCAAATCATTAATATGACTTGGAAGATACTTTTTCATCTTGCTCTGGCCACATTGTGTTTCTCATCCCTCCCCATTCCTTCACAGGTACTTAACTCCAACATGCAGAACAAGGAGCAGCTCCCTGAACACATGCTCTCTCTAGAGTCCTTCCCTTTCTATATAGTGTTCTTTTCTTCTGAAATAACCTTTTTCTCCCCAGTTAATTTCTATAAGTCTTTCCTAACTCAACACATACTACAGTGCACTTTTCATTTGACCTAGTAGTATTTATTGGGGACCTGCTATGTGTCAGGCACTGTTCTAGGGGTCGAGATTAAGAGAACAAGATCGATCAAGTCCTTCTCTCCTGGACGTTCGATTTTAGTTGAGAGAGACAAGATAATAAGCAAAGAAGAAAAATATCAAACAGTGAGAAGTGCTATATAAAAAGTTAAAATAGGGTAATATAGGAGTGACTTGATACTTTAGATAGAGTGATCAGGGAAATATCTGGTAACAATCAAAATCTGAATGACAAAAACAGCTGCATTCACTGTGTGATGATTGTATGTTAGGTATTGTTTGAAGTGCTTTACATGTGTTAGCTCACTTGATCCTCAAAACAGCCTTTTGCAGTTGTTACCATTATCCTCATTTGACAAGAAAACTGAGGCACTAGAGCCCATGTTCTGAACCACATGCTAAACTGCCTGCCTTATGAAAAGACTGAGTGAAAATGAGAAAAGAGAATTCAGAGTAGAGAGAATAACCACTGCAAGTCCCCTAAGGCTGGTTGGAGCTTGGCATGTTCAAAAAAAAGAATGCCGGTTTGGCTGCACCCTGGAGGGCAAAGGAGAGCATGGGAAGGGGGGTGACAGAGGGAGGCAGGTTCCAGATCACACAGGACTTGAGTGAGCAGGGAAATTAGTTTAGATTTTATTCTAAGTGCTATAGTAAACCAGTTTTGGGGTTACTGTTCTGTGACATGGTTTAGGGGCTGCCATCTTTGGTCTCCATCATACTGTTGCAATTAGATGGCAGCTGGGGCTGGAGGCATCTGAAGCCTTTTTCACTTACATTCTGGTTCTTGGGCTGGGATAACTGAACCTGCTGGGGTCTGTCGGGCATCTCTCTCACTGAGGAGCTTCTTCATGTGACTTGGTTGGGCTTGCATACAACATAGCAATCTCGAGCTGGTTGGACTCCGTACATGACAGCTGTCTTCTCCTAGCATGAGCATTCCAGGAGACAGGAAGTAGGAGCTGCCAGTCCCTTAGAGTCTATGTTGGGAAACTGGCACAATGTCACTTTTGCCATATTCTGTTGGTCAAAATAGTCACAGAGCCAGGTGTTATTCCAGGGGAGGGGACTTAGATGCCACCTCTCAGTGGGAAAAGTATCAAAGAATTTGTGGCCCAGCCGGGCACAGTGGCTCACACCTGTAATCCCAGCACTTTAGGAGGCCAAGTCTGGCAGATCACTTGAGGCCAGGAGTTTGAGACCAGCCTGGTTAATATGGCAAAACCCCTTCTCTACTTAAAAAATACAAAAATTAGCTGGGCATAGTGGCAGACATCTGTAATCCCAGCTTCTTGGGAGGCTGAGGCACGAAAATCACTTGAACCTGGGAGGTGAAGGCTACAATAAGCCAAGATTGTGCCACTGTACTCCCGCCTGGGCAACAGACAGAGCGAGACCCTGTCTTAAAAAAAGAAAGAAAAAACAAATCGAATTTGTGGGCATTTTTAGGCTACCAGAGATTACAATCTTTTTTCACGTTTTAAAAGGCTCATTCTTGCTGCTGGGTAAAGAGTGACTGGGAAAGGGCGAGAGAGGAGCAGTTAGATTGTCATACTTTAGGCTTCCCCAGCATCCTGTGGGTGTCTTTATCAATGCGTAGCATACAGTTTTGCAGTTATTTGTTTTGCATGTCTGTTTTCTCCACTGGACTGAACTTCTGAAGATAAAGACTCTCTCTCATCTCCATAACCCCAAAACCTGGCATCTCATACTAGATGCTTAATAAATTTTTTTTTTTTTTTGAGATGGAGTTTCACTCTTGTTGCCCAGGCTAGAGTGCAATGGTGCGATCTTGGCTCACCACAACCTCCGCCTACTGGGTTCAAGCGATTCTCCTGCCTCAGCCTCCCAAGTAGCTAGGATTACAGGCATGTGCCACCACACCCGGCTAATTTTGTATTTTTAGTTGAGACAGACTTTCTTCATATTGGTCAGGCTGGTCTTGAACTCCTGACCTCAGGCGATCCACCCGCCTCGGCCTCCCAAAGTGCTGGGATTACAGGCGTGAGCCACTGCACCCAGCCAATAAATGTTTTATGACTCAAAGAATAATTATAAATGGAGACCAAAGCATTACAAGTCATAAGAATATACTTTTAGATATTTTCATACTAATTATATCTAATTGTGATATAGGCACAAGATCTAGCTTTTAAAGACTTTTGCATTTTTCAGATAAAAACCCTGAGTATTGCTTTAGTATTGTGATCCTATCTGAAGACAGGTTTGTTCAATCTTAATTGTTGTTTATAGTATTTTATTACCATTTTTTTTACTAAGAACACTGTCAAAACTTTTTAGTATTTCTTTAGACCATCTCATTCATAAATCAACACTTACTGTTGATGCGTGTTCTGTGTGAAACCCTCAGTGGAGGAAATAGCAAAGAACTAGAAGTCATGGTCTCATTTGAAGGACTGTACTTCTAATTCAATAAAAAATGTAGAAAACATCATTTTTAGTATGACCAACATGGAGAAACCCTGACTCTACTAAAAATACAAAATTAGCCGGGCGTGGTGGTGCATGTCTGTAATTCCAGCTACTCGGGAGGCTGAGGCAGGAGAAGCACTTGAACCCGGGAGGCAGAGATTGTGAGCCAAGATGGCACCATTGCACCCCAGCCTGGGCAACAAGAGTGAAACTGTCTCAAAAAAAAAAAAAAAAAATCAAATCTTCTTTATAACTGTAAGAAAATAGTTATCTACAACTTTTTGCTAATCTTTCTTTTTTTTTTTTTTGTTTTTTTGAGACAGAGTTTCACTCTTGTTGCCCAGGCAGGAGTGTAGTGGTGCAATCTCGGCTCTCAGTCTCTCAGGGTAGGTAGCAGGCTTTTGTTTTTTTTTTTGTTTGTTTGTTTGTTTGTTTGTTTGTTTTTGAGATGGAGTGTCACTCTGTCACCCAGGCTGGAGTTTGCGGCTCACTGCAACCTCCGCCTCCTGGGTTCAAGCGATTCTCCTGCTTCAGCCTCCTGAGTAGCTGGGATTACAGGTGCGTGCCACCGTGTCTGGCTAATTTTTGTAACTTAATACATTCTTAACCATTACATTCTGTTTTAGGTATCCTGAAGCAGTTTATGTTGTTTATACCGGCGATGTTAATGTCAACGGTCAACAGATACTAGAAGGTGCTTTCAGAAGATTTAACATCAGATTAATTCACCCAGTGCAGTTTGTTTTTTTAAGGAAACGCTATCTTGTGGAAGATTCACTGTATCCTCACTTCACACTGCTGGGCCAAAGTCTAGGATCCATTTTTCTTGGCTGGGAAGCTCTAATGCAGTGTGTTCCTGATGTTTACATTGATTCAATGGGATACGCTTTTACACTTCCTCTGTTTAAGTATATAGGGGGTTGCCAAGTTGGAAGCTATGTTCATTATCCTACTATCAGCACCGACATGCTCTCTGTAGTGAAGAATCAAAATATTGGATTTAATAATGCAGCCTTCATTACCAGGAATCCTTTTCTCAGCAAAGTAAAGCTCATCTACTACTATTTATTTGCTTTTATTTATGGACTTGTTGGTTCTTGCAGTGATGTAGTCATGGTCAATTCTTCTTGGACACTAAATCATATTCTCTCACTATGGAAAGTTGGGAATTGCACTAACATTGTTTATCCACCTTGCGATGTGCAGACATTTCTGGACATTCCCTTACATGAGAAAAAGATGACCCCAGGACATTTGCTGGTTTCTGTTGGCCAGTTTAGGCCGGAAAAGAATCATCCATTGCAGATCAGAGCCTTTGCTAAATTGCTGAATAAGAAGATGGTTGAGTCACCTCCTTCGCTTAAACTTGTCCTCATTGGAGGTTGTCGTAACAAAGATGATGAACTTAGGGTAAACCAACTGAGAAGGCTGTCTGAGGATTTAGGAATTCAAGAATATGTGGAATTTAAAATAAACATTCCATTTGATGAATTAAAGAATTATTTGTCTGAAGCAACAATTGGTCTGCATACCATGTGGAACGAGCATTTTGGGATTGGTGAGTTTGGCCTTTAAACAACTTGTTTGGTGCCATGAGATACACATTTTTTTTTTTTTTTTCTTTTATTGTAATTATTATTATTATTATTATTATTATTATACTTTAGGTTTTATGGTACATGTGCCCAATGTGCAGTAAGTTACATATGTATACATGTGCCATGCTGGTGCACTGCACCCACCAACTCGTCATCTAGCATTAGGTATATCTCCCAATGCTATCCCTCCCCCCTCCCCCCACCCCACAACAGTCCCTGAAGTGTGATGTTCCCCTTCCTGTGTCCATGTGTTCTCATTGTTCAGTTCCCACCTATGAGTGAGAATATGCGGTGTTTGGTTTTTTGTTCTTGCGATAGTTTACTGAGAATGATGATTTCCAATTTCATCCATGTCCCTACAAAGGACATGAACTCATCATTTCTTATGGCTGCATAGTATTCCATGGTGTAGATGTGCCACATTTTCTTAATCCAGTCTATCATTGTTGGACATTTGGGTTGGTTCCAAGTCTTTGCTATTGTGAATAATGCCGCAATAAACATACGTGTGCATGTGTCTTTATAGCAGCATGATTTATAGTCCTTTGGGTATATACCCAGTAATGGGATGGCTGGGTCAAATGGAATTTCTAGTTCTAGATCCCTGAGGAATCGCCACACTGACTTCCACAATGGTTGAACTAGTTTACAGTCCCACCAACAGTGTAAAAGTGTTCCTATTTCTCCACATCCTCTCCAGCACCTGTTGTTTCCTGACTTTTTAATGATCGCCATTCTAACTGGTGTGAGATGGTATCTCATTGTGGTTTTGATTTGCATTTCTCTGATGGCCAGTGATGGTGAGCATTTTTTCATGTGTCTTTTGGCTGCATAAATGTCTTCTTTTGAGAAGTGTCTGTTCATGTCTTTCGCCCACTTTTTGATGGGGTTGTTTGTTTTTTTCTTGTAAATTTGTTGGAGTTCATTGTAGATTCTGGATATTAGCCCTTTGTCAGATGAGTAGGTTGCGAAAATTTTCTCCCATTTTGTAGGTTGCCTGTTCACTCTGATGGTAGTTTCCTTTGCTGTGCAGAAGCTCTTTAGTTTAATTAGATCCCATTTGTCAATTTTGGCTTTTGTTGCCATTGCTTTTGGTGTTTTAGACATGAAGTCCTTGCCCATGCCTATGTCCTGAATGGTATTGCCTAGGTTTTCTTCTAGGGTTTTTATGGTTTTAGGTCTAACATTTAAGTCTTTAATCCATCTTGAATTGATTTTTGTATAAGGTGTAAGGAAGGGATCCATTTTCAGCTTTCTACATATGGCTAGCCAGTTTTCCCAGCACCATTTATTAAATAGGGAATCCTTTCCCCATTTCTTGTTTTTCTCAGGTTTGTCAAAGATCAGATGGTTGTAGATATGTGGCATTATTTCTGACGGCTCTGTTCTGTTCCATTGATCTATATCTCTGTTTTGGTACCAGTACCATGCTGTTTTGGTTACTGTAGCCTTGTAGTATAGTTTGAAGTCAGGTAGCGTGATGCCTCCAGCTTTGTTCTTTTGGCTTAGGATTGACTTGGCGATGCGGGCTCTTTTTTGGTTCCATATGAACTTTAAAGTAGTTTTTTCCAATTCTGTGAAGAAAGTCATTGGTAGCTTGATGGGGATGGCATTGAATCTGTAAATTACCTTGGGAAGGATGGCCATTTTCATGATATTGATTCTTCCTACCCATGAGCATGGAATGTTCTTCCATTTGTTTGTATCCTCTTTTATTTCCTTGAGCAGTGGTTTGTAGTTCTCCTTGAAGAGGTCTTTCACATCCCTTGTAAGTTGGATTCCTAGGTATTTTATTCTCTTTGAAGCAATTGTGAATGGGAGTTCACTCATGATTTGGCTCTCTGTTTGTCTGTTATTGATGTATAAGAATGCTTGTGATTTTTGCACATTGATTTTGTATCCTGAGACTTTGCTGAAGTTGCTTATCAGCTTAAGGAGATTTTGGGCTGAGACAATGGGGTTTTCTAGATATACTATCATGTCATCTGCAAACAGGGACAATTTGACTTCCTCTTTTCCTAATTGAATACCCTTGATTTCCTTCTCCTGCCTAATTGCCCTGGCCAGAACTTCCAACACTATGTTGAATAGAAGTGGCGAGAGAGGGCATCCCTGTCTTGTGCCAGTTTTCAAAGGGAATGCTTTCAGTTTTTGCCCATTCAGTATGATATTGGCTGTGGGTTTGTCATAAATAGCTCTTATTATTTTGAGATACGTCCCATCAATTCCTAATTTATTGAGAGTTTTTAGCATGAAGGGTTGTTGAATTTTGTCAAAGGCCTTTTCTGCATCTATTGAGATAATCATGTGGTTTTTGTCTTTGGTTCTGTTTATATGCTGGATTACATTTATTGATTTGCGTATATTGAACCAGCCTTGCATCCCAGGGATGAAGCCCACTTGATCATGGTGGATAAGCTTTTTGATGTGCTGCTGGATTCTGTTTGCCAGTATTTTATTGAGGATTTTTGCATCAATGTTCATCAAGGATATTGGTCTAAAATTCTCTTTTTTTGTTGTGTCTCTGCCAGGCTTTGGTATCAGGATGATGCTGGCCTCATAAAATGAGTTAGGGAGGATTCCCTCTTTTTCTATTGATTGGAATAGTTTCAGAAGGAATGGTACCAGCTCCTCCTTGTACCTCTGGTAGAATTCGGCTGTGAACCCATCTGGTCCTGGACTTTTTTTGGTTGGTAAGCTATTGATTATTGCCATAATTTCAGCTCCTGTTATTGGTCTATTCAGAGATTGAACTTCTTCTTGGTTTAGTCTTGGGAGGGTGTATGTGTTGAGGAATTTATCCATTTCTTCTAGATTTTCTAGTTTATTTGCATAGAGGTGTTTGTAATATTCTCTGATGGTAGTTTGTATTTCTGTGGGATCGGTGGTGATATCCCCTTTATCATTTTTTATTGCATCTATTTGATTCTTCTCTCTTTTTTTCTTTATTAATCTTGCTAGCGGTCTATCAATTTTGTTGATCCTTTCAAAAAACCAGCTCCTGGATTCATTGATTTTTTGAAGGGTTTTTTGTGTCTCTATTTCCTTCAGTTCTGCTCTGATTTTAGTTATTTCTTGCCTTCTGCTAGCTTTTGAATGTGTTTGCTCTTGCTTTTCTAGTTCTTTTAATTGTGATGTTAGGGTGTCAATTTTGAATCTTTCCTGCTTTCTCTTGTGGGCATTTAGTGCTATAAATTTCCCTCTACACACTGCTTTGAATGCATCCCAGAGATTCTGGTATGTTGTGTCTTGGTTCTCGTTGGTTTCAAAGAACATCTTTATTTCTGCCTTCATTTCGTTATGTACCCAGTAGTCATTCAGGAGCAGGTTGTTCAGTTTCCACGTAGTTGAGCGGTTTTGAGTGAGATTCTTAATCCTGAGTTCTAGCTTGATTGCACTGTGATCTGAGAGACAGTTTGTTACAATTTCTGTTCTTTTACATTTATTGAGGAGAGCTTTACTTCCAAGGATATGGTCAATTTTGGAATAGGTGTGGTGTGGTGCTGAAAAAAATGTATATTCTGTTGATTTGGGGTGGAGAGTTCTGTAGATGTCTATTAGGTCTGCTTGGTGCAGAGCTGAGTTCAATTCCTGGGTATCCTTGTTGACTTTCTGTCTCGTTGATCTGTCTAATGTTGACAGTGGGGTGTTAAAGTCTCCCATTATTAATGTGTGGGAGTCTAAGTCTCTTTGTAGGTCACTCAGGACTTGCTTTATGAATCTGGGTGCTCCTGTATTGGGTGCATATATATTTAGGATAGTTAGCTCTTCTTGTTGAATTAATCCCTTTACCATTATGTAATGGCCTTCTTTGTCTCTTTTGATCTTTGTTGGTTTAAAGTCTGTTTTATCAGAGACTAGGATTGCAACCCCTGCCTTTTTTTGTTTTCCATTTGCTTGGTAGATCTTCCTCCATCCTTTTATTTTGAACCTATGTGTGTCTCTGCACGTGAGATGGGTTTCCTGAATACAGCACACTGATGGGTCTTGAGTCTTTATCCAATTTGCCAGTCTGTGTCTTTTAATTGGACCATTTAGTCCATTTACATTTAAAGTTAATATTGTTATGTGTGAATTTGATCCTGTCATTATGATGTTAGCTCGATGTTTTGCTCGTTAGTTGATGCAGTCTCTTCCTAGTCTCAATGGTCTTTACATTTCGGTATGATTTTGCAGTGGCTGGTACCGGTTGTGCCTTTCCATGTTTAGCGCTTCCTTCAGGAGCTCTTTTAGGGCAGGCCTGGTGGTGACAAAATCTCTTAGCATTTGCTTGTCTGTAAAGTATTTTATTTCTCCTTCACTTATGAAGCTTAGTTTGGCAGGATATGAAATTCTGGGTTGAAAATTCTTTTCTTTAAGAATGTTGAATATTGGCCCCCACTCTCTTCTGGCTTGTAGGGTTTCTGCCGAGAGATCCGCTGTTAGTCTGATGGGCTTCCCTTTGATGGTAACCCGACCTTTCTCTCTGGCTGCCCTTAACATTTTTTCCTTCATTTCAACTTTGGTGAATCTGACAATTATGTGTCTTGGAGTTGCTCTTCTCGAGGAGTATCTCTGTGGCGTTCTCTGTATTTCCTGAATCTGAATGTTGGCCTGTCTTGCTAGATTGGGGAAGTTCTCCTGGATAATATCCTGCAGAGTGTTTTCCAACTTGTTTCCATTCTCCCCGTCACTTTCAGGTACACCAATCAGACGTAGATTTGGTCTTTTCACATAGTCCCACATTTCTTGGAGGCTTTGCTCGTTTCTTTTTATTCTTTTTTCTCTAAACTTCCCTTCTCGCTTCATTTCATTCATTTCATCTTCCAGGGCTGATACCCTTTCTTCCATTTGATCGCATCGGCTCCTGAGGCTTCTGCATTCTTCACGTAGTTCTCGAGCCTTGGTTTTCAGCTCCATCAGCTCCTTTAAGCACTTCTCTGTATTGGTTATTCTAGTTATACATTCTTCTAAATTTTTTTCAAAGTTTTCAACTTCTTTGCCTTTGGATTGAATATCCTCCCGTAGCTCGGAGTAATTTGATCGTCTGAAGCCTTCTTCTCTCAGCTCGTCAAAGTCATTCTCCGTCCAGCTTTGTTCCGTTGCTGGTGAGGAACTGCGTTCCTTTGGAGGAGGAGAGGTACTCTGGTTTTTAGAGTTTCCAGTTTTTCTGCTCTGTTTTTTCCCCATCTTTGTGGTTTTATCTACTTTTGGTCTTTGATGATGGTGATGTACAGATGGGTTTTTGGTGTGGATGTCCTTTCTGTTAGTTTTCCTTCTAACAGACAGAACCCTCAGCTGCAGGTCTGTTGGAGTACCTGGCCGGCCGTGTGAGGTGTCAGTCTGCCCCTGCTGGGGGGTGCCTCCCAGTTAGGCTGCTCGGGGGTCAGGGGTCAGGGACCCACTTGAGGAGGCAGTCAGCCCGTTCTCAGATCTCCAGCTGCGTGCTGGGAGAACCACTGCTCTCCTCACAGCTGTCAGACAGGGACATTTAAGTCTGCAGAGGTTACTGCTGTCTTTTTGTTTGTCTGTGCCCTGCCCCCAGAGGTGGAGCCTACAGAGGCAGGCAGGCCTCCTTGAGCTGTGGTGGGCTCCACCCAGTTCAAGCTTCCAGGCTGCTTTGTTTACCTAAGCGAGCCTGGGCAATGGCGGGCGCCCCTCCCCCAGCCTCGCTGCCGACTTGCTGCTTGATCTCAGACTGCTGTGCTAGCAATCAGCGAGACTCCGTGGGCGTAGGACCCTCTGAGCCAGGTGCGGGCTATACTCTCCTGGGGCACCGTTTCCTAAGCCCGTCGGAAAAGCACAGTATTCGGGTGGGAGTGGCCCGATTTTCCAGGTGCCATCTGTCACCTCTGGAAGGGGAACTCCCTGACCCCTTGCGCTTCCCGAGTGAGGCAATGCCTCGCCCCTGCTTCGGCTGGCGCACGGTGCGCTCACCCACTGACCTGCGCCCACTGTCTGGCACTCCCTAGTGAGATGAACACGGTACCTCAGATGGAAATGCAGAAATCACCCGTCTTCTGCGTCGCTCGCGCTGGGAGCTGTAGACCGGAGCTGTTCCTATTCGGCCATCTTGGCTCCTCCCCGAGATACACATTTTAAGTTCTTTTGATAAAATGATAATACTCTGGAAGTCTGCATCATGCCCTAATTCTCTTGCCCTCATCCACCAAATACACTTTCCTCATTTGAGACCTTGTAAGATAGTTGTTAATAATAGCAGCTAGTATTTATTGACCAATTCCTGTGTGTGGGCGACTGTGTTGAGATTTTTACATGTATTATCTAAGTTAAGCCCTTCTAAACCCCTATTTGATAGGTGTTATTGTTATTCCCATTTTATAAATAAAGAAACTCAGGCATAGGAAGGTTTAGAAATTGCTCGAGTTCAGTTACACAGTAAGTAAGTGGTAGAGCCCAGATTCTAACCCAGATAGCCCCTGCTCTTAACAGCAACATTTTCTCTCTCCATCTAACCCCACTACATACTTACTGGTACAGATTACTGGGCCCTACCCTAATCCTACAGAATGGCCAAATGAGAATCTCTGGACAAGGCCCAGGTAGATGTATTTTGATAATGCTGCATAAGTGATTCTGTTATGCATCAAAAGTTGAGAACCACTGTTTGCATAGGGGCTTCTCACAGTAACTCTTTTAGTCTTTTATTGATTCTACCTTCACCATTGGAATGGCCCTCCTCTTGGTGCCAGATTGTATCATAAGTCTTCAACTTAAATCTCCTTGCACTTTAGCCTTTCTTGTTTATTCTGGCACAAACTGCTGTCTCTATTCTGACCTGTTAAGCACACATTTTGCTATAAAATCAAGTACTGCTTTGTGTTTAATTTGGGTCCACATGTATTTCTCAAGCGCTTTGTGCCTCACACTGTTAGTTGTTAGGGGAAATGAGGATAACATAAAAGTGGCATTTCCTAAACTAAGACTACAATTTCTCTTATACTCTTTTTACTCCTAGTTAGTAGTATAGTACTAGGCCCAGACATTAAGCAAGAACTTGTTGACCCAACCTGTTGCATGGGATCTGACCTCCTGTGCTTCCTTCCATAGAAACTTACTAAGCATTCACTCTGCTGAGCACTTGGGTGGATGCTAGGGATGTGGTGGAGACAGGAGCTGCTTGGCCTGTCAGAGGCTTCCCGCCCTCTGGTGGTACCAACAGGCTATGCAGGCAAGTGCCGTGCCGTGCTGTGCCGTGTGGCAGGTGCTATGCTAAGGAAGTGCAGGGTGATGTGAAAGCGCCAAAGAGAAACCTAACACAGACTTGTGCGGGCAGGGAACAGTTGCCCAAGGAAGTGATGTGACACTTGAGCAGGACCTGAACAATAGAGGTTAGCCAGGGGAGAGGGGAGAGTCTCCAGCAGAGGGAACAGCACTGTGACAGGAGTGACAACAGATGCATCAGTAGGAACATTCAGCAGGAAGACAACAGAGAGGTGATATAGGCCAGGTTAAGCCAGTGGAAAAGAATAGCAAGATTTTAAGTATTGCATGTAAAAGCTTTCTGATTTCTCCAGTCCATTCTGGCCACATAGGGAGTGGATCAGTGAAGAGCAGGGAGAGCAAGACTGGAAAGGCAGTAAGATGAGCCGGCCTACTGTAGCAGCCCAGATGGAGGTGCTGGTGAGCTGAACTTGGTAGGTGAACATGCTTGAGAGACATTCTGCAGTAGTATTGACCAGGACTTGGTGATTAACTGGATGTGTTAAATAAGGGAGGAAGAGAAGACCACCTAGGGTTTTGGGAGCGGGGCAGCTGTGAGAATGCTGTTGGCTTTCTCCCAGAGGGGAAATCCAAGAGCAAATGCCATTGATGAGCCAAGTTTTGAACCTGCAGAATTTGAGTTCATCTGTGGGACATGTGAGGGCATGCGTCCAGGAGGTAGTTTTGTATATAGGAGTCTGAAGTTGAGGAGAGGAATCTGGTCTGGAAATACAAAATGAGGATTGTCCTTGTGCAGGTAGTTATCAAAGCTCCTGTGGATGTGGTTAAGATCGCCTGGGGAGTATGTACAGAGTGAGAAGAGGCTCTCAGTACAAAATGCAGAGAACAGGAACAGCTGAGAAATGGGGAGAAGAAATGGAGAGGGGGGAAAGCCATCCAAGTGCAGTGTCTTGGAAACCAAGGAAGAGAGCGTTTGGAGAAGAATGGAGAGGGCACAGATTCCGATGCTGCCCAGATGCTGGGGAAGGTAAGGCAGTCACTGGTGACCTGGGCAAGAGCAGTCTTGAGGGAGAAGTAGAAGCAAAAGTCAGACTATGAGCAAAAATCAAAAGTTGAGCACTCAGAAGTGAACAAATAGAGTTGGTAAGTGCAAACCACACTTTCAGTAAGTTTATTTGTGAAGTACGGGGAGGGGGAGAAGAGACAATGGCTAGGGGTGGGTGTTGCAGGACCTGAGGAGGGGCATGTGGCACCCTAGCTTCCTAGCTGATAGGAAGGAGCCAGTAGAGAGGGAAAGGGTAAAATTGAATAGATGCAGGTCTCTGAGAAAGTACAGGATGCTCTCCAGCTTCAAGCAGAATATGATATGAGCTACTGAATTCTGTTCTGCAGGGATTTCACCAGTTTTAAAAACATTTGGAATGATTTAATTTCTCTCCTGTACATCCAGGATGATATCAGCTCTGTACCATCCAGATAATTGGGAAAGCAGTCACTTGACCCTGAAGGGCTTAATTCTCCTAGGAATACCGCTAAGAAAGGCTGGCTAGAGTAATTTATATTTCATGTGTATCATTTGGCAGAAACTCACCACAACTTTCATTTAGTTCAGCACTGTTGTTGGGCATGCAGTAGTCTCAAATATGCCAGAAATCCAGGCAGTAACATAAGCACGGCCATAGTATGCTTCACTTAGGTGATTCACTTTTTAATTTTTTCTGCTAATGTAATTTGAACTATTAAAATTGTTTTTAATATCTTTTTACTCCTTTTGTTTTTCTAATACCTGTTAATATTCTACCATCTTGCTAACATTCTCTAGTCTTCTTTTTTAATTATCTGCGATATATCTTTTTTAATAGGCTAGTCTTCCATTTACTTGTCTATTTTAACTAAGAATAAAGCAGCAGGCTGGGTGTGGTAGCTCACGCTGGTAAATCCCAGCACTTCGGGAGGCGAAGATGGGAGGACCACTTGAGGCTAGGAGTTAGAGGCCAGCCTGGGCAACATAGTGAGACCCTATCTCTTTTAAAAAAAAAAAAAAAAAGGTGAAGCAGTATTATTATGAAGCTTTGAAAACTAAAAAACTTCAAATTATTTTATTTTGTACTGTAGAAGTTGAATAAGCAAATGTTCTAGACATACATTTAATTAATTTTCTCATAAGTCCCTTAAGTTTTTTGAAGATTTCTATTCATCCTCATTCTTACGAACACACTCAAAAACTTAAAAGATTACATGATTTTTGTTTTTTTCTCAGGAGTTGTGGAGTGTATGGCAGCTGGCACAATTATCCTTGCACACAATTCGGGGGGCCCAAAGCTTGACATTGTGGTTCCTCACGAAGGAGATATAACTGGCTTTCTGGCTGAGAGTGAAGAAGACTATGCTGAAACTATCGCTCACATTCTTTCCATGTCTGCAGAAAAGAGACTCCAAATCAGAAAAAGTGCTCGTGCATCTGTAAGCAGATTCTCTGATCAGGAATTTGAAGTGACATTCCTATCATCTGTGGAAAAGTTATTTAAGTAATGCCGTATCTGTAAAATTAAAGATATTTTATATAAACTGGTTAAACACCTTCATATGTAAATATTTTTCTAAATTCAATCTCATTTGTCAAATCATTTTACTTTAGAAAACAGACAAGAAAATTTCCTTTTAGAATAAAAGGAAGTGTTGAAAAGAAAATGGATGACTAGCCTTCGGCTTCCATTCTTGGTATATGTGAGAGAAGCTAGCTGATGAGATGAATGTGAACCAGGTTGCAGAGAATCTGGCTTTGAGCCAACAGGAAGAACTAGTGGATTTGCCAAAAAACTACCCCTTGAGTGAGAATGAAGATGAGGGGGACAGTGATGGAGACAGACAGCATCAAAAGCTTCTGGAAGCAATCACTTCCCTTGATGGAAAGAATAGGTGGAAATTGGCTGAGAGGTCTGAGGCTAGTCTGAAAGTGTCAGAGTTCAGTGTCAGTTCTGAAGGATCAGGAGAAAAGCTGGTCCTTGCAGATCTGCTTGAGCCCGTTAAAACTTCATCTTCTTTGGCCACTGTAAAAAAGCAACTGAATAGAGTCAAATCAAAGAAGGTGGTGGAGTTACCTCTTAACAAAGAAAAGATTGAACAGATCCACAGAGAAGTAGCGTTTGGTAAAACCTCACAGGTCCTCTCCAAATGGGACCCTATCGTCCTGAAGAACCAGCAGGCAGAGCAGCTGGTTTTTCCCCTGGGGAAGGAGCAGCCAGCCATTGCTCCCATTGAACATGCGCTCAGTGGCTGGAAGGCAAGAACTCCCCTGGAGCAGGAAATTTTTAACCTCCTCCATAAGAACAAGCAGCCATTGACAGATCCTTTACTGACTCCCATGGAAAAGGCCTCTCTCCAAGCCATGAGCCTGGAAGAGGCAAGGATGCACCGAGCAGAGCTTCAGAGGGCTCGGGCTCTGCAGTCCTACTATGAGGCCAAGGCTCGAAGAGAGAAGAAAATCAAAAGTAAAAAGTATCACAAAGTCGTGAAGAAAGGAAAGGCCAAGAAAGCCTTAAAAGAGTTTGAGCAGCTGCAGAAAGTTAATCCAACTGTGGCATTGGAAGAAATGGAAAAAATTGGAAATGCCAGAATGATGGAAAGAATGAGCCTTAAGCACCAAAACAGTGGGAAATGGGCCAAGTCAAAGGCAATTATGGCCAAATATGACCTGGAGGCTCGCCAAGCTATGCAGGAACAGTTGGCCAAGAACAAAGAACTGACACAGAAACTCCAGATAGCCTCTGAGAGTGAGGAAGAGGAGGGAGGCACAGAAGAAGTGGAAGAACTCCTTGTCCCTCATGTAGTGAATGAAGTGCAGATGAATGTGGACGGACCGAATCCCTGGATGTTCAGGAGCTGCACCAGTGACACCAAAGAGGCTGCAACACAGGAGGACCCTGAGCAACTGCCAGAGCTTGCGGCTCATGAGGTTTCTGAAAGTGAGGCAGAGGAAAGACCAGTGGCAGAGGAAGAGATTTTGTTGAGAGAATTTGAGGAGAGGCAATCCCTTAGAAAAAGATCTGAGCTCAACCAGGATGGTGAGGCAGCAGGCAGTCAAGAAACAAAAGATTCTAGCAGCCAGGAGGTGCTGTCTGAATTGAGGGCACTATCTCAGAAATTGAAGGGAAAACATCAGTCCAGGAACCAAAAAGCAAGTTCAGAGGGGACTGTTCCCCAGGTCCAGAGAGAGGAACCTGCCCCAGAAGAAGCGGAGCATCTATTGCTACAGAGGTCAGAGAGAGTACAAACTCTGGAAGAGCTAGAAGAGCTGGGAAAAGAAGATTGTTTTCAAAATAAGGAGCTTCCCAGACCTGTGTTAGAAAGACAGCAGTCAGAGAGGACCCCAAATAATCGGCCTGATGCCCCTAAGGAGAAGAAAGAGAAGGAGCAACTGATCAACCTACAGAACTTCCTAACCACACAGTCTCCTTCCATGAGGTCTTTGGCAGTTCCCACAATAATAGAGGAGCTGGAAGATGAAGAGGAGAGAGACCAAAGGCAGATGAAAAAGGAAGCTTTTGCTGGGGATGATGTCATCAGAGATTTCTTGAAAGAGAAGAGGGAAGCTGTGGAGGCGAGTAAGCCAAAGGACGTGGACCTGACACTACCTGGCTGGGGTGAGTGGGGTGGTGTGGGCCTAAAGCCCAGTGCCAAGAAAAGACGCCAGTTTCTCATTAAAGCCCCTGAGGGTCCTCCAAGAAAAGATAAGAATTTGCCAAATGTGATTATCAGTGAGAAGCGCAACATCCACGCAGCAGCTCATCAGGTACAAGTGCTTCCATATCCATTTACCCACCATCGGCAATTTGAAAGGACCATCCAGACCCCTATAGGATCCACATGGAACACCCAGAGGGCTTTCCAAAAGCTGACTACTCCCAAGGTCGTCACCAAGCCAGGCCATATCATTAAGCCCATAAAAGCAGAGGATGTGGGCTACCAGTCTTCCTCAAGGTCAGACCTGCCTGTCATACAGAGGAATCCAAAACGAATCACCACACGTCACAATAAAAAAGAAAAACTGTAAATTGAGTAGCTGGAGAAGTGACAGCCAGGAGCCCTGATTCCACTTCCTTTGGTCTAGTTTTACTCTGCTACAGGGCGGATTCCAAAACTGGCTCAGCACATTGCATGTAGTTGATCCACATTTTTTAAAAAAAGAAAATGGATGACCATTAATTGACTAGCATTTTAGAATTGATCAGACATTAGAACACAGAAAAATTCTGGTACATTTAAATTCTAAACAATACAGTGGATGACCCTTTTGAATATACCTAATTTCCTTAAAAAAGAAAAGAAATTTTAAACAGACTTGCTTAATCGTGTTCTCAAAGCATACAGTCAAGAGGTGGGACTGACTGATGCTTTATAGGTGTGTGTAGGGTGGTAGAGGCCAAGGTGCTGCCAGCAGTCCTTTCCATACTAGGTACTGGTGAAAATTGTTTTTGTTTATGCTGTCAGCACATTTGTGTGGGTCTCTCATTATCCCTTAACAGTGCCGCATCTCAGCCTGGAAGTCAGCTTTAAGTCATTCAAGAGAACCTCAGGTTGTTTTTCTGACAGTGATGATATGATACACAGATACATCCACAGGGTATCTTATTACCAGCATAATGCATTGTAAGATGGCAAGGTGGCATTTTGAAAAGAGTGCTAGGCAAGCAGTTAGCATATCTGGGCCTACCTTCAGCTTCATCATTTACAAACTTCTGACCTTTTGACACTAAAGCTGCTCCTTTATCTTTCTGAGTCTCAGATTCTTCATCTGTAATCTGGAGTTGTTAATTCCAGTCCTTACTACCTTTTAAAGTTGGAATGAGATGGAAAGTAGATGAAACTACTTTGAAAATTACGACAGTTAAGGGCTGGGCGCGGTGGCTCACGCCTGTAATCCCAGCACTTTGGGAGGCCGAGGTGGGTGGATCATGAGGTCAGCAGTTGAGACCAGCCTGAACAACATGGTGAAACCCTGTCTGTACTAAAAATACAAAAAAAATTAGCTGGGCCTGGTGGCAGGCACCTATAATCCCAGCTACTTGGGAGACTGAGGCAGGAGAATTGCTTGAAACTGGAAGGCGGAGGTTGCAGTGAGCCAAGATTGTGCCACTGCACTATAGCCTGGGCAATAAGCAAAACGCCATCTCAAAAAAAAAAGAAAAAATTATGAGAGTTACTTAAAGGTAACATTACATACTAAATGTCATCTATAATCCTATCTATCTTTATTAATGCTTTACAACTCTGTAGATTGTTAGTTACTAGGCCAGTAGCTAGGAATTGGTATAAATTTAATGCACCTTCTATCCTGAATAACTAGCATGGAAAAGTGAATATATGTGTGAGCAGATATGGCTATAAAGACCTATAGTTTTTGCACTTTATGCATATATAATCAATCCTTTCTAGTTCAGTGAATTGACCCCATCCACAGCCTGATTCATCTTTGTGTTATGGGGCAAATGAAAGGGTATATTATTCCTTTGCAGTCTCCTCTCAGTCATTCGTCAATGTGGCCAGCTTATCTACTCCCAATTATGTTGTTGATACATCTCCAAGCCATCTGTCATCAGATCAAAAAGCAGCAAACGGGGTCAGTCACAGGATGTTCTGACACACCATTGTAACTTTTTGTTAGAGATGATCCCATTTAGAAAAAGACTGGTAGAAATTGGAGTGAAAGGAACCCTACAGATTAGCCCAGTTCTCTGTTTATTTTCAGCTTTACAGACAAGAACAATTTAAATCTAAAGAATTTAGTAGACTCCTTCAGTGTCACAAAGCTGTTTCATGAAAGAATCAAGATTATAACCTGGATATTCTGACTCCTGGCCCAGTGCTTTTTCTTACTTTGTAGCTACACTTTGAAGTAAGATTCAAACTGTTATCCACTCAATTGCCTTATTCCTGAGGATGTAGTGAAGGAAGAAAAAGTTTTCTGGAATTCCGTAAACTATATTTTAAGCTTAATTCTTCAAAATTATTTTCATATATCACAGATATATCATTGGAAGATATAATTTGCATATATGTTCATTATCAGTGTTCCTAATGTGGTATTACATGTATTCTATTTTTTCTGAATGATAGCATGGAAAGTGTCAAAGTGGTTTGTCTGCTAGCATCTGTCTGCAGAACTTTCAGGATGACTATTAATTCCTCTCAGATGTCATTTTTGAGTGGTCCAAGCCTGCTGTTTTGAACCCACAGCAGTGGAGAGTTGTATTCTTATTTACAGTTGTGTACTATAAAGTGTGTGTTACATAGGTTTTGTGTAATAATTATTTGTAAATATTATTTAGGTTTGTATTTAGACATGATTTATATCTAATAGATACAAAGTCTGTGTCTAAATATTATTTAAAAAAGTGATTTTTCATTCTCTTGGATTCTTTCCAGTGTGGTGCCTTTTATATGCCTCAGTCTCCTTGTTCTCCTACTAATATTCCCAAGCTCCATATGCCAATTAAAGAAGAAAGAAAAATAAAAGTTTGTCTTGCTTGTGAAACATTAAGAAGAGTCTGTCAGGTTTAATAAACTTTTTAATTAATATTTCGGACATAACAAAACTGCAGAGCTTCGTACACTTGATTTAAATAATTCTTGAGGGATTTTATAAGGTCATCTTATAGACAAAATTATGAGAGACCAGTGTGATTATCAATGCTTTCAGAATATTTGTGTTTATGTAAGTATACCCCAGAGTCCAGAACTCTGATATATTCATATATATTCACAATGAGAGGATATCTGTGCCAAATCTGTCAATCAGTACAATAGGAAAGTTAATTATATAACTACAACACGTAACACAAATTTTTAGAAGCAAATTATGTCCTGTAATTTACCGCCCCCTCCCCGCTGCTCCTCTGCTAACTCATTTTCCTCTTTTCCCACTCTAAATGTAAGGCAACCCTTGGCTTTGGAGAAGCATCTGTTCCAATATTCTGGTGCTATGTGCTCACTTGTACTATATGCAAATGTTACTTAGACACAGAGGAGGTCAAAGTGTTGATTTATTGCTACCATTTACAGAATGATCAATTTGATAGCTATCATACATGGCTAGCAAGAGGCTGATTTTTCTAATAAAAAATTTTTTTTAATGCATACAGGTCTGATGAACAGTTTCAATTTAACAGATGAGGCCAAGGCTAAAGCCAGAGTAAAGCAATCAGAGCCATGCCTCAGGAACACGATTTAGCTAATAGTGTGTGTAAAATGGGTAAGGTCTAGAATTAGGGACTAAAACCAGCTGAAAATGTTGCAGATATGTATACTTATCACAGTGAATACTTCCAATTTACAGCAAAGAATTCAAAATTGTTGAGTAAAGCTTGGTGACTATTACCTAAAATAGACTAGACTTTAGCCAAGCATCTTGTCATGGGAACAAACCCGATAACCTGACATGCTTTTTTTTTTTTTTTTTTTTGAGACAGGGTCTTACTCTGTCACTCAAGGTGGAGTGCAGTGATGTGATCACAGATTATGGCTCACTGTAGCCTCAACCTCCCAGGCTGAAACTAAAGTGATTCTCCCACCTCAGCCTCCTGAATAGCTGGGACCAGAGGTGCACACCAACACACCAGCTAATTCTTTTTTTTTTTTTTCTGAGGGGTGGGTAGAGATGGGTGTTTCCCTATGTTGCCCAGGCTGGTCTCAAACTCCTGGGCTCAAGCTATCCTCCTGCCTCAGCCTCTCAAAGTGTTGGGATTACAGGCATGAGCCACCACACCTGGCATGTTCATTTACCATCCTTAAACATTCTTTTTTGTCTTTTTTTTTTTTTTTTTTTTGCCCTTAATTGACTTGATCTTTGGATGTTTGAGGTTATTAGGGGTCATGTTTCATTTCCCTTGCTTTCAAATACAGTTCAGAATAAGGATTACATGAAGTCACTAGCAGTTTTACTATGTCTGAACTAGTCCTGAAAGTAAATAAACATATGCACATCCTGAGCACTAAAATAGTTGCAGAATTAATGATACTCCAATCTCTCAGGCCATGTGTCAGTTGGAAACTAACACAATGGTGAGAACATTTTAAATATTTACAGCCTCATGATGTGAACAAACAGCATTCTCCCTAAAAGAGTAGACTGTAACTCTACACCAAGTTGAAAGAACAGTCTGTCAAACATCAGGAAATAGTCACAAAAAACTGGACGTACCTCAGGTGACTCCTAAGACTTGCATTCTCCACATTTAATGAAAATTATATGAAATGTAAATAGTAAACATAAACAGACCTTAGAAATAATCTGACCCACCTTACCTCATCTTTGTTTTCTCAGTTTAACAGTATATCGGTGAGACATTTTACTTTTATTATAGAGCAGATATTTCAGGCAGAATTCTACCACCCTGAAATGTAACCACCCTCTCCTTCCTAAGCCCAGACATACTCCTTAGTATTTAAATAAACATCTGTTAAGCTCCAGGCCATGTTCAATGTTGGAATTGTTATGATCAATTAAAAAAAGTTAGTTTTCCTACACCAAACAGTTTACAGTCTTAATGAGGAAATGTTTTAGCATTTATTAATTCAGGTAACATTTCTGGCACTGTGCTAATAACTGTATATAAGAAAATCATTGTAAGATATAAAGACCAGATATAGTCCCTGCCCTCAACCTATACACTTGAAACCATTAGAAACTATTGAAACTATTAGACAAAATGGCCATGGTCATTTAGTGCATAATTAACACACCATGCCTTGTTCTTGCTCAATTGCCTTATTCCTGTGTCAACATCAGCTTCAAAAAAGTGTATTCAATACAACAAGAAACTTCAAAATCACAGTTTTGTAAAATGGCAGATTATGTTAAATGAGTGAACCTGTATGTTGTATTTGTTTTCTATTGCTGTCCTAACAAATTATCACAAACTTAGTTAACACAATTTATTATCTTAACAGTTCTGCAGGTCAGAAGTATGAAATTGAACTCACTAGGCTAAAATTAAGTTGTTGGCAGGGCTGTGTTCCTTCTGGAGGCTCTAGGGAAGAATCCATTTCTTTGCCTTTTCCAGATTCCAGAGGCTGTCTGAATTCTTAGTTTGTGGCCTTGTCCAACATCTTCAAAGCCAGCAACATCAGGCTGAGTCTTTTTCATGCTGCGATCGCTCTGGTTTTCTCTTTTGTCTTCCTCTTCCACTTGTAAGGACCCTTGTGATTACACTGCACCCACGTGGATAAACCAAGATAACCTCCCTATTTTAAGGTCAGCTGATGAGCAAACAATTTCACCTGCAACCTTAATTCTCCTTTGCCATATTCACAAACTGTGGGGATTAGGATGGGACATGTTTTGGAGGGGGCGTTGAGCCACATTACTCTGCCTACCACATATATTAGCTGAAAGTTGTTTTTTTTTTTTTCTTTTTTTGAGACAGAGTTTCACTCTTGTTGCCCAGGCTGGAGTGCAATGGCACAATCTCGGCTCACTTGCAACTTCCATCTCCTAGGTTCAGGTGATTCTCCTGCCTCAGCCTCCCAAGTAACTGGGATTACAGGCATGCACCACCATGCCCAGCTAATTTTGTATTTTTAGTAGAGATGGGGTTTCACCATGTTGGTTGGGCTGGTCTCAAACTCCTGACCTCATGATCTGCCTGCCTTGGCCTCCCAAAGTGATGAGACTGCGCGGCCTAAGATTTCTTAATAGAAACTTTAAAGTAAAAATATTAATGTCTATATTCAAAAGTTCTACTTCCTAAATTGAAAGAAAAATTAATAAATCCTTGAGATTACTAGAAAACCCTTACAGTAAATGAGCATTTATGACTTGTACCCAAATAAATACTATAGGTAATAGACACTAACTTATTACTTAAGAGAAAGTACAATAATCACACTTGTATATTTTGACTGGTTGTTGATGTTCCTTGGTCTTCATCAGTAATACAAATGTGGTCATTAGATGTAGTAGAAATATTCTCCAAGCCTTCACTTAATTCTTCAGATTTCTGCATACTTATCCCTTCTCTTTCTCTTGACTTTCTAGAGTCCTTAGAGGCACTGGAGGCCTCTTCTGTTTTTTCTTCCCCTTTGAAAGTAGCGAGTTTTTCTAAGGATTCTACTACTTCATCTCTCAACTCATCTTCAGATTCTTCAAAATTTCTGAAATAATAAGCAGTAAAAATCAGCATTATGATATGAAAGTACTGAAGAATACATGTAAAAACTCGTTTCCCTTTTCTCCATCCCCAGTTGAGCAATATAAAAGTTGCATTTTCACTCAGGTTTTTCTAAGCATGATAAACAGCTAATGTTGGGAGAATCAGTCTTCTGTTGAGTTGTACATTGTGTTAAACACCCTTTATTATATTTATTAATGTCCATCATCTAATGTTTAAGAGGAGAGGAAGAGAGAATAAAAAAAAAGAAACAACTGCTGTACATCGAGCCCTTACTATATGCCCATCAATATCCTAGGGTACTTATACCATATTTCACTTAATACTAACAACATTTTGAGGTAGACATTATCATCAAATTATAAATAAAGGAGCTAAGGCTCAGAGAGGTTAAATGTGTTGAAGGTCTAACGGCTACTAATTCATAGAACCAGGAATTAAAATTGTGTCTAAGACTGCAACATTGGTATTTTTAGAAAGGAAAGGGAATAGATCAATAAGACAATCCGCACCAACCTAAATTAAACCTAAAAGTAACTGCACCAACCTAATATTTAAGTAGCAAGTGTGAGGTCAGGAGTTTGAGACCAGCCTGGCCAACATGGCAAAACCCCTTCTCTACTAAAAATACAAAAAATTAGGCATGGTGGCACACACTTGTAGTTCCAGCTACTCAGGAGGCTGAGGCAGGAGAATCACTTGAATGCAGGAGGCAGAGGTTGCCGTGAGCCGAGATCGCACCACTGCACTCCAGCCTGGGAGACAGAGCGAGACTCCATCTCAAAACAAAACAGAACAAAAAAAGTGGCAAGTGGAGGAGATTGAGAAAGAGCTGGTAAGAGCCAAGAAGATGTGTATTGTGGAAGCCAAAGGAGTAGCCAAATAGAATGAGGACTGAGAAATGATTACCTGACTTGCCAATTTCAAGGTAATAGATGACTATTGAAAGAATATTTCAGATGAGTGCCGTGCAGCAGGAGCCAATGTACAGTGGGTCCAGAAAGCAATGGAGATTATTAACAAAGTGACAGGTGGGGACTACAGGCGAGCACCACTATGCCCAGGTTTTTTATTTTTAGCAGATAGGAGGTCTCACTGTGTTACCCAGGCTGGTCATAAACTACTATGTTCAAACAATCCTCTCACCTCAGCCTCCCAAAGTGCTGGGAGAGCTACTCAGGAGGCTGATGCAGAAGGATTGCTTGAGCCCAGGGGTTTACAGTTGTAATGAGCTATGATCATGCCACTGCACTCCAGCCTAGGCATCAGAGCAAGACACTCATCTGGAAAAAAAAAAAAAGGGTGGTGACAATGAATT
This sequence comes from Pongo pygmaeus, assembly GCF_028885625.2. Taxonomy (NCBI): domain Eukaryota; kingdom Metazoa; phylum Chordata; class Mammalia; order Primates; family Hominidae; genus Pongo; species Pongo pygmaeus. The sequence goes on from NC_072387.2 coordinate 60,613,566, forward strand.
TAAACTCCTCTTTCAGCAAGCCTAGCTCTGAAAGGAATGGTGTTATTTAGAGAACATGGGGGCAATGGTTTTTGGTTATTGTTGTTTTTAATGGGAGAGAGTTGGGCATGTTTATATGCTGAGGGAAAGGAGGTAGTAGATATTCAAAACAGGAGACAGGTGGAATAACCAATAGGAGCCAGGTCACTGAAAAGAGGCTGGATTTTAGAGCAACTGCAGAGCATGGGCTTTCAGCAGGAAGAGGGACAGTTTTTCCTAAGAAAAAGAAGATAGGGAGAGAAAAGGAGAGAAGGACTCATGGATATAGAGAAGTTATGGAGCTAGAAAACTGATTCTGCAGAACGCGTACTATCTCTGTGAAGGAGGAGGCACAGTCACACGATGAGCGCATGGTGGATGGGAGTGAGCTGAGGGATGAGGGTTTGGAATCACTGATACACTGGGAAGGAAGCTGACCAGGCTTAGGATTGCCAGTCATCATGGAGGACCCCACTAAAACTGGAGACCATAAATTTGGGTGGACCAGTAAGTGCAACTCCCACTTACTGTTACCATTCCTGAGATATGTGCTTTACACAGATCTTTCCTTTGTCTTTGTTCCCCTACTAAACTAAGCTGTGTCTAGGTATAAATTTATTTTCATTGTTGCTGCTTGATAATTGTTTTATTTCCCAGATATGATGATTCCTGGCTTTGAATAATTATAGAAAGTTCACAGCTGGAATTGATTTGCATATTGTTTTCTCATATTCTTTTCTTCTGGAACTCCTTTTCATATACATTTGACTTCATGCCTCTTAACTTCTCTGTCACATTTTCCATCATGTTTTTACTTAGACCTATCTTCCAGTTACTAACTCCTTTATTACCTGTACCTATTCTTTATTACCTGTAAACCATCAGTTGAATTTTAATTTCCATTCATAGATTTTTTTCAACTTCCAGAAGTTCTAGTGAATTATAAAAATTTTTGCTATGGTCTGAATGTTTGTGCCCCTGTTCCCAATTCATGTGTTGAAACCTAATCCTCAATGTGATAGTATTAAGGGGTGGAGCCTTTAGGAGGTGATTAGGTCATGAGAGCACAGCCCTCATGAGTGGGATCAGCGCCCCTATAAAAGTGGCCCAAGGAAGCTTCTTTGCTCCTTCCACCAAGTGAGGACACAGCTAGCAGGTGCTGTGTATGGAGCCAAAAGCTAGCCCTTACCAGACACCAAATCTACTGGCACTTTTTTTTTGTTTGTTTTTTTGAGAGAAGTCTCACTTTTGTCCCCCAGGCTTGAGTGCAATGGCCCAACCTCGGCTCACTGCAACCCCCGCCTCCCAGGTTCAAACGATTCTCCCGCCTCTGCCTCCCAAGTAGCTGGGATTAAGGCACCTGCCACCATGCCCAGCTAATTTTTGTATTTTTTAGTAAAGATGGGGTTTCACCATGTTGGCCAGGCTGGTTTCGAACTCCTGACCTCAGATGATCTGCCCACCTCGGCCTCCCAAAGTGCTGGGATTACAGGCGTGAGCCACTGCACCCAGCCTCTACTGGCACCTTGATCTTGGATTTCCTAGCCTCTAGAACTAGAAGAAGTATATTTCTGATATTTTTGTTAACTCGTCTAAGATATTGTGTTAGAGTAGCCCAAACAGGCTAAGAGAATCTTCCTGCTCTTTACTGAGGGACTATATTTTTCTTATGTTTGGATTCCTGAATTTAATTAAATTAAATAATTTTAAATATACGGTATTATAGTCTTCCTAAGATAATTATATTATCTGAAATTCTTTATGATCTAATCAGCATTTGTTCTATTTGCAATCTCTCATAGTAGATTCTGTTTTTAAATGTTCAATTGTAAGTTCATCTTCACCAGCGCTTTAGTGAAAAAATCCAACATTTATCCCTCCAGAGTGTCTTATATTTACTTCTAAAAATCTCAGGAGTATTACCACCCCTTAATGTTAATTTTATTGTTAATTTCTCAACATAGATGTTTCCAGCCCATACAAGTATTGTAATTCAAGCTCCAAACACAAGTGAAGTCAAATCTATGGTTATAAATGTCTTAGGGAGAATTTTTCTTCCAGAGATTGGGCTAAAACAGACAAGCCACATTACTCGTATTTTTTTTCTAGACCCCATTTGCTCTTCAAGGGTCCCAGCTAGCAAGAATGGAGGGGGACCTAAGGAAGAAGACCCTATTAGATATTTAGGAGGTACACAGGAAGAGGAAGGAAAGGAAGAAAAAGCAATTTTAAACCCTCCAAAACAAAATGAGCCCACAAACTAAAATTCTAACACCTGAATAAATCTAATGGTAAGACAGATGGCATAAAATTAATAAAAGAAAAAATTGGACCATGAACTAACTCCAGATGAAATTATTTTTTATGGAGGATTTTGATAAGTCTCCTAAAGTAAGTATGCCCAAAAAGATAAACTAAAGCAAAGCGTTTAAATTTTTTAATTATGAGAAATCATTATGCATTAATGAAACAAGACCACATAAATATAAGAAAAAATAATTATCTTGGGCATGAAATATATAATCATTTAAATTAAAAACTCAATAGATGGTACCCAGATAGGCTTAGAAAACTGTATTCAAGGATTCATCCATGCCTGTAATCCCAGCACTTTGGGAGGCTGAGGCAGGTGAATTGCCTGAGGTCAGGAGTTTGAGACCAGCCTGGCCAACATGGTGAAACCCTGTCACTGCTAAAAATACAAAAATTAGCTGGGCATGGTGGCACAAGCCTGTAATCCCAGCTACTTGGGAGGCTGAGGCAGTAGAATTGCTTGAAGCCGGGAGGCGGAGGTTGCAATGAGCCGAGATCACACCACTGCCCTCCAGCCTGGGCGAAAAGAGCAAAACTCTGTCTCAAAAAAAAAAAAAAAAAAAAATTCACCTGGAAAGGAACAAAGAAGAGAACAAAAAATATGAAAGTACAATTAGGTACTACCGGAGATAATTGAGAAGATAAAAAATATATCTAATATCTAATTGGAGAATCAAAATGGAGGCAATAAGAAAAGCAAATATTAAAATTGTCCAGAACTAAAGGAAGTCATGTGTTCTCAAAAGAAAGTGAAGCAAGCAGTATAAAAGACATTTTTAGACCTAGACATACCATAGTGAAACATAAGAATGTAAGGAATTTAAAAAATTATAAAAGTATCAGGGAGAAAGTTAGCATCCCTATAAAGGAAAAACAATGAGATGATAGTTGATTTGTCATCAACAATAAGAGAAGCCAGGAGAAAAAATACTTGTCAACCTAAAATTATATGCCCAGAAAAATTACTGCTAAAGACTCAAGTCAAAACAAAAACAATCTTTGATATGAAAAGAATAAGAAAGTTTACTACTCACTGACATATAAATAATTACTAAAGAATATACATCAACAAGAAAAAACTGAAATCAGAGAGAAAGCATGGGATAGGAAAAAAAATGGCAAGTTCAGAAAAATGATAAACTAAATTGGCAGAGTGAGTTACATTTGAGAATATGTATATATTAATACATACAATAATATACATAATATTTTTGTTTGAAAAAAGGTAAAATTGGATGAAATGATTTGATGTCTGAGACTTAAAGAATTCCACACTTACAAAAAATAAAGTGTGGGGGACATGAAGACAGAAAAGAAACAATGTTGATAATTGTTGAAGCTAGATGATGGATACATGAGGGTTCATTATGCTGTTCTCTACTTGCACTATAAATGTTTGAAATTTTTAATAATAAAAAAAGCTTTTTAAGTAAAATTATACTTCCATATAAGAATATCAGAATAAAAGGGTTTTGTAGTGATTTAAATTGTGTTTTTCATATTTGGGAGGAAGGAAGGAATACTGAGCAACTTTTGAATTTGTTAGATCAATTTGTAGGTAGTGTATAAAAACTAACCATTAAAAGATTAGAAATATAATCTGTATCTTCAAAATTATTATGGGGGGAAAAAGTAATATAGAAAAGTTTGTCAACCAACAAAAGGTTAGGAAAGAAGGGTAAAAAAGAAATAAGAAAAGATAATAAATAGAAAACCAAAATGGTATGGTAGAGTGAAATCCAAATTTGTCAACAATTATAATAAATTTTACTAAATTAACATTAAAAGACATTTTCACATGACAAGGAGCACATAAACCGACTACATGCACTTTATAAGAAATACAGCATAACAAAATCACAAAGAAATGATGAAAATAAAAGAATAGAAAAATACGTATTATAAAAGTACTTTAAAAAAAAAAGAAGTTGGAATAGTAATATCTGTATCAGACCAAATAGAACTTAATGCAAACAGCATTAATAGGAAAAAAAAGTGACAATCTAAAAAAGGGACACTTTACCAAATTGATATAACAATCATAAATTAGAACACAGCTTCTACATATTTAAAGTATATTGAAAAGGAGAGCAAATGATGAGAAATCATCAAAATCACACAGTTGAAGATTTCAGTGTATCTCTATTAGGAGGTGATTTTTTGTTTTAAAAAGGCTACAGAACATGTTAACAAAAAATGTTTAAGCTTGATATGATAATTACATAGAACATATGTACTCCCCAAATAGTAAGAATATGCATTTGTAACAGGCATAAAATTGACCCTGTGCTCAATAGTAAAAGAAGTCCAATAAACCTTTAAAATCACTAAAATTCAGATGATAGTCCCTGTCCAAAGTGCAAATAAATTAGAAATCCAGATTTTTTTTTTTAAGTGATTAAGGCCGGGTACAGTGGATCATGCCTGTAATCCCAGCACTTTGGGAGGCTGAGGTGGGTCAATCACAAGGTCAGGAGTTCAAGACCAGCCTGGCCAAGATGGTGAAACCCTGTCTCTACTAAAAATACAAAAATCAGCCAGGCATGGTGGCAGGTGCCTGTAATCCCAGCTACTCGGGAGGCTGACGCAGAGAATTGGCTTGAACCCCGGAGGCAGAGGTTGCAGTGAGCCGAGATCGCACCACTGCACTCCAGCCTGGGTGACAGAGCACGACTCCGTCTCAAAAAAAAAAAAAGAAAAAAAAGTGATTAAAAGAATACATTAGTCAGAAATTTCCAACTTGAATCATACCATTAAGAAAATGAACACAAATACCCAGATGGTGAGAAAATGTTAGCAAAGCAGATATCTGACAAAGAACTAGTAGCAAAGATATATAAATAATTTTAAAATTATAAAGACACCACTTCACACCTAGTAGATGGGTTAAAAGTGTTAAAACTGACCATACCAAGTGTTGGTAAGGATGCTGAACAACTGGAACTGTTACACATTGTTCACGGGAATGTGAAATAGAACAACCACTTTGGAAAACGGTAAGTTAAACATTTAACAACTGTGATGGTTTATACAGAGTGTCAACTTGATTGGATTGAAGGATTCAAAGTATTGATCCTGGGTGTGTCTGTGAGGGTGTTGCCAAAGGAGATTAACATTTGAGTCAGTGGGCTGGGAAAGGCAGACTCACCCTTAATCTGAGTGGGCACAATCTATTCAGCTGCCAGCATGGCTAGAATATAAGCAGGCAGAAAAATGTGAAAAGAGAGACTGGCCTAGCTTCCCAGCCTACAGCTTTCTCCTATGCTGGATGCTTCCTGCCCTCGAACATCGGACTCCAAGTTTTTCGGTTTTGAACTTGGACTGGCTCTCCTTTCCTCAGCCTGCAGATGGCCTATTGTGGGACCCTGTGATTGTGAGTTATACTTAATAAACTCCCCTTTATATTCCATTACTTCTGTCCCTCTAGAGAACCCTAATACACCAACCATACAACTCCGCCATTCCACTCCTAGGTATTTGCCCACAAGAAATGAAAACTTGGGTTCACATACAGAATATACACAAATATTCATAGCCAAAATCTGGAAACAAGATAAATGTCCACCAACAGGTGAATCTACAAACAAATTGTGGTATATCTACACAATGGGATACTACTTAGCAATAAAAAGGAAATGAACTATCAATATATACAACAACATGAATAAGTCTCAAAATTATTCTCAAACAGTAGGGTTTCTAGGCAATTTAAGGGTGTTGTTTCTCTGTAATCTAAGCCAAAGCCCAAGATAGAGAAGGGCCTATATCAAAAAGATTTGTGGGTCTGGCTGTTATCTAACGAAGTGACTCCCAATAAGAGTTGCAGAGACCTCTAAGATTTTTGAAAGAAATATATATACAGAAGCATAACCAGGCTGGACTGAAAGGGACACAGACAGTATGAAACGAAAACAGGCCTTTGGATTCCAAAATTCTGCTGGCAAGGAGGCTAAGAAAACTCCTTCTTTTCCTCCTTCCTTTGCTAGACAAGGTGATTCTAATGTCCATATGGAAAAATAAGCAAAACAAGCCTGAAAATTCTGAAGAAGACTATTTAGGGGACCTAGCCCCCAAAATAATAAACTATGTTATAAACAATATATTTATAAATCAATAATTAGACTAGAATGAATAGGAATTGAATGCAAATACGTATAAAAACATACCATAACAGTAGCATTTCAAATTAGAATAAAACATCTTTTTTTTTTTTTTTTGAGATGGAGTCTCTCTGTCGCCCAGGCTGGAGTGCAGTGGTGTGATCTCGGCTCACTGCAAGCTCTGCTTCCCCGGTTCACGCCATTCTCCTGCCTCAGCCTGCCGAGTAGCTGGAACGACAGGCACCCGCCACCATGCACGGCTAATTTTTTTGTATTTTCAGTAGAGATGGGGTTTCACCGTGTTAGCTAGGATGGTCTCGATCTCCTGACCTTGTGATCCGCCCTCCTCGGCCTCCTAAAGTGCTGGGATTACAGACGTGAGCCACCGCGCCCGGCCAGAATCAAAAACCTTTTTAAGTAAATGGTGCTGGAATAAGTGAGGAGTTATTTGGGGGAAAAAAAAAGTTGGGGGCCGGGCACGGTGGCTCACGCCTGTAATCTCAGCACTTTGGGAGGCCGAGGCGAGCGGATCACGAGGTCAGGAGATCGAGACCATCCTGGCTAATACGGTGAAACCCCGTCTCTATACTAAAAATACAAAAAATTAGCCGGGCGTGGTGGCAGGTGCCTGTAGTCCCAGCTACTTGGGAGGCTGAGGCAGGAGAATGGCGTGAACCTGTGAGGTGGAGCTTGCAGTGAGCCGAGATTACACCACTGCACTCCAGCCTGGGCGACACAGCAAGACTCTGTCTCAAAAAAAAAAAAAAAAAAAAAGTTGGGACCTGCACGGTGGCTCATGCCTGTAATCCCAGCACTTTGGGAGGCTGAGGCGGGTGGATCACGAGGTCAGGGGTTTGAGACCAGCCTGAACAACATGGTGAAACCCCATCTCTACTAAAAATACAAAAATTAGCCAGCCATGGTGGCGTGGGCCTGTAATCCCAGCTACTCAGGAGGCTGAGACAGGAGAATCGCTTGAACCCAGGAGGTGGAGGTTGCAGTGAGCGGAGATCGTGCCACTACACTCCAGTCTGGGTGAAAGAGCAAGACTCCATCTCAAAAAAAAAAAAAAAAGTTGGATCCACACTTTGTAGTGTAATATGAATAAAGTTAAAGATGAATAAAATATTTTACTATAGAGAAAATTAAATAATAAATATATTGTTTAAATCCTGGGATTGACAAGGCACAGTGGCTCATGCCTGTAATCCTAACCCCTTGGGGGGCCAAGGCATGAAAATCACTTGAGTCTAGGAGTTCAAGACCAGCCTGGGCAACACAGCAAGACCCTGTCTCTACAAAAAAAACAAAAAAATTAGCTGGGCATGGTGGTGCATGCCTATACTCCCAGCCACCCACGAGGCTGAGAGGCAGGAGGATCACTTGAGCCCAGGAATTCAAGGTTACAGTGAACCATGAAGGGGGCACTGCATTCCAGCCTGGGGAACAAAGTAAGATCCTGTATGTTTTAAAAAAAAAAAAAGAAGAGGAAGAAAGAGTTTAAGACCAGTCTGGGCAATATGGTGAAACCTCATCTCTACAAAAAATAAAATAATTAGTCAGGCATAGTGGCACATGCCTGTAGTCCCAGCTACTCAGCAGGCTGAAGTGGGAAGTTAGATTGAGCCCAGGAGGTCGAGGCTGCAGTGAGGTGCGATCACGCCACTGCACTCCAACCTGGGTGATAGACGGACACCCTGTCTCAAAAAAAAAAAAAAAAAAATCCTAGAATCTTTGTTTTATAAAATAATTGATAAATCTAACTAATCTAACTAAACAAAAATAACATGGCACAAGTCACCATAAACAAAATAAAAGGCAAAAACCAAGGAAAATATTTTTGAATCATGTTACAGATAAAAGACTAATTTCCCTGAAGTGCAGAAAGTTCCCAAATCAATACAATGTTAATACCTAAATTTTAAAAATGGCCCATGAACAAATTTTCCTGAAAGAGGAAATAAAGATGGCTCTTTAGCATATGAAAAGATAACCTCACTCATAAAAGAAACGCTAATTAAAACTATCATGAACTGACTTTTTTTTAACCTATCGATTATGCAATAATCCAAAAAATCTGACAACACACTGAGCAAGAGAATGGGGAAATAGGCATTTCTAGACACTGATGTTAATAGGTGTAACCTCTGTGAAGGACAATTTTATGATATCCAGTTTACAAGTGTACATGCTCTTTGACCCAATACTTTTTGTTCTGGAAACTTAAACTATACATATACTAGTTTTTGAAACAATAATATGTATTCAACATAATACTGTTAAATGAAAAAAAAAGCAAATTACAGGACAGTGCACTATGGAACCATTTATATAAAAACACACATTTATACAAGAAATATATTTTTGCTTATATTTGTATGGAATTCCTCTGGAGAAGTATACACAAGAAGCAGATTAGTTTGGTTGACTGTAGGGAGGAGGACTGTGTGGCTGATGTAAACAGGTAGGTAGTAGGAAGACTGAAAAGGGTCTACTTAAAAAATTTGGGATGTATTTTAAAAGTAAATTATGGGCGAAGTGTAGTGGCTCATGCTGTAATCCCAGCATTTGGCTCACAGTTTACTTTATGGGAGGCCCAGGTGGGAGAATCACTTGAGGCCAGGAGTTCAAGATGAGCCTGGGCAACATAGTAAGACCCCGTCTCTACAAAAAACAAAAAAATTAGCCGGCCATGGTGGCATGCTACACCTGTAGTCCCAGCTATTCTGGAGCCTGAGGCAACAGGATCACTTGAGCCCAAGAGTTCAAGGCTGCAGTGAATATGATCATGCTGCCACACTCCAGCCTGGGCAACAGAGAAAGACCCTGTCTCAAAACAAATGTTAAGTAAATTATAATAAAATTTTAAAAATTCAAAGGACTCCAAAATTTAGAACTAATAAGAGAGTTTAGTAAAGTTACAGGATACATCAGTAGTGTTCTATACATTAGCAGTAGCGAATTTGAAAACAAGAGGAAAAAAGGGAGAGATTTGTTAAAGGACAGAAAATTACAGTGAGATAAGAGGAATAAATTCTAGTATTCTATAGCACTGTAGGATGACTATAGTTAATAGTAATATGGTATATAGTTTTAAATCACTAGAAGGAGGATATTAAATGCTCCCAACACACAGAAACAATAAATGTTTGAGATGATGGATATGCTAATTACCCTGAACTGACTGCTATACTTCATATGTATTGAAACATCACTGTGTACCCTATGAATATGTAAAATCAAAATTTTTGAATTAAAAAATAAAATTAGGCAGGCACAGTGGCTCACGCCTATAATCCTAGCATTCTGGTAGGCTGAGATGGGAGGATCACTTGAGCCCAGGAGTTTGAGACCAGCCTGGGCAACACTGTGAGACCCCATCTCTATAAAAAATAAAATTAAAATACAAAAAAATCCCATTTAAAATACCAACAACAACAAAATTAAGTGGTACCTATGCCATAAACAAAATTATAAAAATACTTAAAAATACAAAGAAAAGAGAGACACAGAGAGCTGTACTATATTTATGGATGTTAAGATTCATAATCATCAATGCATGAATGGATAAAGAAAATGTGGTATATATACAGGATGGAATACTATTCAACCTTTAAAAAGAAGGAAATTCTGGCATTTGTGACAACATGAATGAACCTGGAGGGCATTCTGCCAAGTGAAATAAGCCAGACACAGAAAGACAAATGCTGTATGAGCTCACTAACATGTGGAATCGAAAACAATCGAACTCATAGAAGCAGAGAGTAGAATGGTGGTTTCTAGGGGCTGGGGGTGGGAGAAGGTGGAAGGGAAAGCCAGGAGATGTTGGTCAAAGAGTAGAAAATTTCACTTAGACAGGTGGAATAATTTCAGAAGATCTATGGTACAGCATGGTGACTATAGTTAATAACAATTTATTGTATACTTGAAAATTGCTGAGAGTAGATTTTAAGTGCTCTCACCATAAATAAATGATAAGCATGTGAGGTAATGCATATATTTATTAGCTTGATTTAGCTATTCCACAATGTGTACATATTTCAAAACATCATGTTGTATACCGTAAGTATATATTAATACAATTTTTATTTGCCGATTAAAAATAATTTTTAGGCCAAGTGCAGTGGCTCACACCTGTAATCCCAGCACTTTGGGTAGCCAAGGTGGGAGGAAAACTTGAAGCTGGGAGTTCAAGACCAGCCTGCACAACATAACAAGACCTCATGTCTACGAAAAATAAAAAAGATTAGCTGGGCATGGTGGCATGTGCCTGTGGTCCCAGCTACTTGGGAGGCTGAGGTGGGAGGACTGCTTGAGCCCAGGAATTCGAGGCTACAGTGAGCTGTGATTGCGCCACCACACTCCAGCCTGGGCAACAGAGTGAGGCTCTGTCTCAAATAATAATAATAATAATAATAACAATTTAAAAGATTCATAATCCCAAATATGCCAATTCCCATAATTTAATCAATAAATAAAATGTCATTCCCACCAAAATCCCAACAACATTTCTCATACTTTATAAGAGAATGCAAAGAGGTACAGCAGGGGTGTCCAATCTTTTGGCTTCCCTGGCACATTGGAAGAATTGTCTTGGGCCACACATAAAATACACTAACACTAACGACAGCTGATGAGCTAAAAAAAAAAAAATTGCAAAAAAATCTCATAATGTTTTAAGAAAGTTTACAAACTTGTGTTGGGCCGCATTCAAAGCTGTCCTGGGCTGCGGCTTGGACAAGCTTGATATACTGTGTACGATGAGGAATGGGCAACAATAGTTAAGATAATTTTGAAGAAAATGCTGTGAAGACTAGCACAATGTGTGAGGACTAGCCCCACCAGGTATCAGGAGGTACGATGGAAGCCATGGAAGTTAAGACAGAATATCACTGATGCAAATGTAGAAAATGATGCCACTGGAGAAGAATGGAGAGCCCAGAACCAAACCCGTGCGTTGTAAAACTTGATCTTTGTAGCTAGGTCTCAGTTGGCTATTTTGAATGTCTCAACTGCAGCATTTTCACTTTGTACCAGTGCTTGACTTAGGTATCGGCAAATGATCTACTTACGTATCATCATCATCAGACCTTGGTTCTAGTTGTTCCTCATCTACTTCCATGCCAGAGACCATTTCTACCTTCCCTTCATCTTCTTCTTTGGGTAGCCATTGTTTTAATGTTCCCATTGCTAAAGAAATGACAGAGAAAGATATGAAAGCATCCCAGCCTATATACCCAATGAGGGGCATATACCAAAAACCTGATAGTGAACATCAACATAATGGTAAACCTTTTAGCCATTTCCATCAAAACAGAGAATAAGAAAGGGATGATAACACAACCAGACAAGAAAAAGTGACAGGAATAAGATCAGAGAGGAAGAGATAAAACACCCCCACTTTTGGGGTAGATGCTTTCATTGTATTAGAAAAATTAAGAAAATCTTTGTGTAAAAAAAAGATGTACCACAGTTTCTATAACCTGAGTCCCCCACCATGGTTAGGCTTCATCGTGAATGCCTGTGGGGAAAACCCAAGGCACACACACATCTTCATCTTTTTTTTTTGGCAGTTTTTTTTTTTACTTAAAATGTGCTTTTTTTTTTCCTCTTGGGAAAAGGACTAGACTGAAGATAGCACAATATTTCATTTCTTTTTTTCTTTTTTTTGAGACAGAGTCTGGCTTTGTCACCCAGGCTGGATCTTGGCTCACTGCAACCTCCGCCTCCCAGGTTCAAGAGATTCTCCTGCCTAAGCCTCCTGAGTAGCTGGGATTACAGGCACATGCCACCATGCCTGGCTAATTTTGGTATTTTTAGTAGAGATGGGGTTTCACCATGTTGGTAAGGCTGATCAATATTTCATTTCTTTATAGCAATGCAGCACCCCCTCAACTACTCTAAGATTCTACAATTATAAGATGTGCTTTTATTTCATATATCAGTCACAAATAAAATGTTCCCAATGAAATCACATGTTTTCTTAGCCTTTAGAATTTATATTCCCTAAATATAAATCATTGATTTATATTTTATAAATATAAATTAGTATAAGAATGCTTTTAGACTCTTCTCAGTATACATTCTTAATCCAATATCACTCTTGCACATTCATAAGAAAAATATAAGTGAAATAAACTGGATACAATATAACTAAAATTCTTCATATCCAGTCTAACTCCTCCTATGAATTACTTTTTTTGGACATATCAAACTTTTTTGGATCCTGATTCAAACAAAAACACCATAATGAAACAATTCATGAGACAATCAGGGACGCTTGAATTACTTTTTGAGTCCCTGATGTCCATTTTAAATTTAAATTTTATTTTATTTTTTCTGTATCTGAACTGTTTTCACTCACAACACTTCTGACACTAAATATGTACAGATTTTTTCCCCCATGATACAGGAGATAAAAAGAAATTATTTAGACTGATAGAAAGGGCAACAGAGTCTTCAGCAGAATTTCTCTTTTAACAAAAAGCAGCCCCCAAATCATTTCTTTTCTAACAAAGAGCAGCCTGAAAAACTGAGCTGCAGACATAGATAAGCAAGTTGGAAGCTTGCATGGTGGGTGAATGCTGGCAGTTGTGCCAGTGGAAAAGGGCTACCTTAAAGCCACATATGTTCAACATGGAGGCTCCATCTTCCCTTTTGTCACCACATGTACAGTGAAAAACCAGGCAATATGGCACCAGCCAGGTAGAGAACCCATCTGCATAATACAAGATTAGGGTAGGGTGACCAGCTTCTTCAAGTGCTATGCAAATGGCACACCTGGTTCAACTAATCTTTCATGCCCTATGTAAATCAGACACCGCCCCCTCAAACTCATCTATAAAATACATTTCATGGTGGAAGCAGCAACCCATGTTCTCCAGGACCCCTATCTCTAGCAGAGAGCTTTTCTCTTTCTTTCACCTAGTAAACTTCTGCTTTTAACCTCACTCTGGGGTCTGTCCGCGTCCTAGTTTTCCATGGCCGTGAGACAATGAATCTTGGGTATTTATCCCAGACAACAATGCTGCTTCACTCACATCAACCAATTCTCTGACACCAACTGGGTGTCCTACAATTCAATTCAATTCCAGCACTAACTACCCAGAACTCCAAGGGTTAAAGGTTAAAGAAGGGCTCAGTCTCAGAAGACTGTTCTCACTCCAGAGGCCAGTCTCAAGTAGCAAGTCTCCAAGTTACCCCACTTCTGTCTGCATTGGCTACATGATCGGGGATTTTCACAACTCCTCCTCAGGTTAATAGTCTACTAGGATGGTTCTCAGAACCCTAGAAAATACTATCACTGGTTTATTATTAAAAATACAAATGAAAAGCCAGATGCAAACGTACATTGGGTGAAGGGTCCAAAGCACAGGGGCTTCTGTCCCTGTGGAGTTTGTGGTATACCACCTTCCCACCACATGATGTGCACACCAACCCAGAAGCTCTCCAAACTCTGCCATATAGGGGTTTTTATAGAGGTTTCATTACATGGGAATGGTTGGTCAAATCATTGGCCATTGGTGATTGAACTCAGTCTCCAGCCCCTCTGTCCCCCTGGAGATAGGGGAAGGAGGCTGAAAGTTCCAATCTTAATCCTGCCTTGGTCTTTCTGATGACCAGCCCCCATCCTGAAGCTATCAAGGGGCCCCCAACCACCAGTCATCTCCTTGGCCTGCAAAAGACACTCTTACTACTTCAAAGATTCCAAGGGCTTTAGGAGCTGTGTCCTAGGAACCAGAAACAGAGACCAAATATGTATTTATTACATGGTAAAAAACAGATAACATAAATTTACCCTCTACATTTTTTTTTGAGACAGAGTCTCACTCTGTTGCCCAGGCTGGAGTGCAGTGGTGTGATCTCGGCTCACTGCAACCTCTGCCTCTCAGGTTCAAGTGATCCTCCTACCTCAGCCTCCCAAGTAGCTGAGGGTACAGGTGCACATCACCATGCCCAGCTAATTTTTGTATTTTTAGTGGAGACGGGGTTTCGCCATGTTGGCCAGGCTGGTCTCGAACTCCTGACCTCAGGTGATCGGCCCACCTTGGCCTCCCAAAGTGCTGGGATTACAGGCATGAGCCACCACGCCCAGCCTCTGCTTCCCTTTTAAATATAAGTTCCAGTTTCAGATCATTTCTTTGCTCACACATATGAGCATACATAGGCTGTTAGAAGCAGCCAGGCCACATCTTGAACACTTTGCTGCTTAGAAATTTCTTCCACCAGATACCCTAAATCATCTCTCTCAAGTTAACAGTTCCACAAATCCCTAGGGAAAGGGCACTATCCAACCTCTTTGCTAACGCATAACAAAAGTGACCTTTATTCCAGTGCCCAATAAGTTCCTCATTTCCATCTGAGACCTCCTCAGCCTGGACTTCATTGTCCATATCACCATCAGTGTTTTGGTCACAATTTAACAAGTCTCTAGGAAGTTCTAAACTTTCCCTCATCTTCCTGTATTCTTCCGAGCCCTCCAAACTGTTCCAACCTCTGCCTGTTACCCAGTTCCAAAGCTGCTTCCACATTTCCAGGTGTCTTTATAGCAATGCCCCATTCTCAGTACCAATTTTCTGTATTAGTCCAATTTCAAACTGCTAGAGCCTGGGTATTTTAAAGAGAGAATGGTTTCATTGGCTCTCAGTTCCACAGGTTGTGCAGAAAACATGATGCTGGCCATCTGCTTGGCTTCTGGGGCGGCCTCCAGAAACTTACAATCATGGCAGAAGGCAAAGGGCAAACAGGCATGTCTCGCATGACCAGAGCAAAAGGAAGGGGGTGGGGGTGCCACACAGTTTTAAACAACCAGATCTCATGAGAACTTTATCATGAGAACAGCACTAGGGGGATGGTGCTAAACCATGAGAAACCACCCCCATGATCCAATCACCTTCCACCAGGTCCCACCTCCAGCACTGGAGATTACATTTCAACATGAGATTTGGATGGAGACACAGATCCAAACCATATCAGAACCCTTGTACACTATGGGTAGGAATGTAAATTAGTATAACTACTACGGGGAACAGTTTGGAGGTTCCCAAACAAACTAAAAATAGAGCTACCATATGATTCAGCAGTCCCACTGATGGGTATATACTCAAAAGAAAGGAAAGCAGTATATCAAAGAGATAGCTGCACTCCTATGTTTGTTGCAGCACTATTTACAATAGCTAAGATTTTAAAGCAACCTAAGTGTCCATCAACCGATGAACGGATAAAGAAAATGTGGTGCATATACACAGTGGAGTACTATTCAACCATAAAAAAGAATGAGATCCAGTCATTTGCAACAACATGGATGGAACTGGAGATCATTGTATTAAGTGAAATAAGCCAGGCACAGAAAGACATACATCACATGTTCCCACTTATTTGTGGCACCTAAAAATCAAAACAATTGACCTCATGACATAGAGAATAGAATAGTTACCAGAGACTGGAAAGAGTAGTGGGGAAATAGGGGAGAGGTTAGGATGGTTAATGGGTACAAAAAAATAGAATAAATTAGACCTACTATTTGCTATCACAACAGGGTGACTATAGTTAATTAAAACTTAACTGTACATTTTAAAGTAACTTAAAGAGTATAACTGGATTGTCTGCAACTCAATGGATAAATTCTTGAGGGGACGGATACCTCATTCTTCATGATGTGCTTATTTCATATTGCATGCCTGTATCAAAACGTACCCCATAAATATATACATCTACTATGTACCCACACAATTTTTTAAAAATAAAAAGTCCTGTCAGGTGCTTCAGGTGAGTTCTCCTGAATTCAGCCCTCCTACTCTGGTTGAAAGTCTAGACTTTATTTGGGATACTTTTCAAATTCTCTCTTAGTGAGGGCTTTGGTCTCTGTCTTTTGGACAGGAGATTCAGGTAAAGAGCTCTGCAGAAAATTGCCTTTTTTCTTCCTCTGTTTCACAGCAGAAGGTTGGGGTCAAGGTTTTTCATCTCTGCCTGAAGAGATAAAGTTTGAATCAAAGGATTGGCAGTGTGGCACCAGTGGTCTCTTTTTACATAGTGTGCTTTTAAGATTGCAGCTGTTTTCTATTGTTTGAGATTGTGGGTTGGTTTTTCATTTGTGACCAATTCCAGTTAGTAAAACACCAGCTGGACTTATGTATAACATTTATGGGGTGTCCTCTTGTAAATATCTAGGAAACAGAACCCACCTAACCCAGGATGGTCAAAAGCAGCAGCAGCCAAAATGAGATCCTTTCAAATGTCTAAATTAATTCATTTTGTGTGCACAATTGGGAAAAAAAGAGCCAGTTTCAGAACCAGACAAACTAAATGGGACACCTATTTTATTTTTGTCCTGGTTGAAATCCAATAAGAGATTTGGAAAGTTTTGTTTTTATTTGTTTGGTTGGGGTTTTTTTTGAGATGGAGTCTCGTTCTGTCGCCCAGACTGAAGTGCAGTGGCGTAATCTCGGCTCACTGCAACCTCTGTCTCCCGGGTTCAAGCAATTCTCCTGCCTCAGCCTCCTGAGTAGCTGGGATTACAAGCATGGGCCACCACGCCTGGCTAATTTTTGTATTTTTAGTAGAGACGGGGTTTCACCATGTTGGTCAGGCTGGTCTCGAACTCCTGACCTCCTGATCCACCTGCCTCGGCCTCCCAAAGTGCTGGGATTACAGGTGTGAGCCACCGTGCCCAGCCCTAGTGTTCGTTTTTTAATCATACCACAAAGAATTATAAGGCAGAGGCTTTTTTTTTTTTTTTAGAACTCTGTGGTCAGAAGTCAGGTTAATTAAAAGTTTAATATTTAGGCTATAAACATTTTTTAAAGGCCTTTTCTGCTTTTTCTTCTTTTGGATGCTGTTTCCAGAATTTTTTTTTCAGTTGCTTCCTATCTTTTTGGCATGACTTCTGCTGAGAAAAATGTACAACTTCTCACTGGCCTTTTAGTTAGGTTAAAAACCTCCCCAAATTGGCTCCTATATGACTTGTTCTTCTATTTCCTTCCACTTCTGCTCCTCCTTCCTTTTGCCATTTTCAATAACACGTGAAGGAATCTGCAGGAGACTTCTAATGACTCTAAGACCCCTCGAGGAATGCAGAAAAGGTGCCACTCATCCCTCCTTAGGTTGGTCTGTTTTCCTAGTGGAGTACAAAGAGTCATGGGCAGGTTCCTCTCAGATCTAAAGCTCTACTGTCTTTTGCAGGAAGTTACTTGATCAATCTGACTTTGGGGTACCAGGGATTACATTGTACTGTGAGAGATAATTGATTTTTGTGTGTGCAATGGCTGACAAGTCACTGATAAAAGTTGTAGTTTTGGAAGTGGCTGACAGCGGCTGCAGTTGTGAAAGGAAAATAAATCTCGGGACCGATTTATCACTAAGGCAAGAGAAAAGCTGAAAACTACGTCAGGCAAACCTGCCTCCCATTTTATTCCTAAATAAGATAGCTACAATTATAAAAAAGCTACATACCTCCCTCACAATTTGCCCATAAGGAAGTTCCTTGGAGGCCTCAGGATCTTTACCCTAAAACAATTCTGTTGAATTTCACCCTGGCAATGTAAACTGATAGCTGATCTTCACAGGTGCAGGACAGAAAGTCATCCCTCTGCTCACCTGAGACAAATCATATCTGATTGCTTCTGCCCTATTGTTTATGTAAAAATGCAGATTCACTGAGCCAGACTAAATTGTGTATTCAGTGAAAGGCTGATCAAGGACTCAAAAGAAAAGAATGCAAACTTTTGTCTCTTATCTACCTATGACCTGGAAGCCCTCCCCCCGACCCCGACCCCGCCCTGCTTCAAGTCGCCCCTCTTTTCTGGACCAAACCAATGTACAATTTACACATAGTGATTGATGTCTCATATCTCCCTAAAATGTATAAAAGCAAACTGTACCCTAATCACCTTGGACACATGTCGTCAGGACCTCCTGAGGCTGTGTCACAGACGCATCTGTAACCTTGGCAAAATAAACTTTCTAAATTGAGACCTATCTCAGATATTTTGGGTACACATAGTGAATGGTTGTTACTAGATGGGGCTACTTACTTCTTTGTGCATTTAGATTAAAAGACAGGTTTGAACACTTGGAAGTTATGGGAACACTCACCACCAAGGTATAAGACTCCTATTGGGGACGGGCTGCTCACAGAGTAGCTTGACTGGCATTAGGTTACCCACCAGCCTCAGGGGAACGTATTTGCAGCAAGGAGCACAGTCTCATGGTGTTTCCCTCTTTGTGGGGGACCCAGGATTCAATATAGAAGTGAGATCCTTGATTTTGAAAGATTTAGATGCACTGCCTTCCAGTTTTGCCTGCTTTTCACATATTAAATATTAGGCCCTGTTTTAAAACTCTTTGTAAAAAAAAAGATTTATATCTATAAAGGAAATCTTCATTTGTAAGGCCTCCCTCTACACCCAAGCTACCATAAATTTTTAAGATGGGAAAGGCATTGGTTTAAAGTTCACATAACAAACCTTACCTTTGTTCCAGACACCTTTCCTGGCAATCTTGTCTTGACTAAACCTTGACTGTGCCCTTTTTTTTCCAGCAAACAATAGTGTTTAGATCTAAGTTCTGTGCCCTTAAGAGTCACCCTTTCAGAAGTACAAATTTAGGGTTGGCTTGCTAACAATTGTTTAGGGCAATAGAACAGGTAATCAAGAGACTGATAGTCTAAAGTTGGAGGACATGGTGGCTCAGGCCGGGTGCGGTGGCTCACGCCTGTAATCCCAGCACTTTGGGAGGCTGAGGCAGATGGATCACTTGAGGTCAGGAGTTCAAAACCAGCCTGGCCAACACGATGAAACCCTGTCTGTACTAAAAATACAAAAATTAGCTGGGCTCAGTGGCACGCGCCTGTAATCCCAGCTGCTCCAGAGGCTGAGGCAGGAGAATCGCTTGAACCTGGGAGGTAGAGGGTGCAGTGAGCCGAAACTCCAACCTGGGTAACAAAGTGAGACTCCGTCTCAAAAAATAAATAAATAAATAAAATAAAAAATAAAGTTGCAGGAAAAATTATTTGAAAACTGGCAAATGAAAGCCTTATGAAGCTATAAAACCTGCTTCTGTGTGTATATGTATCACGCGTATGTGATTTTGTAACTGAGTGCCCTATTTTTAATTTTTTTTTCCTCCTGCAGCCCTCTGTATTAACTTGTTAGTAATGAAATAAAAATCTTGACTTTCTTTCCACCAAGCACTCCCTTGCATTGCTGGCTTATCTAATTATGTTTGCTTAGAAGTTCCAGAGATTGAATCTTGAGACAATCCAGATGCCTATGCAATTCTCCCCAACCAGGAACTTCAAGGCTGCAGCTAATTTACAACCCAGACAAGCCCGAGATGGTACCAGCCCAATTCACCAGATGGCGCAATAACTCAAGATAAGTCATCGGAACAAGTCACGTAGACTTGCACCATCTCGCCCCACATGCCCTCCATACCAAACTTCCTTTTCTTAAGCCCTAGCATTTTGCCTGAGAATTCCGAAGTGGTTTTATTAAGGCAGGAGCCTGAACCATCTCCCCACTGCTAGCGCTGAAAAATAAAGGCACTTTCCTTCTACTGCACCTTGTCCTTGTTATTCAATTTTGCAAGCGGAGGGCAGCTGAACCTGTTTTGTTGATATTTCACTACCAAAATATATGAAAGAGCTATAGTTAATTGGCTTAAAGAAAAAGTAAGTGCTTAAATGAAATATTTTATCAGAAAAGTAGAAATGCACTCAAATGCCTTTTAATTCTTGTAACTTGGGTAAATTTTTGGTAAATAAGACTAGTTTGTTGGTTTAATGAAAGCAGCAGTGTCATTTGATCAGCAAAATGTCCATGTATTAACCTTAGGGCTTTTGCTTTGGTGGTGACTGCCTAACATTCACGAACTGTAGAAATGATTAATAAAGAAATAAGATGATGGCTAGATTTGTCCAAAGTTTCCTGAAAATTTCCAAACATAGTTGTTATGAAGGAATAAATAAATGTAATGAAATAAGAGGTTTTTGTTTGTTTGTTTAGAGTTGGAGTCTCACTCTGTCACACTAACTGGAGTGCAGTGGCATGATCATGGCTCATGGCAGCCTCGAACTCCGGGGCTCAAGTGACCTCCTGCCTCAGCCTCCCAAAGGGCTGGGATTACAGACATGAGCCTGACCAGGTAGAAGTTTTAATAATAATTAGGTTTTCTAATGTGTTTACTTAAAAAAGGTTTTTCAAATCCTTTTGGTAACTTTTTCTCCTCAAGTTTTGCTAAGCTAAATTATAGGTATTCATTATCTAGATCATCTCCAAATAACATATAATGCTAAGATATTAATGACTAATTATGAGTTTATAATCTTAAACTTTTAGTTTCGTACTTCAGAGAAACAAAGATACTTAGATGTGTTAATAAAATGTCCTGTTCCACATAAAAAAATTCCATTAGAAAGCCTCTTTCAAAATATTATAAAATGTGTATTCATTAACTGTTGGGACTCAACTGACAGTTAAAAATTACTATGTTTTTGTAGTGGTAATTAACATTGTAAACTTTTTTTTTTTTTTTTGAGACAAAGTCCCACTCTTGTCCCCCAGGCTGGAGCGCAATGGCGCCATCTTAGCTCACTGCAACCTCCGCCTCCCGGGTTCAAGCGTTTCTCCTGCCTCAACCTCCCAAGTAGCTGGGATTACAGGCGACTGCCACCATGCCCAGCTAATTTTTGTATTTTTAGTAGAGACGAGGTTTGGCCAGGCTGGTCTCAAACTCCTGACCTCAGGTGATCCGCCTGCCTCAGCCTCCCAAAGTGCTGGGATTACAGGCATAAGCAACCGCGCCCAGCCTAACTTTGTAAACATTTATCAGCCTCCAAGAATATCTAGTACCTTAGTTTTTCTACTTGTTGTTCAACCTCACTTCACCACAATACCAGGTCCCAGACCTCACACTCGTGCAGATGCTCCTGGGATCCCTGCTTGCCTGCAGTAGCTTTTCTTGTAGCACTTCACACTTGAATACCTGATATAAGACCAAACCCTCATTATGATGTGATTTCCCTGAAACTTTATTAATAATTTTTAGAGACAAGTTCTTGCTCTGTCAGCCAGGCTGGAGAGCAGTGATCATAGTTCACAGCATCCTCTAACTCCTAGCCTCAAGAGATCCTCCTGCCTTGGCCTCCCAAAGTCCTGGAATTATAGGTGTGAGCCATTACACCCAGGCCCCTCAAATTTTAGAAAATGATGGTTGGCTTCCCTTAAAGCAGTGGTCCCCAACCTTTTTGGCACCAGGGACCAGTTTCATGGAAGACAATTTTTCCATGGGGGCAGGGAAGGGGGGTGGTTTCGGGGACCTCAGATCATCAGGCATTAGATTCTCATAAGGAGCACACAGCATAGATCTCTCACATGCACAGTTCACAATACAGTTCATGCTCCCATGGGAACTGAATGCAGCTGCTGATCTGACAGGAGGCAAAGCTCACCTGCCTGCCACTCACCTCCTGCTGTGTGGCCTGGTTCCTAACAGGCCACAGACTGGTACTGGTCTGCGAGGGTTGGGGACTCCTGCCTTAAAGTAAACAAAAGCAGAATCTTGCTAAAAATTGGAGGAAAAAACAAATGATATTATGTTGTATTTTTATTGTCCATGAGATAGTAATTTGAGTCCATTGAATAGCTGTCAGAAATAAACTGACTCAGGTAGAGCAAAACAATACTGGATCATCAGCTACAAAGCCACTAGCCCTACTTAAACTTTTCACCAGTCGTCAGCTGATTGCATTAAAGAAAATTACACCACTCTCCAGGAAAGCTCATGTCTTTTGTTAGTAGCATTTGGAATAGGATTGGACAAAGCAAATCAGCTTCTGAAAAGGCTAGACACCCTCCCAATTCTCTCTCCCAGCTGAAGGTATTTTTATCCCCTTTCGGCATTTGCAAATCTTGACAAAATTCCTCTGGGGACTGGCTATGTTGTTAAAAATAAACTACATACCAAATTCTCCTTCATCAGCAGAAAATGAGCTACTCGTTAGATGTGCTGCTGCCAAAACACTCATTAAAGTTCCTGGAGCTTCATGCCGCCACTGTTTCCTGTTTTCTGGAATGCCTTCAATCACAATAACTTGGCCATCTGAAGAGGAAAGTGTTATTAAAAATAAAAATGCTTCTTCACTTGCATTTCTATAAGATCAAAGAATGTTAAAACCTTGGAAGTAACCTAATCCCACCTCTCATTTTATTAATAAGGAAGCCGAGATATAGAAAAGTTTAGTGACTTCTTGTCACATAGCTGAAGAGGGGAAGAGTCATCCATTGCTTTGTAAACTGGCTTTTTTGGTGTGATAAAAATTTTTATTCTATTTGCCTATTTTAAATTGATTTATAACTTAATAAGACAATTGGGGGGAACTCAATTTATACACATAATTGCTCACTTCAGTGATATACTTACATATTTCAACTTACAGCACATGTACAAATTTTAGCTCCCTCTCAGCCCATGTTATCAAGAACATAGGAAATAAGTAATAAAAATCTTTAACACTTGTGAAGATAACATCCAGAGGTTGGAGGCTGCTATGGCCCTCTTCTTTTTTTTTTTTTTTTTTTTTTTTTGAGACACAGTCTCACTCTGTCAGCCACGAGTGTAGTAGCACGATCTTGGCTCACTGCAACCTCCGCCTCCCGGGTTCAAGCAATTCTCCTGCCTCAGCCTCCCGAGTAGCTGGGATTACAGGTGTGTGCCATCACACCCGGCTAATTTTTCTATTTTTAGTAGAGACAGGGTTTCACCATGTTGGCCAGGCTGATCTTGAACACCTGACCTCATGATCCACCCAACTCAGCCTCCCAAAGTGCTGGGATTACAGGCGTAAGCCACTGCACCCGGCCTGCTATGATCCTCTTCTAAGGAAAGGCTATGTGAGAGGTTCAAATGTAAACGAAGGAATTTAGGTAGAAAACATAATCATATCCTAAACACTCCTAACATTTAAATAGCACATTGGCTTCAAAGCAATTTATATGTATCTTTGAACTATTAACTCTCGAAATCTTGTAGAGATAGCTACTCTTTTAATTCTAATTTTACTGGTGGAAAAAAAAAAAGACCCTATGAAATCGCAAAAAAAGTTGAGCTGGCCTTGGAAGGTAAATCAAGTCAGCTGTCCTTCCTCACGCATTTTCCCTCACTCTGAGGAAGGTGGCATCCTGGATTTTTCCTCCTTTATATGTGCATGTCTAGAGTGGTCGTTTGTCCAGGACAATTAACAGGCAAGTCTCTTTAGGCATAGGGAGATACCAAACAACATATTTGAAAGTGTCTAATACAAGATCTATAGGGTGTATACTGAGAAGTAGACTATCACATCAGGATGAGCACTGGGCTGTACGGGTCCTTGGTCTTCCCTTCCTGACGACTGACGCTAAGCACAGACTCACCGTCAGGCCCTGTGGGGCAGGTGGAGGTGATGTCGGCCACTGCCATCATCTGCAGCAGAGTCTGAGGCGCTCCTCCATCCCACTGCCTCCTGTTTCCCACAGCAGCTACAGTCTGCGTGGAAAACCCTGGGTGTAAGAAAACAACTCATTAATTCGAAAGCAGTCAAAGTGTGACTAATTGCCCCAAACACTTCTTAGGAACTCAGAGGCAGTTTATCAGCAGGTATGTTCAAAACCAGAAAAATGACCACCCTTGTTCTAACAGATATAAGACTGAAACGACAAAAAGGTGTCAACACTGTTCTACTTTTATTCTTAGTGTTTGACTGACAAGCCAATATTGCTAAATGCTAAGGAAATATCAGTGACACATATGGACAAATTCCTTGAGGCATCTATGAGAACTTTCAATCTAGTCTTTTCTCACAGAAACAAAATCTTTTCCATTTTCTTAATTTAAAAAATAACTTGTTCTGTCTTTTTCCTTATTACTGTTTTCACTATAGAAAATCTGAAAATCAGGTAGGTAGAAGAAAAAAAAATCACCCATAATCTCACTGTCCAGAGACTATAATAATTTCAATTTTTCCCTTCTGCATATGGTTTTTGCTTTGTTTTGAAACAAAAAATTGGACCACATACTACATGTCCTCTCAGAGCTTGCTTTTTTCAATCAGCTACAGATCATATCCAGGTTATTAAGTATTCTTTTATACAGCTACTTTAAAGCAAACATAATATTCTGCTTTATGAATGTAATATAACTAATCATTTCCTGCCAGATTTTTAGGTTGCTAGTGATTTTTCACTATTAAAAATAATACCATTATATAATGACCTCATTTGTAAATTTTTGTGGACATTTATGATTATTTAAACTAGATACATTATTGAAAATGACAATTCTAGGGGTATTATTTGCTTTATTACAGCTTTTTGTTGTTAAAGTTGAATTATTACTAATTTATTCTGTGTTTTTTTTTCTATGTATTTTGAACAGATAGCTCTTCCCTGTTCAAAAAAAGTTACCTCGGCCGGGTGCGGTGGCTCACACCTGTAATCTCAGCACTTTGGGAGGCCAGGCAGGCAGATCATGTGGTTAAGAGATCAAAACCATCCTGGCCAACATGGTGAAACCCCGTCTCTATTAAAAATGTAAAAATTAGCTGGGCGTGGTGGCGGGCGCCTGTAGTCCCAGCTACTCGGGAGGCTGAGGCAGGATAATCGCTTGAACCCAGGAGGCAGAGGTTGCAGTGAGCCGAGATCACACCTTTGCACTCCAGCCTGGGTGACAGAGCAAGACGCCATCTCAAAAAAAAAAAAAAAATTACCTATATTCTTTTGTTTTATTTTATTTATTTTATTTCATTTTCTAATGTATAACTTTTTTACATATAAACTCTTTTTTTAAAAATTCATTTTGTTGTATCATATTATATAGGGTCTGATTTCACAATCTTCCCCAAACTGTTAACCAATTGACCCAGCAGCATTTATCTGAATAATCCTTTCTTTTCACGCTGACTTGTGATGTTACTTTTCATTTGTGCTGAATTATGATACATACTAGGATTTGTTTCTAACTTTCTCTTCTCACTGTTTTAACTATGTGGGTGCTACTATCATATTGTGTGAATGACTATAATTTCTGTAATATATTTTGACATTTGGAAAGGTAAGTACCACTTCACTGTTCTTTTTCAAAATTTTTGACCACTTAAGAAGCTCCAGGATTCTCCAACCTGCCGAGATCTCCCTATACCATTTAAAAAAAAAAATCCTACTGTGGTTTTGATTGAAATAGCCATAAATCCATATATTGAGGGAGGAGAAAGAAAGAATCAGTTAGGCAGGCAGTTAGGGCAGGTCCTCAGAATTCTTTCAAACAAAAGAACAGTCTGAAAAATCAAGCTGCAGACACAGATAAGGGAACTAGCACAGGAAGCTTGCCTAAAACATGCCCACAGCTGCACAGATAAGGGAGCAAAGCCCAACACAGAAATGCCTTTGTCCTTTGTGCAATCAGTGGGCCTCCAGCAAATAGTTCCTTCTCCTTTTGTAGGCATGTACATGGTGGGTCCCAGTGAGCACATTCCTTTCCATTTTGGGGCATACTTTGGACTGTGAGCCAAACCTCTGTGAACCATCACTCCAACACTCAGCTGGTTGTGGGCCAAGGCTCCAACTGGTCTTTACACCATGTCATTTTTTTTTTTTTTTTTTTGAGATGGAGTCTTGCTTGCTCTGTCACCCGGCTGGAGTGTGACTGGAGTGTGGTGGCACAATTTCGGCTCACTGCAACCTTCACCTCCCAGGTCCAAGTGATTCTTGTGCCTCAGCCTCCCAAGTAGCTGAGATTACAGGTGTGCACCACCACACCTGGCTAATTTTTGTATTTTTAGTAGAGATGGGCTTTAGCCATATTGGCCAGGCTAGTCTCGAACTCCTGGCCTCAAGAGATCTGCCCACCTCAGCCTCCCAAAGTGCTGGGATTACAGGCATGAACTACCATGCCTGGTCAACCATCATGTCATTTTCTGAGTGGTGCCTTTTCCAAAAACAACCCCCAGCCAGTCAGCATACTAGGAGAACAGGGTGGAGCTGCCAGAAATTCATGCCTTATGCAAGTGAAACACCCAGCCCTATCAGGTTCCTCATAAAAGCCTTTGTACTCAGCTGTGAAATGGCAACCCTCTTGGGTCCCCTCTCCACAGTGAAGAGCTTTCCTCTTTTGTTTATTAAACTTTCAGTCCAAACTCACCCTTAGTGTCCACCCTCCTTATTCTTTTGGTCATGAGACAAATAGTTCTGGGTAATAACTCAGACAACGATACCGCAATATTTATTTGGAAAAAATATTTCCAATATATAGCACCGTTATTTCTCTCCATTTATTCAAGTGGTCTGTAAATACCTCAGTAAGGTTTTATAGTTTTCTTTCTATATGCCGCTCAATTCTCGTAAAATTTATTCCTAAGTGGATGAATACACACACACACACACACACACACACACACACACTCATATATATTTGCTGTTATTACTATAAATGAGATCTGACAACCTACTGAGGAAAACATTTGCAATACATATTACAGGCAAAGGTTTGATTTAAATCAGTCTTATAAAGAAGAAAACAAACATGCCATTTTCAGTAGAAAAAAGGATGAAGGGCATGAGTACATAATTCATAACATAAATATGAAGGGTTGGCTGGGCGTAGTGGCTCATGCCTGTAATCCCAGCACTCTGGGAGGCTGAGGTGGGCAGATCACCTGAGATCAAGAGTTCAAATACCAGCCTGGCAAACATGGTGAAACCTCATCTCTACTAAAAATATTTTAAAAAATCAGCTAGGCGTGGTGATGCGCACCTATCCCAGCTACTCAGGGAGGCTGAGGCAGGAGAATCGCTTGAACCCAGGAGGCAGAGGTTACAGTGAGCCAAGATTGCGCCACTGCACTCCAGCCTGGGCGACAGAGGGAGACTCCATCTCAAAAAAAAAAAAAAAAAAGAAAAAAAAAGAGAAATATGAATGGTCAACAAACATGGAAAAATTCTTCAGCCTGAATAATAATTACAGGAATACAGGTTAAAATGAGAGACAATTTTCAGTATACTACTAATGAAGGGTTTTTTTTTTCTTTCATCTAAAAAACAGCCAACCCCCTCTGCTTTTCCCAGCAAACTGATGCAAAGATAACAGTTGAATTTACCCCTTACACAGTTGACTGCTTTCTCTGAGGCTATTAATGGCTCCTGAAAGGCCAAATCCCACTCACCTCATCTGGCCTTTCTCTTCCAGTTGATGCTGTCAATTCCTGCACCTCCTCCATGCCTGTCTCTCCTCCTTTGGCTTTACTCTCTCCTGATTCTCCAAAGTTTGTTTATATAGTGGTAGGGTTATGTCCTAAGCTCCATTTACTTCTCACTCCAGTCCTTCTGCATAGGTATTTTGACCATCACCAAGGTTAAAAAGCACGGATATGCTAAGGGCCACCAAGCTATATCTTTATCCCTGATATGCCCCAGGCCTTCAGTCTTATATAGAATCTGCAACTGATGCTCTATAGACCTAAATCTCAACATGTTCCAAATTTAGATCACTACCTTGTCTCTCCCGACCCCATTACCCTCCATGTGATGTATTTTTGGTTGATGAAAGCTTCATGCATTTGAATTAGAAAACTGGGAATATCCTTGAGCCCCTTCTCTTCCTCAGTTCCCACACTCAGTATCTATATTCCCTGCACCGCTCTGGCTCATGCACTTGGACTCTTCTCCTGCCTTCAGTCTTGCCCTCCATGCCATCCTTTGCTCTGCAGCCAGCATGATCCTTCTCAATCACAAAAATGATGGCATGCGAAGCCCTGGAGGAGTGCGGACCTCCCTGACTCTCCACCCAGCTCGCACTTCAACAGTGATTAACATTTCAGGCTCAGAAAACATGTTTTGTGCCTCTTTTGCTCATAACACTTCTGTGACATTGAGAACAGGGCCCAGATTTCATTCATCTTTGAGCTCCCTACCACCAAGCAGTCTTTGGCACAAAGGAGATCCTCAATAAGATGCCTGCTGAATGGAGATTTTTCCAGAAGGAAATGAGACAGAGAGTATTGCAGGAAGAGGAAGCTGAGCCAAGTCCGTTCTGTAAATACTGTAGGAGAAAATGGGCATTCCAGCAGGCTGTATGCATCCCATTTTCCATGGAAGGAAAGAGGCCGTGCTGGGATGAGAAAAGTGGGTCACAGCAGAATTAGGCCATGTAGTGTTAAATGTGGTAATATGTGGAATGGACCTTATTCTGCAGGTATTATCCAAAAAAAATCTGAGCAGAGTAATAATATGCCAAGATAACTTTAGTAACTGATATGGTTTGGCTGTGTCCCACCCAAGTCTCATCTTGAATTCCTGTGTGTTGTGGGGGGACCCAGTGGGAGGTGGTTGAATCATGGGGGCGGGTCTTTCCCATGCTGTTCTCGTGGTGAATGAGTCTCACGAGATAAGATGGTTTTTAAAAGAGAAGTTCCTCTGCGCAAGTTCTTTCTCTTTGCCTGCTGCCATCCATGTAAAATGTGACTTGCTTTTCCTTGCCTTCCACCATGATTGTGAGGCTTCCCCAGCCATGTGGAACTGTAAGTCCAATTAAACCTCTTTCTTTTGTAAATTGCTCAGTCTCAGGTATGTCTTTTCAGCAGCATGAAAATGGACTAATACAGTAACCATTTAGAGAATGAAGGGGAAATACTAGAGAAAAGGAGGTCACATAAGCAAATAAGGCAATACAGCGAGGGGAAGAAAAAGGGAAAATGAAAAGACAGCACTTAATTTAGGCACCTAGTATGTGCCAGGTCGTTTATACATCAAAACTCACTTTGGTCCTCACAATTACCCTGTGTGGTTATTCCTACTACTATTATCCCCTGTTCCTAAGGTGAAACTGAGATTCAGTGTTGGAATAACTTGTGAAAGAAAGGTCACATAACCAGAAGGTGGCAGCAACAACTGAGATTCAAACTCCCATCTGTCTCTGAAGCCTACACCACACTACTGAGAGATGACAGAGCCCTAAACTAGTAACAGAGGGAATGAAGGAAGAGGAAGACTCCAGAGACATCTCAGAATAGACACTATGCTGAGGGTGCACCCTGGTGACAGCACTGACTGTGAAGTTCTCATAAGATAAGTAAACAACAACAAGGGAGGGGTCCCAGGTTGGGGGTGGGGATGGGGGAACAACTGTTCTGAGAGATGACTCATCACAGACAAGCTGCTGGCACATCCTGTTCCCAAATACCTCATTCCTTCCACATGTAGCCCAAGCAGCAAAACCTTATCTGCACACCTTATCAGCATGTAGCTCCTCCAATATGACCCTATAAAACTTCCCTCTAGCCCCTGCCTCTTAGCAGACAGCCCCTTCTCTGCTGTGCTGCCCATTGCACTCTTGCAACGTATCTTTGTACTTTAATAAATCTGCCTTTCTTTACTTACAGTTGTGTTGATAAATTCTTTTACTGCCCACAACACTGGCCCCGCCAGTTGCATCTGTGACACTGACCAAAATAAAGGGTCACTGGGAAGGAAGAGCACAGAAGAGCTTGACTTTACACAGCTGAGTTTCAGATACTGGCAACACTTGTCCATGGAGCTTCCCAGAAGATAATGAGAAAGACTGGTAAGTCTGGAGCTCCTGGGAGAAGCCAAAGCTGCAAGACGGAGTGGGTATGGAGCAGGAGAGGAGGGCTGGATCTCAGGGAGTGTGGCCACTGCATGGGTGGCAGGAGAATAACAAGTGTGTTTCTGCCTTGCTTAGAGAGAGCAGAAAGGGGTCAAGTAACAGTGGAGCCGAGGCAGATGCATGGGGACAGAGTTCAAAATGGGTTGCTAATAAAACAGTTCCTTTCCATTTACAACTTTCAAGAAACACATACCTGCTTCTGGGCAGTGAAGTTTTTCAAATGCTTTGTCTGTATAATCTCCATGCTCCTTTACACATTCATATTCCTTAAACTTCATGCCATCCTCAAAGGTCAAAGTTTCATTTAGTACATCCATTGCCTAAATCAATTCCACAGTATTTCATGATAAATTAGCCATATTTTGAAAGAAAGAAAAACCATATTTTTGTGTTCCTAGTAAAACTAATTAGCAAGGTATATAGTAAATATTCAACAAATGTTTACTAAACAAATAAATCCATAGAGTTTTAAAACTAGAGCTATGTTAGATAAAAACAGAAATGTTTTCATTTCTTCTCCATGTTAACAGTGTCAAGCACTGGTCATAAGGCAACTTAATTTTATCTAGACTTTCTGACTTCAATATTATTCCACTTCAGTTCCATTCTACAGTGCTCTCAAGCTTTTCTCATTCATGCCCTGTTTTAAGTGTACAACATTCTTAACCAGCTCCCTAAATCTGCTCGTAGTATTTTGTAGTCAATACCAAAATGACCACTTCTGTTTCAAGCAGATCAAAGCAAAGAATAAGAAAGAGTGGCAGTTAAAACTTTTGGGACTCCATTCTTTCATTTCAGCAGGGCAACATCAGCACCTCACTTCACAGAAGCTCTGTAAGAGTACCACTTCTCAAGTTCCCACTCAGAAGCAGGTCCCCAGATCTGCTGCACTCTGATGTCTCAGCTCTGGAGCATTTAGGAATGTATGGTTGAACAGAGGTGAATGCTAACTATCACCACTCTAATGAAGTCTTTATGTAGCAAATGCTCATAAAAATAAGAAATGCTAACATGAAAATGTTTTAAGCTAATAAAGAACATTAAATAAAAACACTGAGCATCAGGTATAATTATTCACACTTATATTGACTTAAAAGGTGAATTCAGAAAAGGTAAAATGGAAAAATAAACCAGTTAATTTTGACATTTGTTATAGGTCTGATAAAACCACGATAAAAAAAGATTTTAAAATCAACTAATAAAATGAAATTTGGATTTGCTCTATTGGATTTACTGTATTTACTCCTTGCTGTGGCAAGGAGAGCCCAAATGCATAAATGAGATTTACTCAAAGTTATCAATAACTAATTAAGACGTAAAATAAATGTGCCTGGTTTCAGGGTACCTGTTCAATTTTTTAGGTCAGTATATTAGTTGTTGACAATGTATCAGGTCTTCTATTTTAATTTGGCTATGATAAAAATTAATATTATGAGTAAAATAGCTCTTTTAAAGAAAAGTAAATTAAAATGTAATAATTTATCTAAAGAAATAACACCAATAAAATAAAATGGGAGAATAAAAAGTATTTGGAGGACTCATTTTAACACCAAACATTTTTCTTTCCCTTTTTTTTTTTTTTTTTGAGATGGTGTCTCACTCTATCGCCCAGGCTCGAGTGCAGTACGGCGATCTCAGCTCACTGCAACCTCCGCCTCCTGGGTTCAAGTGATTCTCCTGCCTCAGCCTCCTAAGTAGCTGAGACTACAGGTGGGTGACACCACGCCCAGCTAATTTTTTGTATTTTCAGTAGAGACGGGGTTTCACCATGTTAGCCAGGATGGTCTCAATCTCCTGACTTCATGATCTGCTCGTCTCAGCCTCCCAAAGTGCTGGGATTATAGCTGTGAGCCACTGTTCCCTGGCCTTGAGCACCAAACATTTTTCTAGAAATACTTTTTAAAATTCTAGGCATCCAAATAAGAAAAGAAGAAGTCAAACCATCTCTTCACGCATATGATACTATAGGTTGAAAACCCAAAGACTCCACCCAAAGGTTCCTGGAACTGATGAACAACTTCAGCAAAGTTTCAGGATACAATATCGAAGTACAATAATCAATAGCATTCCTATACACCAATAACATTCAAGCAGAGAGCCAAATCAAGAATGTAATCGCATTTACAGTGGCCACCAAAAAATAAAATAAAATACCTAGGAGTACATCTAACCAAGGAGGTGAAAGATCTCTACAAGAAGAACTACACAACACAGAAAGAAATCATAGATGACACAAACAAATGGAAAAACATGCCACACTCATGGATTGGAATAATCAATATCATTAAAATGGCCATACTGCCCAAAGTAATCTATAGATTCAACACTATTCCTGTCAAACTACCAATGTCACTTTTCACAGGATTGGAGGAAAAAAAAAAACTATTCTAAAATTCATATGTAAACAAAAAAGAGCGCAAATAGCCAAAGTAATTCTAAGCAAAAAGAACAAAGCCAGAGTCATCATATTACCCAACTTCAAACTATACCATAAGACTACAGTAATCAAAACAGTATGGTACTGGTTCAAAAACAAACACATAAACCAAGGAACAGAATAGAGAACACAGAAATAAAGCCACTCATCTACAGCCATCTAATCTTTGACAAAATCGACAAAAATAAGCAATGGGGAAAGGAGTTCCTATCCAATAAATGGTGCTGGGATAGCTGGTTAGCTATATGCAGAAGAATGAAACTGGACCCCTACCTTTCACTGTATACAAAAATCAGCTAAAGACGACTTAATGATTTAAAAGTAAGACCTCAAACTATAAGAATCCTAAAAGAAAACCTAGGAAACACCATTCTGAACATGGGCCTTGGGAAAGAATTTGTGATTAAGTCCTCAAAAGCAATTGCAACAAAAACAAAATTGACAAGTGGAACCTAATTAAACTAAGGAGCTTCTGCACAGCAAAAGAAACTATCAACAGAGTAAACAGACAACCTATAGAATAGAAGAAAATATTTGCAAACTATGCATCCAACAAAGGTCTAATATCCAGACTCTATAAGGAACTTAACTGAACAAGAAAAAACAAATAACCCAAATTTTAAAGTGGACAAAAGATAGAAAGAGACACTTCTCAAAAGAAGACATACAAGCAGCCAACAAACATATAAAAGAATACTCATCATCACTAATTATCAGAGAAATACAAGTCAAAACCACAATGAGACACCATCTCACACGAGTCAGAATGGCTATTACTAAAAAGTCAAAAAACAAATATTGGCGAGGGTGCAGAGAAAAGGGAATGCTTATGTAGTGTTGGCGGAAATGTAATGTAAATTAGTTCAACCACTGTAGAAAGCAGTTTGGATATTTCTCAAAGAACTTAAAACAGAACTACTGTTCAACCCAGCAATCCCATTACTGGGTATATATCCAAAAGAAAACAAACCATTCTACCAAAAAGACACATAGGTACTCACATGTTCATCCCAGCACTATTCACAATAGCAAAGTCATGGAATCAACCTAGGTGCCCATCAGTGGTGGTCTGGATAAAGAAAATGTGGTACATATATACCATGGAATACTATGCAGCCATAAAAAAGAATGAAATCATGTCCATGCAACATGGATGCAGCTGGAGGCTACTATCCTAAGCAAATTACATAGGGATAGAAAACCAATTACATAGGGATAGAAAACCAAATTCTGCATGTTCTCACTTATAAGTGGGAGCTAAACATTGGGTACTCATGGACATAAAGACAGCAACAACAGATGCTGGGAGCTACTACAGTGGGGGTAAGAAAGGAGGGAAGCAAGGCTTGAAAAACTAACTACTGGGTATTATGCTCAGTACCTGGGTGACGGGATCATTTATATCCCAAACCTCAACATCACACAACATATCCAGGTAACAAACCTGCACATGTACCACCTGAATCTAAAATAAAAGTTGAAAAAAATTATCCCTACAGCCTGTGAAATAATTTCATGAAACATGCTATTAAGATATATGCATTTTCTGATACCTACTAATGGAAATTTAGACTTAATGGCATACCTCTTCCTCTTGGAGGATGTTTTCATCAGAAATACATTTGTCTAAATTAATTTCAAACTTTACCCCCTTCTAGGAGAAAGCAAAAAAAAAAAAGTTTAGCAATTCAGTAAAAGCCTTAAAATTACAACTCCCTAGGTCAATTTTGTTTGACATTATAGATTCTTAAAACCATTGGTCTCATATCACAAAATAGAGCAATTCTATAAAATACTAGGAGGAAAATCACGCAGGCAACCGAGATCACAAGGTGGCTCCCCAGCCAGCTATTTAATATGGAACCCAAAGACAAAAGTATTTCTTACCTTAGCTTTATATTTCTGTTCTGGATTTTTACTTCCCTTTGTGTTCTGAAGCCTCATTTGTTTCAAGTCTTTTTCAATGTCCTGAAAATTTGGAGAAAAATACAATTCTATCACTGTATGTTTACATGAGTTGATTTCTGTGTTAAAACTGATGATTGATTTAATAACAAAAACAAGCTTTTATAATGGAAAGTTAATAATAATTAACTAAAAACTTGGGCACAGTATCCATTAACTTGAAATATTAACACATTTAACACTTGCACGTCAGTGGGTGGAATTCTATAATGTGACAATACTTATCACTCCAGTCCACTCCAGTCCAACCCAATTCAATTCAAGAATGTAATTTTGACTACAGGATCTTTCCCTTAAGAGGCTTATGATCTTTATCAGGTAAATAAGCAAAGTGCATAACTCATGATGGTATAAAGGAAGGAGAGGGCTCTGAAAATTGGCAGGCAATTTCAAGTAGGAAGAGAAGAAAACTAAAAGTGGATGACAAGAATTTCAAAGGCACAACTGAGATGTGAACTCCATATTTGGAGGTTTCTTAGCGTCCTATCTTGGGCCATCTGCTCTTCTCTTCCCTAATACAAGGGGTTTCATTCATTCCTATGGATTTAAACGCCACCGTTAAGCAGAGACTCTTAAATGTGTATCTTCAGGCTTCACTTTTCCTCTCCTCTGAGCTCCAGACTCACATATCCAACTGCCTACTTAGCATTATCTTCATCTTAATATTCACTCCACAAATTCACACTGAGCACTCCCTACGGGCCAGAAACCCTCAAAATGGGTTAGCACAGTGGACATGACCAGAAAGGTCCCTGCTGACACGGAACTTACATTTTACTGGAGTAGGATAGGTAATAAATGAGTTAACGAAAGACATAATTTCAGAAAGTGTTAAGTGCTATCAAGGGAACAAAATAGGATAACAGGACAGAAAATGAGTAGGGAGTGAGAGTAATACAGGCAAAGCTTATCTGGCAATCGATTTAAGCCCTGGAATGATATTGGACCTTGGTATATGCCAGTCTGGGGAGAGCATTTTCCATGCAGAGGGAACAGTAGGATAAAGGCTCCAGAGCAGGTATGTAAACTCTCACAACTTCTCTAACTCAATGTCCAAATGGAACTCTTGAGTGCCCTCCACCCCTCCCCAGCAGTGGGCACTGAAAACGAATGCTTTCAGCCAAGACAGAGTATCAGAAACCGGATTTAATTCCGCACCTGAAACAACCAAAGAGCCAAATCGAATATATAATAGATAAATGGTTTTTAATACATTAGACATCCAGCAATGAAAGACAGTAATCCCTGAGAAACAGAAAACCAATGAGACAAGCCCTGCAACTGCCCCAGCCTCCTGTCTTGAGAGAGTTTGCAAGCCATGGTGCAGGGATGGGGAACTGAAAAGGTGCAGGGATGGGAACAGAAGATGAGTGTGGCCAACTCCCTGAGTTGATAAGACAAGGCTTAGGGGTATTAAGGTGCTAGAATCCGAAAGACAAAGACACAAAGAGGAGAGAGCTGCACAGAGAGAACTGAAACACTCATACAATATCAAGGGGAGCGTAACACAGTGCGACCATTCTGGAACACCATTTGGTAGTTCTTTGAACGTTAAATATACACCTACTATATGATCCATCCATCCCAGTCCAACGTATTTACCCAAAAGAAAGAAAAGAAGCATATGACCACATAAAGATTTGTACATGATAGCCAGGCATGGTGGCTCACACCTGTAATCCCAGCACTTTGGGAGGCTGAGGTGGGTGGATCACCTCAGGTCGGGAGTTTGAGACCAGCCTGACCAACATGGTGAAACCCTGTCTCTACTAAAAATACAAAATCAGTCAGGCGTGGTGGCACATGCCTGTAATCCCAGCTACTTGGGAAGCTGAGGCAGAAGAATCACTTGAACCCAGGAGGCAGAGGTTGTGGTGAACTGAGATCGCACCATTGCACTCCAGCCTGGGCAACAAGGGCGAAACTTGTCTCAAAAAAAAAAAAAAAGATTTGTATATGAATGTTCCTAGCAGCTTTATAAATTATAATAGCCAAAAGCTGGAGACAACCCAAATATCCATCTACAGTGAATGGATCAATAAATTTTGATACATTCATACAGTAGAATATACTCGGCAATAAAGAATAATAATGAACTATTAATATGTGCAACATAGATAAATCTCAACATTATTATGTGAATGAAAGTAGCCAGAAAAAAGAGCACATACAGCACGACTCCATTTATGTAATCCAAACAAATCTAGAAAATGCAAACCAACCTACAGCGACAGAAAGCAGATCCGTGGTTGCGTGGGGATGAGATGGGAGGAAAGGTAGGGAGAATAAGAGAGAGGAGTTTACAAAAGGGCGCAACAAACTTTTGCAGGTGATGGATACGTTCACTATATTGATTGTGGTGATGGTTTCATGGGTGTGCATGTCAAATCTTATAAAGTATATACATTAAATATGTGTGGTTTATTATGATCAATTATATCTCAATAAAACTGTTTTTTTTTTTTTTAAAGAGATGGAGGACTCAAGTCCTAATCTGTGGCAGTACATTGGAGTAGTGAGCAAGAGACTGCACACCAGCCTAGAGTTCCTGCCTCAAGATCCCAGACTCCATGGCTACACGGTTAATCAGTCTTCACAGGGCCAAGAGGGCCTTTCAGATGACATGACCCTGGAGAGCTTGACAGCACACTAAGGCTGAATGTCCCACCCACTGGAGTAGATTAGGGTTGGAATCTGAGATCATTGTATTTTAAGGAAAGTAAAGTAATGGGGCACTTATTGTACAATTGAGACGACCAGACTATCCAAGCAAATCAGACAACCAACTTCACAAATATAAGTAAGATACATAAGTCATAGTCCTGATTTCAGACTTCATACTATTGCAAGGCAGAAAAACACCCTTCCCAAGTTTGCAGGACAAATAGCTAATAATGCTTCAAACTGACACAGGCTGGTGTATGAAGTACTTGGAAATGCTGTGGAAATACAGATGAGGCAGTTATTAATTCTAAGGGAGAAAGAGAAAAAAGCTGTGCTAGAAACTTCACCAGGAGGTCTGATATGATGTGTTCTGCAAGAAGAGAAGAGAGGGAAAGGATATTTCAGTAGAGAAATGAGCATTTTACAAAGGCCTAGAGGTTAAAAGGAAGATGTCTTTTTAAATAAGTAGGGCTTTAAAAAGTAATTCGAGACGTTTAGAGCTTTGGGTATGTTTGGGGGAAATGTGAGCAATGAGGCTGGAACATTCTGTTAGGAACAACTCACAAAAGTCTAGCATGCCATGCTAAGGAAAATGGCAGTCACCATTGATTGTCGTGTAGAGAAACAATGTGTTCAAATCAGTATTTTGGAAAGATAACTCTACAAGTAGAGACTTTTTAAAAGTGTCTTATTATATAGCTGCATATTCCCTTCAAAAAAGATAATTAAAACCTAAATCCAAAAATTAGACAAATTAAGTGATAATTATTTCCTTTACAAAAGTTTGCAAAGGGATCTGCTGCTGGATTGCTCTGGAGGACAGCCTTCAGGAAATATCAGACGCCTTTTCATTTTTTTTAGAGATGGGGTCTCGCTATATTACCCAGGCTGGTCTCAAACTCCTGAGCTCAAGGGATCCTCAGCCTCCTAAATAGCTGGAACTATAGTCTCGTGCCACCATTTCTGTCTTTCAGATGGCTTTTTTGTTTGAAGATATTGATTAGAGTGCTGACAGAACTAAGGAACGGACACTTTATTATACATATTTGTAGTAAAAGTTCTGTAACCTTCTTATAAAAAATCTAAAAAGTAGAGAGACAATAATCATCCCTACTCACACCAATCCAGATACCACCGATTACCACCATTGGCATTTTGGTGTGTTTTCTTTCAAAGTTACTCTTCTTGCATAAAATATACAAAATTTTACTCACCAAATTCCTGATATAAACTTTTTGAGGCAAGGTACCATCATTTGTTTGTGTTCTTCCAGTGGTTTATTTTTAATTACCTGACTTTTTAAAAACTTTAAGGCACTGGATTTACTCTAACCAGGTTAAAAAAATGTGAGAGAAAAACATGTCTGTAACATCTGAGCCGTGTTTTCACGGAACGTGACTGTGATCCTACTGGCACCTTTGAATGACAAGTTTATAATACCTTGAGAATTTTCTATTTCTAGTTGACTCTGGACCAAGCTCTAATAATAAATATAACTTAAAACACAGAGAATTACTCTAATTATAAAGATTATAATAATTCGGCCAGGCAGAGTGGCTCACGCCTGTAATCCCAGCACTTTGGGAGGCTGAGGCGGGTGGATCACCCGAGGTCAGGAGTTCAAGACCAGCCTGGCCAACATGGTGAGACCCTGTCTCTACTAAAACACAAAAATTAGCTGGGCGTGGTGGCAGGCGCCTGTAATTCCAGCTACTTGGGAGGCTGAAGCAGGAGAATCGCTTGAACCTGGGAGGCGGAGGTTGCAGTGAGCCAAGATGGTGCCATTGCACTCCAGCTTGGGCAACAAGAGCAAAACTCCGTCTAAAAAAAAAAAGATAATAATAATTCTCAGTATGGGCCAAATCATTGAGAATCTTCTTACTAAGCAAAAATAAAAGCACACTTGGGCTTCTTATTCGCAAAATAAATAAAACTCCTTGGAAAGTAAAACATTTTATGATTTATGTAATCATTTTATGTAATCATAAAAGCATTGTTTATCAGGTCATTTCACAGGTTGAATAATTCTCAGAATTGGTTGAAATCAACAGATTCATCTTGTATTATAATTGTATAATCTTTCCTCAGAAGGGAAAAAAACTCTCTTGAGATTTATTTGTTATTTCAACTCTGCCCAGCCTCTTACCTCCACCAAAAACATAATGTTGAAATGGAAGAGAACTTGACTGTCAGATTTCCTGACCAATGTGTCTGAGACACTGACTTAGACCCTCCAGAGAGTGGAACGTTCTTATGCTAAATAGCAGCAGTTCTCAAACTTGGCTGCATACTAAATCACCCAGCAAGCTTCTGCAGACAGAATGCCTGGGCCTCATCCCAGACCATGTGGGGCAGAGAGAGGCATCTGAGTTTTTAAAAGCTCTGGTAAAAAGGCGGTGGCTCATGCCTGTAATCCCAGCACTTTAGGAAGCCGAGGCTGGTGGATCACGAAGTCAAGAGATAAAGACCATCCTGGCCAACATGGTGAAACTCTGTCTCTACTAAAAATACAAAAATTAGCTGGGCATGGTGGCACATGCCTGTAGTCCCAGCTACTTGGGAGCCTGAAGCAGGAAATCACTTGAACCCAGGAGGCAGAGGTTACAGTGAGCCAAGATCGCACGACTGCACTCCAACCTGGCAACAGAGAGAGACTCCGTCTCATTAAAAAAAAAAAAAAAGTTCCCTATGTGGTTCTGCTGCACAGAGAAGGGTAAGAGCCACTCGGGACAGAGCACACACACCACAAGCACACACATGTCTGATCATAGCCATCATTACCTGCACAGGTGCTTCTCCCTCAGATGCATCTTGATGGACAGGCAGGTTACTCTTCTTCACCAAATAGGTTTTATGACTTATTTTTGAGTTCTCCTTTAACACAAATTATACACAGTCAACAAGATTGGTTCTGAGTGAGCTCTGAAGGCTATTTGGCTGATGCGTGATCAATGATGAAATGGCTGGACAGAACCATTTTTATAGCTCCTTTTCCCCGCCGCAGCCTCAGTATTTCCCAAATCCTTCTTCCATAGTCTCTGTAGAAATGTCTGCTATCCACCTTTTTTTTCTTTTTTTTTTTTGAGACGGAGTCTCGCTCTGTCACCCAGGCTGGAGTGCAGTGGCGCGATCTTGGCTCACTGCAAGCTCCGCCTCCTGAGTTCATGCCATTCTCCTGCCTCAGCCTCCCAAGTAGCTGGGACTATAGGCACGCACCACCACGCCTGGCTAATTTTTTGTCCTTTTAGTAGAGATGGGGTTTCACTGTGTTAGCCAGGATGATCTCGATCTCCCGACCTCGTGATCCGCCCACCTCAGCCTCCCAAAGTGCTGGGATTACAGGCGTGAGCTACTGCGCCTGGCCAATGTCTGCCATCCATTTTTGCAGGGCTCAGGCTGCCCATCCCAGATCAGCCTTAGACATAAGGCTGATGATGGCTCCAGGCTGCCCACCATGAGCCAGGCCTCTGCTCCAGAGAGAACAACCTCCAGGCTGCCCCTCCCAGCACACACAGTCCTCTGTCCAAACCTCTGCATGGCTCTTTCAGAATGCCCACTCTGCTCTGTTAACTCTGTCTCTCCAAATTCCACTCTTTAGGCCCCACCCACTTCTTCCATGAAAACCCGCTTCCTGCTCATTCTGCTCATCTTGGCTCCTGTGCACCTACAGGGCTTACTCTATGATTGTTTTATACGTGTGTCTCATCATTCCAACCACTTACAAGTAGAATTGCATATGCCAGAAAGAATAGTGGTTACAATTGTATTTTTTTATTTTTTGAGACAGGGCCTCCCTCTGTTGCCCAGACTGGAGTGCAGTGGAACAATCACAGTTCACAGCAGCTTCAACCTTAGCCTCCCACCTCAGCCTCCTGAGTAGCTGGGACTACAAGCGTTTGCCACCATGACCCACTAATTTTTTTAATTTTTTGTACAGATGGAGTCTCATTATGTTGCCCAGGCTGGTCTCAAACTCCTGGGGTCAAGCGATCCTTCTGCCTTGGCCTCCCAAAGTGCTAGGATTACAGGCATGAACACGAGTAGGGGTTTTAGAGTCAGATTTTCATTTTATTTTACTTTATTTTTTTAAGACAGAGTCTTGCTCTGTATCCCAGGCTGGGGTACAGTGGCACAGTCATGGCTCACTGCAGCCTTTAGCTCCTAGCTCAAGCAATCCTCCTGCTTTAGCCTCCTAAGTAGCTAGGACTACAAGTGCAAACCACCATGCCTAGCTAATTTAAAATCTTTTTGTATATATGTGTGTGTGTGTGTGTGTGTGTGTATATATATATATATGTTTAGAGCTAGGGTTTCCCTATGTTGCCCAGGCTGGTCTCAAACTCCTGGGCTCAAGCGATCCTCCCACCTCAGCCTTTCAAATTGCTGGGATTACAGGCATGAGCTACCGTGCCCAGCCTAGAGTCAGATATTTAAATATTTCGTCTGCCTTGTAATAGCTACGTGACTTTGGATGAGCTACTTAACTTCTCTGTACAGGGGTAAATAAAAGAAAGTATGAATGTGATACGGTTTGGCTCTGTGTCCCCACCCAAATCTCACCTTGAATTGTAATAATCCCTATTTGTCAAGGGTGGGGCCAGGTGGAGATAACTGAATCATCGGGGTGGCTTCTCCCATACTATTTTCATGGTAGTGAGTAAGTCTCCCAAGATCTGATGGTTTTGTAAATGGGAGTTCCCCTACACAAGCTCTCTCGCCTGCCTTCATGTAAGCATGACTTTGCTCCTCCTTTGCCTTCTGCCATGATTGTGAGGCCTCCCCAGCCATGTGAAACTGTGAGTCCATTACACCTCTTTTTCTTTATAAATTACCCAGTCTCGGTTATGTCTTTATTAGCAGTATGAAAACAGACTAATACAGTATGTGAAAGCTCTAGTTCACAGCCTGGCAAACACAATTGAATTGCACCATACATTCATTTGACTTATATGAATTTATCTGTATGCACTGCGGTGGAAGACAGAGACAGATCAATTTCAGCAGCATGGTGGCTCTACTCAATGAGTGTGTGGCCAAGTGCACGTGGGATGGGAAACAGCCATCTCAGTGCCTGCAAGCTTCTCCTAGGAGAGCATTCCAGGGCACTGAGTGTGTTCCTAGTGTTTCAATAGCCACGTGTCTTTCTTACAACATGGTTTCCAAACACAGGCTGGCTATTTCATGTGAAGATCTTCTGAAGAAGCAGTGATCTGTGCCAACTCTAGAGACATTCTTGGGAGATGGAAGGATGAATTTCCAATGTGGCGCCTTTAAGAGATTTTTAAGAATCAGTTCAACTGCACTCAGATTTTGCCTTAAATAGCCTTTAGAACCTTACTCTGCAGAGAGTTGAAAAAATGCTAGTGTGTTGGGTTTGTTTGTTTTTTTCCCGCCTTCTGGGCATGAACTTACACTCATTTTGGACTTTCTGCATCTAATCCAGCTCTGGTCTAAAGTTGCCGCTCAGTAAATATGTACTGAGTGATTCATGAGGGAAACAATCAATAAGTACTTTTAATAATAGTCATTCCTGAGAATCTCAGATATCCTTATTATCTTGTGTAGTCTCTCATAAACCATAATAAACTGAAGCTCCAATCAGGTCTGACAGCTTTCCTATTAAAAAAGAAGTCTGCATGATTATCTCTATGATAAAACTTTATCTTTTCTATAATGAAATCATTACTTTTAATACCAGCTCAATTTAGTTAGCTCTAAATCGATAGAACAATGTTTCCCCTAGAAGAATGAATTTACCTCTGGTTCTCTCCCCATCTTCTTTCTAATTTCTTTCATGTCACTGTGGTACTGTTGGCGTATTTCCTCTAACTGCTTCCAATATTCCTGGAAAGCAAACCCAATCCAGAAACTTTAAATGTTTATGAACACCGTAACAAAAATAATCTTTATGCAGCCTACAATTTCAAAAGTGTGTAATATAAAATAAAGTTAGAAAAATATGTTGCTCCTAAAGATGATAATCTGCCTTATGTTTTGGCTGCAGTACTTCACTCCCTGTGAGACAGTGGCTTTAGCTACAGAGCTCAATTTTATATATAACCCAAATGTGTTCATGATGTACTCTTACTTTATAAATCCCACTTTTATATATAACCCTCTTATGCACTGAACTTTGTCCCTCCCCAAAAAGAGATATGTTGAAGTCCTAACCCCCAGTGCCTTAGAATGTGACCCCATTTGAAAACAGGGTCACTGCAGATGAGACTACTTAAGATGAGATCATACCGGTGGGCCCTTAGTTCAATATGACTGATGTCCTTGCAAGAAGATGGCCACGTGAAGACAGGGACACACAGGAAGAACAGCATGTGATGAAGGCAGAGAATGGAGTGATGTGACTGCAAGTAAAGAAATGCCAAAGATTGCCAGTGACGCACCAGAAGCTAGGAAGAGGCAAGGAAGGATTCCCCTACAGGTTTCAGAGGGCACTTGGTCCTGCTGACACCTTGATTTTGGATTTCCACTCTCCCAGAATTGTGAGACAATACATTTCTATTGTGTTAAGCCACCTAGTTTGTTGAATTCTGTTACAGCAGCCCAGGAAACTCATACAAATCCCAAACCTGCTACTGATGGACAGTTACTCTATGAATCTCAAGGTGAAAAGCTTTATGAACTTAGCCGTACTGCATTATCTGAGAAAGTGAAATACCTAACTCTGTATC
Organism: Pongo pygmaeus; assembly: GCF_028885625.2. Taxonomy (NCBI): domain Eukaryota; kingdom Metazoa; phylum Chordata; class Mammalia; order Primates; family Hominidae; genus Pongo; species Pongo pygmaeus. The sequence goes on from NC_072387.2 coordinate 60,657,398, forward strand.
CCCTATAACACTCAGCATGGTGTTGACATATTCAGGGGCACTGTAGGAAATAGAAGTAACTCCCTATTACAGTACAAAAGACAGTAATACAAAGAAATACAAGGGTAGCCCTGGAATTAAACAGTTTTTAACCTGTTCCTTCATTTCGTTTTTCCTAAATGGCAGCTCCTGGAATCTAGGCTCTTCTCCATTACTTCTTAACTCTTGCCTCTGGTTGTAATTTGGCTCGGCAGAAGATGGACGAAGACCCTATTTATTGAATGAAATAATTTATAAAGCATACTTTGATTTCAGAAACATCTTCTGATTTGACCTTGACTTTTTCCTATAAATAAGAATTATATCACTAAGCAAACTCAGTATTTGGGAGTTTTTTTGTGGTAAGTAGTAGAATTTTCTTAGCTATAAAGCATTAAAAAAATACATATTTTTTTCTGTCTGAGAGCGTCTCACTCTGTCACCCAGGATGGAGTACAGCGGCATGATCTTGGCTCACTGCAGCCTCCAACTCCTAGGCTCAAGCAATTGTCCTGTCTCAGCCTCCCGAGTAGCTGGGACTACAGGCGCCTGCCACCACACCCAGCTAATTTTTTGTGTTTTCAGTAGAGACGGGGTTTCACTGTGTTAGCCAGGATGGTCTCAATCTCCTGACCTCGTGATCCACCCGCCTTGGCCTCCCAAAGTGCTGGGATTACAGGCATGAGCCACCAGGCCCAGCCTTTCTTTTTTTTTTAAGACAGAGTCTCACTCTGCCACCCAGGCTGGAGTACAGTGGCGCAATCTTAGCTCACTGTAACCTTTGCCTCCCAAGCTTAAGCAATCCTCCGGCCTCAGCCCCCTGAGTAGCTGGGACTACAGGCACACGCCACAACACCTGGGTAATTTTTTTTTTTTTTTTTTTGTAGAGATAAGGTCTCACTATGTTGCCTAGGCTAGTCTCGAACTCCTGGGCTCAAGCGATCCACCCACCTCGGCCTCCCAAAGTGCTGGGATTACAGGCATGAGCCATCATATCTGGGCTAATCACCTTTTTGTTGTTGTTTTTTTTTTTGTTTTTTTTGAGACAGAGTCTCGTTCTGTCGCCCAGGCTGGAGTGCAGTAGTGCGATCTCGGCTCACTGCAACCTCCTCCTCCTGGGTTCAAGTAATTCTCCTGCCTCAGCCTCCTGAGTAGCTGGGATCACAGGTGTGCACCACCATGCCTGGCTAATTTTTGTATTTTTAGTAGAGACAGGCTTTCACCATGTTGGTCAGGCTGGTCTCGAACTCCTGATCTTGTGACCCGACCACCTTGGCCTCCCAAAGTGCTGGGATTACAGGCATGAGCCACCACGCCTGGCCCCTTGTCACTTTTTTTAATGTGCAGAAGAATCTTTAACAAAATAGAACCAAAGCACAACAGCACTGCAAGGAAATTTGAAGCTCATCTACTCTAAAAATTGTCATTTATAGAAAAGGAAATTAAGGCTCAGATAGGCTGAATGAACTGTCCAAGGTCCCACAGAAGAGATAGAGCCAAGGAAGAAACCGGACTGCTAAGACTCTGATTCAAGCCTGTTCCCATTATTTTCTTTAGCTATTAAAAACTGGGGACTCGGGTCAGGTGCAGTGGCTCACGTCTGTAATCCCAGCACTTTGGGAGGCCTAGGTGGGTGGATCACCTGAGATCAGGAGTTCGAGACCAGCCTGGACAACATGGTGAAACCCTGTCTCTACTAAAAATACAGAAGTTAGCCGGGCGTGGTGGTGGAGGCCTGTAATCCCAGCTACTCGGGAGGCTGGGGAAGGAGAATTGCTTGAACCTGGGAGGCGGAGGTTGCAGTGGGCCAAGATCACACCACTGCACTCCAGCCTGGTGACAGAGCGAGACTCTGTCTCAGAAAAAAAAAAACAAACAAAACTGGGGACTAGTAGAGAGTATTCTTGACCTTCTGGTGGAATGAACTTTGACTTGAAAATCTGTGAACAGAAAAACTATTAGGAAATTCCTAATTGCTTCCCATATTTGGTATTTTACTTACCAATTGCTTCTCCACTTTCAGCTTATATTGTTGAGCTTCAAATTTTCTCTGAAGGTACTCAGCAGGCCTTAGAAAATAAGAATGTTCAGCTTAAGTAGAAACTTGAACGAATCTTAGGCACCAATTTGACAAGTAGATTTTCAGTTTAGTAATGAGATTCACAATTCACCAGTGGCTTGAAGTTCCAAGTTCAAGAAGTAGTTCACAGTTAGAGAATCTTTACATTGGAAAAGAAAATTTTGGAATCAAGAGGAAAAAAGGATAAAGAGTAACAAGTGGGGATACAGGAGAGGATTAAACAGAAAAATATTCTTATCCAGTGATTTTTCTTCAGGACAAGATTCAGTCCTTCCATTCTCTACAATATGTTGTGGGGAGGAAAACAGACCCACACCCAGAAGTTCTCATGCTTTGTGTAGGTGTCTAATGTACAGGTTGTCGCTCCTGATTTAACAATGGCGGCTGGATGTGGTGGCTCACGCCTGTAACCCCAGCACTTTGGGAGGCCGAGGTGGGTGGATCATGAGGTCAGGAGTTCAAGATCAGCCTGGCCAACATGGTGAAACCCCGTCTCTGCTAAAAAAAATTAGCGGGGTGTGATGGTGGGCACCTGTAATCCCAGCTACCGGGGAGGCTGAGCAGGGAGGCAGAGGTTGCAGTAAGCCAAAATCGCACCACTGTACTCCAGCCTGAGTGACAGAGTGAGACTCCATCTCAAAAAAAAAGAAAAAAAAGAATGGCTGCATATCTGTTTCCTGCACCACATACTGAGCTCCCTGAGAGCAGAATGTGTCCCTCCATCCATCCCTTTATCTCCGCACATAAATGCTTAATGAGGAAAGAAATAATGGTTTAGCTGTCTCTCCAAATATTTAAGGTATTTTTCCAGCACAATTTTAGTCAATTCCAGTCAAACAATTTTCAAGTTTATACTCACATTTTATGTATCTATCTTTTTTTTGGCAGAATTTCCTGTAAAACATTTCTGTAATTATTGGTTGCTAAATAAAAACCGCATTTCAGACCATAAGTTTTTTGGAATACGAGTAACTTCTAAGGCTCCAAAGACAGAACTGTCATTTCAGAAATAACTCCTTTAGGAAGGAACATCATGATAAGCATCCCCAATTTACAAAGAGGCAAGTTACTAATCAGGGATTTAGAAATAGGATGAAATGACAAGCTAAAGTCTTTGAGTCTTAGTTCCTCAACTGTAAATTGGGCATGGTACCATTTCACAGGAATTGATACGAGGATTAGAAGAGATTAGGGCTGTGAAGTGCCTGACACACAGATAGTTCCTGAATCAAATGAGGGTAAATTGTAGCACTCATCTCTCTCAAAAGCCTAACTGGCATATGTATCAATATCTTCATGAGAAAAATGATTCCAACACCCAGGGGCTGTCCAAAAGACATTCTCTATCTCTCTGTCTACCTATTCCCTCTCCACCTCCCAAATCCTATACAAATTCCTCTTCCTCGGCCGGGTACGGTGGCTTACGCCTGTAATCCCAGCACTTTAGGAGGCCGAGGTGGGTGGATTACAAGGTCAGGAGATCGAGACCATCCTGGCTGACACAGTGAAACCCTGTCTCTTCTAAAAATACAAAAAAATTAGCCAGGTGTGGTGGTAGGCGCCTGTAGTCCCAGCTACTCTGGAGGCTGAGGCAGGAGAACGGTGTGAACCCAGGAGGCGGAGCTTGCAGTGAGCCAAGATCAGGTCACTGCACTCCAGCCTGGGCGACAGAGCGAGACTCCGTCACAAAAAAAAAAAAAAAATCCTCTTCCTCCATCCCATGGCCTGTAACTGGACCTCCAGCAGACAGAAAGCTGGGGATGGGGGAGTATACAAAGAGGAGGGGTTACCAGGCATCAAAGGGGGCATCCAGGAAAGAGAAGGACCCTTCCTACTGTTTCATGTGAGAGCTTAGGAGATAAAATCACATGTGGTCAAAATAATTGATAGCTTGACAGCTCTCAAATCTAGACAAAGAGTGGAAGATATATTTTCCCAGTGGCTGAGAAAAGAGAAAGGGAGTTTTGTGGCTGCTACCAGTTCCTCTGTAAAATCTATGTCCCTCACTAATTGAGTCCAATATGGATATTACAATTTGAACAGACAGAAGACATAACTTTTGATAATTGTGGAGATAATTAAAAATGTGTTATGAAGATGGATAAAAACCACAACAGTGCCCAATATCTTTAAGGATAAAACATATGCTTTTCCCATTACATGTTTCTGAAGAAATTATTCTCTTATTCTTGTTTACCTCATTTTTACTATTAATGAGATTGCCATTCCATAGTATCTTGTATTTTTCATAATTCATCCAAAATTTCAACAATAAACAATCATAGTCGCCAAAGTAACAAATTCTTAACCCTGAACAAAAAAAAATTGATGACAAAACATTTTTAAAATAGAACTCTTAAGTCTTCAGGCCTCTGTTAGGTGTCAATTATTCTGGACACAGGAATATCGACATCAGTGTGAAAAAAATTTGAAAATATTGTAGATCTGCAGAAATCTATTATGGAGTAAATTTTTTGAAAATCTACCATAAGACCAATTTAAGAATACTATTTTCTTTCTAATATGTCCATATTTTGAAAATCCCTAGAACATAAATGCTGAATGAAATATATCTTATTTCTCAAAATGTCTCAAATGATCATTTGATTTTAATGATTCAATTATTGATTCATATTAGTAACCTCTGAGAAATGAAATATACACAACTATTTTTTCACCTGCCATATAGTGGAATTTAGTAGGAGGAAGAAAGAATATTAAAAGGGCAAGGGTATGGGTCTGTGCCTACAGTTAAGCGGCTCTATGAATAAGAAAATAAGCTAGATCAGACTTGAGATGAAAAAGGGTTACAGGAAAAAGAAGATAATTTATCAATTACTTATCAATTGTGATAATCTATCAACACATTTATTGCTTTCTTTAATTACAAGACTTTGTTACTTCTGTAGGCTAAATTATAATATACGTTACATAATAATTACAACACTTCTCACAGTATATGTAATTCCCACGTAATTTTATAAGAACATGTAATTGTTATAAGCTTGAGATGTCAACAGATTTGATTTATGTAATATATATGACATTCTGATGGAAATAAAAACAAAATCTTTCTAACAAAAAAAAACAAAGAAAGAAAGGCTAGGCATAGTGGCTCTTGCCTGTAGTCCCAGCACTTTAGGAGGCCAAGGCAGGTGTATCACATGAGCTCAGTGGCTGCCTGGTAGAGGGTACCTGAGAATTTGAAGAACCAACTAACGAGCAGGTATAGGGCTGACATAGAAAGAAGGGACTAAAATGGCCGGGCACAGTGGCTCATGCCTGTAATCCCAGCACTTTGGCTGGGCGGGCTGAGGCGGGCAGATCACCTGAGGTCAGGAGTTCAAGATCAGGTTGGCCAACATGGTGAAACCCTGTCTCTACTAAAAATACAAAAATCAGTCGGGCATGGTGGTGCACGCCTGTAGTCCCAGCTACTGAAGAGGCCGAGGCACAAAAATCGCTTGAACTCGGAAGGCAGAGGTTGCAGTGAGCTGAGATTGCGCCACCACACTCTAGCCTAGGCATCAGAGTGAGACTGTCTACAAAAGCAAACAAAAGAAAAAGGTCAAGGGAACTATGTGTTTAAAATGAATATCTGGAAAGTTCTTTTTGGATTATTTGTGTTAGGAAAATTTGGATTTCAGAATAATGAATGTTAACGTATAAAGATGTTTTCAGATTAACCAAAGCTTAAGCTAGATCACAATATTACCATTGACTTGGGGATGGACCATGCTTCGTTTCCTGACCATAACCCTCAATTCCAGTATTTTCTTGAGGAATAGGGTGACAACTTGGTTTGTGGGCTCTCCTCCTCAGCATATCAAGTTGAGCATAATAATAATCATAATGTCCACAGACAGCAGCAAGTTTGGGTCTTTCTATCATTTTTATCTGAAGAAAAGAAGAGGGGATGTTTTTAAAAACCATAATACAGGCCGGGTGCGGTGGCTCACACCTGTAACCCTAGCACTTTGGGAGGCTGAAGCGGGTGGATCGCCTGAGGTCAGGAGTTCAAGACCAGCCTGGCCAACATGGCGAAACCTCGTCTCTACTAAAAATACAAAAATTATCCAGGCATGGTGGCGCACGCCTGTAATCCCAGCTACTCAGGAGGCTGAGGAAGGAGAATCACTTGAACCCAGGAGGTGGAAGTTGCAGTGAGCTGAGATCATGCCACTGCACTCCAACCTGCGCAAGGTGAGTGAGACTCCATCTCAAAAAAAAAAACAACCATAATACAAATTTATAATACTTGACAATATGACAGTGACCATAGCTAAGATAAGGCACTGAAGGTGTATTTTTGCTGTCTTTCTTCTATAATTTTTTTATCCAGAATAAAATAATCTTAGAGTCCCCAAATCCTAGAGTACAAAAAGACCTAAGTACAAGATAGTATAGTGGTTTACAATTTTGCTAAGGTATGGACATGAATCATGCATACTTCATAGCCAGTATGTGAAAAATACTTAGCTAGTGAGTATGCCCAGCCAACCCAAGATCCAAAACTAAACTCAGAATTATTGTTTTCTATTTTTCATAAACTCATTTATACCTTACCATACTTTACAAGGAAATAAAAAGTATAGTGAAACTCACACACATGGGGATTTGCAACATTTTTAGTTTCTGATAAATTGACTAAATGCGAAATAGCATCATGACTTAAAGGAAAGAAGATGCTGAATCAGAATCATTCTTCCAGAGAAAATATAAAAAAAGGTCATATAACAGCCATGATGGGCATATCACCATCCCAGCCCTCACCACCCTTCCCAACCAGAACAGAATGAGAACAGGAGAACCAGAAATGACAGTTTATGTTAGAACTGAGTAGAAGCCACTGAGCTAGAAGACAAGAAACAGATCAAATTAAGATATAAAAGCCAGTCAAGACCTTCTTGCTAAAGAGCAAAGTGGGGTCAATTTAACCTAAAGTGTGGCAACTCTGTCTAGTTTACAGTTTACAGTTAATAATAAAAAGAGAAAAAAAGATAAAACTACTGGAAAGACCTAGGAACTAATAGTTGAGAATATGAATAACAAGAACAATTAAAACCAAAATGTCCTCATGTAAAGAGGTAACATGTTATATTCTTTGTTGTTTTTACTGCTATATGGTTCATATATATGTTAGATTGGACCATATGAAATTGCACATAATTGGCCAGGTGCGGTGGCTCACGCCTGTAATCCTAGAACTTTGGGAGGCTGAGGCAGGCGGATCACGAGGTCAGGAGATCGAGACCATCCTGGCCAACATGGTGAAACCCCATCTCTACTGAAAATACAAAAACAATATTAGCTGGGTGTGATGGTGGGCGCCTATAGTCCCAGCTACTTGGGAGAATGGCGCAAACCCAGGAGACGGAGCTTGCAATGAGCCAAGATCGTACCACTGCACTGCAGCCTGGGTAACAGAGCAAGACTCCGTCTCAAAAAAAAAAGAAAAGAAATTGCACAGAATTGACCATCATTAATCTAGAAAAATGGCACTTTCATATACTTCTATTTAAATATTTAAGTAAATGTAAAAAATTTAGTTCATTAATCTAAATACAAATTATATGTTTATTTTTAAAATATTTTCTTTTCTTTTTAAATTCTGAGACAGGATCTCACTCTGTCACCCAGCCTGCAGGGCTGTGGTGTGATCATACCTCATTGCAGCTTCAAACTCCTGGGCTCCAGAGATCTCCTGCCTCATCCTCCCAAGTAACTGTGACTATAAGCACATGCCACCGTGTCCAGCTAATTTTTTTTAAATTTTACTTTTTGTAGAGGTGGGGTCTCAATGTATTGACCAGGCTGGTCTCGAACTCCTGGGCTGAAACAATCCTCCTGCCTCAGCCTCCCAAAGCGTTGGATTATAGGTGTAAGCCACCGCACCAGCCTATTTTAAAAATGTTTTTTTTTTTTTTTGAGACAGAGTCTCACTCTGTCACCCAGGCTGGAGTGCAGTGGTGTGATCTCAGCTCACTGCAAGCTCCGCCTCCCAGGTTCACACCATTCTCCTGCCTCAGGCTCCCGGGTAGCTGGGACTATAGGCGCCCACCACCACACCCGGCTAATTTTTCATATTTTTAGTAGAGATGGGGTTTCACCATGGTCTCGATCTCCTGACCTCATGATCCTCCCACCTCGGCCTCCCAAAATGCTGGGATTATAAGCGTGAGCCACCGCACCCAGCCTTTAAAATCTTTTAAAGCAAGAAGTAGTTTTCTTTGTTTTACAATTTCACCTATGTACAACCTAGAAGAAAATGCTACTAATGACTTGTTGAAAAGTGGTAAGAAATATAGAAAAGTATTGAAAGGCAATAAACAGTTTCTTTAAAATTTTCTCTAACATCCCAACAGTAATAGGAATGTCAGAAGTAGTTCCTGTGGAAATCAATTTTACCTTTTCAAGGAACTGGAAAAATGTCAGCGTGTTCAACAGTTCTCATAATTTAATTCATCCTCAAATCTTTTAGATGTGTTTTCTCTTCTACAGGTCTGATAAAGAGTCCTCCAAATCACAACATACTTTTCTTATTTCTTTTATAAAATTAAGCCCTTAGGCTGGGCACTGTGGCTCATGCCTATAATCCCAGCACTTTGGGAGGCTGAGGCGGGTATATCACTTGAGCCCAGGAGTTCGAGAACAGCCTGGGCAACACAGTGAGACCCTGACTCTACAAAAAATAAAAACTAGCTGGGCATCATGGCGCATACCGGTAGTACTAGCTATTCAGGAGGCTGAGGTGGTAGGATCACTTGAGCCTGGGAGGTCGAGTGATGATATGCTTTGGATTTGTGTCTCAGCCTGGGAGGTCAAGTGATATGCTTTGGATTTGTGTCTCTGCCCAATCTCATGTTGCATTGTAATCCCCAATGTTGGGAGACGAGGCCTGGTAAATGGATCATGGGGGCAGATTTCCCTCTTACTCTTCTTGTGATAGTGAGTGAGTTTTCATGATATCTGGTTGTTCAAAGGTTTGTAGCAGCTACCCCTTCGCTCTTTTCCTCCTGTAAGATGAGCCTGCTTCCCCTTCTGCTGTGATTATACATTTCCTGAGGCCTCCCCAGCAATGCTTCCTGTACAGCCTGCAGAACTGTGAGCCAATTAAATGTCTTTTCTTTATAAATTACCCAGTCTCAGGTGTTCTTTATAGCAGTATGAGAAAGGACTAACACAGTACATTGGTACCAGGAGTGGTGTATTGTATAAAGATACCTGAAAATGTGGAAGTGACTTTGGAACTGGGTAATGGGCGGAGGTTGGAAAAGTGTGGAGGGCTCAGAAGAAGACAGGAAGATGATGGAAAGTTTGGAATGTCCTAGAGACTTGTTAAAATCACAGTGACCAAAATGCTAATAGTGATATGGTCAATGAAGTCCAGGCTAAGGAGGTCTCAGATGGAGATGAGGAACTTATTGGGAAATGGAGCAAAGGACACTTTTGTTATGAATTAGCAAAGAGGTTGGAGGCATTGTGCCACTACCCTAGGGATCTGTGGAACTTTGAACTTGAGAATGATGATTTAGGGCATCTGACAGAAGAAATTTCTAAGCAACAAAGTATTCAAGATGTGGCCTGGCTGCTCTAGCACCCTATGGTCATATTTGTGAGCAAATAAATGATGTAAAACTGGAGCTTATACTTAAAAGAGAAGCAGAGTGTAAAAGTTAGGAAAGTTTGCAGCCTGGAAAGAAAAACCCATTTTCTGGGGAGCAATTCAAACCAGCTGCAGAAATTCTCAAAAATAAAGAGGAGTCAAATGTTGCTAGCCAAGATAATGGGGGAAATGCCTTGAAGGCATTTCAGAGACCTTTGAGGCAGCCCCTCTCATCACAGGCCCAGAGGCCTAGGAGGGAAGAATGGCTTTGAGGACCAAGCCCAGGGCCCCACTGCTCTGTGCAGCCTCAGGACATGGTGTCCTGTATTGTGGCTGCTCCAGCTCCAGCCATGGTTAAAACGGCCCAAGGAACAGCTCAGGCCATTGCTTCAGAGGGTGCAAGCCGTAAATCTTGGTGGCTTCCACATGGTGTTAAGTCTGCAGATGCACAGAGTGCAAGAGTTGAGGCGTGGGAGCCTCCACCAAGATCTCAGAAGATGTATGGAAAAGCCTAGACGTCCAGGCAGAAGCCTGTTTCAGGGGGACCCTCTACTAGGGCAGTGCAGAGGGGAAATGTGGCACTGGAGCCTCCACACAGAGTCCCCACTGGGGCACTGCCTAGTAGAGCTGTGAGAAGAGGGCCACCATTCTCCTGACTCCAAAATGGCAGATTGAACGACAGCTTGCACCACACACCTGGAAAAGCCGCAGACACTCAGCAGCAGCCTGAGAGAGCAGCCGCAGGGGCTGTAGCCTGCAAAGCCTCAGGAGCAGAGCTGCCCAAGGCCTTGGGAGCCCACTTCTTGCACCAGTATGCCATGGATGTGAGACATGGGGTCAAAGGAATTTGGAGCTTTAAGATTTAATGACTGCCCTGCTAGGTTTTGAATTTGCATGGGGTCTATAAACCCTTTGTTTTGGCTGATTTCTCCCTTTTGAAATGGGTGTATTTACCCAATGCCTGTACCCTCATTGTATTTTGGAAGTAACTAACTTGTTTTTTATTTTACAGACTCACAGGTGGAAGGGACTTGACTGGTCTCAGATGAGACTTTGAATTGTGGACTTTTGAGTTAATGCTGAAATGAGTTAAGCCTTGGGGAACTGTTGAGAAGGGATAATTGTATTTTGCAATGTGAGAAGGACATGGGAATTGGGAGGGGCCAAAGGTGGAATGATATGGTTTGGATTTGTGTCCCTGCCCAAATTTAATGTTGAATTGTAATCCCTGATGTTGGAGGAGGGGCCTGGTGGAAGGTGAATAGATTATGGGGACAGATTTCCCTCTTACTGTTCTTGTGATAGTGAGTAAGTTCTCCAGAGATCTGGTTGTTTACAAGTGTGTAGCACCTCCCCCTTCACTCTCTTCCTCCTGCTCTGGCCATTTAAGATGAGCCTGCTTCCCCTTCTGCTGTGATTATAAGTTTCCTGAGGCCTCCCCAGCAATGCATCCTGTACAGCCTGCAGAACTGTAAGCCAATTAAACCTCTTTTCTTTATAAACTACCCAGTCTCAAGCAGTTCTTTATAGTAGTATGAGAACAGACTAATACATCGAGGCTGCAGTGAGCTGAGACATGCCACTGCACTCTAGCCTGGGTGACACAGCAGGACCCTCTTTCAAATAAATAAATAAATAAATAAATAAATAAATAAATAAATAAGTTAAGCCCTTTATCAAATGAAGGGCAATAACTTAAACAATTGGTTTTTAAAAAAATGTTTATATACCAACACATTTTCTAAAATGTCTATTATCAAGTAAATACTTAGTAAATACACTTCCAAATGGTTCTCTAATTTTACCATAAGCCTTCTTTAAAAATACAATTCTTTAATTAAAAGACAACAGCCATTTTATCATTTACATACCAGAAGCATTTCACTAGTATGACCTAAAAGATTCAACACTCTGCTGAAGTGAATTCAAATAATTAAACACAAAGAATCACTAGGGAAATATCAATTATTATATCATAAAAACTTCTCAATCCTATACATAATATGTTAGAATTAAGAATATTAAATGCAGAGTGTTTTCTGTTGCTATGTTACTCACTTTTCCTATACAGAAAAATCTTATTAGAAATTAGAAGAATTTCAGTTATAAAAAGAAAATTAAGCCTAAAGTATACTTATAAGAGCATACAGCATTGTTTCATAAAATATAAAAACTAGAAGTTGTCCAACAAAATACCATTATAATGCTCAGTACAGAATGTAAACAGGGATTGCTGTTGATGGCAGAAAGATTTGATATGATGTCTTTCTAATGTATTTGAAAAGCTTTGCTTACACTTATGATTTAAAGTTGATGTTCATTTAAAGTGGGAGCGTATACATGGTTCTTAAATACTAGCTGCCTTTCATGCCTTTTATTTTAAGTACAAAATTTGTGGACTCCAGACAATAAGCTTGTACCTCATGAACATGTGCAGATAGGTCTGTCAGAATATACCATAGCTTAGTGGGTTAAAAAAACAAAAGAATGAATAAGACCTACTATTTGATAGCACAATAGACTGCCTATGGTCAATAGTAACTTAATTGTACATTTTGAAATAACTTAGAGTATAACTGGGTTGTTTGTAACTCAAAGGATAAATACTTGAGGGGACAAAACACCCTATTCTCCATGATGTGCTTATTTCACATTGCTTGCCTGTATCAAAACATCTCATGTACCCCATAGATATATACACTTACTATGTATCCACAAAAATTTTTTAAAAAATTAAAGAAAAAGAATATAACAGCCGGGTGCAGTGGCTCATGCCTGTAATACCAGCACTTTGGGAGGCCGAGGCAGGCCGATCACAAGGTCAGGAGTTCAAGACCAGTCTGACCAACATGGTGAAACCCTGTCTCTACTAAAAGTACAAAAATTAGCTGTGGCCGGGCACCATGGCTCACACCTGTAATCCCAGCACTTTGGGAGTCCCAGGCAGGTGGATCACAAGGTCAAGAGATGGAGACCATTCTGGCCAATATGGTGAAACCCCATCTCTACTAAAAATACAAAAATTAGCTGGGCATGGTGGCACACGTCTGTAGTCCCAGCTACTCAGGAGGCTGAGGCAGAAGAATCGCTTGAATCCGGGAGGCGGAGTTTGCGGTGAGCCAAGATCGCGCCACTGCACTCCAGCCTGGCGACAGAGCAAGACTCCGTCTCAAAAAAAAAAAAAAAAAAAAAAAAAAAAGAATATACCATAGCTAAAAAACACAAAGGAGGGTTTAGAATGACTTACAGATCTGGCCTTCTGGGCTCCAGCTGGTGGTCTCCATTCATTTCTATGCAATATAGCATTCCTTTTAACTGGCACAGATATCCTTGATCTTGGTGGGCACTTTCCCTGGAATCTCACTTTTTGTATTTTACACTCTTAATTAACCAAAATAAAACAGCTTCAATGTTTTAAAAATTGTACACCATTAATACTGATACTTATAAGAGTATAAATATAAGCTACATTTCATAACACAGTACGTTTACTTTTTAGCCAGAGATATTTTACACACAGTGAGAGTACTGATGAAAAATTAATATGCAATTTCTTTAAATGAAAAAAAAACATTTTTTCAGAGTCCCTTTGCATATTTCTAGTAATACATAACATCACTTTTTTTCAGAAAAATAGAAATTAATATTAACATTTACAGAAACAATATGTATGGGGTAATAATAAAAGTTATTAAATTTGGTCATTAGAACTTGGGTTATCAGGCCACTCCATTCATGCCACATTGTTTGGAATTTATGAGTAGATCTTCTCTCTTTTTTTTTGTTGAGACAGTCTTGCTCTGTCACCCGGGCTATGGTGCAGTGGCAGGGTCTGAGCTCACTGCAACCTTCACCTCCCGAGTTCATGCGATTCTCGTGCCTCAGCCACCCAAGGAGCTGGGATTACAGGCATGGGCCACCAGGTCCAGCTAATTTTTATATTTTTAGTAAAGACACGGTTTGGCCACATTGGCCAGACTGGCATCAAACTCCTGGCCTCCAGTGATCTGCCCTCCTTGGCCTCCCAAAGTGCTGGGACTGAGGTATGAGTAGATCTTCTAATGCTTGTCTTTATCTCCATCAAAATTTGTTCTTGGGCTGGGTAAGGTGGCTCGCACCTATAATCCCAGCAATTTGGGAGGCCAAGGTAGGAGGATTGTTTGAGCTCAGGAGTTCGAGACCAGCCTGGGCAACACAGTGAGACCCCATCTCAATTAAAAAAAAAACTGTTCTTGTTCTCCTATCTTACCTAGATTAGAAATATGGACAATACACTGTCCCATACTCTGTACTTGTCTATTTTCTAAACATTCTCAATCTAGACTGGTATATAACAATGTTAGTCAAATTAAATGGCAAAGAGGCTCATTCATTTTCTCTTTAACTTTCCTTGATTTTAGAATCTCTATCTCAATGGATAACATTTCCCTATCATGGATTCCTTTGAGAGGTTTTCTGCTCCTCCTGATATTGTAAGTCCAGGCATTCAGTTATGGCTAAATTCTGGGGCTTTGACTTTCACAGCATCAAATGAATTAGTAATTTTCTCTTTCTTAATGCACCCCTCCCTCTGACACACAGCTTAGCTGATTCTTGACACAAGGACTAAAATTGTTTTCTTTGGCCAGGCGCGGTGGCTCACGCCTGTAATCCCAGCACTTTGAGAGGCCGAGGCAGGCGGATCACGAGGTCAGCAGATCGAGACCATCCTGACTAACACAGTGAAACCCCATCTCTACTAAAAAAAATACAAAAAATTAGCCGGGAGTGGTGGTGGGCGGCTGTAGTCCCAGCTACTCGGGAGGCTGAGGCAGGAGAATGGCGTGAACCCAGGAGGTGGAGTTTGCAGTGAGCGGAGATCGCGCCATTGCACTCCAGCCTGGATGACAGAGCGAGACTCCATCTCAAAAAAAAAAAAAAGTTTTCTCTATTTATTACTACCATAAAATATCTCCTGCCTTCTTTGGGAACCACAAAGTAATAGTTCTTACTGTTACCAATTAGGCCCCAAGATCCTAACTTCAGCTCCGATGGTCCTTTGCAACAGAATTCTTAATTGCCGGTCTATCCTCTTTCAGAAAAATAAGTTTCATCTCATCATCCATGTCTATCTGCAACCTTCTCCCACTCTGGCCCTTCACTACACAAAAGTTAAGTTTGGGCTCAACCTCTTCAAGCATCTCTATTAGCATGTCCTCTGCTTCATGGAGGTTTCCTGACTAATGAGAAGGAACCCTGTGGTCATGCATGAGCTAGATATACAACTTTCAGGCACACTCACTAGTTGCCATTTGACAAGATGATTTTTCTCCTGCTTATACTGCTTGCATTTTTTAAATGTCCACTTTCAATATGTTTGGTGAAATTTCCTTGCATTACTCTCTGTGTGAGACATGTGTAATAAATACTTTTGATTGCATGGCAAAGTCACACTTACTCTGGACCACCTTCCCAGCATGTCGAGAAGCTGGCACTCCTGCTCTGCATATAAGCATGTGATTGAATTCTTCCTGAATGACCTAAAACCGAACACACATGTCAAGGACCTGCAACCCAAAATCTCTGCCAAAATCCAAAGAGTCACCTCAAAACTCACCTCAGGAGTCAAATATTTGGGAATAAGATTCTCTAAAAAGGGCCTTTTCAAAATGGAATTTATGGATGGTCGGTCTCGAGGAGATACTTGAAAGAGCTGAGATATCAAGGAATGTAGCTCACGAGAAAACCTTGGAGATATTGGGGCAAAATGTGCTTGACAAATCTTCAGAACCAACTGCTGTAAGTTGTTACCCTCAAACTGAAAGGACAAGGAGCAATGATACTAAATCAGAGAAAAGTTACTAAAGGAACAAATAATAAAAGTGTTAAAGTAACAAATATACCAAGAAGCAAAACAACGCCTTTAAATTGCAGTTAGAAGCACTAGGGCCACCTGTAATCCCAGCAATTTGGGAGGCCAAGGCAGGAGGATCACTTGAGCCCAGGAGTTCAAGACCAGCCTAGGAAACATAGTTAGACCTCATCTCTCCAAATCATGGTTTTTAAACATTTGCTGGGCTTGGTGGCATGAGCCTGTGGTCCCAGCTACTTGGGAGGCTGAGGCAAGAGGACTGTCTAAGCCCAGGCGGTCAAAGCTGCAGTGAGCCGTGATCACGTCACTGCACTCCAGCCTGGGTGACAGAGTCAGACCCTGTCTCAATCAAAAAATAAAAAAGAGCACTATGGTCCACCCTAAATTGTTTTCATCAACTAATCTTTCATGAGCAGATACTGCAGTTACTCAACAAGATGCCATGTTATTTAAAACAAGTTTTTATTTTGTTTTTTGTCTTATTATCAAAATAATGTTTACTCATAATAAAAAACTGGAAGGTATAGGAAGTTATAAAGACAGGGGGAAAAAGTATAATTTTACCACTCAGAGGTATAGCTCCTTCTGATCCTTTTTAAAAATGATGTTTATTTTACAAAGTTGAGGTCATACTGATATGAAATTTTATCTCGTTTTTTAAAATTAACATAAACATTGTTTAATTTCCTCTAAAATGCTTCATAGACCAGCAATCTTCTATTGTATGAAACCAACAGTTATTTATACATAATAATATTCAACACCATGGTGTAGCAATAAAGGTACACATTGGCTGGGCATGGTGGCTCATGCCTGTAATCCCAGCACTCTGGGAGGCCAAGGTGGGCAGATCACCTGAGGTCAGGAGTTCAAGACCAACCTGGCCAACATGGCGAAACCCTGACTCTACTAAAAATACAAAAAAATTAGCCGTGTGTGGTGGTGGGCACCTGTAATCCCAGCTCCTCAGGAGGCTGAGGCAAGAGAATTGCTTCAACCCAGGAGTCGGAGGTTGCAGTGAGCTGAGATCGTGCCACCGCACTCCAGTCTAGGTGACAGAGCGGGACTCCATCTCAAAAAAAAAAAAGGGGGTACACATTTTGGTCAGACACTGGCTGTGCAACCCTTGACAATAATTAATAACAATAATGACAGCTGTGGAGAAAAAGAGTTGATGTAGCAGGCTCTCCTCAGAAAGGCCTGCTTACAATGTTGGCCCGTGGCTGGTGTCTGGGAACTAAGATTTCAGAAGAATCCCCACCATTCCCTGAATGTTAAGAGTGGCTCTCTTTGCCTCAGCTATTTATGTGAACAAAATGGTTTATGCTGAACACCTGCTTTCTTCCCAGGAGTCTGGAAGTTTGGCATATGCCAGGTAGAGGGTGCCTATGTGACCAGTCCCCAGTAAAAATCCTGGGCACTGGGTATATCCGATGAGCTTTCTTATAGATCACATTTCACAGGTGACGTGGGTAACAATGCTGGAGGATTTGGCACATCCCATGTGACCTCTGGGAAAAGACTCTTAAAAGCTTGTGCCTGGTTTCCTATGAACTTTGCCCATGTACATTTTCCTTTTGCTGAACGTATCTATTCATACACTATTTAATTAATTAATTTATTTATTTATTTTTATTTTTATTTTTTTTTGAGATGGAGTCTTGCTGTCACCCAGGCTGGAGTGCAGTGGCGTGGTCTCAGCTGACTGCAGCCTCTGCCTTCTGGGTTCTAGCAATTCTCGTGCCTCAGCCTCCCAACTAGCTGCGACTGCAGGCACACGCCACCATGCCAGGCTAATTTTTGTATTTTTAGTAGAGACAGGGTGTCACCATCATGTTGGCCAGGTTGGTCTCCAACTCCTGACCTCAAGTGATCCACCCACCTCAGCCTCCCAAAGTGCTGGGATTATAGGCATGAGCTACCATGCCAAGCCCACACAATTTATTTTTAATGGAAATATGCTACACATACTATTCTCCAATTTGGACTTTTTACTTTATAATATTGCTTGGACATCTTTCCATGTCATCTATCATTATTTTAAGTAGCTTATCCATATAATTTTTAACAATCTAATAAAACCAAACATTAACCTTTTTCTCCCAGAAGTTAATTTCTTTTCTACAATTCCAATAATTCAAGATTAGTCTGACAATGAGCATACTTACAGGATGTTTGAGTGTGCAGAGCTCATATAAGACACAGCCAAGAGACCAAATATCCCTAAAGAAGATAAGAGTTTACATGCCAAGAAAATATCCGTAATTCTTAATAAAAGCTTTTATCCTTACAGTGCCTTAAATTTGTGTCACTTTACAATTTTATGTAAGTTGATCAGCTTTTACAAATGCTTTCAGATATATCATCAATTCTTATTAGAAGTTGAGAGGTAAAATGAAAACCATTTGTAGTTTGTCAGATTTCTAGTCGAAGAAAGGCACACAAACTTTGCTACAACCTGGTGGCTTAATATTTAGTTCAGCTTCCTGCTCAAAAACAATGTACGTATGATGAAATGTTGAGCAATTTGGAGGAGGCAGGCAGAACTCAAACATGGATTTGTTTTGACTCAAAAGGTAATATTTGGCTGATTTTGAAAGATATATCCTACTCAAGGCTTTTGACAGAACCAAAGTTATATTATGTGATAAACATAGTATCTGATTCTCAATAAACATTTAAAAATATACTTAAAATATATATCACGAGCTTTGCTCCTTACAGATTTAGTACTTCATAAATATTTATGTGTGATTGGTTTGAGGAGTTATTTTATAGAACACAAAGCACAATTAAATCTAAAAGATCAAAAAATGTCTCATGAGAAGTCAAGGAGTCAAAGCAAGAAGGAATCATTAAAGTGAGGAGTGAGGTAAATGGCTCCTCTAGCAGCAACGCTTTGTGCATGAGTGTGTGTGTGTGTGTGTGTGTGTCACAGAGAAGGAGAGAGAGATAGACTTATACTAAGGGTTTGAGTACAAAAGACGGTAAGTACAATAGATGGTAAGATTGGTGGGAAAGATTGGTGGGAAACAAATTTGTGGGATTTTTTTAATAATTTTTTTTTTCATTAACAAGGTTTCACCATGCTGCTCAGGCTGGTCTCAAACTCTTGAGCTCAAGCAATACTCCCTCCTTGGCCTCCCAAAGTGCTGGGATTACAGGTGTGAGACACCTGCACCTGACCCAGGAAACAAACATGAACTTTCTAGACCTTCTAGAAACTCACTGACCATTTCACACCACACAGACTTGTCTTTACTAGGGCTTCCACAGACCCAAACTTCTCTTCTGTTCCCAGAGCACCCTCTGTAGCCAGGGTAGAGAATTTATATGCCCCCAGGGCTCAGGCCAGTACTGCAGCCACCTGGGGGTTGGGTGGGGCCAGTTGCAGGCCTGAGACCACTCTGCATATTGAGGACTGTGGTGAACCAGTCCTCTAATGGAGCCAGCAGCTACCCACCTGATTATTGCTAAGATCTTCCAATTTTCAGAGGTACAAACTATGCATATTTTAAAGTCTTTCAATATTTAATTTTTTTTTTTGGATGTAGTGACAGGGTCTCACAATGTTGTCCAGGTTGGTCTTGAACCCCTGGACTCAAGCGATCATCCCCCTCAGCCTCCCAAAGTGCTGGGATTATAGGCATAAGCCACCATATCCAGCAGTATTTAAATGTTGATTCAAATTCTTGAAAAGCAGTACAAGCAAACAAAACAATGCAGCTGACCCAAGGCTGTCTGTGGCATGCCCTGCTCTGAACAGCCTACTTTCCGTCCAACACACCCTACATGAATTCCTGCACAACTAACTTGAAGCCAAACTCCTTGGTGCCAGGGGATGTCTCAAAAAAAAAAAAAAAAAAAAAAAATCCCTGTTATTTTATTATGCAGAGAAATTCTTACTATTCTTTTTGTAAATCTCTATCATCTGAGCTTTGCCTTCCATTTATCTCCTTCAAAGTCCAATAGCCAAGAATCTCTTGGGCATTTTTTCCTAATCAAAAGGACAATTAACTTCCAAAGGGAACTCAGTCTTCCTTATCACCAACTTGTTCAATGGCAGCCAGCTTTGAAAAATGAAATTTTTTTCCTTCTCCTTATAGGAAGCAAAAACTCCTCTTCACCTTTTCTTGCAGTATACATTAACATTACTGCTGAGGGCCAGGTGCAGTGGCTCACACCTGGAATCCCAGCACTTTGAGAGGCCGAAGCGGGCAGATCACCTGAGGTCAAGAATTCAAGACCAGCCTGGCCAACATGGTGAAACCCTGTCTCTACTAAAAATACAAAATATTAGCTGGGCATGGTGGTGCGTGCCTGTAGTCCCAGGTACTTGGGAGACTGAGGCATGAGAATTGCTTGAACCCGGGAGGCAGAGATTGCAGTGAGCCGAGATCATGCCACTGCACTCCAGCCTGGATGACAGAGCCAGACTCCATCTCAAAAAAAAAAAAATTATTGCTGAGAACCAGACTCTGATATCACATACATAAAAACTAACTGGGTTTTAAAGCTGGAAGACACCTTGAAGATTACCTAGTCAATACTCTTATTATTATGAGTTAGGGAACTGAGGCCCACAGAGGTCAAATGACTTGGTCAAGTTAGCAACTAAGCCAAGACTAGGATTCCTAGCTCCTAATCCAGTGAGCGGTCACCAGACCACATTGTCTTCTACTTCATCCTCTTCAATCTTTTCTTGCAATAGACTAAACAGTACTTCAAAGGTAAGAACATATAATACAAAAATGGACATCACAGTGACTGCAATTTTCGATGTCATTTTTTATACCACTTGTATCTTTAAATGAAGAGAAATGGCTTTCTTCTAAACAAGTTTGAAACCTTCAGGTAACACTGCTCAGAGATAGTCACTGGGATCCCCATTTTGTGGCAGGCCAGGTCTTACCAACGCGGGCCTCCATCACAACTGTTTCTGTACTGACTGAGTGGTGAAGTTAAGTATTAAAAGCTAAAAAAGCCAGTGCCTAGCCAGGCACAGTGGCTCACATCTGTAATCTCAACACTTTGGGAGGCTGAGGCAGGCAGATCATGAGGTCAGGAGTTTGAGACCAGCCTGGACAACATGATGATACCCCACCTCTACTAAAAATATAAAACTTTAGCTGGGCATGGTGGCAGGCACCTGTAATCCCAGATACTCAGAAGGCTGAGGCAGGAGAATCGCTTGAACCTGGGAGGCGGAGGTTGCAGTGAGCCGAGATTGTGCCATTGCACTCTAGCCTGGGTGACAAGAGCAAGACTCTGTCTCAAAGGAAAAAAAAAAAAAGCCAGTGCCCTTATACAAAGGCTGTAATGTAACAAAAGCCCATCAAGAGTTTTGCCTAGGCCTTTCCTGGGCCTTAAACCATGACAAAATAATGAAGGAATTCTTAACAGGAGCCATTTAAGATTAAACAAGTTTTATTGGTGGTCTGAAGAAACTCCCCAGGCCTCCACAAACAAGTTTATTGGAGGTCTGAAGGAACTCCCTAAACCTCCATGATTTAGCAGGAGACAAAATAAGGGTAATCACCCCAGGACCTAGACCCATTTAGATTAAGTAAGCTTACTGAGGCTCCAGAATAAAGTCTTCAGGACTCAGACCTTAGTTATAGATTAAAAGGAGTTAATCACTGTGTCTTTAAATGAATGCACACTTACACATAGATATATAGCTTAGAAGGTGTATAAGCTCTGAAAAACTTTGTAATTTTGAGTCGGTCTGGTGATAATTTCCAGGCCTTCTCCCTGTACTGGTTACAAAAATAAAAACTCTCTTCCTCCCCAGTTCATCTGCATCTCGTATTGGACCGTGAGAAATAGCAGCCCAACCCTCAGTTTGGTCAGGAACAATTTCACACATGAAGAAAATGAAATTACAAAAGTACCATAAGAAATAGAGAAGAGATTTGAATTTTAGTTTCTGGAATCTTCATTCAGTGTCATCCATCAGATTTTACTGACACTTTCAAACTAAGAGTCAGCAACTTACGTTTTATTGTTGTAGGGTTTATTCTGACAGATCTCTGGGGACAGGTAGTAAGGTGTTCCAATACAAGTTCGAGCAAGTTCCATGGAACTAGTAAATTATATTAAATAATAAATCAGCATGATTTTTTATTGGAGTAAGAAAAGTCTTAAGACATGGACATGCAAGAAAAAAATGTGAAAATGGATAACACAAGATTTGATGCATACATGTGTTAGAAGAAAGCAAAACACTGTATGTTGATAAAGTAACTAAATCAGCTGATTTTTAAACTCACAATTCACCTCCCAAAAATTTACACATTAAAATATTTTTTTTTATGGCTTAAAGACTCCACAAAGAGATGAAATTGTCATGTTATAAAAATCTCTCAGATGTAGAGATTATCAAATTGCAACCTCATGATTTAAAACTTGGAAAATACAAAAATGAATAAGGGAGAAAAAAGTTACCCAGAATCTTAGCACCTAAAACAATTATTGTTAAAATTCCGATATATTTCCTTCCTGTCTTTTTTCCACACATATTTTTCATATAACTGTGATCACAATGTATTTAAAATTCAGAATTCCATTGTCTTTACTTAGTATAACAAAGTTATCAAGAAGTCTTCAAAACCACAAATGTTTATGATACATTCAGGTACATGGCCATGGTCATGCCAAGCTTTATTAAATTTAACCATTTCCCAATTGTTTAGGCATTTACGTTATTCCAAATTTCAAATTATTCCCTTGGAAGAAATTCCCAGAAACAGAATATTTAAAAATCTCTTGATACATATTGCCACCAAATTGTCTTCCAAACAGGTGCACCAGTTTATTCTGCTAGAAAGTGTGTAAACCAAAAATAAAATTCTAAGCCCCCCAACCAACTCATAAACCCTCCCTTTGGCCAAGGACATTCCAAAGTTAACCTGAAAAACTAGTTCAGGCCATGATGGGAAGCAGTGTCGGACGTGCCTCATTATCTCCTCCTCCCCTTTGGAATTCAGGCACAGTTGACCAGCATTAACATTAAAACAGACCTTAAGACTGACAAAGCAGACTCCTTGTAGCAATAAGATACCAAAGTCCAGCCTGACTCTAGTATAACATCACATGACAGATAGCAGGCCTGAAAGAAATCAAAATATTTTACCCCAAATCATGTTTCTTTTTCCGTATCTTGAAATAGTCCTGCAAAGATATCTCTTGTGGGGAAAATCTACATTTTGAAGAAAATTCCCTTCTTTTTCCAAGGCTTTTTCCTGATCCAGGAAAAAATTAACTAAGAGTCTGGCACCTTTTAAAATCTGATAAGAGGAAACATTTACAATCTATTCTCTCTGAGGCCTGCTACTTGGAGATTTCATCTGCATAATAAAAACCTTCATTTCCACAACCCCTTATCTTAACCCAGACACTCCCTTCCACTAATTCCAGGTCTTTAGATAGACTCTTTCAATCAATTGCCAATCAGAAAAGTTTTTAATCCACCTATGACCTGGAAGCTCCCTCCCATTCTTCCCAGCTTGAGTTGTCCTGCTTTTCTGGACCAAACCCATGTACATCTTATTGATATCTTGCGTCTCCCTAAAATGTACAAAGCCAAGCTGTAGACCGGCCACCTTGGGTACATGTTCTCAGGATCTCCCGAGGGCTATGTCACAGGCATGGACCTTTGGTCACTCGTATTTGGCTCAGAATAAATCTCTTCAAATATTTTACAGAGTTTGACTTTTTTCATTAAGAAGTGTAAACCTGCCTATTTCACTAAATTCTCTCTAGCTTTATGCGTATTACAGTCACATCCATGTTTGATAAACTGGAATCACTACAGAATATTAGCAACATCATTCTATTACACCACAATTTATCTTGAGAATTTTAATCTCAAAGTACCATCTGATGTAATGCATTTACATAAAGCTACCTAAAATTATTTAGACAACCAAGATTTTAATATCTTCTTAATCCATGATACCTAAAAATACATATTTGGGCCACTTTGACTAGAAAGAAAAATTATTTTCAAAGTACTTACTTATTCAGGACTCTTGCTATACCAAAGTCCCCAAGCTTTGCCACCATTCCATTCTTACTAAGAAAAATGTTCTATAAATAGAGAAAATGTCATGTTGTTTGAGGTACTTCAAGAAAAGATCAGTTCTGTCTTAGTCTTCTCTCTGAGCTGTTACCTGAGCTTTTATGTCCCTGTGTAATATCTTCCTGTCATGAATATGTTTTAGTCCTAGAGAAATCTGCACAAACCAACCAAGGATCTATAGAGAGAACACAAAACAAAGCCACTGAATAGCCTGGTAGTCACTGAAATGTCTTCATGGTAACCTGCAAAAAGAAAGAAAGAAATTATACACACACACACACACACACATACACACATATAGTGTATGTGTATTTATAGGAATGAAGTTAATAGGTGCACTTTATTATATTATTATTTTCATTTTACAACTAAAAAAATGGAGGCACAGAAAAGTAATCCAAATATCACTGGTATCAAGGGAAATTCCCCATGCAGAAAAAGGTAAGTAGAAGCAAGGGAAAGAGGCATGCCGTTCATGATTTTCTTTTTTTTCCTACTTAACCCTGGGGTGCTAACTGCATTGTGAATAGTACACAAGCAGCGCTGTTTTCTGATAACCTGGGAGCCATTGGTTCTTCCTTTACAGTGGAAGGAGGGTGACAAGGGTCGGGAGAGAAAGAGGAAGAAATGGGTGATCTGTGAGGTTGTTAGGAATTGTAATAAAATATCGATATATCTAATACAAAACCAACAAATACTTTACTTTTGAAGTTTAATTTTATTTCTAAGTCATGATTTGATTTTATCTTTGTTGACCATGAGCCTCTTTATGAAAATGTGTTCTATGCCTACAGAGATTTATTTAATCTATTCTAAAATTTCACTGGTTCTTTGTCTGCCAAATTATACAGAAAGAGGAAAATAATAGGAATAAAGCTATATTCCAGACATTAATATTCAGTTGTAATTTTAGTTCATTCCCAACAAAAAGAAATGTAACTCAAAATTTTGTCATGAGAAGCATTTTTATAAAATGTGGCAAAATAATACTTAGATAAGAAAAAAGAGTTTCTATCAATATGGATTTTAATATATAATATAAATGAGCATACAAAGAATGCTTGATTAATCTTACAGAAGTTAGAGATATTGATTCTTTAATCCTTCATATATTCAAAATATTCAACTTTAAGAGGAAATTATATGAGCATGATGCTCTTACATGCTAAAATAGAACAAAGAAACAAATGGCCAAAGGAAAGATGGTGGGCCTTTCCTGTGTGCTTCTTGAGGCAATGGCCGTACCATCAATCATACAGGCGCTAATTCAGATTCCTCTCCACACACACAAACCTGTCTCCTTCATGAGTACCACTCCCAAGAGGGTTCCAAGGAGGCTTGGAGTATAGAAGAGAAATACATTTGTGCAAAGAGAAAGTGGGAGAGGCCATTATTCTTTATCTTTTATCTCCCCCTCTTAATAACCAATGAAACTAAATAGGCATTGCCAAGACAAGCTTCTATCCTCCCTAGCAAAGTGGGATATCTAGTTTAAAACAGAGCACCAAATGGTAAAAGAGAAAACAGTGAAGCTATAAATATGTTACATGTTAAATGGCTAAGGAACACTCACATTCAGATTTTTTTTTAACCATGAAGACTTATCTCAGAGGCATCCTACATGAGATTGTCCAAACAGACTATCTTTTCTCAAGAAAATCTCACTCTCTAAAAAACAATTCAGTTTAAGTTCAACTGCAAACTTGTTCTGGACTGAATCTACCAAGAATATTGATCTACTATTTTATAGTTTGAATTTCTCTACCAAAACACATGCTTTATATCAACATAGTCTAGTACTTATGACATTATAAATTTAATTCTCCCCCTACCACACATACAAAAATTAAAAAGTAAATTAGAAGTTTTTACCTGATCTTCACTAAAGAACACACCCCGTTGTCTATTGATCCTTTTCATGAGATCCCCTCCATCACAATATTCCATTACAATAAACAGCCTGCCGTTCTCTGTAAGAAAAGGAATCATTTGGTGCTGGAAGGATTTCAGATATTTATCAGTCATGTTCTGGCTGTGGAATCAAGATGGACTGGGTTCTAATTCCACTATACCATTTATATTTCTCAGCTCTGTGACTCTGGGCAAGTCACTTTAACTTCTCTGTGCCTCACTACCTCATCTGTAAAATGGAAATATTATAGAAATTTCTTCTTTGGATTGTTGGAAAGACTAAATGAGTTAATCCATGTCAGATGCTTAGAATAGTGCCTATACATAATGAGAGTTTAAGAAATGTTGGCTATTTTTATTAATACATTCCTTTGAGAGATTAGAAATCTGCTGTAAAAATAGCAGCTGTGACTCTTTCATAACACCCCAGGAAGAATTAATAGCCCCTTCTTGAATTTGGGCATAAAGCCATATTTATATGGCACTTATTCATCTATGTTATTGAATATTATAGAAACTCTTATAACTGACCTCTGCCTAAACCACTCACTAGATTACAGGACACTCTCCATTGCTATTGCCCCATCAAGGTTACCACTAAATACTACTAGGCTCTCTAGTATGTCCAAGTACCTCTGCTCTTACCAATTGAACTGAATCTTATCAAGATCATTGTTTTTTTTCCCAAATATGTTTACGCCATTTATTCTTGTCTTTATAACAGAAACTGACGAAATATGAATAGAAAATGAAAGGTGATTATTTTCCAAAAGCTATGCTGATTATTTTGGAGGACTCAGTAAAAGTGAGTAGTTTTTAAAAAAAAAAGCTATTGACCTACATGTTGATGGGATGAATGAAATATAACTGGAAAACTTCTAAAAGGATTATGTACAGACTATCCACAAATCCTTGCTCCACATTAAAAAAAGAAACTAGAAATTCTAAATAAGACATATAGCTTACGTAAGAAAGAAAATTCAGAACTACAGTGAGTGGACTCATAATCTACCAACTATAATTCTGAATTTTCTTGAACTGTAGTGAGTTATTCTTGTCTTTATTACATAAACTGATGAAATATGAATAGAAAATGAAAGATGTGATTATTCCTCCAAAAGCTATCCTGAATACTTTGGAGGACTCAGTAAAAGTGAGTTTAAAAATAAATAAATAAATAACCATTGACCTAAATGTTGAATGAAATATGACAAGAAAACTTCTAAAAGGATTGTGGACAGATTATCCACAAACACTTGCTCCATATTAAAGAAAAGAAACTATCCTTTGACAAATGCTTGTAATTTCCTTAAATTTTTTTTCTTTTTCTTTTTCCTGGCCATTTCCACTCAAAGGATGATTATGTCTTCTTATCTTAAAATATGTTTGTATAATTGCTAGGATCTAAATGTCTTTGTCTTCCCCAAATGTATATGTTGAAATTTTAACCCCCACAGTGACGGTATTAGGAGGTATAGGGCTTTTGGAAGGTGACTAGGTCATGAGGGTGGAGCCCACATTAATGGATTGCTGTCCAAGAGAGAGCCCTCTCCCCTTCCACCATGTGAAGTCACAATGAGGCGGACCATCTATGAACCAGAAAGTGAACCCTCACCAGACACCGAATCTGCCTGCACCTTGATCTTGCACTTCCCAGCCTCCAGAACTGTGAGAAATAAATTTCTGCTGTTTATAAGCCACCCAGTTTATGGTATTTTGTTATAGCTGCTGGAATAGACTAAAACAGATGATTTTCTGCTTTAACCAGCTTTCTTCATTAGCCAACCAACTACCAACTGGGATCTTGTTAGAAAAGAAGGATTTCTACTCACTTGTTTGTCTACACTTCATTCTTTTGTACCTAAAACAGTAGTTAGCACATCAAAGGGGCTTAAATGTTTGTTGAGTGGATTCACTAAAAACAAACAAACAAACAAAAAAACCCCGAAGGAACACAAAACATATGTACCAAAATCAGTCTTATAAGCAATTGTTGATAACATTTTCCCCTGTAGTACCCACTAAATGCCAAAATCTCTTGACAAATATCTATCTTTTGCTATCCTACTCTTTAAAGTACCCTAACCAACTTTACTGTGGATATCAGTAACCTGGCAGTATCTACCCTTGGTTGCTTCTAACTCACAAACCATGCATCTTCTTTCACATATTTCAATTTTTCCTCCTCTCTTCTTTAAGAGACAGATCCATTCATTTATTAACAAACTTCTATTGAGGATATGCAAAAGCAAGGAATGCTGTGTAGGAATAAAAAGCAAAGAAGCCATCCATTCTACTGTTAAGAAGGCAAAGTCTAGTTGGGGAGTCCCTCAGCATTGGGTGACAAGTGCTGTGAAGAAGTCTGTAGGCTGGAGGGTGAGGAGAAAGCGCATGCGAGTAAGACTGGAGATCTAGGAAGGGTTCTGAGAAGATGCTTCCCGATATGCCTTAATATCTAGAGATCGGTTATTTTCAGGAATGTGTTACTTTTAGGAGAATTGATGTTTCTTATCACTGAAGCTCAGTCATTAAAAGGTCTGCCACAGCAATGAAGGGAGGGCAATTTCAAAACCATGGAAGAATCAGAATAATGAAACAGAGGAGACAGGATTTCATCTCACTTCGTTTTCACCAACCTCCAACTCATTCAACCTTACACTGGCTTTTGGTGAAAGAAACTGACTAAAAATTCATCATGACAGAGATACCTTCTTTTTTTTTTTTTTGAGACGGAATCTCACTCTGTCGCCCAGGCTGGAGTGCAGTGGCGCAATCTCGGCTCACTGCAAGTTCCGCCTCCTGGGTTAACACCATTCTCCTGCCTCAGCCTCTCCGAGTAGCTGGGACTACAGGCGCCCGCCACCATGCCAGGCTAATTTTTTGTATTTTTAGTAGAGACGGGGTTTCACCGTGGTCTCGATCTCCTGACCTTGTGATCCACCTGCCTCGGCCTCCCAAAGTGCTGGGATTACAAGCGTGAGCCACCGCGCCCGGCTGACAGAGATATCTTAAAGAAACTACTGGCCGGGTGCAGTGGCTCACGCCTGTAATCCCAGCACTTTGGGAGGCTGAGGTGGGTGGATCACCTGAGGTCAGGAATTTGAGACCAGCCTGGCCAACATAGTGAAACCCTGTCCCTGCTAAAAATACAAAAATTAGCCAGGCATGGTGGCGGGTGCCTGTAATCCCAGCTACTCAGGAGGCTGAGGCAGGAGAATTGCTTGAACCCGGGAGGTGGAGGTGCAGTGAGCCAAGATTGCGTCACTGCACTCCAGCCTGGGTGACAGAGTGAGACTCCGTCTCAAAAAAAAAAAAAAAGAAAAGAAAAGAAACTACTTAATGTCAATTAGCATTATCTGACTGTAAAATAAGGATTTTTCTCCATTAGCCACTGTTAATTTTATATTTATTGGAAGTGTCTGAAAAATCATTTATGCTCTCAAATTTTCCATCTGCTGTAAAGCTCATGGATCATTGACACTTCAAAACAACTGAGGGGCACTAAATAACCTTTTTATTTGTCAAGTTCCAACATTTATTAAACAATTATTATAATTTATTCTAAAATGCACTTTTAAAAAATCAAGGGCCTGGCGCAGTGGCTCTCGCCGGTAATCCCAGCACTTTGGGAGGCCAAGGCTAAGGCAGGTGGATTGCTTGAACTTGGTGTTTGAGATCAGCCTGGGCAACAGAGACAGCCTGGGCGAAAACCTGGCTCTATAAAGAAAAAATATACAAAAATTAGCCAGGTGTGGGAGTACGTGCCTGTAGTCCCAGTACTCAGGAGACTGAGGTGGGAGGATCCCTGAAGCCCAAAAGGTCAAGGCTGCAGTGAGCTGTAATCACACCACTGCACTCAAGCCTGGGCAACAGAGTAAGACTGTCTCAAAAAAAAAATCAAGATTGTTTCTTACAGACATTGGCATCTTCCAATCACTTGCTGTAGACCCGGCAGGCTTAATGTTTTCACTGCCTAAATAATTTTTAGAATACCTTAACCAACTTTGTTTGCTTATATTTTCTTTTTTTATGTGTGCGTAAGAGTAATATAAAATAAAACTCTGTGTTTAAATAAATGTAAAAGAGCTCTTTCTGGCCAGGCACAGTACTCACAGCACTTTTGGAGGCCATGGCGAGAGGATCACTTGAGGCCAGGAGTTCAAGGCTGCAGTGAGCCATGATCCAATTACTCCAATTGCAAGTAAATGAAATCTGTAACAACCTAAATAAGCTTAGAAGAGGACCATGAGCCAAGATAACAGTCCCAGCTGACACCTTGATTTCAACTAGCTGAGACTCTGGGCAGAGAATCCAGCTAAGCCAACCTCAGGCTTCTGACCTACAGAAATCAAGAGATAATAAATAGGTGTTGTTGTTAAGCCACTAAATTTGTGTTCGTTTGCTATGCAGTAATAGAAAACAAATAAAACAGCATGGGAATTTTTGCCTATTTTGTTTGCTGATATATCTCCAAGACCTAGAACACGCTTGGCATATAACAGACACTTAATGAATGTTTATTGATGGAATTTACATGGAATTAATTTAGTCTTAGGAAAATATCACTACATTCTCATTATTTTTCTTATGTTGCTTCAAACCAATAAAAACATCCTTTTTTCTTTCTTTTTTTTTTTTTTTTTTGAGACAGAGTTTCACTCTTCTTGCCCAGGCTGGAGTGCAGTGGCGCAATCTCAGCTCACTGCAACCTCTGCCTCCCAGGTTCAAGCGATTCTCCTGCCTCAGCCTCCCAAGTAGCTGGGATTACAGGTGCACACCATCATGCCCGGCTAAATTTTTTTGTATTTGTAGTACAGACGGGGTTTCACCATGGCCAGGCTGGTCTTGAACTCCTGACCTCAGGTGATCCGCCCGCCTCGGCCTCCCAGGGTGCTGGGATTACAGGCGTGAGCCACTGCGCCCAGCCAAAAACATTCTGTTTTCTATAGACAAACATTAGAGCCATGGTTCTTATGATCAGAGATAAGCCATTTGAGGGAAAACAAGCCTTTACCTACACTCTCTAAAAGACAGAGGCTACAAGGCCCTCTGAGGCTTTTAGATAAGCTCAGTAGTTCAAGTCTCAGCAATCGGCCAAGCAAACTCAAAGGCATCACAATAGCTCTAGTTTTCCTAAACACAGGAGTGCTCTACTTAAAAAGAGTCATGAGAAAATGTAAACTTACAGTATCAACAAACACAGCAAAGGTTATGTATACTGTAAAAATGACCTCAGTTTTGCAAAAGCTTCCAGTGGTAAACTGTCCTCAAAAATCAATCTCACATGGTATAAGGAAATACTCCAGTCTCTAAAAGTGGTTCAGTCCATTTGCTCATTCAGTAAATAGGTATTGAGCAGCCATGTGTGCTAGATGCCAAAGATCAAGTGGTGAGCAAAACAGATGGAGCCCCAAAATTCATTAAGTTTACTATGTAAAGGGCGACAAATATGAAACAAATTCATAATTATATAAATAGACATATGTAAGTGCAACTGCTGTGGAAGAGAACCAAAGGGAGCTGTAATTTGAATTGAGTTCAGAAAAGGCCTGAGGATAAGTAGGAGTTAGCCAGAGAGTCACAGTAATAACCTCAAACAAAATAAAGAAGAGAAAGATCATCTTATAGCATTATCAGTAGCCAATGGACAGGAATGCAGGGCACTTTATTCAGTGGCTTTCCTTGAAAGTTATTCCATGCAACCCAATTCCAGACCATGTATACTGTTCTGCTCCCAGGAAGACCTCAGAAGAGTCCCAAGAGCTCTTTTTAAATACCCAGAAGCCAAAGAAGGGCCATACACACAGAAGTACCTTGAATGTAGCAGTTTTAATCAGTAAGGAACACAGTGCTCTGCACAGTTTACATACTCGAGACACAGTGGCTGTATTCATTTATTGACTGACTTTTACCCAACTGATGATGCTTGAAGATATTGAGGTTAACACTTCTGCTCTATGAACTACTTATCAGTCTTAAAACAGCCCTGTGCTGGGGGCTGGGCTGGGGAATGACCCCTCATAAAACTGTCAGCACATACAGCCCTGTCACAACTTAAGACACACCTGACATACCATAGATTTGTTTATTGTCTATCTCTTCCCACTAGAATATAATTTCATGAAAACAGGGATTTTCATCTGCTTTGTTCACTGCTATATTCCTGACACCTAGAACAATGCCTGGCATATTGTTCTCAATAAGTATCATACTCAATAAGTATCAGTTCAGTGAATGAATGCTGTCTGACCAATGCCCCTTCATTTATTATTTATTTTTTACCTTTGGACTACAGTGATGGGCAGAGGCAGAATTGCATTCAGGTGTACGGAGGAAGGGACTTCCTTCCCTAAAGTTCTCAGCAGAATTGTATTCAGGTGTACAGAGGAAGGGAATTCCTTCCCTTAAGTTCTCCCCCTCTCCATGGCAGTGTGCTAGGCTACGGTGCGTGGCTGTTTGCTGGCTCTCTGTAAGAGGATTACACAGTTCCATCTGTTGCCTAAGGATATGCAGGATCTCATGTAAGCAGAGTACCCCTCCAACACACACACACAAACACACACATCCTAGCAGGGCTTTGAGAGCGATAGTGTGGTGGGCTCTGTTTTCTCCTCTTCTCTTGCTTATGAGAACAGCTGGTTCCTTATCTGAGCTGCTCCTTCAGCCTGGGCCCCAGACTCAAGACCCCAGCCCACCACAGCTAGCATGTAATGTAAGTGAGAAATAGATGTGTCTTATTGTAAGTCACTTAAATTTGGGGGTTGTTACTACAGCAAAGAAGCTAATAAGCAGTCATTAATTTTTTGGGAGAGTGAGAATTAAGGAGAGGCAGAAAAACAAGAAAACATAAGAAAGCTGTCTACAAAAACTTACTAGAGAGGAAATAACGAGGATGTCTCAAGCTGCAATTTAAGTAAATGGGGAAATGACCCATTTACAAAAATTAATTTATACACAGTCCTTAGGAACAAATCTTTTTACATATGTCAACATGCCTATACTTTATAAAAATACTTAAGGAATGTTAGAAAATCAAACCTTGAAATGAATTGAAGAAGGCTACAATGTTGGGATGTTTCATCTTTTCCAGAAGAATCACTTCTTTCTTTGAAGCTTCTTTTTCTTGTATGGGCATCTAAATTACATTAAGAGACAGAGTAGTCTATAAAGCTAACTTGGTTTCAAGAACATGCTTTCTGCTCATTTCCACCTAAAATTCTCTAGGATTTCACTGGCTTTTAATGTCACTTTGAAAACGATCTTTCAATGGCAGGAAACAACATTTCTAGAATTAGTTGAGTACCCTATATCTCATCAATGATTTGTCGACAATCATCATCAAGAAAATAAATATTTCTGGTGAAGTTTTGCTATATTAAAAGTTGGACTGGTGGTACTGTGTTCATTATCTAGCCATATGGAGCCATATTTTAATATCTATCTTTCAGTAGCAAAGGAATTCTTTATAAAAATGCAACATTCCAGGAGCAATCACTGCTGAGAAGAAACAAATGAAATCTAAAAAAAGAAAATGTGTCATATCCCACAGAAATCAGGCCAGTAAAATTTTGTATTAAGATGACTACATTTTTCATTTTCAAATAAAAATTGTCTTGCATGACTTCATTTTAGAAGTATTTGGGTGTATTTTCTTGTTCTACTTTCATCTATAGACAATACTTTCCAAGGGGCTTGGTGCCAGTACCAGTGGCCACACCTCATTTCTACTTTTTCTTCCTCACTCTTGATGCTTTGCTGACTTGTCATTTCTACCCTGACTTCCAGCCCCTGACTGCCCCGCTTTTCTGATGTCCACGGGGCCTCCACCCATTAGAGGTCTTCAACATTGGCCAGATTTCTCATTCTCATTTAGACTTTAAGAACTTCTTAAAAATTAATATTCTCAATTCTAGCTTCCCTACATCTCAGCTGAAGGATCCTTCAGTAAGTTCCTTAACCCCTCTAAGCTTCAGTGTTTCCTGCCCCAATTTAAATTGTATAGTCAGTACATAGGAGTTTCAAAACAAAAACAGCTAAATTACTCCTACCAGCTGGATACATTTAGCAACTTAAAAAATTCCTAACTACTATTTAAAAGAATATTATAAACAAAATTAAAAGACAAACAAAAGGTTAGGATACAATATTTGTACCATATATGACAAATATATTTATAATATAAAAATTTATGGCAAATAATTTTTAAAAAGGCAAACACCTCAACAGAAAAATAGCAAAGTACAAGAATAGTCAACCTGAAAAAAACAAGAGAAGTAAAAATGGCTGATAGAAAAAAATATTCAATCTCATGCAGTAATCAAAGGAATAAAAACTAAAGCAAAATTTGGCTGGGTGTGGTAGCTCATGCCTGTAATCCCAGCTCTTTGAGAAGCCGAGGCAGGCAGATCACTTGAGGCCAGGAGTTCAAGACCAGCCTGGCCAACATAGCAAAACCCTGTCTCTACTAAAAATACAAAAAATTAGCCAGGTGTGGTGGCACACACCTGTGGTCCCAGCTACTCAGGAGGCTGAGGCAGGAGAATCTCTTGAACCTGGGAGATGGAGGCTGCAGTAAGCCAAAATCATGCCACTGCACTCCAGCCTGGGTGACAGAGTAAGACTCCATTGCAAAAAAAAAAAAAAAAAAAAAAAAGGATTAAAAGCTAAAACAAAATGTAATGTAGTATTCCATGTATGAAATTGGCAAAGATGAAAAGAATGTCAATAACCACTGTTGGCCAGAAAGCAGCAAAATGGACACTCATTTATTTCTGGTAAAACTACACAAATTGATAAAATATTTCTGGGAAGGCAGTTTTACAATATATAATATGAATATTTAAAATGTTCATTTTTGCAGGGGGGTCTATATCCTGCTGAAGAAATCTTTTTTTTTTTTTTTAAGACAAGGTCTTGCTCTATCACCCAGGCTGGAGTGCAGTGGCATGATCTTGGTCCACTGCAGCTTCTGCCCACTGAGCTCAAGTGATCCTCCCACCTCAGCCTCCTGAGTAGCTGAAACCACAGGCAAGCACCACCATACCTGGCTAATTTTTTGTATTTTTAGTAGAGATGGGGTCTCACCATGTTGCCCAGGCTGGTCTCGAACTCCTGGCCTCAAGTGATCTAGCTGCCTCAGCCTCCCAAAGTGCTGAGATTATAGGCATGAGGGAAATGTTCCTATTTTTGACTAATTCTTCTAGAAATTTATCCAAAGAAGATAATAAAAGTGTACAGAAGAGTTCTCATACAAAAGACTTTGTTACAGTGTTTTATTGCTAGTTTTTAAGTTACTCTAATAATGCATGCTTGTTTTAAGTCAAATAGAAGTGAATAAGGTAAAAGTGAAACTTCCCTCTTTCTTTCTCATCTAGCCCACACATGAAAGCCCATAGGTGGTAACCTTACTCTTAATGGCAAAAATGCAATTACTTTTGCACCAACCTAATACTATATTCCCTAGGGATAACTGTTGTTAATAGTTAGAGCTTTTTATGTCATGCATATATAGGCAAGCATATATACATAGTTTTGTTTAACAAAAATGAATCATACTTTACATATTAAATGTTATTGAATCATAGCCAAAAAACTAACCAATGTAATTATCTGAAAATAGAAAAAGAGTTAAATAAATTAACTTTTAATAAATTGCTTGCTAGCTTTTTTTTTTTTTTTTTTTTTTTTTTTTTTTTTTTTTTAAGACAGAGTTCTGCTATGTTGTCTAAGCTGGATTTTAACTCCTGGGGTCAAGGGATCCTCCCAACTCATCCTCCAGAATAGCTGGGACTACAGGCACTTGCCACCATGCCCAGCTAAATTATGGTATTTTTAACCTGCTACCACTTTAATGCTATGCAGTCATTAAAAATAAAGGGAGGCAATGTATTATCATGGAAAGAGCAGAGAAAGACTTAGATGGATCTGCTGATTACTGTGCATCCTGGAGCTAACTGCTTAACCTCTTTAGCCTCAGCTCTTTCACTTGTACAGTGAGAATAATGAGAGCTACCTTTTAAGTGGTTGTGAAGATTAAATTGAGTTGATATATATAATAAAACACCCAGGATGGTGTGACATATAATGGACACCCTGCAGGTGGTCCCTTTATCATTAGTGTGAACATTTAATATCATTATATGACAACATTTTATTATATAAAAATATTGAATGAGATGAGGAAATATTCACAATATATTGCTAATATAAAAAACTGTTACAAAAGAGTATATCTGGGCCGGGCGTGGTGGCTCACACCTGTAATCCCAGCACTTTGGGAGGCCGAGGCAGGCAGATCACGAGGTCAGGAGTTCGAGACCAGCCTGGCCAACACAGTGAAAGCCCGTCTCTACTAAAAATACAAAAATTAGCCAGGCATGGTGGCACACACCTGTAGTTCCAGCTACTCAGGAGGCTGAGGCAGGAGAATTGTTTGAACCTGGGAGGCAGAGGTTGCAGTGAGCAGAGATCACGCCACTGCACTCCAGCCTGGGCGACAGAGCGAGACTCCATCTCAAAAAAAAAAAAGAGTATAACTACCATGACACCAATCATTCTAATAACTTATATACTTATACATTAAAAATAGTCTAGAGAGAAATTCAGCAAAATGTTGATAGTGATTAAGAAAGAGGTTATATGCTATTTTTATTTTCCTCTAAATGGTCTTATTTTCTCCTTTGGCTCTTTTCAAAATTTGTACAATGAACATTTTTATTTTCACAATTGAGGAAAGATAAAACACTTTTATTTGAGCCCAGAAGGAAAAGAACATGCTTGATAATGGTAGGATGATAAGAGAAAATATTAGCTTTTTGGTACCTGTAAGAAAACAAGCAATTTAGTTCTGGGGTCTAGTGTAGGGAGTAGGGAGGCATTAGAGAGAAGAAATATAAATTTCTCTAGATAAGAAGTAATGAAAAACTACATGAGAGTAGATAGGAAGAAAAAAGTAATAAATGTTAATATTGTGACACAGATGTTACAGGTAAATTCCATAACATAAAGAGATATGGGAAAACAAGAATAATGAGGTCTAATATAAAATTCTACTTATTTATGGCATAGTGACAAGAGTAGTTCATGAGTAAAGTGATGAAAAATTGGTGCTCTATTAGAAAAATATAGTCAATTTTTGATTATACTAAAGAATGGGAGAGATGCTATGAAATGAAGTAATGTACATTTTTATAGAGATTCACCTCTCAAATATTTTCTCTTTACACAGAATTAAAATGGTTTTATAATTCCTAAGTATATACCAGCTTCGCAATAGAGCAAGAGGGCCTGAAAGCATCTGTCCAGTGAATCATCTATCCAATAAGAAGTTATTGAATATCTCCTGGCACCAAGCATTAGGTGCTGTGTGGAATACCAGCACAAAACGCACATGGACTCGGTCCTCACAGAACATGTTACAGCTAAATAAGGAGGAGAAGGCACAAAATAAACAGCCAAAGCATGTCCAGAAAGAAAGCAGTCAGTACTATAACAGAGGTTCCAATAAAAGTTATGCAAGTTTACAGAGAAGGATAAATTCTTTAGAGTGGGACGATTCTGGAGGTATGGTAGAGCTCAGCCTTGAACAAGTGGGATCTTGATGCTGGGAGATCAGCAGGCAACGACCTTGGAAGCAGCAGCCCCATAAGCAAATGCAGAGGCTGGAGTGGGGAAAAAAAGTAGGGTATGTGATAGGAGCCGTAATTTTGGGGCAAATCAGAGAGGGTCTCAAAACTTCTCTGAAGAGTGAAACAATATAAAAGCACAAGGCAGACCAGGCACAGTGGCTAACACTTGTAATCCCAGCACTTTGGGACCCAAAGTGGGAGGATCACTTGAGGCCAGCCTGGGCAACATAGCAAGATCCTGTCTCTAAAAAAAATTTCAAAATTAGCTGGGTGTGGTGGCGCATGCCTGCAGTCCTAGCTACTCAGGAGGCTGAGGCAGGAGGATGGCTTGTTCAAGGTTACAGTGAGCTATGATGATGCCACTGCACTCCTGCCCGGGCAACAGAATGAAATCCTGTCTCAAAAAAAATGCACAAGGCAAACCCCACTTTCTACCTCAATAATAACAATTTGTGTCTCTTTTTCTTTGTACATATATGAACATATTTGTAGGTATACATATATGGAGAATATATATATTTTTCCAAAGATTGTATTATTTTACACTTACTATTTTCTCAAACATTGCAAACATTGAAATTTTCCCATGTCAATGCTTCACCTACAACACGATTTCTAATAGCCACTTAGTTTTTTATAAATTACTTAACAAATTACCTACTGTTGGACATTTGTTTTCTGTTTATCTGTGGGGTTTCTCTTTGAATAAACTCCTAATTTCTTAGTTTTCTACTGAGTTTCAAATTTTTGTATGATGACTTCATATATGGATTTTATCTTTTTATTGATTTAATAAAAGGCTAACACCATTAAGTCAATACTTGCAAATATTTTTGGCACCTTTTCAGTTTTCTTTAAATTTATTTATAGTGTTTGTTTTGACATACAAACGTTTTCTATTTTTATGTAGTCAAACCTAGGCAACTCTTTCTTTACAGCCTCTGTCCCAGTGAAGGTTTGGGGGCATGGCTGGAGCATTATCAAAATTTGGCTGGAGCCACTTGAAGGATCCAAGTGACCCAGGGCCTCGACAAAAGGACTGAAGCAAATTCAAGGAAGAGGAAGAGTCAACAGTATTCGCCAAATATCTGAATGTGGAGAGGGAATAAGCTCACAAATGATCCCAAGGTTTTCAGGCTGGCAACCATAAGGACACTGATGACATTAATACAGCGCAGCACATAGGAGGTGAAGTGGGTCTGCTTACAACAAGGAAGAATCACTATTAATACTTGTTTTTGGGTACAATTGTGATACCGAGTGTCCAAGGTGGTCTCAATGATCATCATCCTAAATTCTTGATGCACAGGATCTCTGAGACAATAAATGTTTATTCTTTAAGCCACTAAGTTTGGGGTAATATGCTACACAGCAATAGATTAATAACATAGATGTTGGATGGGCACGGTGGCTCATGCCTGTAATCCCAGCACTCTGGGAGGCCGAGGCAGGTGGATCACGAAGTCAGGAGATTGAGACCATCCTGGCTAACACAGTGAAACCCCGTCTCTACTAAAAACACAAAAAATTAGCCGGGCGTGGTGGCGGGCGCCTGTAGTCCCAGCTACTTGGGAGGCTGAGGCAGGAGAATGGCATGAACCTGGGAGGCGGAGCTTGCAGTGAGCCGAGATGGCACCACTGCACTCCAGCCTGGGCAACAGAGCAAGACTTCA
The DNA here is from genome assembly GCF_028885625.2 of Pongo pygmaeus. NCBI lineage: Eukaryota > Metazoa > Chordata > Mammalia > Primates > Hominidae > Pongo > Pongo pygmaeus. Next base: position 60,696,247 of record NC_072387.2, read on the forward strand.
CCTCAAAACAAAACAAAACAAAACCACAGATATTACCTGAAGTTATCTAGCTGGCAGAAGAAATGCAGAACTAGGGTACTGAAAGATGTCAGGGGTAGAGACAGAGATTTAAGGGAGATCTACTTATTGGTAAACACTAAAGTGGGGCAGTTTAGGTGACAATGGACAGAAAAAGAAAATCAGAAAAGGACACATGGTTGAGGACATACAGAGGGCGAAGACAGAGATAAGCCTGAGGGAGAGCAGTCAGATAAACAAAAGAGAGCGAGCAGAATAATGTCATGGGAGGAAGCTATTGCGGGCCACTAGAATAAGAGGACATTATTATGAATACGCCATGGATTCACAAAAAGAGACCTATATTGGGAAATAAATCATTATCCCTGGAAGCCAGTCATTTACTCTTGAGCTTTAAGTCTGGGTAGGTTTTCTTGTAATTTTTTGTGGTAAGATAAAATTTATATCATTTTAACCATTTTTAAGTGTACAATTCAATGGCATTAAGTATATTCACATGGTGTAACTTGGGTAGTCCATTTTGCACACACTTTGTATGGAACTTTTTATGCTACTCTCATTTATAAATCCTCTAGAAGCTGACCAACAAGACTTGCCTTAGAATTAATTCTAGCAAACAATGGATATTGTTGTCCCAATATATTATGAAATGAACATACCACTAAAGAGGGTGACATAAACACTGACCAAGGTGGATTTAGCAAAAATTATTAATTTTTAATTAACTGTATTTATTTTCCAAAATCATTAGACCAACAATTACATATGGTCTTCCTCTATTCATTCAGTGCACTCAATAAATTTGTTTAGCACCTATTATATGACAGGAACTGTTCTGCATACTGAGGAAGACAAGCAATAAACAAATGAATAATTAAGAGAGCAAAGTAATTGCAGAGCATTATACATGCTAGTAAGAAAATAAACCAGGCCAGAAGCAGTGGCTCAAGCCTGTAATCCCAGCACTTCGGGAGGCCGAGGCGGGCAGATCACTTGAGCTCAGGAGTTCAAGACCAGCCTGGGCAACATGGTGAAACTACATCTCTACTAAAAATACAAAAAATTAACCAGGCATGGTGGCATGCACCTGTAGTCCCAGCTATTCAGGAGGCTGAAGTGGGAGAATTGCTTGAACCCCGGAGGTGGAGGTTGCAGTGAGCCGAGATCATGCCACTGCACTCCAGCCTAGGTGACAGAGCGAGACTCCGTCTAAAAAAAAAAAAAAAAAAAGAAAACAAAACAAAAAAGAAACCAGGAACCAAGGTGGTGTGATAAGGTGATAAGGTGTGATTGTGGCTGGGGGTCTACTCTAGCTAGGATGTTTGCAGAAAACCCCTCGTAGAGGACCTGAATAAGGAGAGAGGAAGTGCACCACAGAGAAAAGTCAGGGCAACAGAGGAGGCTGGCATCTCACAGGGCCTTGCAGGGCACCCTAAGGAGGGCCATAGGAGCCACAGAAATGTGATCTTATTTCTTTTCTATTTTCATTACAAAATTTTTTTTTTTTTAGCAGGGACAAGGTCTTGCTATGTTGCCCAGGCTATCTTGAACTCCTGGCTTCACACGATCCTCCCACCTCGACCATGCGAAGTGCTGGGATTACAGGGGTGAGCCACTGCGTCCAGCCTCTTTTTAAAAATGAGATCATTGGTTGCTGTTTGGACAATGGACTTAGGAGGTTGAATTAACAAAAATCAATTATGGCTTAAAATTCGTAATTATAAAAAATAAAAATTTCCTTTTTATATTGGATTAAAAGTCAGCTGAATATCCCACTGAAAATTAACAGAAATTTGAACTTCTTAACTTTACCTTTTCAAAATTGATCTCTTTTATGACACAGTGCTTACTATCTGATTTCCCTTTAGCTAAGTATGCTTTCCCGAAGGCACCTTGCCCGATGGCCTTAATCACATCGTACTTATCCATGGTCTCCAATGGGCTGAGGTTCCTGGAATTAGAGTAATGTAAATTTATCACACACGTCTCATAAAGACTAACAAAGTCAGAAAATTGATGACTAAAGTGTAAAAGAACTCACTTTGCTAAAACTTTCCTCCCAGCCTTGCCAAGACAGAGACAAATAACTTTCCTTGTGGCCACAGATAACAACTGAAATGAGACAAGAGTTTCTTGGTTAGACACGGGTCGTAGCTCAGCTTTGTTACACTTTTGCCCTGTATTCTCGGGTAAGTCACTTAACCTGGCAAAACCTCACTTTCCTAATTTCTAAAATGGAATAACAATACCTGTTTTGCAAGTTTGTTCTGAGAATGAAAGATACTATATCCGGTGTTTGGCACCTTTATAAAGCAGGAATGTCCTTAGGCTTGTGCACTTTTACATTTCTGTCTTTCTTAGTGGGGACGTACTGCCCCCTAGGGGGAATTATGGAAATATATGGGGTGGTGAAGCTGTTTCCCCGAGATTCAGAGGCATGAGGTTTACAGGTGGTTGGGGCCTGAGATGGCAGGATTCTGGGATTCGAGAGACAGTCCCGCACAATAAAGGATTACCTCGCGGCCCTACAATCTTGGAGAGTCTTCCTATACATTCCTGCGTGTGGAAAAATCCGTTTGTGGCTAGAACCAAACTCTATTTTACATCGAAATGCTAAGTATTTTTGCAGTTTTAATGAACACTTTTTTTTTTTTTTCGAGGAATGCAACTACATGTAAATCAAGGCTTGATTGCACTTCGGTTTGGAGGTTTACCAAGAATTGTTCACCATTTGGGAAAAATCACGCCCTTCACTGGCCACGCTGCTCCTGGTCCCGGAGACCCAACAATCTGCATTTGCTGTCGTCACGTTCAGCGACTCCCCAGGCGCGGATACTGGCTACTTTTCTACTTTTTCCAAGGGTAGTAGTGCCAAGCATTTTCAGATTGAAATATGTACTTTCTTACTTATTGCTTTCCTTCTATCTCCTCTTTATGCTACAGTTAGGGCATAATACAGTGTTGTTTTGTTGTTGTTGTTGTTGTTGTTGTTAATGGGGTGAGCAGGGGGGTTGTTTTCGAATAATTTCATGTCAGGGTAGGAAGTAGGTACAATTGGGTTGCAGGGGGCTGGGAACCAGCTCCGCAGCCAGGAGAGGCTGCAGACACCGGAGGATCGGGTTCTGAGAGAGACGCATACGGACTTGGGGCCGGGGGTGACTCGCCGGGAACTGAGGGCCCACGACCCTCCCGCCCAAGTGGCACCAGAGGGTGGAAGTCCCCAAGTTAGGAAAATTCCTTCTCCCCAAGGGCCGCCCCTGGAAGCGGCCGCTGGTGGGTGGCGAGACGCTTACCTGTACCGGACCTCCGCGTGTGGAGCGTTGCCATAGAGACCGACGCGCCCTGGAAGCTACACCTACACAGCCCGGGAAGCTAGGCCTTTTCTGGGCCGCCCCCGCCGCCCCAGGCCGAGACTCCATCCCTTTCCCCCACCCCGCCCGGCTCCCGAAGTCCTGTGGCGTCTTCGGGCAAGGACTAAGGGCGGCCCCTGCAGCGTACCTGCTTCGCCGGCTCCGCGGGGCCAAGGAAGCGTCCCGGAAGGATCCGGGTTCCCGGGGCCGCTGCGCCTCCCTGCTGCCGGGGCGGAGCCGCGCAAGGAAACGCGGGCGGGGCGCGGGGCTGGAATGGCCTGGGGACCAGTCCACACAGTTCACCTCGAGGCAGGGTCAGGCGCCAGGGAGTTTGGCGACCCGGCAGAGTCACCCCGCAACCGTCCCCGTTGCCTTGGGTCTGGATTCCATTGCTTTGCAGTCTATAGTAGTGCTCCCCGCTCTTGCTTACGGTGCACCAGACGCTTCGCAAACGTTCTCTTTTTTTCACAACCCCTCAAGGCAGTAGTCTCCCAGTTTTACAAATGAGCTAAACTGAGACAGGAAGAGTGTTTCTTGTACAAGGTCTCAAATACTGCCAAAAGGTGGACGTGAGACTGGAACGGCTTCCTGCTCTTTGGGCCACAGCGGCGGCCTGCCAAGGGACTTTCTAAAGAAGCCGGCGCTGCCCAAGCGTCTGCACGCACGCCCGGTCCCCATCCCACCCTGCCCCATTCTGGATTTGCACGTCAAGCTGCTGTCTAAAATGTTTCTTTAAGTAGTTGAAAAAAATGTAATTTTCAGCAATTGTAAATAGTGACGCAAGTAAATATATCCAATTGAATCGAAACACTACAGTAATATGGTACCCTCCATCGTCCATTTCACACACACACAAAAAAAACCCCACAAAAAACTCTTTTAAAAATCCCAAGTTTACATCGTTACTTTTCCTTCTTAAAATCATCTCTCGGCCGGGCGCAGTGGCTCACGCCTGTAATCCCAGCACTTTGGGAGGCAGAGGCAGGCGGATCACGAGGTCAGGAGATCGAGACCATCCTGGCTAACACAGTGAAACCCCGTCTCTACTAAAAATACAAAAAATTAGCTGGGCGTGGTGGCGGGCTCCTGTAGTTCCAGCTACTCGGGAGGCTGAGGCAGGAGAATGGCGTGAACCCGAGAGGCGGAGCTTGCAGTGAGCCGAGATTGTGCCACTGCACTCCAGCCTGGGCGACAGAGCGAGACTCCGTCTCAAAAAAAAAAAAAAAAAAAAATCATCTCTCCGCCGCCCCCTCCCTGTCCCCGCCACAAGAAATTTCTTCTTCTTATAAGCACTCTAGTCAAATTGGATTAGGGCTGAACTAAAGGCCTCATTTTGATCTAACTGCATCTTTAAAGTCTCTATCTCCGAATATAGTCTCATTATTAGTTACTGGTGTTAGATTTCAATATGTGAATTGGGAGTGGCCGGGGCGGGGGCGAATGCAGCCATAACAGGAGTCCATAAGTTGTTCAGCAGTTGGAATATCCAATGTTAGTTTCTTTGGTAGTGAAATTCCCTCAAAATATTAGTAGGTATATGATCTACTTGTTTTTGTTTAATTACATGTGTCAGTGACCACACCCAAATTTCTTCCCTAGAATTCTTAGACATGCTTTATTAAATCATATCTTCATTCTACTTTCCTGATAGAATTTTATCCGTTATCTTTTTCATACTTGAAAGTTTTATTGATCATCCTATCATACTGCTGAAAGTATAGAAATGGAAATTTATATTTCCTGCTCACAGAATTTTATTTTTTTCTGGATTAAATTGTTAAAATTACTAGTACTACACAACTGATCACAATAAAATATATCACAATACCAATAATTATTAAATATAAAAAATAAAATCGTATTGAAAATTCATCTCTTTAAGACCTGGATGGGCTTCCCATGCGCCATTAGTTCCTGTATCCATAGATGAATGCTAACTTCTTGCTACAATGAAGTTTAACAGTGATTCTCTTCCATTTTTTTTAAGGCTGTAAGTGCTGAGAAATAAGTACACAGGAATGAAAAGTTTTGTTAAAAGTGTCCCTCAATTTTTGTCTAGTTTTATCTCAAGAATCATATAGTAGTCTGTCACCAAAACTGGTTTATAATCATGAACTGGTAATTCCATTAGTCTTCTGAAATTTTATTAAAAGCAAAACCCCATAAGCCATTCTGATTTTGAAAAGGATTTACTATCCAATACTTATCCAGTCTCTCAGTAACTGTACATAATTTCAAGTTTTTTTTGTTTGATGGTTTGGAAACGTTTATGCCCTTGGGCAATGCTAAGATTGAAGATGACTAAGAGGTATGCAATACAGTATATATGAAAGCTGAGTACCTGGAAATATCCTTAAAACTATCCATGCCTGCTTTAACTTGAAAAATCTTCAAGACAGTGGTAAGCTAATTTCAAAGAGCTAACCTAAGTAATTTTGGGAAATGGTATTTGACTGGAAACCATGAGACAATAGGAAAGATAAATAAACTCTGTACCTTAGTTGGTAAATTTGTTTCTCCCAGGCGTATGGGTTAATGATTTGGAAACTGCTTTACAAATACACTAGGATTGAACAGCTAAGCAGATGGTGGATGGTACAAGCCAGTTTTCTCATTGTCAGGGATAGAAGTTACAGAAAAGCATGAGAAGAAGGCTAGAATGAACCTTGTAGTACTGGGTTAGTTGGAGACATCAATATGGACCCATGCTTAATTAAATGTATGTACAGATGGAGAGATACAGAAATAACTGTAGAGATGTGTGGATGGCTATACAATTATACAGTGTATACAGGTTAGTATACACACATATACTTCCTAGCTCTGTCTGCTGAGAGGGCCTAGAAGCAGTGACACCCCAGGAGCAACAAGCACACCCAGCACCCAGATCTTGGTTTCTAAACCAGTGGGAACCTTGTTGAAATGGATGATTTTGGGGCTGGGGCAGAGAAGGTAAAGATGAGTCTGGACCATCTTCTTGTAGTGCCAGAAAGGAAGGAAGTGCTCCAAAAGAACAAGGGGACGTCAAAGGGACACAGGAGGTGACCTGAAACAATTCCCAATGGCCAAAGCTAGAACGATTTAAGCAAGAAAACAAACGACTTATTATTGGATTATACTCTCACCCCCAGAGATGGAGATTAATTCCTCTGCATTGGACTACGAGCTAGAGTGTGTGACTCGCTTATAGTGAACATAGCGTGAACATGGAAAATTATGAAGTTGATAGTGGAGAGCCTGGCAGACACTGCCTTCATCAAGTGATCAAGGTGAACGACACCAGGAAGAAGTCATGCTGATGCTGTCTACTCCCTGAAATGATGTGATGAGAAGGGCACTTCACCTTTGTGGTTTTCCCCAAAATCCCTAAGCTTAGTCCTGTGAGACAAACCCAAATTGAGCAACAGTCTACAAAATACCTAAGCAGTAATAAAAAATGTCAAGGTCCCGAAAAACCAGGAAAGATTTAGAGACTGCCAGAGACCACTGGAGATGAAAGATATCTAAATGTAAATACAGCGTATGTGTGAGGTGGGGGGGGGGGGGCGGTTGGTTCTATACCACAGGTTTTCCATGTTAAGATTTAAAAACTGTTAAATCTTTAAAAGATGTATATATTCCAGATTTCAGCAACTGCTTGTTAATGACCCTAAATGTATTTTCCCCCTACTCTTCACTTTAGCACTGTTCCCTGTATTTGTCTGGCTCATGTCTCTTTGAGAGGTGTTGAGCGAAGCCTGTTTCTTTAGTGAAATATTCTCATCTCACTAAAGTGCACACCATTAGATGAGGTTAACACACGACAGGACCCAGCACATGTGTGCCATGCCTCCTCCTATTTCTTCCACATCACTCTCTAGTTTCTGATACTTACCATTAACTGCCCCTCACCTCTGGCCTCTCCCTTCCTCATCTACAGGACTGCCATCTTCTGACAAGATCTGCAGACCACCCCAAGCTTCCCAGGGCTGACCCTCCAACCCAGGCTCTTTTGTGCATCCTATGAGGGACTGTATTTAAGGACAGCTGGTAGTTGGTGAAGATCATTGGAATGATCTTCAAACTACTCAGAATCAGGTCATATTGAAAAATTGCACACATTACTATATCATAATTAAATATATTCTCAAACCTTTAGGAAATGTAAAAAGAGTCACATAATAATAAACACAAACCATAATGTGAATAATAACATACGGGCTGCTATAAAGGTCTGTGGTCAGCATCCCTCTGAGGTAGGCATTATTATCTTCATTTTATGGTAGAGGAAATTGGGACTTGAAGAGGTTAAGTAATTTCCCACAATCACACAAGTAGGTAGTGGCAGGCTAGCATCCCATTTCTGTTCTATGGGACTGCAAAGCCCGATGCTCACACTCATTCCACTATACCTTCTCCCTTGAGTTCAAAAACTTACGGGAGTTCTAGACTTTTCAAACTCATGATATTAATCAAGAACAATTTTAAGTATTAAGAGTTTCCTCTGCTTCATTCTGTTTCCAAAGGAAAATATACGTCGCATGAACTCATGATCATCTCAACATGAACTCCTGAGTGAAGCCTCTCCTCAGCGTGACTCAGGAACATTTCCTCAGGCATTATCCGTCGCACAGGCCTTGCCATCCAGCTCGCTTCTTCAGCTCTGACACCCAGTCGGGGTTGTCATCTTCCTCCTCAAAGTCCCTGTGAAAAAACAATTTGGACCATAAACCTCTACATTAGGGGCACAGTATCTGTTGATGAGTTCAAAGCAGAATACCACCACAACAATACTTAAGCTTTTTAAAATTGAGTTCCATAAGGCAACTGAAGGGAAAAAATGGCCAGTTCTTCCAAAAGATCACTTCTTTGACTGTTTCTAAAACTTTTAAAAATATAAAACCTAATATATTAAAAAATAACAAGTCGAAGCTGAAAGGCTATAGGTGTAGGGCTCAATCAGGAATTTTATAATCATATTGTAAGGCATTACCCATCCCAGACAAAAGATCAGGATATAAATATCCATTTATGATGAAAAGTAATATAAGAGGTCCCTACTAAACCTGAAATTATCATGGTCTAATTTAAATCACATACACACACACACACACACACAGACACATACACACCCCCACACCCCACCCCAGCTAAAGCTTTCTACACTTATCACAACGTACGTGTCCTCCTCATCTAGCTCAGGCTCAAGTCGCTGTGGATCCAAAACGACAGAATCGTGACCTCCATCAACACTGTCCGATGCTTCTGTTTCTTCAGACAGGGGGCCTTTCAAGAACCCTTCTGAACCTTCAGGAGATATTAACAGAAAATATACCAATTTAAACAGTATTTACTTATTTCATGCAGTTTGACTAAAATCCTCCATAAGCTTGCTGGCTGAGGACAATGCCATGTCCCATAACTCTTCTGTAGTGTCTCTCCACATTACCCAACATGACTGTGGGCATAAAACAGGCCCCTGAAGCAGAAGCACCAGGATGTGGATTAAATTTATAAACAGTACTTTCTTTATTCTTTTTTTTTTTGAGTCAGGGTCTCACTCTGTCACCCAGGCTGGAGTGCAGTGGCATGATCATAGCTCAATGCAGCCTCGAACTCCCAGGCTCAAGAGCTCCTCCTACCTCACTCTCCCAAGTTGCTGGGACTAGAGGCGTCCAGAACCATGCCTGGCTAATTTTTTTAGTAGCGGCGAGATCTCGCTATGTTGTCCAGGCTTGTCTTGAACTCCTGAGCTCAAGCAATCCTCCTGCTTCAGCCTCCCAGAGTGCTGGGATTACAGGCGTGAGCCACCACACCTAGCCTACAAACAGGATTTTCTTTAAGAGAAAAAAAAAAAAACTCGGAAAATTACCATAAAACCCTCCCAATATAAGAATGTATATTAAGGCATTAAAAGTTACCTTTGGAAGTTGGGTTATAGTAATTTCTTTTTTCCTTTCAACTTTCTTCTCCCAAGTTTTCACAATGGGGAGGAAGAAAAGTAGGGAACTGAAGGAAGACCACATGCATGCTTAAAAAAATTTTCCAGGTGTAATTACTTTTAGATTTTTCACAAACAGCATGAAAACCTAACCTAAAAACATGGGCCGAATCTTCTAAAAGGCATTTCAAAATAGAACAATGACATATTTTTTAAACAGGGACTTCCCTAAAATGACAAAGACTTCATCACTGGACCAGACACAAAATCCAGGACCTAAAATTGCAAAATTGAAATTCATAACTATTAACCTTCCTTAACATTTTCCTCCCATGCGTTAGCCTCTCCTTAGGGCTTCCATGATCTTTTGTGCACAGCTCTATCTGAATGCATGTATCACAGGGCACTATAATTCTTTATCAGTGTGCTGACCTCCCACGTAAAGAACTCCTTCATCCTTAGGGCAGGAATTGTGTTTTACTCCTTTTTTTATCTTAACCTATGTTAGGCATTCGATAAATATTGACCAAATAAACAAATACAACTAAATCGTTGCAATAAATATGGTCAGACTTGCCATACCATTACGTGCTCCACTTGGTATAATTTATCTTAGATCTTAACCTAGCAAGGTGGCTTAGTAATTAAATTATCATAATTATAATATACATACACATATACATATCTAATACAGACCACTGTCCTAGATTCCTAAGGAGAGCATTATAAAAAAATTATTTTATACAATGTTAGTAAAAATACCTGTAAAAAAATTTAAAAATCAAATCATAATTGTTCATCCTTTTTGAGCTCTATTCAATGTAACAGAGTTCAGGTATACAGCAAAAGAAATCTTGAGTTGTTGCTAAAGCAGTGGCATATTTGCATGATAAAAATGGGCTCCTCTTCAAAGAAAGTAGTAGCAGGATTATGAAAATAAGGAAACAAATGAGCAAACAGAAGTAATGTAGCTCCATGAAAAATTTTAATTGTAGCTTAAGACTGGCTAGAAAAGATTAAAAAACACCTAAAAATACAGTGCTATGAATTATTTTATAACTTTGAAATCAAAGCATTTCTGGGAGGAGGGAAATCCTTTGAATTGAGTTTTAGAAGATGAGAACATTTCTGTGGATGGATACTGGTGATGGCTGTACAACGTGACGTACTTAGTGCCACTGAACTGTACACTTTAAAATGGTTCAAATGTAAATTTTATGTTATATATATTTGCCAAAATTTTCAAAAAGTCAAAGGGTTTCCAAGGTCACATACAGACATGAATTACCTGGTCTATATATTGTGTATGTTTGAAAGGCCAAGCTGAGATCAGCATTCTTAAGGATGTTCAACAAAGTGTCAGGGGTCTCTTTGAGCCACTGCTTACGAGTAGGATTTTTGCTGTACTTTATTACAGAACCACCTAGTTGCAAAAAGACAAAAATTAGTGCCGAATAAAAAAAGATTTTTCAGCATGTACTTTCCGGATCATATTTTCAAGCAAAGTTAATTATATTTGACTGTTAACTAAAATCTGCTTCATTCACCTGTATGAGCAATGCTCTGATGTGTGACGCCAAATACCCTTCACTGACATTAAAAGCCTCTAGTGCACTGAGTAACTATTAGAAAAAGTTCTCTAATAAAATAATAGTATTCAATCTGACTACTAACCTCTATCGTCCTCTGCCGTTAAACTGGAGGTGAGCATGGATGCATTTTCCAAAGCTGTAAGAGCTGTATTGGGTACATTTTTCTCCCACTGTCGTCTGTGAAGATTTGGTGAACTGGCTTTCCTCAGATGGACTGACTTATTACCTGATTTTAAAGTGTGAAAAAGGAATGCCAAGCCTGTTATTTTATGTATCCATCTCTGTCCACACATAGACTCTAACAACAAATATGGAAGTGTTTCTTTTCTCTTTCAAACTCAGATCTATGTTTGAAGGATCAATGTTCTTTCAAATCTCAGTAGCATAGGAAATTTTTTTAAAAATCCAAAATGAAAAGTTAAAATGAATCATTACAGTGATTGAGTTAAAAAAATAATATGTATATAGTTACATATTATACATTGTACAAGAATGAAGCCCTGGGAGGACTTATATACACACAGTATGCTATGCTTTTTATGGTGAATAGCACAATAAATACTACTCTTTCTAATAGCTCTTACTGATAAGTGCTATTCTCTCTTTTGTTGTAGGTAAATAAAATATTCCTAAAACATTAACTAAGTTACTAGATAAGCAAACAAATATCAGCTTGTACTCTTGTTTATGATACCTGAGACCTAGTAACATAAAAATTGGTATTCCCTCTGTATTCCCCAACTCCTCACCTAAGAAATGATTAGAATTTTAATAACTTACCTTTTTCTTCTCTGTTTACTCTTCTCAATGCTCTTTCAACTAAATTTTCATTAATGCTTTCCAAATCAGTATGGCTACCCTTTCTATCTTGTTCTTCCTCTTGCTTTAAAAGAGATTAACAACACAGATTAAATAATGCTTGAATTGCTACAAAAAGGTAAACAAATATGCAAAGTCAGTCATTTTAATTTCAAATAAAAATTAATGGATTAAAATACATGAATAATCATAGAACCCCAAGGACATGTATATTAATAGCCATATATATCTATATGTATTTAATAACATATATATGTACATTAACCATAAACCTACATACATGTATATATTAATAGACATACACATTAATAGCCATTAATATCAATTATTATAAATATGAAGAGGATATATTAAAATGACACCTATTTGATAGGTCTTTACTAAGGAAAAGAGCAATGAAAAATTTCAATATGGTTTGCTGTACTGGGCTTTACAAACTATAATATCAAAATGAGATATTTTATAAAGTTGCCATATAGAATCAAAATGTTCCCACTTAATTCAGTATCTTTCCAAATTATCTAAGCCCTTGATTTATTTCGTGAAATATAGTAATACACTATCTAGTTTACTAAATCTGCATATATTTTGAGAAGAAGTACATACTGAGTACCTCAACAGTCCCAGGCAAACAAGTTCTCAATTATTTATTGAATGAATAAAGAGTAGGCTTGGGTGGCATGGTGGGTTTTCTTATTTCTAAGCAGTGGTTCTGAAACTTCTCTTCCCACACATGTAGGGAACATAAAAATCTGTCACTTAACAGTGGTGGCTCACTTACAGCAGAGATTTCAAAGCCTCCTACACTCAAGAACGACATCAGAATCTTGGAGGAGTAGTGGTGAGGGGCAGCTGTGAAAAGCCCCCCAGGGGATTCCAGGCTTTCCTTCCCATTGAGGATCACTGCTTTCTATGTCTGCAGCAGCCTCCCACATTCCTCTGGGCGCTATTCAACTCTGCCTTCATTGCCATCATCCTTTGCTGGCCTGCACACAAGTTTTCCTACCTCAAGTCCTCCATTCCCTGACTTTTTGGCCTTTTCTCCATTTTGTTTACATGTTGCACCCTTTTCATTTTGTGAACACATATTGCTGTGTTCACTACAGGTGGTATCAAACTATAGCGTGTGGGCACAGATCATCTGCAAAGGGCACAAGGAAACATTTTAGGGGATGGAAATTCTTTTCTTTTTGACACAGAGTCTTGCTGTGTTGCCCAGGCTGGAGTGCAGAGGTGCAATCATAGCTCACTGCAGCCTCAACTTCCCAGGCTCAGGCAATCCTCCCGCCTCAGCTTCCCAGTAGCTGGGACTACAGGCATGTGCCACCATGCCCACCTAAAATTTTTAATTTTTTGTAGAGATGGGGTCTCACTGTGTTGCCCAGGCTGGACTCAAACTCCTGGCCTCAATCAATGCTCCTGCCTCTGCCTCGAGTGTTGGTATTACAGGCGTAAGCCACTCTGCCCCACCTGGAAGTTCTATATGATGACTGTGGCAGGGGTTATATGGATGTTTAAATACCATCACCAAATTTATCAAATTGTGCATAAAAACGGGTAAATTTTGTAGCATGTAAATTATACCTCAAAAAGCTGGAAAAAAACAGACATTACAATGAAAAGAAAAAAATATAGAGGTCTGTATTCCATTTGTAGCAACATAATGGTGGGGTGTTGTTATTTATTTAGAACCTATGGTTCATTCAGAAAATTTACAAGTTTAATTACTAGTACATTCCATGAAGAGAGCAATTTATTGTCATACAACACCTTTTCCTTTTTGAATTGAAAGGTTAGGCCAGGTGAAGTGGCTCACACCTATAAATCCCAGCACTTTAGGAGGCCAAGGTGGGAGGATCACTTAAGCCCGAGTTCAACACCAGCCTGGGCAACACAGTGAGACCTCATCTCTATAAAAAAGTTAGAAAATTATCCGGGCATGGTGGCAGGCACCTGTAGTTCTAGCTACTCAAGAGACTGAGGTGGGAAGATCCCTTGAGCCCAGGAGGTTGAGTCTGCAGTGAGTGGTGTTTACGCCACTGCACTCCAGCCTGGGCAACAGAGAGAGAGAGAGAGAAGGAGAGAAGGAAAGAAAGAAAGGTTAACTGAAATACTGAGGAAAAAATCAATAGTACACAATTTGCTAAGGGGGGTGTGACAACACTGAAACATGGATCGGCTGTTAATATCCACAGCTTTAGGGAAGCTTCAGTGTAAAAGAATGTCACAGTTGCCCAGGGCTAGAAGAACAGGACTCCGAATGCCAACCTGAAAATTGATTCTTGGGATAACAAGGAGGCACTACAAGGCATTGAACAGAAAAATGTTAAGATCTAAATAGTAATCTAAATGTTATTCAGCACAGCAATAAAAAGGAATGAAATTTTGACACACAGAAGAACTTAAAAACATTATGTAAGTGAAAGAGGCCAGACATAAAAGGATGAATATTGTATGATTCTACTTATATGAAATACTTAGAATAGGCAATTTCACACAAAGATTTGAGCAGCTACCAGGGGCTACCAGATTTGAGATTAGAGGCTGCCAGGGGCTGCAGTGGTGGAAGTGGGAGTTACTGTTTAACAGGTACAGAGTTTCTGTTTGGGATTACAAAAAGTTTTGGAAATAGACAGTAGTGATGGTTGCACAATATTATGAATGTAATTAACACCACTCAGTTGCACACTTAGAATTGGCTAAAATGGCATATTTTATGTTATGTATATTCTACCACCATAAAAAAACAGAAAGCAGGCCAGGCGTGGTGGCTCATGCCTGTAATCCTAGTACTTTGGGAGGCCAAGACAGGCAGATCACATGAGGTCAGGAGTTCAAGACCAGCCTGGCCAACATAGCAAAACCCCATCTCTACAAAAAGACAAAAAATTAGCTGGGCACGGTGGCTCGTGCCTGTGGTCTCAGCTAACCAGGAGGCTGAGGCATGAGAATCGCTTGAACCCGGGAGGCAGAGGTTGCAGTGAGCCATGATCACGCCACTGCACTCCAGCCTGGGTGGCAGAGGGAGATGCTGTTTCAAAATAAACGAACCAAAAAGCAGCCAGGCCCAATGGCTCACACCTATAATCCCAGCACTTTAAGAGGCCGAGGCGGGAGGATCACTTGAACACAGGGGTTTGAGACCAGCCCAGGTAACATAGCAAAACCCCATCTCTTAAAAAAAAAAATGCCAAAAAAAAAAAAAAAAGTTAGCTAGGCATGGTGGCACATGCCTGTAGTCCCAGCTACTTGGGAGGCTGAGGTGGGAGGATCACTTGAGCCCAGGAATTCGAAGATGCAGTGAGCCATGTTCACATCATTGCACTCCAGCTTGGATGCCAAAGTGAGACCCTATCTCAAAAAAAAAAAAAAAAAAAAAGTCAGGATAACACAAGATTTTCATGACTGAAAGCAAGACAAAATTCTTTCACATCTATATTGAAACCACTATCATCAATAATCAAAAATGGAGGCCGGGCGTGGTGGCTCACGCCGGTAATCCCAGCACTTTGGGAGGCTGAGGCGGGTGGATCACGAGATCAGGAGATCGAGACCATCCTGGCTAAAACAGTGAAACCCCATCTCTACTAAAAACACAAAAAATTAGCCCGGCATGGTAGCGGGTGCCTGCAGTCCCAGCTACTCAGGAGACTGAGGCAGAAGAATGGCATGAACCCAAGAGGCGGGTCTTGCAGTGAGCCAAGATGGTGCCACTGCCCTCCAGTCTGGGTGACAGAGCAAGACTCCATCTCAAATAATAATCAATGGAAAAATAAACAATAAATGGCGACTTAAAGTGGCTCAGCTGACAGTGCAGATGAACAGCTACCAGTTATTTCACATGTCAAAAGATGAAGGAAGAAGTACTTAACTAGAGGGACCAGGTCACAGTCTTCCAAATATCTTACGGCACTTAAGGGTAACCCGGTATCCAGGAGGTAGATATTTCATAAATGTATTTTTTTTTTTTTTGAGATGGAGTCTCACTCTTGTCACCCAGGCTGGAGTGCAATGGCGCAATCTCAGCTCACTGCAACCTCCGTCTCCAGGTTCACTTGATTCTCCTGCCTCAACCTCCCGAGTAGCTGGGATTACAGGCGTGCACCACCATGCCCAGCCACCGCGCCCGGCCTCATAAAAGTAATTTTAAAGCACTTACCACTGTGCTTGCTTCATTTCCCAAAGCTATCCTGATTCTGCTCGGATTTGCTTTTAAAAGAGAGAGAGAAGGTAGAAAGATAAAACACATAAAGGATCATCCTATTAAGTTCCTAATATGATCTTCATACAGCTGGAGAAGTGAGTGAGGTTATTAAAGTCAAAGAGCCAAAGCTCTCCGATATCCTGAATGGGAATAACAAGCTTTAATCACCTAATAATACATCTCAGTTGTTGAAAGAGGCTATTTCCACTGTTTCATTCCTAAAGTTAAAATCTAAAAGTTAAAAGACATCTCTATTCACTTATGCCAACCCATTTAAGCACTAAGAGGTAACATACTCTGCATACTTAAGGTTATTATCCCCTTTGGTGCATGCTAGCTAGTGGAGTCCGTGCTTTTCCTGTCAGCTATCACAGCTGGTGGAATAGGTATCCCTAAAAAGAAGTGGGCTGTTTATTAACTCAGAAGAGACCAGCAGGAGGAGTCAGGAGAGAACCCTGGCAATTGATCCCTTTGGTAGGAATGGCTGTGCCTCATAGTGGTTCATGTCCCTTATTCATCCAACGTTTTAAAAAATTGCTATTGAACATGGATGATGATGCACTGAGAATACAAGAGTGAGCAAATCAGACGCGATCCCTGCCCTGTTCCATTTCATTATTCTGGTCTGTCTACAGATTAAACTGGAGATGCCATCAGACATATGGTCCCAGTCTGGTGCCATTTCTCTAACTACTTTATTCCTCTTTTTAGAAACTGTAACACTATACTTTTTCGGCCGGGTACAGTGGCTCATCCCTGTAATCCCAGCACTTTGGGAGGCCAAGGCAGGTGGATCACCTGAGGTCAGGAGTTTGAGACCAGCCTGCTCAACATGGTGAAACCCTGTCTCTACCAAAAAAAAAAAGAAAAGAAAAAATTAGCCAGGTATGGTGGCGCATGCCTGTAATCCCAGCCACTCTGGAGGCTGAGGCATGAGAATTGCTTGAACCTGGGAGGCAGAGGTTGCAGTGAGTTGAGACTGCACCACTGCACTCCAGCCTGGGAGACAGAGTGAGACTCTGTCTCAAAAATAAAATAAAATAAAGTTAATTTTTTAAAAACCCTACATTTTTCCAAACTACCTTGAAATTTTTCTTAGTCTCTTTTTTTCTTGCCCAGCATTTTAAAACTAATTTCCCATTACCTTGAGATGTGAACAAAAGCCACAGAATAACACCTATGCTAAAGCAAACTGGTAAAACAAAGGTAACTGGCTATCTCTCTTTTTTTTTTTTTTTTTTTTTGGAGACGGAGTCTCGCTCTGTCGCCCAGGCTGGAGTGCAGTGGTGCAATCTCGGCTCACTGCAACCTCCGCCTTCCGGGTTCATGCCATTCTCCTGCCTCAGCCTCCTGAGTAGCTGGGACTACAGGCACCTGCCACCACGCCCAGCTAATTTTTTGTATTTTTAGTAGAGACGGGGTTTCACCATGTTAGCCAGGATGGTTTCGATCTCCTGACCTCATGATCTACCCGCCTCGGCCTCCCAAAGTGCTGGGATTACAGGCGTGAGCCACCACGCCCAGCTGCTATCTCTTAACTAATGGAGAAAAGGTTGAGTTATAAGACTGAAGGTTTTGCATCCTTCCAAAAACAACACTTAAAAGTTAAGTTTAAGAAAACAATACAGTTCTCAAAATGTTTCTTTTGTAGTATCTGCATATAACATTATGATAAAGAGCACCAGGCAATGGAGGTTTTGCAACATGTCCCAGCAGTGAATGATCTCCTACACTTCTTAATTCTTCTCCTGTATTCCATTCATAGCTATTATCTCTGTTGGATTTCTTCAGAAGGAAATCACTGATGAGAAATGAAAAGGAATAAAAATAGCTTTGAAAAAATTCAGAGATGACAACTTCCAAAGAGACAATAAATCAAATTTGGTATTTTCTCAGGATAGAAATTTCATATGAAATTTCATGTAGCTGTTATGTGGATGATTCACAACTTTGGAAAAGGCTCTGGTTTTTGTTTTTAATTAGGATATTTTACTGTTTAAGAGCAGTTTTAGGCCAGGCACAGTGGCTCAGGCCTGTAATCCCAGCACTTTGGGAGGCCGAGGTGGGTGGATCACCTGAGGTCAGGAGTTCGAGACCAGCCTGACCAACATGGTGAAACCCCGTCTCTACTAAATTCAAAACATTAGCCAGGCATGGTGGCACTTGCCTGTAATCCTAGCTACTCGGGAGGCTGAGGCAAGAGAATCGCTTGAACCTAGGGGGCAGAGGTTGCAGTGAGCCAAGATTGTGCCATTGCACTCCAGCCTGGGCAACAAGAGTGAAGCTCCATTTCAAAAAAAAAAAAAAACAAGCAGTTTTAAGTTCACAGCAAAACTGAGTGGTGAATACGGAGAGTCCCATATACCACCTGTCCCCACACACATACCACCTCCCCAATACTAACATGCCGCACCATTACAGTCGATAAACCTACTCTGACACATCACTACCACCCATCACCCAGAGTCCACAGTTTACATTAGAAAAGCTTCTCTTTTTAAAAAGTCTGTTTACACGATGGTTCTTCAGAAATTTAGGATACATTTTCCTACAAGATTAGTGCTATATTTTCATGGGTAGATTCTTAGGTCAGCCCACAGAAGAAGCCTTCTACCTGACCTACACAACAAGCCAGAGAAAATATGTAACTAATAATGACAGCATAATCTTTCCATCACTAAAATATCCAAAACTAGGCTTTTTTAAATCCCAATTTTTTCAGGGATCAAAAAGTAGAATATTCAGTACAGAATTACATCTAAAGTAACAAAAAGAAAATGTTCATTTGAGGAGTATCTCTGATAATCATTTCTAATAACTTAAAAATTATAATTTCTTGTCTGTTATAGTATATTTTTAAAAGAGCACTTAACAAAAAATACTCTGTCCAAAATTCTTACTTTTTTTTCTTGGTGTATTATGCTTCGAATTTTTTATTTCTTCTAATACCTCCTCACCATATTCCATGATGATCTGAAATTTAAAGTTGAGAATTTAGAGATGTGAAAACATACTTTTCTATAGATACTGCCGTGATGTCATTTCATCATCAGCATTCTTTAGCACAATAATATTTCAAGTTGAAAAACAAAAGTACCATTTAAAAAAGTACATACAGGCCGGGCATGGTAGCTCACGCCTGTAATCCCAGCACTTTGGAAAGCCGAGACGGGCAGATTGCCCGAGGTCAGGAGTTTGAGACCAGCCTGGCCAACATGGTGAAACCCCGTCTCTACTAAAAATACAAAAAAATTAGCTGGACGTGGTGGCGTGTGCCTGTAATCCCAGCCACTTGGGAGGCTGAGGCAGGGGAATTGCTTGAACCAGGGAGGTGGAGGTTGCAGTGAGCCAAGATCGTGCCACTGCACTCCAGCCTAGGCAACAGAGCGAGACTCCGTCTCAAGAAAAAAAAGTACATATAATTTAGATAGACAAATGCAGACATTTATATATGTCTACAAAAGGTCTGGAAGGATATACAAACTGTGATTATACTTGGGGAATAGCATTATGGGGAGGAAAGAGAAAGGAAAGGAAGTTTTAACTTTTTATTTTTTAATATACTTCTGTATCATTTGGATTTTGATGAGCACATGTAATGTATAATGTTAAAAGATAACAAACCATTTTACCATACACTTGAAAACTGTTCACAACCAATCCAACACAGATCATACCTCGGGGGGTAAGCACTTCTGGACAAGCCGAGCTACGATGCCTCGAGAGAGAAGCGTTGTAGCCGAGGGGCGATGTGAAGGATTCCTTTTAAACATCTGCTTGACTAGGAACTGAAGTTCACAGGAGTAATGAGACGGCAGTGGACTGATGCACCCTTGACATACTTTGAGGATAAGATTTTTCCAACTATTTGCCTGAAACTGAAAAGGAAAATTGAACTTTACAAGCAGATACAGGGGAAGAAATGGAAATAAGAAACTACCAGTTATGTAAATTATTCTAATTTTATAAACATATCTGCTATCTGGTCATTTTTCTTTCTAGAGGTGTCCTTAAGATACCACTATATAATCTTAAGGTGGCTTAGGAGAAAGTTAAACATGAATGGTAAAAAGCTTCCCCATCTAGAAAAAGTATTTCCATCAATGCCTGCTGTGACTACCTTATTAGTCCTAATGTTTTTGCAGATATACATTATTAATATATATTGAAAATCAAAGTAATATATACACATGCCCTTTCAAAACATCAAATGATACTGAAGGTTTATAATAAGTGTAATATCCCTTTGCTCCAACCCTCCCCAGAAACTGCCAGGCCTGCTCCATAGCAACATGCACTTCAGGCTTCTCCAGTTTTCTACAGGTGGTTTTTTGGCTTGAGTGTGATGGTGCAATCACAGCTCACTGCATCCTTGATCTCCTGGGCTCAAGCGATCCTTCCACCTCAGCCTCCCAAATAGCTGGGACTATAGGCACGTGCCACTGCGCCTGGCTAATTTTTTAATTTTTGTTCTTTTCTTAGATGCAGGGTCTCGCTATGTTGCCCAGGCTGGTCTTGAACTCCTGGGCTCAAACGATCCTCCCAGTTTGGCTTCCCAAAGTGCTGAGATTACACGCATGAGGCACTGCACCTGGCCAGACTTTTCCAATTTTAAACTTCTACCGCAAAATCCTTTTTAACCATTCCTGTCATTAAAGCAGCTATTAAAATTTGATGAGTAACACCGTGGGATATACAATGACAGACTGGAGTAACAAAGTTTTCAATGTATAATAAATATATCGGAACTAACATTAGATGTCAGCCTTGGTAATGCTTATGAAAGAATGTGTTAGCATTCTACCTTCAAAGTGTATTGCCATAATACCTACATGAGGGGTTGATAGGTACAGCAAATCACCATGGCACATGTTTACCTATGTAACAAAGCTGCATACTCTGAACATGTACCCCAGAACTTAAAATAAAAATTTAAAAAGATATTTTATTAAATAATTGCTAGTTATGTTTGAAAATGTTTTCTGCTATCTGTATGTTTTTATTTATGGTATCTTTTACTATGCAAAATTTAAAATTTAGTATAGTCAAATTTATTCATCATTTTTCCTTAATAATTTCTGCTTGTTGAACCTTGCTTAAGAAATGATTCTACACCTCAAGGCTATGATAGATGCTAATTACAGTGTGGGGTATATGGAAGGTTTTGTACTATCTTTGTAATTTTTCTGTAAATCTAAAACTGTTTTAAAATTTAAAAGAAGTTTATTTTTTAAAAAGTGTATTGTCCTATGAATAAAAAATGCAAGTGAATATATGAAAAAGAAAAATCAATACATAACAAAGGACAAATTGTGATAATGACAAATATTACTGAATCTGCTTTGCCTCTGGCTTTTTAACCATTACACCAACTATCTGCATTTCCTAAAGGTTTCAGAACAACTTTTGTCTTCGAGCAGACAAGGGATGACAGACCTCATGCCAAATATTCAGGGCACTATAGTCCTTAATACTCATTCTTGCTAGAAAAAAGAAGAATGTGTACATGTAAATTATGAAAAAGATACAATCAGGAAGTAAAGAATTATAAGATGTTGGAATTTTAAAAATAATTTTATTTGTAGACTATGGTGGTTCTCAACTTGGGCTGTACATTGTAATCACCTGTTTTAAAAACATTAATCCCCAGGACATTTTCAGAGATTTTAATTCAATCACTGTGCTGTGGGCCTAGGCATCAGTATTTTAAAGGTTCCCCAAGTTGTTCTAACTGTGTAGCTATCATTATAAACCACTTATATTCAAGGAAGATAACCTCTCATTAATACCAGGTGTCTTCAGTTTGAGTTACTTTCATCTGGTAGTGGTGAAGATTGTTTCTCAACCATTCACCCTCTCCTGAGCTCTATGTGCCCTCAAGTACATCTGTAAAAAAGCTAACTTTCAACCTGTGCCCAAAGAACAGAATTTATTTCTATGCAAAGCTAAGAACTAATAGGAATTAGCCCTGCAGTTGTTGTTCTATGTAATAAACAATGGCTGAACAAGCGGGACAAGTTATTTAACCTTTTTTTGGTTCATATTTTTAAAAATATCTTGAAAAAACATATAATAGGGCAAAGTCTATGTTTTCATGATATTTCAGTTAGAGAGGAAACTCATATGATAAGTGAAATCCAACTACAAAAAGCTGAGGAAAAAAATGATGTGGCCACTCTTGCAAAGTTTGGTGCTTCCTCAAAAAGCTAAATACAATTACCATATGACCCAGCAGTTCCACTGCTAAATGTATACCTCAAAATTTGCAATCAAGGACTCTAACAGATACTTGTACACCATTTGTTCATAACAGCATTATTTACTATAGCCAAAAGACAGAAACGACCCAAGTGTCCCTCAACAGATGAATGGATAAACATGTCTATACACACAACGGAATACTATGCAGCCATAAAAAGGAATGGAATCCTGATAGATGCTACAACATGGATGAACTTTGAAAACACTGTGCTAGTGAAATAAACCAGACACAAAAGGGCAAATGTTCTATAATTCCAGTTGTATGAAATATCTAGAATATGCAAATTCATGAGGCAGAAATTAGATTGGGGGGCTGGGGAAAGGGAAGAAATGGCGAGTAACTGTTTAATGGATACAGAGTTTCTGGTTGGGGTGATGACAAAAGTTTTACAAAGAGATAGTAGTGGCCGGGTGTAGTGGCTCATGCCTGTAATCCCAGCACTTTGGGAGGCCGAGGTAAGTGGATCACCTGAGGTCAGGAGTTCGAGACCAGCCTGCTCAACATGTGAGAAAATACAAAAAAATGCAAAAATGTCTCTAGTAAAAATACAAAAAAAATTTAGCTGGGCATGGTGGTATGCACCTGTAGTCCCAGCTACTTGGGAGGCTGAGGCAGGAGAATCACTTGAACCCAGGAGGCGGAGGTTGCAGTGAGCTGAGATCGCACCACTGCATTCCAGACTGGGCAACAGAGCAAGATTCCATCTCAAAAACGAAACAAAACAAAACAAAACAAAAAACCCCCAAAGAGATAATAGTGGTGGTTGCACAATATTGTGAATGTAATTAATGACAATGAATTATATACTTAAAAATGGATAAAATGGCAAATTTTATATTTATTTTATCAAAATAAAAAATTAAGAATAGCAAAAAGAAAGAAAAGAGGAAAAGAGAAGGAAAAAGAGAGAGAGAAAGGTTATGTATTGCACAGCCAAACTAAATAATGGAAAATTCCTATTAGTATATGCTACAAAACTAACTCAGGGCAGATGACTGCACTGGAAACATATACAAACTTTTATAATGACTTCATCCTAGGGAAGCAAACTGCCAACTAGAATCTGTCACATTATTAGGACTCAGCTAGATATGACAAGCTGCCTTTTCCATTTTGCACGCCATACTTACTGGATGCTTAAGGGTACAGAGTTCATACAGGATGCAACCCAAGGACCAGATGTCACTGAAAGCATAAAGCAATGTAATCACAAGTGGGTTACGTATTTTCTAGTACAAAAAATAATTTCTTACCTTTAATAAGAATAGATATCACAAGTAATTCCTAGGTATTAAAACACATAATTTTGGTCTAACACCTAGATACTTCCTAAGACTAATGTTCACAATAAAACTCTCTGCTCTTCAATCCCCACCCCTTCAAATCGGGGCGGTTGAGATATCACTTCAGTAGCATTTGGGAATTCAGTAGCAAGAGGGAATATTTGCGGACTCAGATGATCACAGCTGGAAGAAGGACTCTGGAACGCATCCAGCGTAGCTTCTACTCCGACCACCCTGGACACAGCACCCAGCCTTTGATTACATCTCCTGCTGGGCAGCTCTCTACTTCCCACACAGTCTGCTGGATGGCTCTAAGGGATAGGGTTCTTCCTTTTCTTTGAGATGGAGTCTCGCTCTGTTGCCCAGGCTGTAGCGCAGTGGTACGATCTCGGCTCACTGCAAGCTCCGCCTCCCGGGTTCACACCATTCTCCTGCCTCAGCCTCTCGAGTAGCTGGGACTACAGGCACCCGCCACCACGCCCAGCTAATTTTTTTTTTTGTATTTGCTTTAGTAGAGACAGGGTTTCACCGTGTTAGCCAGGATGGTCTCAATCTCCTGACCTCGTGATCCACCCGCCTCGGCCTCCCAAAGTGCTGGGATTACAGGCGTGAGCCACCGCACCTGGCCCACCTTTTCTTTTTTTTTAAGGGATGGGGTCTCACTGTGCTGCCCAGGCTGGAGTGCAGTGGCTATTCACAGGCATGATGTCACCGTACTGCTGCCTTGAACTCCTGGTTCAAGCAATCCTCCTGCCTCAGCCTCCCAGGTAGTTGGGACTATAAGCACGCACCACCAGGCCCAGCTCCTCTGGACTTTTCTAAATGATATTCTTTTTTATTTTAATTAATGGTTTTTACCAACTATTTCCCCGTTTAGTTTTTTTAAATTTCAAATCTACAGAAAAGTTGCAATGTCCACATGCCCTTATCTAGGTCCCCCAATCATTCTCATTGGCCATGTTTGCGTGCTAATCTCCCTCCTCTATATCTATCTGAATCTCTTGAAAAAAGGTTGCCCGCCGGGCGTGGTGGTTCACACCTGTAATCCCAGCACTTTGGGAGGCCGAGGCGGGCGGATCACAAGGTCAGGAGTTCAAGACCAGCCTGGCCAATATGGTGAAACCCCATCTCTACTAAAAAATACAAAAATTAGCTGGGTGTGGCGGCGGGCGCCTGCAGTCCCAGCTGCTCAGGAAGCTGACGCAGGAGAATCACTTGAACCCATGAGGCGGAGATTGCAGTGAGCCAAGATTGTGCCACTGCACTCAAGCCTGAGCAACAGAGTGAGACTCCGTCTCAAAAAAAAAAAAAAAAAAAAAGGTTGCAGATATTGAACACTTCATCCCTACATACATCAGCATGTATCTCCTAAGAACAAAGACCTACACTTTCCCTCATAAACACAATACTGTTATCACATCCAAGGAATTTAATCTCAATTAAGTAACATTATTTAATATTTACTGCATACCCAAATTTCCCCAATTGTCCCAATAAGTCCCTGTAGAGCTGTTTTGTCCCCATTCAGTCAATTCTACTCTTAAAAAAACCTATTTAGTATAGATTATCATACCCTTTTCAGAAAGCAAATCAGCAAAAAGTAACAACAGCCTTTAGGTGTTTCTCCTTCTAGGAATCCATGCCAAGAATGTCATATAAAACAAGGACAAATTTATACAAAAGGTATGTTAATTACAGCACTGTTTATGAGACTGAAATCTAGAAATATAAGGCCAACAACAGAGGAATTACTAAGTAAATTTTGGAAGCGCCATATAGTAAAATATATGTAGCCATTAGAAAATTTATGAAGACTTTAAGTATGTGGGGAAATGACTATAATATAAAACGACAAAAGCAAATTATATATAAAATATATCAACCAGTTTTAGGGGGAAAAGTAGATGAAGAAAAAAACATCAAAATGTTATTGGCAGTTAGGAAAAGCAGGTGATTTCCATGTCCTTTCTTGCAGGTCTATTTCCAATCTTCCCTGCACATCCATCCCCACAATGGGCACATATAACTTATATTCAGAAAAAATACTGCATTTTAAATCATTAAGATCTTCATATTAACCTCCTGCAATCAACTTACCTATCACAAGTGCTTATAATCTAGCCCTGTAAATACCAACTCAATGACACAATCTATTCATTCTCAAATGTTGCTGTACGTTAGAATCACCCAGTGATCTTGAAAAATTACTGATGCCTGCTTCTCACCCTTTGCTATTTTGATTTAATTAGTGTAGACGCAGCCTGGGATTTGGGATTTTTACAAGTGGGAGCAGCAGTTTGGGAACCACTGATATAACTCATACCGTCCCTAGAAATGACTAGCCTTTCTTTCAGCATTTGCTCCTCTCAGCTATAATTAATAGCAATTGGAAAACTATTACTTTTCTCTAGCAGCCTAGCAATATAGATTAGCAATATGGATTCCAGACTGCTTTCAGATATATTTTTTAGAAACCAATACGATCCATGCATCTGTTTTGAAGTGACGTCAGACTCTAGCATCATTTGCAGGCTAAAATGCCTGTCACCAAATGGGCACCCTGGCATCAAATATGCAGCACTCACCTTTTATTGTTATAAGGCAGGTTTTCCCAAATTTCTGGAGGCACATAATAAGGTGTTCCCACATAGGTACAAGCAAATGCCATCGGACTAAAACCATAAAAAGGCAACAAATGATTACAGAACATTCCTGAAAATGGATGTTTTGATTACTGTCACTACCGTAGAACAGACATACATACTTGGAGAGAACACGGGCAGATCCAAAGTCTCCCAATTTCACTTTTCCATTCTGAGTGAGGAAGATATTCTGCATTTAAAAAGAAGAGCTCAGATTATGTCTTCTGTCATTAAACATGAGGCAGATAAGCTGTCTTCCAAAGCCTGCTGATGATGGAGATTAAGGCTAGAAATGCTGACAGCTGAGTCTCAGAGTGGAACACAAAACACCAAGATCCCCTCTTGACCGCCAGACATTCTCCTGCATGGAAACTCAGGATGAGTGCTTCAAAATCTAACAAGCAAGTTTTAGGTTGTATCAGCAGACCCAATCGATCTGGTGAGAACCTGTGTCAGGGTGATGCCACATGGCAGGCCCAGGTGTCAACCGTTTTCCATCTGAGAACACATGGACTTAGTAAGTGGTCACTAAAAGAGAGCTAGGACACAGTAACATATACAGTCACATGCTGCATAACCACATTTCAGTCAACAGCGGATGGCATATATGACAATGGTCCCAAAAGACTATAATACCATATTTTTACTGTACTTTTTCTATGTTTAAATACACAAATACTTACCATTGTATTCCAATTGCCTAAGAAATTCAGTACAGTAACACACTGTACAGGTTTGTAGCCTAGAAGCAATAGGCTACACTATATAGCCTAGGTGTGTAATAGGCTATACCATCTAGTTTTGTGTAAGCACACTCTACGATGCTCACACAACAAAATCACCTTATGATGCATTTCTGAGTACTTTTCCCCCTGTCGTTAAGCGATGCATGACTGTACTACTACAGAGATTTCAATAACTTTTTCTCAGGTATTACCTTATTTGGTTAGTATAAATATTAAGTCAAAGGGTACAAAGTTTCAGTTATGACAAGTAAGTTCCAGTGATCTGTTGTACAACATGGTAACTATAGTTAATAATAATGCATAGAATACTTAAAAAGTGCTGAGAGTAGATCTTAAATGTCCTCACCACAAAGAAATAATAAGTACGTGAGGTGACAGATATGTTAATTACCTTGATTTAATCATTTTACAATGTGTGTGTATATATATAAAACATGTTGTACGTCATAAATATACATAATTTTTGTCAATTATATTTTAAGAAAGGTGGGGGAATTTAAATTTGAAAAGTAAATAACAAATATTAGGCTGACAAATATTTCTAAACTAAACAAAACTGTCCCAAAATGCATGGGATAATACAGTAAAATGACTGAATTAAGTACTTTTTTTTTTTTTAAATCCAAAAATGTACTCCACTCACCTTGGACTTGATATCTCTGTGTAGTACACGTTTCTTGTGAATGTGATTTACTCCAAGGCACATTTGGGTAAACCAATTAAGAATCTGTAAGAAAAAGGTATGCAAAATCTTCAAGAATGCAGTAACCGGCTCATGTTAACCTACAATTCCAAAGAATCATCTCTAGGCCTTAGTCAACCAGGATTTTACATAATATGAGTACAGAACTCCTATAAATTACATCGTCCAACTAAGATTCAGTGTTACTTGGAGAAATTGAGAAAAGCTCTGACTCCCATATTCCATCATCTTATGCATGATCCAAATAGCAATTTATTTTAGTAAAACTTCCACTTATATTATTCTTATATTCAACCAAATAAAAGTATTCCTTAAATGCTTATATAAAGGGAGTTCACCAATAAGAAATACACTACAGCTTTTCTAGTGTAATCATTATGTTGGATTTTCATTTACTTTTGTAGAATAGCCATACGGTATCATCAAAAGATTCCATTATATTATAAATAATCCTTTGAGGTCAATAGTTCCTGCTTATAAGTCCAAGGTCAACAGTACCCAGAATTTCTAGGTGTCTTGGGGGCCTACAATTAAATGTCAAACTAATTTTTTTTTTCCTTCTTGCTACGGAGATTCTTCCAGTTGAAGCCAAGGTTGACTTCCTTCTACGGAACCCATATTTTTAACAATATAGTTTCTAAATGAATAATATTTATTTACATTTATTTACATACTTTCATAACATGCTATAACCTAAATCAAACTAAGCCTCATTGGAGCAATTTAAATATTTTCCATAGCCAATTCATTAAAAAATATTTAGTATGCAATTTTCCACTAAAAAGGCAGCAAGTCTTAGACTGAAGGGACCACTTCAAGCTTTAGGAGGAAAAAGATTGAGAATAGGTACTCCCAAGAAACAGAAACGGCAAGCTTCATTCTTCTGATGTTTTAGTAATACAAAATAAAATAGACCTCTCTTCTAAAATTTCAGTACGATACAAACCAAGATTTCAAAGATCTAGTACAAAATTTGGGGATACAATCTTGAAATTATTCTAAACATGAAAGTTTTATTTCATAATAATTTATAACCTATAGATTTTACTTCCTAAAACCATTTCAGGCAGCCATATCCTGAGGACACTAAGTGGTAACACCAATACAGAAATCAATCATTTCTATCTACCTTCTCGGGTAATTACAGACATCAATGCTTTTGTTTTAACTTATACAAAATTTATGAGAAAAGTGGCTTCTAAACCTTGAGAGAAACTATGTAAGTCAATCTCTTACCATGTCTTCAGGAAATAACTTTCCTTTTTGCTGTTTAATCTTTTGCATTAGATCACCTCCATCACAGTATTCCATCACAATATACAAGTGTCCTTCAGCTAAAACAGATATAAGTTCTTTAGAAAAGCTGTAGTGGCTATAAATCAAATTCAGAAATGCACATATCTGGGGGAATTTGTATTTACCTTCAAATGATTCTTTGAAGGCAACAATATTAGGGTGTTTCATTTTGGCTAAAAGAACAGCCTCCTTCCTAGAATTCTGTGTATTAGAGAAAGACTAGAAAAACATTTTAAATAAGCATAAATTTAATACTGCATTTTAAAATACATAACTTTACAATAACATAGTTTATATGACACTTTAATGCTAGATGAAGTTTTATAACACACTTTGGCTCAACTTAAGTTTGTCAAATGACAAGAGAAAATGCATGGTGATTTTTCAACTCTGGCTATATTTTCATGCTTGAGCTGACCCCTTCATTGTATTTTTATTTTCTTTTTTCATTCCTTACACATACAGAATGTAAATAGTTTTAATATCAGCCTAAGTATCACCTGACTTAGCCAGTATACCATCAAAAATAGTGTATCTTTTGCTTGATGACTTGTGATATAGAAAAAAAGAAAAAGAAATGTTTTATCCTAAAAGAAAAAAAAAGGGGTGAGGGATTTCATGTTTTGACTGTCTGCATCACTTAGAGGAGTCCACTGGTCCAGATAAAAAAAGAGTATGCTGGTGTATTACTGCATCAAGGATGAACAAAGATGGCAAGCAAAGTAAGTTTCCAAAACCATTTATCCCTAACTTACTCTATGAGGATGAAATTCTGAATGATTTATCTTACAATCAAGAAATTACCATTGTTAGTTGGGTGTGGTGGCTACCCTCCCCAGTGGCTGGGACTATAGATGTAGTATAGTCCCAGCCACTGGGGAGGGTGAGGTGGGAAGATCGCTTGAGCCCAGGAGTTTGAGCTGCAGTGAGCTACGATCGTGCCACTACACTCCAGCCTGGGCAATAGAGCAAGACCCCATCTATAAATTTTAAAAGAGAAAGAAAAGAAATTGCCATTGATTGTGTAGTAACACAAGGGTTCTCAGACCAGCAACATCAGCACCAAATGGGAACTTGTTAAAAATGCGAATTCACAAGCCCACCTAGACCTACTCAATCAGAAGCCTGGGGGTGGAGCATAGCAATTCATGTTTTAACAAGCCCTCCAGATGATTATGATGCTCACTCAAGTTTGAAAATCACTAAACGAAGTCAAGAATACAGTGGGAAAAAAAATACCTAGCACTCTGAGAACTTTATTAGAATGTATTTTTTAAAAATTGATCCAAAATATTATGACATAGTCTTCATGTAATGAATTCTTTCATAGGACAACTATGACACACAGTAATGGTCTACAAGGAAATAAAACCTATAAACTGATCCACAGAGTAGGTTTACTGGTACCAAAGGTTAGCATTCGTTCTTCACTGTATTTTTATGATCCTTTTTCATTAATATTTCACTTAAGTTGCTTTGGCAAAGATTTACTGCACCATTAGGTATACAAAAGTGGAAGTTATTACCAATTATTTGCTGAAATAAAATTAGCAGTAATCATCACCAAAACTTTTACTGTTTTTCTCCCATTGTTAATTACAATATCCTAAGAACCACATATAACGTATCGAGCCCTTGTAAAGCTAATGAATAAACCAATTACATCTTTTGCATGAAGGAGAAATTCCATGTTAAAACTCAAAACCTTATTATTTATTTATTTATTTTTTTGAGACACAGTCTTATTTTGTCACCAAGGCTGGAGTGCAGCGGCACAATCTCAGCTTACTGCAACCTCTGCCTCCCAGGTTAGGGTGATTCTCCTGCCTCTGCCTCCTGAATAGCTGGGACTACAGGTGCATGCCACCACACTTGTCTAATTTTTTTTATTATTTTTACTAGAAACGGGTTTTCCCCATGTTGGCCAGGCTGGCCTCAGACTCCTGACCTCAGGCTGGTCTCAAATTCCTGACCTCAGGTGATCTACCCGCCTCCGCCTCCCAAAGTGCTGGGATTACAGGTGTGAGCCACCATGCCCGGCCAAAAACTTATTATTTTATATAAATCGCATGTATACTTTCAAAGTGAGCTAATTTCTTTAGTAGTGACCTTGGGAAGCCTTATTTCTTTCATGGCAAACATCTGATTACTGCTTTCATGCTGAACCAAAAGAGCTCTGCCGAAGGAGCCCTCCCCAATCATTCTCAGGACCATGTAGTCATCCATGCTGGGGCATCCACACAGCTGGGCTCCACTCACGCAGTCACCATGGGCTCTCCCAAACTGCATTCAAAAGCAGAAACATTTGAGAATTAAATGTACCTTCAAAAAGCAAAAATTAATTCAAAGTAGCTCTCATAACCATGATAAGAGAAAAGCAACTTTTTCCTTTTGAACAGGATCAGTGTATGCTACCCCAAAATATCCCACTTTCATGTAAGAATTGTTTTGAGCTGAAACCAATTTGCTCTTTGCCCTCCCTTTTTCGTATAAATGCAGGGCATAAATTTTCCTATGTACAGGTAATAAATATCCATTTGTAAATGTGTCTTCCTTTTCAGTACCAGGAAGAGGAGAGCAACTCTTACCAATGGGGAAGGCACCAACTTGAGTCCACGTAACAAACCTTACTGTATAATCCTTATCTTCTGTTAGCTTCTGCCATATATTTACCTTCCTACAATTTACCCAGGAAGCATGCCCCTACTTTTGTCTAGTTACTTCTCCTCAATTTACCACTCTTTGTTAAAATGGCATATGAGCCCCCTGGTCTAACCACTTCTTTACATTTATGCATAAATCTTTCTTCCTGTTAATCTATCTTTCACCAGTTTATTTTGCAGGGCCCAGCTACTGAACCTAAGAGGGTAGACAAAAAATGTTTTTCCTCCCCTATACTACATTACTACGTTCAACAGGTAGACACTGAGCACCAACTCTGAGTCAGATGTTATAATCTGAAAAATCTCTCATAGTCCCTGCCAAGGTGGACATCCCATGCAGAGATAACCATAAACCTCAACAAATGTAGGCTATTTAAGCTGAAGCCTAAAGGATGAATGAAACTTGGCTAGACAAAGAGGAGGAAAAGAGTAATCGAGGAAGAGGAAATTGCATATTTAAGAGCTAAAGAAATCACATTCAGTTCAAGAAATTGAAAGAAGAATGTAACAGGCTGCTGAAGCATTTTAACCAAGAAGGCAATATAATCATATTTGCATATTAGAAAAAACATTCACTCAGATTGCAGATTAAATGGACCAGTGGAAGACGGGCAGGAAGGCCAGCTCAGAGACACAGGCCAGTTAGGAGGCTCCAACAATAGAAAAGGCAGGAAAATAATGAAATGGAATAGAGTGGAGGCAACGGGGTCAGAAAAAAATGGGAAGGAAAGATGTAAGAACGTTGACAGGATTTGTAGTGGCAGATTTATGGGGGGCAAGCAGAGAAGGGGGCAAGGTTGACTCCCAAGTTTCTGGCATGAACCAGATGGTTTCTGGCACTCCCTGAGAGAGGAAAGGCACAATGGTTGTGTGTGCGGTTTTTTGTTTGTGTGATTTTTCTGGAAGTGGGAGTGTTGCAGGGGTTGGGCAAAACATATTGATAGAAGACAGACAGACATGTGTTTCATTTTGGACATGCCGAACTGGAGGTTCCTGGGAGTCAAGAGAGATGTTAAACACACAGTTGGAGTCCTTGACTTCAGTCTCCCATCTGTATTTCCAGGATGAAGCAGCTAGTGGGACTGCTTAGCACATAAGAGGAAATGGATAGAACGTTCCTAACACTTTGCCTGGTACATACAAGGTCCTGAATAATTGGCAGCTATTATGATTATTAAAACCTTAGAAAAGTGATGCATTCTTTTTCACTGCAGGAAAAACACTGTAATGAATTTACTTGATTTTTCAAAAAGCTTATAGTGTTTGTTTTTTGTTTTTTATTTTGAGACGGAGTTTCACTCCTGTTGCCCAGGCTGGAGTGCAATGGTGCGATCTTGGCTCACCGCAACCTCCACCTCCCAGGTTCAAGCGATTCTCCTGCCTCAGCCTCCCAAGTAGCTGGGATTACAGGCATGCACCACCACGCCCGGCTAATTTTGTATTTTTGGTAGAGACGGGGTTTCTCCATGTTGGTCAGGCTGGTCTCGAACTCCCGACCTCAGATGATCCGCCCGCCTCGGCCTCCCAAAGTGCTGGGATTACAGGCGTGAGCCACCGCGTCTGGCCCTAGTGTTTGTTTTTTAATTACACCACAAAGAATTATAAGGCAGAGAGAGCATGACAGACAAAGCAAAAATCAAACTAAAACCTCTACTATAGTGACCTGTAAAACTTCCAGTTTGTATTCCTGCTTATCACAGAATTACCAGGAAATCCTAGAAATAATTTCTTCATATAACCAAATCAGTCATACACATTGTTTTCGAAACAATGTTTTTCCAAGATCGATGAGGTCTTTGAGTGTATATAGATGTGAAAGAAACAAGTCCTTTACCACTATTCTAACACCCGGTATTACACGGTTTAACATGGAGTTTCCCCATGATCTTATTCTTCGTTTCTTCGGGGCTTTATTCTATGCAATGGAGAGTAACTGAAAATTAAGAGCAACCAGACTTCTTAGCTCAAAACCACATTTGATATTTTCTGCCCACATTTGCCTATTACTCAATATTACACCCATATGGTCATTACAAGACCTGAATACACTCTGGACACGGCAAAAGTATATCGGCCCCTTCGCATGCCTGCAACAATACTTTTAAAAACCTAATAAAGTCATTTGCAAATACCCAGAAGGGGGATCACCAGTGAGATACGGGCTAAGTTCAGAAAGTGCCCTGAGACCACCTTTACAGATGTATAAATAATGAGAGAAATCTAACATGACTGACTCCATCTTGCTTCTAACCTCACGGGCTAAGTTTTCGTGTTGTCGTTTTCTTGTTCTAGCACAGAGGCTAGGATGACTAGGAGAGGGATTTCGTGTAAACTTCAAGACAAGGGAAACTGACCCCACCCCCTTCCTGGGAACCAACGAAGCCGCTCCGAGTTTCAGACGCTCTTGTGATTTCATCCCCAGCCGGTCAATTGTTTCAGTTCTCCAGCCCCCTGCCGCCAAAATACCCTTTAAAACCCACGCCCCCGAATTCTCGGGGAGACAGGTCTGAGACCCTGTTCTGGTTTGGCCAGCCCTGCGCTTATTAACTTCTTTTTTGCTGCAACAGCGGTTCTCACTGGTTCTTTCCGGGCAGCGAGCGAGAAGAATCCGTTCAGCCGGGGCCGGCGCCCGCGCGGCAACTGCACCGCGGGGGAGCCCAGTCGCCCCGCTCACCCATGAGGGCCCTTTCTCCTGGAAAAGCCGCTCCGCCCTGTTGGCCCCCACGGCGCCGCGCGCCCAGACCCCAAGGCGGCGAGGGGCTTGCGGGTTTGAGGCGAGCGGTCCAGACCGCGGGGCGGAAGTGAGGGGCGCGGCCGCGCGCCGGACCGCGTCTAGCCCTCGCTCCCACTCGGCTCCGCGCCGCGACCACGCGCCGCGCTCCTTGTTCCAGGGGCAGCCCGCCAGGGCAGGGACCACTCACCCGCTTCCCCGGCGAGCCTAGTCCACTCCTTGGCCTGGCAACCGGCGGCTTCCGCGGGGCGGGCCCGGCGGTTCGTCTCTCGGGTTGCGAGTGAAGGAAGCCGCCTGGGTCTGGCGGGAGGCACTGTTCTCGGAGTAGCCGGGCCTACGAAGAGCACGTTTTAAAGCTGTTGTTCCACGTTGCAGTGGAACAGTGCTAATAACATTGAGAGAAAGTGTCCCCCACTAACTGAGTTCTGTCTGCAGGTTAAGTGAAAGCCTATGTAGATAAATTTCACGGGCACAGCACTCAGTGCTAGCTAGAACTTATTAGCTGTGTGACCTTGGGCAATTGTGGAAGGCAGGATAATGCCCCGCCTCAGGATGTCCACATCCTACTCCCTGGAACCTGTGCGTTCGTTCTCTTGCTTGGCAGAGGGGTTAAGATTGCAGATGGAATTAAGGTTGCTAATCAGCGGACTTTAAAATAAGGAGATGATCTTGGAGTATGTGGTTGGGTAATTACAAAGTAATTACAAGGGTTCTCTAAAGTGGAAGGGGCCCGAAAAGAAGGTCAGAATCAGAAAGCTATTTGAAGGTGGAGGAAGGGGCAACAGCCAAGGAATGCAGCTGGCCTCAAGAAGCTGGAAGAGGAGCAGGCAGTGTCTCATGTTTGCAATCCCAGTGCTTTGGAAGGCAGAGGCAGGAGAGGAACACTCTAGCCCAGGAGTTCGAGATCAGCCTGGGCAACATAGTGAGACCCTCGTCTCGACGAAAAATTAGCTAGACGTAGCGACGGGCATTGTGGTCCCAGCTGCTCGGGGGACTGGGGCAGGAGGATCACTAGAGCTGGAGAGGGCTCATGATCCCACCACTGCAGTCCAGCTTTGGTGACAGAGCAAGAACCTGTCTCCAAAAAAAAAAAAAAAAAAAAAAAAAGGAGGAGGTGGAAAAGGAGGAGAAGCTAGAAAAGGAGGAAAAAAACAAAATTGTTCTCCAGAGCTTCCAGAAGTAACAGTCCAGCTGACACCTTGATTGTTTTTTTGTTTTTTGTTTTTTGAAACACGGTCTTGTTATGTTGCCGGGACTGGTTTTGAGCTCCTGGGCTCAAGCGATCCGCCCACCTCAGCCTCCTGAGTGGCTGGGACTACAGGAAAGCACCACCATGCACGCTGACGCCTTGATTTTAACCCAGTGAGCTGTATTTCTGAACTTCAGAACTGTAAGGTAATAAATTCGTGTCGTTTTAGCCACTTAGGTTGTCACAGTTTGTTACAGAAGTCTTAGGAAACTAATACAGCAGAGTAACTGAATCCCTCTGTATAAAAGTATAGAACCTACCTCATAGGATTATTGTGAACAATATCTGGTTACACTTTACTTGTAAGCGCTGAACATGTTCATTATAACATGTGTCAACCAGAGTCAGAGACACCGAAATCCAAGTAAAGAAGTTTATTGGCAGTCTGAGAACTGCAGTTCAAGGAACACAGATTCCGGAAGCATTTAAATTGTGTCCTGACCAGCTATTTTTGGGTAGGGTTTTTAAAGGAAATAAGAAGTCAGTTCTCACTAGTTCATCCATAACCTTCGTAACCCACTATTTTGATTGAAGATAATGCGTTATCATGACAGTTCATTGGTTTCTAGGCAAAAGTCCTTGATTCAGGGGTTTGAGAAAAGTTCAGTCCTCAGCATAAAGTCCTTTTCATAATGGCAGCAATTTTGTCTGCAACACCAGCAAGTACCTTCTGCAGTCAGGCAGTTGTAAAATGGCATTTGGGAACAAAATGGCTTTGATCTGGCCAGCTCCAATTGCCTTCCTTCCACAATGTCAAAGTTAATGTACAACTATTCTGTAGTGTGGTGATGAGAAGGGAAATGCTACAAATCAACATTTACAACATCTGCACTGCTTTCTTTGTACTCTATACAAAGACTAGTTTCAATTAAAAACAAACAAGGCCAGGTACGGTGGCTCAGGCCTGTAATCCCAGCACTTTGGGAGGCGAGGTAGGCGGATCACCTGACGTCAGGAGTTCGTGACCAGCCTGGCCTACATGGTGAAACCCTGTCTCTACTAAAAATACAAAAATTAGCTGGGCGCGGTGGCTGGCGCCTGTAACCCCAACTACTCGGGAGGCTGAGGCATGAGAAGCATTTGAACCTGGGAGGCGGATGTTGCAGTGAACCAAGATCGTGCCACTGCACTCCAGCCTGGGGACAGAGCGAAACTCCGTCTAAAACAAAAACAAAAAAACAGTACTACCCATGCCTGTACTCAGAATGCTGTTCTTGAGAACTGAGCAAAAGACAGATTTCTATCAGATTAAATTTTTGACAGCTTCAGGGGAGAAGATGACAAAGGTGCTTAATGCTTTTCTTTCCCACCCAATGTTGGCAGTCATGAAAGGGACTCTTTTCCTTGTTCCATCAGTGTATTAGTTTGCCAGGGCTGCTGTAACAAAGTCCCACAAGCTGAATGAATGGTTTAATCAAATTTATTATCTCATACTTCTGGAGGCTAGAGGTCCAAAATAAAGGTGTTGACAGTGTTGGTTTCTTCTGAGGGCTAGAAGGAAAAGATCTGTTCCAGGCTTCTGTACTTGACTTGTAGATGGCCTTCTTCTCCCTCACATTGTCTTTCCTTTATGTGTGCTGTCTCTGAGTCTAAATTTCCCCTTGTATAAGGACGCCAGTCATATCAGATTGAGGGACCACCCTACCCCAGTGTGGCCTCATCTTAACTAATTACATCTGCAACAACCCTATTTCCAAATAAGATCACATTCTGAGGTACTGCACATTAGGACCCCAGCGTATATTTTGTGGGGGATGCAATTCAACCCGTAACTCAGTAAGAATAGACTGGTGAGGGTGAGGGAGAGGGGATGGTGAGAGGTCTGGCCCCCTTTTTATGCAGCTGTTGCCAAGCTGTGGATACCCAGCCAGGAGAGCTTCTGGATATATCGAAATATTTCTGGCAGCAACCAGAAATAATAAAACACCACTTCTCCTGAGATGACTGGGAGTTTTCATTCTGTATTAACTGCTTTGTAGTCTACAGTTACATAGACTTTCTTACACTTTTTAACTTTGGTTTAAGAGCCACAAGATGACTCACCGAATATATTTCCAGGCATTAAAATAGATGATCTCTGACCCTCACCAGGATTGTTATGTTTGGTTTTTGTTTTGTCAAAGGGAAAAAAAAAAGTTGAGTAGAGGAAGACCTAGAACAAAAAGCAATTGTTCCTTGCTTTTTATCTCCCCAGCCTCAGTCCCACTTCCAAAGGGCAACCACTTTGACCTTTGTGGTTTTAAATTCTCCTGATGATCTTCAACTGTATGAATAAGCTGCTATTTTGTGACATTATTGACTCGTGCAAGGACTGATAAAAAGTCAGCTTAATTCACACCCCTAAGGTGCACATGACAGTTAACATCACCATTTTTAGTCCTATTGTTCACTCTAGTAACTTTGATATCCTTAAACTTTTGTTTTTAGTTCTATTAAATACAGACAGCGCCTCTTGGTTCTCCATTTCATGATAGGAAGAACTCTTACTTCCCTTGAACTCCCCACCTCTGCTTCTACCTCCAAATTTCTTTTTTAGAAATGAGGCCTCCCTCTGTTGCCCAGGCTGGAGTACCTCTGGTGCAATCATAGCTCATTGCAGCCTTGAACCTCTGTACCTCCAAACTTTTCAAAGCTGTACTCTCTTAGATATCCATGACTGATAACATTTATATTCCCTTCTGTAACTAAGTCTTCTTTTTTTGTGAGATGGAGTCTCGCTCTGTCGCCAGGCTGGAGTGCAGTGGCGCCATCTTGGCTCACTGCAACCTCTGCCTCCGGGGTGCAAGCGATTCTCCTGCCTCAGCCTCCCACATAGCTGGGACTGCAGGCGCGCACCACCACGCCCAGATAATTTTTGTATTTTTAATAGAGACGGGGTTTCACCATGTTGGCCAGGATG
This sequence comes from Pongo pygmaeus, assembly GCF_028885625.2. NCBI lineage: Eukaryota > Metazoa > Chordata > Mammalia > Primates > Hominidae > Pongo > Pongo pygmaeus. Next base: position 60,734,624 of record NC_072387.2, read on the forward strand.
GTCTCGATCTCCGCCTGCCTCAGCCTCCCAAAGTGCTGGGATTACAGGCGTAAGCCACCACGCCCGGCCTAAGTCTTCTATAAGTTGGTTCTAATAGACAATAACAAATAAGCAGCATTAACATTATGAAAATGTTGGTCCACAGCAGAGCTAAGTAGTATGCTGGGCCTGATTTTCCTCTGTGTAATCACAATGTCTCAACCCTGTGCTGCTCAGTTTCTCAAAATCATGGTTACTTTGTTGTTGTTGCTTTGCCTAGTACTTTTTTGTTGTTGAAAGAAATCTGTGCCATCTTACCCATTCTATTTTCCTGGAATATTTTTTTGAAAGCCCATTGATGACTCAGTTTAATTCATATTTGTATTATGATTTTCTTGTAGAGTCTTTTAGGAAATATAATTTCTAGGTGCTTTTCTTATTTTCATTTTCTTTGCCTTAAGTATATCTTCAAGTTCTTCCAACTGTATGTTCCATGAAATACCTTTGTTTCCTGGATCCCCCACTCTTGCTCAAATATGAACTGGTGGCTTAGTCACCCACAAAACTGACATTCTGGGTCACATCTGCAGCTGCCTGAATCCCACGGCTTCCTCAGGATACTCTGCTCTTTTACTGATGGAGTACATGCTCTAATAACTCCTCAAGAAAAGGTGCCTGGCAGGTAAGCTTTCTGAGTCTTTGCATGTGTAACAATGTCTTTATATTGCCCTCGCAAGTATATTGCCCTCGCAAGTAATTTGACTGGGTAGAGGCGTCTCAAGTTGAAAATCATTTTCCCCCTGAACTTTCAAGCTATTATTCCACCATTTTTAGTGCAGCTGATGCTCAATCTAATGCCAGCATGCCTTTTGTTTCTTGTAGAAGTTTGTGTTCCCCTGTTTCTGGAAAGCTTTTGAATGGCTGGTCATTTATTGAACAAATTTTATTGAGCTCCTACTCTATGGCAGCCACAAGGGCTAGGACCTAAGAACACAATGGTGAAGATTAGATTATTTCTAATGAAGTTTCCCACATATCCACCAAAGACAACGCTTGAGCCATCTTCCTTTTTCTCAGAGGCAGAGACCAAATTAGCTTAACTTTGAAATACAGAGATTTTATTTTTTTAACTTATTTTTTGAGACAGTCTTGCTCTGTCACCCAGGCTGGAGTGCAGTAGCACAATCTTGGCTCACTGCAACCTCCGCCTCCCAGGTTCAAGCAATTCTCCTGCCTCAACCTCCGAAGTAACTGGGATTACAGGCACCAGCCACCAAGCCTGGCTGGTTTTTGTATTCTTAGTAGAGGCCGGGTTTCACCATGTTGGCCAGGCTGGTCTCGAACTCCTGACCTCCCGTGATCCGCCTGCCTCGGCCTCCCAAAGTGCCAGGATTACAGGCGTGAGCCACCACGCCCAGCCCAGAGATTTTATTCTTAGAGCTCCAGAAAAGTGGGCTAGGTAGATAAGAGAAAATGTTAGATGCTGGTGTTGGCTCACTGAGATATTAATTTAGATGTGTGATTATAATAGAGAAGAACACAATTTAACAGAAAATCTTTCTGTTCATAGTGTTTTCCTCTACTTTCCACCTTTCCCATATCTGTTTTGGTCTGACACTGTAGGGTACATCATTGTGAAATCAAAAACAAGCAAGCATGTACCCTTTGTCCTCAAAGGTTGGCATGCAGGCCTGTGAACTTGGAAAGAGAACAAAGCTTTCTAGTATGATAAACAAAGAAAATGAAGATTAAAAAGTCTGGTTTCCTCTTCCTGGCATCAGCAAATACCAGCTGTCAGAGAGCTCTGAGTAATCTACCCCTCCTATTCCTAAAAGGTAATTAATATTAAAACATTGCCAAAAGGAGGTATATTTAGATTTTCAATTAAAATGACACAAATGAAGTGGCAATGCAACAAATATGAGAGAAAAATTTTAAATTGTAGTATTTATATTTGTGATGTTTTTCCCATCTAATTCCACTCTCTCCAGTGGTCCCTGAAACATCACCTGCAGGCTGACATCCTGATAAACTCTAAAAAGAAGACAGAAAACATAATCTAAAAGGCAGGGTGCGTGTGGCAGTTAGAGAGGTCACCACGAAAAAGAAGGAAAATGCAGCTGCTCTAGGGATACAGATAAGTCATTAGGGTCAAGGGTTGAAGGGAAGTACATGAGATTGCAGACTGCCCATATGATAACTAATGACAGACTTCTAGTAAAGGAATAAAACCTTTAGGTTCTTTTGTTTAGCCTTTACTGCCAAACAAAGCAAGTTGCAAGACCAGTCCTAACATTTCATCAAGCAGCAGGAAGCTTCCTTCCATTGGGAAAAGCTAATAGAGGTGTCTCTTCATACCTTCTTATTACAAAAAAAAAAAAAGGGCCAGCTTTCTCCTGATGTTTCTGCTATTAGAGAAGATTTGTAGGCCGGGCGTGGTGGCTCACACCTGTAATCCCAGCACTTTGGGAGGCCAAGGCAGGCAGATCACTTGGGGTCAGGAGTTCAAGACCAGCCTGGCCAACATGGCGAAACTCCATCTCTACTAAAAATACAAAAATTAGTCAGATGTGGTAGCGGGTGCCTACAATTCCAGCTACTCAGGAGGCTGAGGCACGAGAATTGCTTGAACCCGGAAGGCAGAGGTTACAATGAGCCAAGATTGTGCCACTGCACTCCAGCTTGAGTGACAGCGTGAGACCCTGTCTCAAAAAAAAAAAAAAAAGACTTGTAAAGTTTGTGATGGCAGAGTGGAAAAAGCATATTTAGAATAATGTATCCATGCATGTCCTAGCAAATCCTGTTACTCTCCCTGAACCTCAAATGTCTTGTCTGTGGCCAGGCACGGTGGGTCACGCTTGTAATCCCGAGGTGGGCAGATCACAAGGTTAGGATTTCGAGACCAGCCTGGCCAACACAGTGAAACCCTGTCTCTTCTAAAAATACAAAAATTAGCAGGGCATGATGGTGGGCGCATGTAATCCCAGCTACTTGGGAGGCTGAGGCAGGAGAATCACTTGAACCCGGGAGGCAGAGGTTGCAGTGAGCCAAGATCATGCCACCACACTCCAGCATGGATGACAGAGCTAGACTCCCTTGCATGGGAAAGGAAAAAAAAAAAAAAAAGTCTGTCAAGTGTAGAAGACTGGAAACACAAACAAAAGCGATTCTAAATTTCTACAAAGGCTTATTTCCTCTATTTCCTTCTTTAACTCATGCTTTTAATTTAAAAAGCTTCGCCGGGCACTGTAACTAACACCTGTAATCCCTACAGTTTGGGAGGCCAAGGTGGGTGGATCACGAGGTCAGGAGCTCGAGACCATGCTGGCCAATATGGTGAAACCCCATTTCTACTAAAAATACAAAAATTAGCCAGGCATGGTGGGCGTGCGCCTGTAGTCCCAGCTACTCGGGAGGCTGAGGCAGAAGAATCTCTTGAACCCAGCAGGTGGAGGTTGCAGTGAGCTGAGATTGTGCCACTGCACTCCAGCCTGGCGACAGAGCGAGACACAGTCTCAAAAAAAAAAAAAGCTTAAACTGTAAAATTGTAAACTGTTCTGTTTTATATATACCTAAAGTTAATTAATGCATTTTCTGAACAACATAATAAAATTATGTTTAAGAACAACATACATGCACCAGTTCCCCCGCTGAGGTCTCTGCTGCCAGTTTGGTCCAGGAACACGTAATCAGCATCCTGGTCCCAGGTAGTGGCATGGTCAGTACCTACTGCCCATTTCCTCAGAAGACAATACTGTCCTTTCCAAAATGTTTACTATTTATTTGCTCAGAACAGATAGGTCTTCATTTGACTCACTACCTAAACCACCAGCTTCTTACATTATCTCTTTAAAGCAGAATTCTTATAATTTTGTCAAGTCACCTGGACTCAACTCTCATCTGAAAGTTCTTCTTGAATATCTGTGGTATCACCATTTCTAAGTAACTCAGCAGTCTAATGGTCATAGTTAACTTAATCAGCCAAATATGAAACCTGTTTGATGCTGCCATTGTAGGAGTCAAATTCTTAATGTATTTATAACTTAATAAATTGCAATTCAGAGTTATGACACCAAGTTAACTTTGCTCCATCCCTTTTTAGTTGAGGTTCCAGATTTCTGCTTCAGGTTGGAAACTGCCAATGCAATGTTCAGAGCATGTCCTACTCAAAAGTCACATCTTAACTTTCATAGCCACATGACAGACCAAGCCCCATTTGCTCTTATTTACATTTTATTATTATTAGTAATAAACCAATAAAAATTGAATAACAAAGGAAAAAGCTCAAGATAAATAATTTCTTCCTTGTGAATTCAAACACATGCATACACACACATCCTCCTCTGTGTGTGTTACTTCCTCCTCACATTCTGTCCTACGGTATAAATAGTTACACAAAAGTCTACAAAACACAAGTAGCAGACCCTAGCTGTGTAAAGCTCAGGCTGATTCTCAAGTCTAGATCACCAGCTTCTCCACGCTAAGTGTACTTGTGGTTTCATCCTCTTCATTTGACCCAAAATATCCTGGGAGGTCCAGCATCCTCTGCTCAGCCTCAGTGAGGCCAAATGACATATTGTAATAGAAGGCAAACTCAGGGTGAGTGGGGAAGCTTTGACACTTGTCTTTTCTACACTGAGAAGGGCTCAGAGGACTGACCCTCTGGTAGCTATCTTTGGGGGATATGGGAGAAGACTACTTCCTTGAGATACTCTTGTGACTGGGGGACGGTCCCCGATGAGCTCAGTGGTGCTCTGTTCTCTCAATTCCTGCCACTAATCCTGCCTGGCGATCCCCAAGGTCTGGTTTCCTCAAGGGCTGCCCCATGGGCCTTAATAAAAATTTTAAATATACTCTCACACACACACTATATTCTAGAGAAGAACTATTGTATCAAAATCCTAGATTTGAATAACTTATTACTTTAAATAATCAGTAACTAAAACCAAGCAATCCATCACACAAAGAGGGGAAAAGGTAATATTCTGAGTTATAAATTTTTTACCCTGTCTGATAAAAATAGAAGCCTAAAAGTTTAAATTTTTCCTGGATTTAAAGATAAATTTGTTTTTCAGTGAAATATCCTCAATAGCAATTTTACCAAAGAGGCCTTCTTCTGAAGGCCACCTCTGAAATAATTAGAGGATAAATGTCAATGGCATGATATTAAGATATTACTTGGCCAGGCGCGGTGGCTCACGCCTGTAATCCCAACACTTTGGGAGGCCAAGGCGGGTGGATCACGAGGTCAAGAGTTCGAGACAAGCCTGGCCAACATGGTGAAACCCCATCTCTACTAAAGATACAAAAAATTAGCCAGGCGTGGTAGTGCACGCCTGTAATCCTAGCTACTCAGGAGGCTGAGGCAGGAGAATCACTTGAACCCAGGAGGTGGAAGTTGCAGTGAGCCGAGATCACGCCATTGCACTCCAGCCTGGGCAACAGGGTGAGACTCCACCTCAAAAAAATAAAAAAAAGAAAAGAAAGATATTATTCAAGAAAAGAACTTAGGAGTCAGGTGCAGTGGCTCATGTCTGTTATGCCAGTACTTTGGGAGGCCAAGGCAGTAGGATCACTTGAGGCCGGGAGTTCAGAGAGCAGTCTGGGCAATGTAGCAAGACCTCATCTCTACAAAAAAAGTGTTTAACAAATTAGCTCAGTATGGTGGCACATGCCTGTAGTCCCACCTACTCAGGAGGCAGAGGCAGAAGGATGGCTTGAGCCCTGGAATTCAAGGCTGCAGTGAACTAAGATGGTGCCATTGCACTCAAGGATGGGTGACAGAGCAAGGCTCCGTGCCACCAGCCCCCAAAAAAAGAAAAAAAAGAAAGGCATTTAGGCAGTTCTAAATAAAAACATCTTAGTATTTTCTATTGTTGAAAGAAAAAATTTAAGTATATGTTAGTAAGCCAAGAGACTTTCTAAAAATACTGTTAACATCTAGTACAATTTCCAGTAAAATTCAATTTTAGAACTTGCTTCAGAAGGAATTTCACTTTAATTGTACATACTTGCTTATTCCAAAATATAATTATACAAAGGAATTAAAGAAGTTTCTTACTTAAAGAATAAAGTTACACTTAGAAACAAGATGGGATACAAAGCACACAGATATAGAGCTTTCATAGCATTAAATGCGGCCTATTCAGCTTGGTTGAAGAATAAGATGTTCTCTAGTCAGTTAAATACAGTAAATTCCAAATGATAAACAAAAAAGGAATGTGAAATCCTTCAGTTTCATCTATACCTTGCAGTTATTTCAATCATCACTATTTTAAAATATGTTAAGTACAGATGTCCTATCACATACTATGGCTAACAAAATAATAGAACTATACCTTTGTATTTAAAATTGAATCATATCTCTGCTATAAAATGTATAAATATAGAATTTTACTACTTATAAAGCTTACAATGAACTCATTCAACAAATTAAACATCTACTATTTACAGTCCAAGCTCAACAAAAAGAGTAGCTATTGAATACCCTTTTCTCAGCATAGCAGTGGAATTATTTGGATTGAGTTCGCAAGACTTCTTTGTGTCGGCAACAGCAACTACGTAGAAACAGATGGGTTTTTCGTCAGTTATTTACAGATCCTAGTAAATACAAAAAGAATATGAATCAGTTTTAGATTTCTAAGTTTTCGAGCTGGTAGAAACACCAAATGGTTTTAAATTAGGAAAAGCTAATCCAAGACAGAATTCAAATAAGTAATACTCTTATACCTTCCTTTTGGCTTAACATTTAGCTTCATTCTTAAAGCTCTTCAGTCAATGAATAAAGCTGTGTCACAAAATTCATCTCCTTTTCTCATTAGCAGAATCTATGTAATTTGGCCGGGTGCAGTGGCTCACGCCTGTAATCGCAGCATTTTGAGAGGCCGAAGAGGGTGGATCACCTGTGGTCAGGAGTGTGAGACCAGCCTGGCCAACATGGTGAAACCCCGTCTCTGCTAAAAATACAAAATTAGCCAGGCATGGTGGCATGTGCCTGTGGTCCCAGCTACCTGGGAGGCTGAGGCAGGAGAATCTCTTGAACCTGGGAGGTGAAGGCTGCAGTGAGCTGAGATCAAGCCACTACACTCCAGCCTAGGCAACAAGAGCGAAACTCCGTCTAAAAAAAAAAAGATATTCAGTTTTTCCCTATCCAGATTCTTCATCAGAATAACTTTTTAAAGTTACACAATACAGAAATACATTATTTTTTAATATAGATAGGGTCTTGCTAAGTTGTCCAGGCTGAACTCGAACTCTTGGGCTCATGTGATCCTCTAGCTTTGGTCTCCCAAAGTGCTGGGATTACAGGCATGAGCCACCATGCCTGGCCACATTCATTTTTATAAAAAATACAAAGAAGAGCATTTCATTTTAATATTCTGTCAATAGTAAATATGATATGTCAATATTCCGTCAATAGTAATATTGACAGAATATGATATGTTAATATTCTGTCAATAGTAAATATGATACTATTCTTTATCAGCCTACCCAATAACTATGAATGAAATCTATATACATTCTCCACCCACTGAAGGAAAATGAGACATCCATAAATTTTAAATAGGTGTTGCTCAACATGTCTGTCACACTTGAGATACTTTACCTTGTATGAAAGACCAATTTAAAAATCCTCAAAGACAACCTTTGTTTTATTTGACTAATTTGTCATGGGTAAAATGTATAAGTAACTTATTAAAAAGGGACAATATACTTCGGAAGAAAAATTACCACAGTAACTCCCAAGAAGAATGTGACAATAAGCTCTTTGACAATAATACTGTGCATCATCTGGTTTCTGTTCCAAAGCCTTAGTCAGCTCCTACAAAAACAAACATGTTGAGTGTCAGTAAAAGTTTGTAAAAAGCCATCAAATTCTAATTAAACATAATTTTTAATCAAATAACTTATTATCAGAAACTATTTGGAGGAAAGATAACAGGGATGTAATCTTGGAGTTTTTCCTCATAAGAAAATCTCCCCTTCTGCCCCTCCTCCCAAAAGTAGACAATCTAACATAGTATCTCTGTACTGAAAAGTTCCTGGCCTATAGAACTCAATAAATGGTCATTATTATCAGCTCATATATTCTGAAGAGTTTAACTGATATACATTGACCATTACAGATTTTCTCCTTCTAATTTGGAGAAGATTCAAACTCCATATAGAATTTGAGATTCCTAGAAAATGTGAAGCTGTCCAATAAAAAAAGACTAAAAGTTAAATCTAGAGCTCAGGGAGCTTAAGACAATCAATACATACACCATCAAGCTTACCTGGCCCTCTCTTATCCTCTATCAATAGCACACAACTCTAATAAAATGCAATTAAACATTCTGTTCAAAGCCCAGATACAATCTCATAGATGGCTATAGCAACTGATCAAGAGTTAACATTAGAGAGATTAAGACTTTTTTACCCTGTGCAGTCACAACATATAGGTGTGGTAGCTGGAAAAATAATGAGGTAAGAGATTACACAATTAGGGAGATCAAGGGCAAGTACAGGAACACTTTTATTTTCTGCCAACTGCCTACAAACTCTAGGGATCTGGTAGTTTTCTTAAATGGTAAAATTATTTCAGTAACCGCATGTGTCACTGACTTAGCTTTAACCTAGTTTAATTCTCACAAAGCAATGAATACAGATGCCCCTCAACTCACATGGGGTTACAGTCAATCAACAGAAAGTATGGCTCAAACTAAGAGAGCAAAGAAGCTGTAAGATGTTACTTCAAGGACCTCACTTTGTACGTTGCAGGCTGTTACAAGGAATTTGGACCTTAGGTGTGATGGAAAGCCATGGAAAGTTCATTGTTAGTAGGAGACAGACATGGTGCAATTTACTTTTTAAAAATGTCATTCTGGATGCTGTACGGTGAATACATTATAACAAATCAGCACTGGAAACACAGACTTCTTAGGAAACGACTACATTAAATCTAGGCTAGAAAAGGCTGTTAGCCACAGAGGTGATGAAGAGAAATACGATGAGCTGGAATATATTAGAACCAGCAAGACTTGCTAATGGGTGAACATGTGGGATAAGAGAAAGTGAAGATCACTCCATGGTTTGGGGCTTACTTAGATCTCTACCTGGCATGCAGTAAGCAGTCAATGGATGATTTTTCTCCTTGCAGACTTTTTTCAACCTTTTCCCCAATCTCTACTTTGACTGCATCTCCTCTGCCACAAAATATAAAAATATTTGCCTCTCTAGTCTTAATCTTCTCAAAGCCACTAGTAACCCCTTATCAAATCCAACTGATTCCTATCTGACTCGATCCCTCTGTGGCCCCTGACAATAACAACCAGGACTTTCAGCTTACCATTCTGTTGCCTCTTAAAAACTAATGTTTTCTGGGCTGGGCGCAGTGGCTCACGCCTATAATCCCAGCATTGTGGGAGGCCGAGGCAGGTGGATCACCTGAGGTCAGGAGTTCAAGACTAGCCTGGCCAACATGGTGAAACTCTGTCTCTACTAAAAATACAAAAATTAATCAGACATGGTGGTGGGGTGGAACCAAGGAATTTACATCAGCTGGGTGCAATGGCTCACACCTGTAATCCCAGAACTTTGGGAGGCCAAGAAGGGGTGGATCCCTTGAGCCCAGGAGTTGGAGACCAGACTGGGCAACATGGCAAAAACCTACAAAAAATACATAAACCAATTAGCCAGGCATGGTGCAGGCCTGTGGTCCCAGCAACTCGGGAGGGTGAGGTGAGAGGACCGCTTGGGCCCTGGGAGGTGGTAGTTGCAGTGAGCCATGATTGTGCCACTGCACTCCAGACTGGGTGACAGAGCAAGACACTATCCCAAAAAAAAGAGTAACATTAACTCTGAAATAGCTGGCCTAGGAACCCAGTTTGATGGAGGAATCTGAATGCTAAGCTAAGGATTTTGGAGTTTACCCTACAGGTAGCAAGAAAGGCATGAGGGTTTCCATATACGAACATTACATATTCCCAAGGGATATTTTTACTTGATTTTTTTTTTGAGACAGAGTCAAAAAGAGAGAGAAGAGAACAGAAAAAACGAGAGAAAAATACAGGAAGGCCACTATAGAACTGTTAACAATTCAGGAGCTGGCAAGCAAAGACACACTCAGAGCGCTTCTCTTTGCTTCCCTGCCCTCTGAACTGTTCAATAAATAGTGAAGAACACAAAGCTAACTGCAGTATTTGTTTCAGACCTGCTGCTGCTCTCCGATTTAAAAGCAATACAGGAACATTAAATTTGTCACAGCTGAAATTGGTAAAGGCAGACCTCTACAGGTGCTTCTTCACTTACAATGGGTTTATTGGGAGGGGAAAATATCGTAAGTCAAAATGTCTTTAATACACCTAACCTACTGAGCATCAGAGCTTAGAAACGTACTCAGAACACTTACATTAACCTACATTTGGGCAAAATCATCTAACACAAATCCTGTTTTATTATAAAGGGTTGAATAGCTCATGTAATTTATGGAAACAATGTTGCAAACGTGAAAAACAGGATAGGTGTATGGGGACTCAAAGTTCGGTTTCTACTGAATGTGCGTCGTCTATGGAACCATCATAAAGTCAAAAAATTCTGAGTCAAACCTTCCTAAGCCCTGGACCGTCTGTATCTGAAGTGCTCCCTAAGGGGCACTATGCCAGATACTATGCCTAAGTGTTTTCCAACTTTCTGTACCACATTCAAAAGGAGCATCTTCATAAAGATGTTACCGACATCGTGGAAAATATTAGTCCTTCCTTTCCTTTGCAGCTGACAGGATTTTTAAAAGAAGCTCTAAACCACAAGCATATTCCAGCAGCTGTTTGTTCCTCCTAGTATGAGTTACTTCCTCCCTCTGCCACCGTCGCTTATATTCTAGTTTGAGGAAATATTAAGCAGCACAGTAAATCAGTCTGTTTTCAGAAATTGCTTAGTCCTGGAATTAACATATTTTATAAAACAGGTTTGCTTTAGCTCCTTAAGATTTGGTTACTTAGAATAAAATCTTCCCAGTTTAATAGCCAATTTGCATACATGTATAAATGCATGAACTTTAAAAGCACCTTTAGGATTAAGAGGGTTTTGTTATCTGTATTTACAGAATTTAAAGCTGATTACCTCAGCAAGTTTTAGAGCAATTTTAAGAATAGTAATAAGACAAGAATCTTAAGATAATACATTCTTTAGAACCAAGAACTTTAGAACCAAATGTGTAAATGGTTAAATGAAGGATGTTTTAACAACATGGTCTCAGCTGTGGAGGTATCATCATCTTTCAAAGCTACCTGCAAAAAAGGGACAATGTCCTCACTGGCTAGTGAAAATTAGAAAAGTTTAAGGAATTCTCAGCAAATTTCTTATCTTTTAAAATACCCATGGTCATCCCTTAAGAGGGTAAATGCACCTGTCATTAATAAGTAAGTGAGTTCATAAGCAATACTACCTCCAGGATTTTTAATTTCTTGGCAGGGATAATAGTGACATTAAAAGCAAGCTTATACGTTCCTATTAGTAAGGAGAAGTAGATTTATTCAAAATCAATTTCTGCTTCAAAACACTTCCAAGCATATAAAAAATGCCATCCTTAAAAGGATTCCCTATTTGACTGTCTCAGTTTATTAGAATATGGATGGTCTTTGCATTCTAGATAACATGCCCTTTGTTTGCTTGTTTTTGTATAGGAATTATCTTGGAATCTGATAATGCTGGGACTCTACTGATGGCTAGGCACTGCATATCTTCGTTATGTGCCCATTTCCATTCATTCCTTAAAATATTATGAAACACTGTTACAAACAAAATATAATGTATAATTATAATATAGCTAACATATAGCATAATATAATATATACAACATATAATAACATAAAAGCATGATGAAATGACCACCTGTGAACCTGCTGTCCAACTTGAGGAACAGAATGATAGTACTGTCAAAGCCCCTGGATGTCCCTACTCAATTACCCTGCCTTCCTGAAATGTCAATCATTTTCTTTATAGTTTTATCACCTTTAGAGCTAAGAAAGTATATTCAAAATTTGGTTTTTGAATTTTATAAAATTCTATTATATTGCATGCATTCTGCTGCAACTTACTGTCTTTAGGACACCGTGAAGATATCTACACAGTGTTTTGAAATTCATCTAAGTATCTACACTCTAAAAGTGAATATCTGGCAGAAATAATCTCAATCAATGAATTTTATAAACCCCTGAAATTAACACTTACCTGCTTCATTGTTAATTGGGAACTCCCAGTTTCCCCTCTTTCGTCCACTGGATCAGCTCTTCAAACCCATTCTGAAGGGGTGTTCACTTTCTGTGGCTAACTACTTAGCACATTCCACATCCCAAAGTGAAGGTGATGTGTCTGGATAAGGCATTTTAAATAAGAACAAGTCAGTGTAAATATCTTTTTAAAAAATGTTATAACCAATTCTGAATTGTATATTTTTCATACCTTGACACTCATAATTACAGTATATAATAGAAAGTTATATCACTGAGATTTAACTGCAACAAAAATTATGTTAAAGACTATAACTAGGCTCACGCCTGTAATCCCAGCACTTTGGGAGGCCAAGAAGGGGAGATCACCTAAGGTCAGGAGTTCAATACCAGCCTGACCAACATGGTGAAACCCCATCTCTACTAAAAATACAAAAAATTAGCTGGGTATGGTGGTGCATGCCTGTAATCATAGCTACTTGGGAGGCTGAGGCAGGAGAATTGCTTGAACCCGGGAGGTGGAGGTTGCAGTGAATGAAGATTAGGCCACTGCACTCCAGCCTGGGTGAAAGAGCGAGACTCCATCTCAAAAAATAAATAAATAAAAATAAATAAATAAAGACTATAACTACAATAATGGCAAGCTTAACTTTGGTTTTACAACAAGGTAATCACTGCCCCTTCTACTGGAAAAAAAAATTAAATTTGTATTTTGTTTAAAGGTATTTTTATGAATACGAATTTTTTTTACAATATGTGACTTTGATTTTTAAAATATAGGCTGTTTATTTTTACTCTATCAAAATTACTCACTAATGTACTACTGTTAACAACCAAAGAAGTTAGATCAACAGAATAACAATAAAACTGCTAATGAACACTGAGTACTTCCTCTGTGCTTAAATGTTTTTTATGCATTAGTACATTTAATCCTCACAACCAACCCTATGAGTTGGCTAATTACCACCATCATATTACATGTTTCAATAACTTTTTTACTTTTGAAATTTCAGATCATCTTTTGAGAATGAGCCATATTCCCACCAGTTACTGCTGCTGGGAACGTAAAATGGTACAAACATCTTGGAAAACAGCTTGATGGCTTCTTAAAAAGTTAAAAATACATCTATTATTCATCATAGCTATTTCATTCCTGGATATTTACCCAAGAGATAATACATGTCCACACAAAGACTTGTACACGAAAGTTCATGGCAGCTTTCTTTGTAATAGCCAAATGTGGGTTGTAATTTGGGAAACAATCCAAATGTCCACTAACAGGTGAATAGGTACAAAAATGTAATACATCAGCCAGGCGTGGTGGCTCGCAGCTGTAATCCCAGCACTTTGGGAGGCCAAAGCAGGCGGATCACGAGGTCAGGAGTTCAAGAACAGCCTGGCCAACATGGTGAAATCCCGTCTTTACTAAAAATACAAAAATTAGATGGGCATGGTGGTGTATGCCTGTAAGCCCAGCTATTCGGGAGGCTGAGGCAGGAGAAATGCTTCAACCAGGACCCAGGAGGTGGAGCTTGCAATGAGCCGAGATCGCGCCATTGCACTCCAGCCTGAGCTACAGAGCGAGACTCCGTCTCAAAAAAAAAAAAAAAAAAGTAATACAGCCATACAACTGTATACTATTCAGTAATAAAAATGCATTACTAGTACATGGAACAACATGGATGAATCTCAAATCATTAGCTGAGTGAAAGAAGCCAGATGCAAAAGAGTACATACTGTGTGATTTCATTTATGTACAATTCTAAGAGATGCAACTTAATCTATTTTAACAGAAAGCAGATCAAAGGCTGCCTGCATTGTGTGTGTGTGTGTGTTGCAAAAGGACATGAAAATGTTCAGATTTGTAAGTGGCAGTTTCATGGGTTTATCTATTTGTCAAAACTAGTCGAGTTATATGTTCTAAATGTGTGCAGTTCCTTGCACACAAATTATACCTTAATAAAGTTGTAAAAAGAAAATGAATATCACGATCTATCCCTTGGCTACTTTTTTCCCTAATTTTTGGTCCTTAATTATTGTTTCAAACATTTTTTATCTTTCTGGGCTAGAGGTGTACATTGCATATGATTTATCCTCCACCCTACCTGTTTACACACTTTTGTCAAGCCCCCTAAAGCATGTCAACAAATAGCTCATTTACTCTTCTACCTGGGTAAGCCTTATTTTATCTATTTGCTTTTTCTGAATCGGTTTCTGTGAGCCTTTATGTGCAGAAATGTGTCTAATAACACACTGACTGGCAGATATTAAGTATTTTCACCTAGATCATCTGATACTGGGTAACTATCACAGTTGTTAGGCTTAACTAGCCACATTTACAGAGCAATCACACCAATAAAATAACAACTATCTCAGTTATCTTTTATTTGGCGGACACTGACCAACCTATGTGTTTTCCATCATCATTAGGATCATCATATTTTATATTTGCTAATAGTTGCAAACATTTATTAAATGTGTACTACGTTCCAGGCACTGTGCCTCACACTTTTCTCAGATGACCTCATTTAATCCTGGAGACGTATGTACTAACCCCCATTTTATAGGTGGGGAAAGGTTAGTGTAGCAGAATCGGAATTTGAATCCAGTTCTACACAACACCAACACTTTCTGTTGAGCTATACTGCCTGTCGACTCTAGGATAACCAGTAGAGCCTATGACAGTATCCTTTGTAGCAGTGGTAAGAACTTAGTGGGGAACAAGATGTGGGAATCATGGAACAGAATAACTCATTCAATCGGTCAATAAAAAAATTACTGAATGCCAACTGTATTTCCAGCATTGTTTGGGATGTAAGATAACAACAATGAACAACTGCTAAATTTAAGTTTCCACATTTTGTTATTCTTGTACTTAACTGGAAACAAAAAACATTCTTTAGACTCATGCAAGCACAGCAGATTCAAACGGTAACTTCATTAAATTATTACATAAATTTGTATGCTACTTTCCTCACTAGAATATAATCATTTGATACTGTTTTATAAAATACATAAAATGTAAATGCCTCCTTGCCAACTAATTTCAGTTTTAGAAATAAGATTTTTTTATTTTAAAAAGTAAGCTGGCTTCTTCCAGAATCCAAGTGTCTCTTTTGGCTGGACAACAGCAGCTGCCCCGACAAAAAATTCCTTTCTGATGCACACTTAATGGATACCATTTGAGCAGGGGAGAGGTGATTCATTGTCCCTATGCATTTTGCATTTTCTTTTTATCATACACAGCAGAATGCAGTTTTTGTAATACAGAGGGTTGTTCTTTTAGCTTCACCTTCAGTTCTAACGAACAAACGTTAATTGAATTCACTACTTTCCTTTATAGATGTGTATTTTATACTACAGTTTCTTCAAAAAAAGAATTTAAGATTTAAGATAACTAGTTCCTATGATCTGTAAGCCACATGAGTAGATGCTACGGGGTATACAGACATGAATGAGATCTAGCCTCTAATATAGTTTATTAAATAGGGGGAAAATCAGAAGTTTATATAAGTAACTGGTAGAAAGATTAAATGAGCCATTGAAGGCTGGCCTAGGAACTTATCTATCACTTACATTTTTTTTTCCCCCTTTGAGAGGGGGTCTCTGTTGCTTAGGCTGGAGTGTTATGGCACAATTGTAGCTCATTGCAGCATCGAATTCTGGGCTCCAGTGATCCTCCCACCTCAACCTCCCAGGCTGCTAGGACTATAGGCATGCACCACTATACCCAGATCATTTTTTTCTATTTTTTTAGATAAAGGATCTCACTATGTTGCCCAGGCTGGTCTTGAACTCCTAATCCCAAGCCATCCTGTCATCTCAGCCTCCTAAGTGCATATACAACATTATTTCTATCAAAATCCAGAAAACTAACTTCTATTCGCTAGAAATGCTCATCACTTACACTCTGGAGACCATCTGTATTGAGTTTCTTCATTTATTTTACTAGTAAACCAAATTTAATGCCAAGCAAGAGGACATTCATTTCTCCTTTAGACTTAAAATGGTAAATTTCTTACCCAAAGAAAAGGGGAAGAATAGAGAACAAAGACCAACCATGTGTTAAGAAAAAAACACTACAAGTCTCTTAAATATATTCCTTGAATGTTCTTCCCATCTCCTGAACAATCACTAAATCACTTCAATAAGTTATTTTATAAATGCTATCTCCTCTTCTAGATAGCAAGCTGCCTAGGGACAGGAACCAGTATGTCTTTATGTAATAGCATAGAGATACACTGCAAATGGTAGGTGATTAATAATGTTCTAACCCAAATTAGTGGCTAATCTGGACCTCTGGATTCATGTAATCGGTAGTACTTACCTCCCATTATCTCACAGAATGCAACATTTCAAGGGGGAAACCGAACCACAACTAGCAATGTCAACAACTGTAGTGTGGTATGTCCCCCACCAGATTACTTAAGGATATATGTGTGTTGCTTGAACCATGAAGGCTGGACAGGGAGCCAAGGCCACAGTGCCTAGCTGAGGAGCAGGTGTCCCTGAGAACCCAAACATCCCAGGGCACACCTCAAAACATATCAAGGAAAACAGTCTCATCGTGCATACACAGTAGGCAAACAGCCAGCATATAAGCTTAAAAGCAGCTTAGAGATAAGAGGCAGGGTGACTCTAGAGCTGCCCAGAAATGTCCAGTAGGTAAGTCCTAGTAAACTCATCTATTCATCAAGCTGGACTTGCCCAAATTATTCTTTGGTCACTCGATGCCTTCCCAATTTGGGGGGACGTTATAGTCCTGAGTTTTCCTTCTAACAACTGCCACATTCATCATTCGGAACCAGGCCAATGACAGGAGGGAATATTAAAATATCCAACTATTACACCATCAAAACCTTCAGGACATCTTGAAAAGATGGAATATTTCTCCACCTGAGAAATAGTTATTCTTAACAAACCTGTTCAGGTGCTTCTTTAGTAACTGCCGTAACGTCAAAACTATTACGTCTCTTCCCCATGAATATATTTTTCCTAAGACAAAAAAAAAAAAATTTTAATGAATATATTTTAAACTGTCAACAAAAATTATGAGAAAAAAATTTGTGAAATATTCTATGTAAAAATTCAAAATAATTCCACTGACGTACATCAAACATCTTAGCTAAATTGCCACATTTTTAGGACTGATAGACTAAAAACAGAAATGTGCACTTGAAGTTTTGCTTCATAATACAACAAATCAGTTACAGCAACTTAATTTCCAAAATATCTAATTGAAAAGATTAGCTCAATTAGCATTAATTTTTATTTGTTCCCTTTTATATTAAGTTTTAAAAACTATGTTGTGAAAAACTATAAAACTACACTAAAAAGAAGCTGTTAAAGTCAACATTTGTTTTTAAGGGCAGAAAACACTGCAATGATTAATTACAAATTATAATTACAAAGGAATGCATAGGTAAATCACAACATTCCCTTTCATAAAGCATTCTGTAAAATAACTTTCTTTACATGACGATTTTTAATTAACTATTGAAATTAATACCAGAGTTAATAAGTAACATTTTCTTGCAAACTTGATAATCAACTGCTTTATGCATCAATTTACATATTTACTTGAATAAACTTACTGGCAGATTAAAATCCAGTTTATAAACTGGAGGGTTAATTTTAATAATAATTTCAAATTCTTTTTTTATGGACTAAGTTACTTTTCTCTACTAAATAGAACTGGAAAAAATGCAAATACCATATGAACGTTAAATAATGTGATCTCAAGTCATACAAGTTTTCCTCTAGCAGGTTCCTAAGTTATTTGTAAACAAAGGCTTTTCTGCTCCAGAACTTTCCTCAGTGCCTTGCATTCTTCTCCCTCAACCGAACGTCCGGTGAACAGGATGGTGGATTAAAGCAAGTCACGGCAGAGAGGAAATGCCTTGGTAAAGCACTGAACTTCAAAAGAGGAATGCACAACAAAGAAAGGGAATGGACATTTGCTGAGCACCTACTGTGTACCAGAGAGTTTATACGTGTTGCTTTTCTATTCCTCAAGAAAGCCATTTAAGCTAGATTTCACTTTCAGCATTTTATAGCTGGGGAAACAGGCTGATGGAGGCTATAAAAGGTGCCCGGTCACAGAATTAGTCAATGGCAATGCCAACATTCTGAGGCAGGCCAGTGTGAACTGTCAATTTCCAAAAGAAGCAATAAGTCCAGGCCTGGGTTGTCTGGGGTTGGTACCCCAGACCCTGCCCGAGTCATAGCAGGGTGAACAACTTGGCATCTCACCATTGCTTCCCCTTACTCCCTTTAGCTGGCTTTTTAACACACTGAAGGCACAGGAACCCCTTTCCTACTTGTTTAGCTTCTCCTTTGCCACCTAATTTTTAAAATATTAAATATCATATCTAATATTAAAAATCAAACATGCCATCCCAATGTAGTTGCACAGTATTATATGCAAGCTGAATGATTCAGTTAAATTTTCTCAAGTATTAACTGACTCAGTTAAATATTCTTAAGTAAAACTCCAAGAACACTTTCTACTTTATTCAATAATGTAACAGATAAGAAATCACTTTAAATTAGTAATTCAAATAATATTCCAAAGTCACCATAAACTCTTGAACTTCGTGTGTTAACTGCTAACCACCTTTTCCAACTTTCCTGTATAAATCAGCAATTTAACACCCAGGAGTTAACTCAAGTGCCTGATTTTACTTAAAATAAATCCACGGAGGCCGGGTGTGGTGGCTCACGCCTGTAATCCCAGCACTTTGGGAGGCTGAGGCAGGCAGATCACGAGGTCAGGAGATCGAGACCATCCTGGCTAACACAGTGAAACCCCATCTCTACTAAAAATACAAAAAATTAGCCGGGCGTGGTGGCGGGCACCTGTAGTCCCAGCTACTCAGGAGGCTGAGGCAGGAGAATGGCGTGAACCTGGGAGGTGGAGCTTGCAGTGAGCCGAGATCCCACCACTGCACTCCCGCCTGGGTGACAGAGCGAGACTCCATCTCAAAAACAAACAAACAAACAACAACAAAAAAAACAAATCCACGGAATACACAATGTATTGAAAACACTCCAATTGTGAGCATATCCTGCTATAAAGACAGGTTAGGCCGGGTGCGGTGGCTCACGCCTGTAATCCCAACACTTTAGGAGGCCGAGGTGGGTGGATCACTTGAGGTCAGGAGTTACCAGCTCGGCCAACATGATGAAACCCCGTCTCTACTAAAAATACAAAAATTAGCTGGCGTAGTGGTGCACCCCTATAATCCCAGCTACTGGGGAGGCTCTCAGGGGAATCACTAGAACCCAGGAGGCAGAGGTTGCAGTGAGCTGAGATGGCACCACTGCAGTCCAGCCTGGGCGACAGAGTGAGACTCCATGTCAAAAAAAAAAAAAAACAAAAAAAAGACAAGTTAATTTTTGTCAGGCCATGCCAAATATCTGGCTCCTCCTTCCCAACTACCACTTTCAGGATTTAAAGGAGAGAAACAATAGAAACTTTATGCAAATATAGAACAACTTTAGATTCTAAAATAACTATGTAAGACATGGCTCAGCATCTTTAAGAACTTCAAATGGCCACAAATAATCTACCATTTTAAGGTATAGGGTGCAATGGCACGATCTTGGCTCACTGCAACCTCCACCTCCCGGATTCAAGCAATTCTCTTGCCTCAGTCTCCTGAGTAGCTGGGATTGCAGGCGCCCGTAACCACATCCAGCTAATTTTTATATTTTTAGTAGAGATGGGGTTTCACCATGTTAGCCACGCTGGTCTCAAACTCCTGACCTCGTGATCCGCCTGCCTCGGCCCTTCAAATTGCTGGGATTACAGGTGTGAGCCAACGCGCCCGGCCTACGCCTTTCTTTCTTTTTGTTGATGGTGGGTCATGTCTCTAACGTATAACAAAAGATAAGCATGTATAGAGATATAAAGGGTAAATGAATACACAGTATTAGGCATTTTTATTTATTTATTTATTTATTTATTATTATTATTTTGAGATGGAGTCGCACTCTGTCGCCCAGGCTGGAGTGCAACGGGGCAATTTCGGCTCACTGCAACCTCCACCTCATGGGTTCATGCCATTCTCTTGCCTCAGCCTCCCTAGTATCTGGTACTACAGGCGCCCGCCACCACACCTGGCTAATTTTTTTTTGTATTTTTAGTAGAGACAGGGTTTCACCATTTTAGCCAGGATGGTCTCAATCTCCTGACCTCGTGATCCGCCCACCTTGGCCTCCCAAAGTGCTGGGATTACAGGCATAAGCCACTGCGCCCGGCCAGCATTTATATTTAAAATGAAAAATAATGTTTCTCACAAAATACTCACTTGTTCAGAATTCAGTCAGCTCTATTTATTCTTAATCAAAGGACCCCTATTCATCATGGGTAGATGTGAAGCATGGCCCATTTTGATTTAAGGTATAGAAAAATGCAGGACTGGCTAAATCCAGCACATGGTTCCCTCTCTAGGAAGTGGTATACAGAGAGTAAGAACACAGATGTAAATGCATTCATAATGCTCACATATCCAACAGCAATAATACACACATGCAATAAGGTAAATCTACAGTCAAGGTAAAACCAAACTACACAAACAAAACCCAGCAGACTACAAAGCCTGATATCTGTTTCTAAGATCAGCGGTCTTCTCCTAGCCAGGATAATTGTTATAGCCTTGGTCAAATTGAATCTGATGCTCTGGTCTTATATTAACTCTAGCTGTAGCACATTTGGCAATTTTCATATCTCATATTTTGTTACTGAAACTGAAATAATAAAAAGGTAAAGTGCATTAGAAATCTTAGCTACAGCCGGGCACAGTGGCTCACGCCTGTAATCCCAGCACTGTGGGAGGCCAAGGCGGGTGGATCACCTGAGGTCGGGAGTTCGAGATCAGCCTGGCCAAAATGGAGAAACCCCGTCTCTACTAAAAGTACAAAATTAGCCGGGCATTATGGCAGGCACCTGTAATCCCAGCTACTCAGGAGGCTGAGGCCAGAGAATCGCTTGAACACAGGAGGTGGAAGTTGCAGTGAGCCGACATCGTGCCTCTGCACTCCAGCCTGGGCAACAAGAGCGAAACGTTGTCTCGAAAAAAAAAGAACAAAAAAAAAAAACCTTAGCTACAGAACAGTAATAAACTTTCTTAAACAGGAGAGTGATATCACTTAATTCTTATTTCATTGCTATGCACTAATTATACAGCATACAAAGTTATGTTTAAATAAAAAAATCATCTATTAACATTCACAAAACACAGAACATTATGATTTATGTTTACTTCCATCTTTTTTTCTTTTTGAGACAGAGTCTTGCCCATCTTTTAAAGATGTTCTTCAGAAATCTTCACTTCAAACATAAAAGGGTCACATGAAAAATTATTTCAAAAAGGGCTGGGCGCGGTGGCTCACGCCTGTAATCGCAGCACTTTTGGAGGCCGAGACAGGCGGATTACAAGGTCAGGAGATAAGAGACCATCCTGGCTAACACAGTGAAACCCTGTCCCTACTAAAAATACAAAAAAATTAGCCGGGTGTGGTGGTGGGCGTCTGTAGTCCCAGCTACTGGGGAGGCTGAGGCAGGAGAATGGCGTGAACCCAGGAGGCGGAGCTTGCAGTGAGCCGAGATCATGACACTGCACTCCAGCCTGGGCAACAGAGCGAGACTCCGTCTCAAAAAAATAAAAGAAAAATTATTCCGAAAAAAATGAAAGTACAATCAGTATCTGTATACTTATCATCTACATTCAATAACTAAATTAAAACCAAGAGGCAGACATATTTATTTATTGCCTTGTATTTGTTCAAACACAAACAAAATGAGTCACTGAACTGACAGTCCAGAGAGCTGTGTTTTCCTTTTTTTTTTTTTGAGGTGGAGTCTCGCTCTGTCACTCAGGCTAGAGTGCAGTGGCGCAATCTCAGCTCACTGCAAGCTGCGCCTCCTGGGTTCATGCCATTCTCCTGCCTCAGCCTCCCGAGTAGCTGAGACTACAGGCACCTGCCACCACGCCTGGCTAATTTTTTTGTATTTTTAGTAGAGAAGGGGTTTCACCATGTTAGGATGGTCTCAATCTCCTGACCTCGTGATCCACCCGCCTTGGCCTGCCAAAGTGCTGGGATTACAAGCGTGAGCCACTGCGCCCGGCCTTATCTTTTTCTTTTTTTAAAAATACAATTTCTTTCAGAGATAGGGTCTCTGTCGCTCAGGCTGGAGTGCAGTGGTGCCATCATAACTCAATGCCACCTCAAACTCTGGACTTAAGCCATCCTCCAGCCTCAGCCCTCAAAGTAGCTAGAACTACTGGCACACGCCACCATGGCCAGCTAATTTTTTTATGGTTTGTAAAGATGGGGTCTTGTTTTGCTGCCCAAACTGGTCTCAAATTCCTGGCCTCAAGTGATCCTCTCACCTAAGCCTCACAAAGTGCTGGGATTACGGGCGTGAGCCATCACACATGACCATTTCTTTTAACTTCCTGAAATACATCTGGTACACATGCTCACTGGGAACAACAGATTTAGATCACTCTCCAAAATGAAGCAGTGTTACCACTTACTACAATGTAGGCAGCAAGGAGTCTAACGTAGCACAAATAATGAGAGATGAAGAGAGTAAGTGGAAAGATATCAGCTTAAACATAAGAATAAGAGGAAAAAGAGAAGGAAACAGACCTGAAGATTGCTACACTGTGCATAAAACCAGCAAGCTATTTAACTGAAAAAAAAAAATTACTTTTCTCAGAAAAGCTATCTTATTCTGTTATTTTTAATAACATTACTGAATTTATCATTTCTTGTTTCATGGACAAGAAACTGTAACTTCCTAAAAGGAAAGTAACTATTCAATTGGTCTCTTAAAACTATATCTTACTTAAGACATATGTTTTTTAAAAACTTGAATTGCTAAAATTCCACTTATATGGTATATTCTATATGTAAATTCCACTTACGTGGTCTATATTATGTATATTACTTACTAGCCACATGAAAATGGCCTATTTTGAGATATAAACATTACTAACCTAATGGTTTGATTCACTTACCTAATTAGGTCTCTCTCCATCTCTCTGTGCCCCTGACTCTTCCTCATGCTACGGAGCTGCCTGAGCAGTTCTGGCTTGCCTGCTTGTCAAAACAGAGCAGCAGATGCAGCTGCTACCAACTGAGGACTCAGGGGCTCATTTCTGAAAAAGAAAATGAAAACCAAATGAGAAAGAAAAAAGAGAGATTGCTTATTATGCCAGTAGTTTAGTGAAAAGTAAAATGATTTTTTGGGGAAAACTTTCTATTGTTCAAAAAAGTATCATTCAATTCAATTTCTGACAAAAGCAAGAATTCTCAACTATTAGGTATCAGTTTTATATAAACTTTGAAATGTTAACTCAGGACAATATATTAACATGGAGGGATGAGGGATCAGCATCAAACATTATAAATTAGTGGAATGTTCAACTAGATGCTATCGCATTTCAAAAACAATACATGTTGCAAGCAAATATTGAGGCAGCTTAACCTGTTCACAGAAGCTTTACTCATAATAGCCCCAAACTGGAACCAACCTAAGGTCTGTTGTTAGAATGAAAAAACAAATTGTGAGATATCCAAACAATGGAAGAGTACTCAGCTCATGCCAACATGACTGACTCTCACAGACATTCGATCAAGTGAAAGAAGTTGCACACAGAATATATTCTGTATGATTCCATTGCTGTCAAGTGCCAGAACAGGCAAAACTAATCTGAGGTGAAAAAACAAAACAGCAATTGCCTCAGGACAGAAGGTTACTGACTGGGAAGGTGAAAATGGGAAACACAGTGTCTTGGTTAAGTGTGTGGGTTACATGGGCTTATCCATTTGTCAAAATCCTCCAGCCACCATGTGGTGAGAAAGCCCAGGCCACAAAGAAAGCCACATGTAGGTGTTTCTGCTAACACCCTCAGCTAAGGTCTCAGCTGACAGCCAGCATCAACTGCCAGACCTATGAGTGAGCAAACTGCAGATGATTCCAGCCTCAGATTTCTAAGTCTTCCATCTGAGGCCCCAGACATCAGAGAGCACAGACTGGCCTTCTCCACTGTGTTCCAGCCAAATTGCTAACCCACAGAATCTGTGAGCATAATGAGTGAATGTTTTATGCCACTAAGTTTGGGAGGTAGTGTAACCATGGTAACCATATCATTGGGGATTTAATATATAATACAAAGAAAAGCAGGCTATGCATGAAGCTATGAAGACAGTGCCTCATGAAGCAAAGATCATGACTCATCTAATCCCATGCATCCTGGAAGTCCTTGAAAAGCAGGGAGGGGAGGCAAAAATCATTAAAAGACACCTTTTAAAAACTCAAAAAAGATGCACCTCATTCACCAGTCTTTTGATGTAGGACCAAAACCTCTTTTTTAAACACAGGACCACTGATAAAAGGTTCTAAGACATATATTGTATATATATCACACCCATCCTGCAATATTTTCAATTTTGGTTTAAGTGGAAAAGTGGACCAAGAATGTGAGACAGCTTATAAAGCAATCTAAGGGTACGATGCTCCTGCGTATGTATATTTGTCTCACTCATGCCTAATCGGAAAGAAATTGTTTATGTGACCTTTACTGACTCTTTCCAAAGCATTGAACTCACCTTACCATTTCTGCAATAGTCAATTAAATTATAATAAAGGGCATGAGGGGTCATAGACAGGTCTGGTAGCCTTAAAAATGCCATTCTTGATAAGTATTTATATATGTTTGTGTGTGTTATTTACTTCCATATACTTATATAACTGTTTTCTTTCTAAAGGAGGAGGAGGAGGAAGTACCTATTATGGGTACTGATTGTCTGAATTAGCTTACTCTACTACCCAATTATACTTTCCAGAGTTATTTTTGATACCACGTAGAAACCAAGAAGTTCCATTAAAATGTTAAACCATTCTGGGAAACAGAAGCCTATATTATGTTTGTTCTGATAAGGGAAGTCAGTGATGGGTATCCTAAGCCACACACCTTACTACTTGAATTAATGACATCACTGAAATACATCATTATGTATCACTAAAAAAAAAAAAAAAAACTGCCACTTAACCTACAACACAATGCCAAGATATCACTGATTGCACTTAGAATTAAATATAACACCCTTTTAACAAGCACAAGTAATTATAATGCTCTGAAGAAGCCAAGAAAGCTGAAAGCACGGATAGTTATTGGTCAAAGGAAGTTATATACAGCAGTTGTAATCAACATGCTAAAACTTTATTCCAGAAAAAAAATCTTTAAAATGGAAAATTTCAAATAAACGAGTCTTTTACAGACATGACGCTACCTTCAAATCAAAATGTAAATGATATTGTTAATTAACAGCTTAAAGAGGCAGTTAAGTGTCAGTTAATAACACCGATAAATATGTAAGAGTGTGGAATTTTCAATGAGATCACTTCTCTTTTCCTTTCACTGGATTGTGTGCAGATATCCTCTTGTTATTTAAATATAATACAATAACAGCATTTCTCAAGCAATTATTAGAGTCCCTGTGTTTACAAGCTGATATTTACTCTTCATTAATTCAACATCTCCCAAGTACTTGTATTAAAAATATTTTTGCCAAAAGAAAAAGCTTACTGGAGTTTCAAAAATTAGTTTCAAACGGCCGAGTACAGTGGCTCACGTCTGTAATCCCAGCACTTTGGGAGGCCAAAGCAGGTGGATCACAAGTTCAAAAGATCGAGACCATCTTGGCTAACACGGTGAAACCCCGTCTCTACTAAAAATACAAAAAATTAGCCTCGCGTGGCGGCATGCGCCTGTGGTCCCAGCTACTCAGGAGGCTGAGGCAGGAGAATGGTGTGAACCCGGGAGGCGGAGCTTGCAGTGAGCCGAGACTGCGCCACTGCACTCCAGCTTGGGTGACACAGCGAAACTCTGTCTCAAAAAACAAAAACAAAACAAAACAAAAAAAATTAGTTTCAAACAACATTCAAATTACAATTAAATTTACCTCTTCTTTGGAGCATGCTCTGTAGCTCTTTGAGGCCCACCAGTTGTAGCTTTTAAGTGGACTTCTGTTGGGTGGCTTTGTTGTTTGTATATTTACTGTGCTCAATTCAACTTTCGTGCCCTTAATAATGTCTAACAAGTCTTTTTCCCTGTTTTCCTTTACACTGTCTTAGTTCTCTGAAGTCTTCTTGGAAGTCTCAACAGTTCACACTGCTCAACTTTCTTGCTACGGATCACGCTGTTAATGCCAAAATATCTTTGGATATTATTTTTTGTCCTGGAAAGACGCATTAAAAAAATGAAAAATACAATGCAGGCTAATAAAGAAAAAAACTATATGTCTAAATTTTTTTCAATTCAAGCCCTTTCTATTTGCTTTTTATAATTATTGTTAACAACCATAGCAGCAGCAACTTACCATTTATTAGCATACACTACATGCCTCACCTTGTGCAATATGTTTTATGTATGTTTCTCATACCCACATTAACTCCCTAAGGTCTCCATTTTGCAGATAAGGAAACTGAAAATCAGAGAACTTACCTAAGGTCATGCACCTCACAGCTCACTAAGGCCTAAGACACACTGGGGTGCCACAAATAAGTAGAGGTATGCTGAGATATTGATCACCTGCTCCTTGGGGTGGCCAGGAGATGCCTGGGGGTGCTGGTGCTCCCAAATCTGTTCCTTCCCACCATTTACCCCAGAGTTCGGTAGAAAAACTCTGACATGGTTAATAAATGACAATTTATTATTGTCAAACCCGGATCTGACTGACTGCAAGTCCTTGATCTTAACATGATATAACACATCTTTAAAAAGTTATAATTAGGCCGGGCGCGGTGGCTCACTCCTGTGATCCCAACATTCCAGGAGGCTGAGGCGGGTGGATCACGAGGTCAGGAGTTTGAGACCAGCCTGGCCAACATAGTGAAACCCCATCTCTATTCAAAATACAAAAACTGAGCCGAGCGTGGTGGCATGCGCCTGGAATTCCCAGCTACTTGGGAGGCTCAGGCAGGAGAATCGCTTGAATCCGGAAGTCGGAGGTTGCAGTAAGCCTAGATCATACCACTACACTCCAGCCCAGGCGACAGTGCAAAATTCGTCTCAATTAAAAAAAAAAAAGTTATAATTAAATATGAAAATAAATTTCTATCAATCAAAAAGATTACTTTCAGAAACTGAGTGGGTGTTATTTTAATCTGATCATCATTTTCATCGAGCTACATGCCACTTAACCCATAACCACTTGTAAGCTAAGATAAAATGGAACAGAAAAGAGAATAATCAATGGCTAGAAATGTCATTTTTGCTTTCTTCATTAGACACATTTATGAAAGAGAACACCACAAATGATTACATCTATATTAGACTCATGCAAAAGATGTCCTAATTCTAAGTAACCCAAATACCCAATTTTATTCTGTGGGGTTAAAAATCTCTTTTTGTATTTGATTACTGAAGAACTTTAAAAACTCTGAATGTGTTTCAGTAAGAGGGTATATTTAAAAAATCATTCATTAAATATAGTGAATATCTACTCTGTGCTGGGCACTATACTAGGTGCCGACAATATATTAGTAAATATGAACTTCATGTTCCCTACCTTTATGAAGCTGATGTGCTACAGCACTGCTTCTCAAACTTTAATATGCATAGAAATCATTATTTTTTTTTGAGACAGGGTCTCAGTCTGTCACACAGGCTGGAGTGCAGTGGCGTGATCTTGGCTAACTGCAGCCTCAACCTCCCCGGGCTCCAGTGATCCTCCCACCTCAGCCTCCTGAGTAGTTGGGACTAATTATCTATAGACACAGGTTTCCCCATGTCACGCAGGAACTCCTGGAATCTGGCCACGTAGAACTCCTATCGCCCACCTAGGCCTCCCTAAGTGCTGGGATTACAGGCCTGGGCCACTGTGCCTGGCCCATAGAAATTATCTATGCTGCTTGCTAAAATACAGATTCTTTGGTCCCACCAAACTACTCTGATTCAGTAGCTTTTTCTAGGAGACACTTGAGAATTTGCATTTCTAACAAACTCCCAGGTGTTGCTAATGCTGCTGGTCAGGGGACCACATTACAGTAGCTATGTTACCTATGTTACTTAATCCTTACAATCTTAAAGGACAGATTTTATTATTCTCGTTTTACAGAACAAACTGCTGCCCACAGATGTTAAGTTCGTGGTTACAAATCTCTAGAGGTTATACAAATCTCATAGGCAGCTGACTTAAAACACAGGATTTCTGAGATTCTTAGTTTGTAAGTTTGAAATGGGGTTCAGGGATCTGCATTTTAAATAAGGCCCAGATGCTTCTGATGCAGGTGAGCTCAAGAGCCTGTATCAGACCTTAGGCTAAATACTATATCAAGTTCTCAAAGCCAGAAAATAGTAGCCACAGGCTAAGGATAGTTGCATTAAAGAGAAAATGCAATTTCAAAAAATGCTGAAACAAACTATTTGATCTGCTTATGAAAACGTCAGAGGCTGTCAAATCAGGCACTTTTAAATTAGAATGAAAAAACAATTGCAAACGAGTATCCTCATACTAAGTACACAACACACTCTCATAATATTCAATATATGGTACAATCTAGGAAAATAATCTATTATTTTACATTTAAAGTTAATATTGGCTGGGTGCAGTGGCTCACACCTGTAATCCCAACACTTTGGGAGGCTGAGGCGGGTGGAACACCTGAGGTCAGGAGTTCAAGACCAGCCAGGCCAACATAATGAAACCCTGTTTCCACTAAAAATTACAAAATGAGCCCAGCGTGGTGGCATGTGCCTGTCCTTTAAAATTGTAAGGATTAAGTAACATAGGTAACATAGCTACTGTACTCAGGAGGATGAGGTACAAGAACCACTTGAACCCAGGAGACAGAGGCTGCAGCGAGCCGAGATCATGCCACTGCACTCCAGCCTGGGACACACAGCAAGACTCTGTCTCAAAAATAATTAATAATAATAAATAAAGCTGGCCGGGAGCAGTGGCTTACACCTGTAATCCAAGCACTTTGGGAGGCTGAGGGGGCAGATCACCTGAGGTCGGGAGTTCGAGACCAGTGTGACCAATATGGAGAAACCCCATCTCCACTAAAAATACAAAATTAGCCAGGTGTGGTGGTGCATGCCTGTAGTCCCATCTATTTGGGAGGCTGACGCAGGAGAATCTCTTGAACATGGGAGGCAGAGGTTGCGGTGAGTCGAGATCAGTCTGGGCAGTAAGAGCGAAACTCCGGCTCTAAATAAATAAATAAAGTTAATATTAAAGGTATTTTAACAGAAAGGTGGTAATCAGGGGAATGAATCTCACATATAATCTTTACTACCGTGTTTTCTTTCAAGACTGCTTTCATACCACAGAAAGCAATCTACATTACAGGAAAATCATGTATAAGTAGCTCCATAAAACTAACATAATAAAATTCTAAACCTAACCTCCCGAGTTTGTTTCCACTGACAGCCTCGCATCAGTACTTCAAATGCAACACCTTCAAAACGACATTCAAGATGTCCCCTTTCAGACTGACTTTCCATTTTTCACACTTCTATATTAAAATGCCCCTGACATAAACAGATTTTTTTTGTTTTCTAAAAACTATAACATATGTAAAAACCTTTCTCAACCCCGAATCTGCATTCTTCTGCTAACATTAAGGATACCAACTCCAACGCAGCCAGTTGAAATCTTTGCTATCTCTGACCACCCTACCATTATCCCATGATGTCACATCCCCTTAATTCTACCTGTGCAATTTTTCTCCTCCATTCAGCTGGTCCTTCCCATCTTCACTGCTACTAACCTGCTTCAGCGCTGTACTTAACCAAACTGGCTTCTGAGTGTTATGCATGGAAGTTACACAGTGGAATTAGGCTTTCATAACAATAAAGTACTCGGAGGATAAACAGCAAAACCAAGTATGCTGCAACATCTTTTCTTTCCTGGCTAACTTCAACCAGTGGTCCTTCAGATTTCATCAGACTTTTCTTCCAGAAAGGATATCCCGAGTCGCCCCTGCAATAGTTAGGTGTCCCTATTTGCTCCTCCGACAACTATTTGTTGGATGAATAGTGTACACTACCTCAGCAATTACTTCACTACACAGCACTTGAATTGTCTACTTGCTGGAACTACACGCTCCGTGATGACAAGACTGTCTTACTTGGGGTTTATGACCAGTACTGGCACGCTGTAAAGTTTTCCAATAATGAACTAAAGAATAAATGAAGGAAAGAGAAATGAGACTATCAAATAAATCTTGGGAAGCAAAAGATAAGACAACTTCGCTTTTGGAGCTTGGATAAACTGACAGGAGTTGAT
The DNA here is from genome assembly GCF_028885625.2 of Pongo pygmaeus. Lineage (NCBI taxonomy): Eukaryota > Metazoa > Chordata > Mammalia > Primates > Hominidae > Pongo > Pongo pygmaeus. The sequence goes on from NC_072387.2 coordinate 60,765,124, forward strand.
GACAAGACGAATGAGGCACAGAGACCAGCTTGTAATCGCAGCACTGTTTTCCACGCACGTTATGACCTTGGGCAAGTCATCTTATCTTTCTGGGATTTTTCTTTTCTCAGATGTAAAGCAATAGCTTCTAAAACCCAGCAGGTAATAACTTCGACCCCAGGAAGTCGGAGGATAACTGAATGTACAGCACGGGGCACGGGGATGCCCGAGGACCTGCGGGGCCAAGAGCGCTGAACTGCAGTACCTGACCGTTCCATGCCGAGCAGCGAGTAGCAAAACTGCAGTCGCTGATGTCTCCGGGCTTCCAGGGGACAAAGGGTGGCAGGAAAGGGTGCTAAGAGGTAGAAACGCCGAGACTCTAGGAAACACCGCGGAGACACAAAGCCAACCAAGGAGCGCAACTGTAACAGTGCGTCCCCATGCCGAACACATCCCCCGCGCTCTCTTCCGTTTCCGGTCTGGCTTGTTCCCCTCCCTTTGCTTTCCGGTGTACAACAGCGGTGGGTAACTGTGTTCCGGACTCGCCCGCGGGCCGGGCGGAGCCAGCTACCTCCAGGCGACCCCACCCACCCCGCGATTCTATTCCTAGAGACTGAATCCTCGCCAGTGTTCAGCAAGGTTCGCTGGCCTAGGAGGATCGTAGACCGCCGAGACCGCCGAACAAGATAGTGGAGGGCATGATCAGTTGTGCAAAAACTACAGACGCAGTCTATTTTTATGTTGTTGTTGTTTTTTTTCTGAGACGGAGTCTCCCTCTGTCGCCCAGGCTGGAGCGCAGTGGTGCGATCTCAGCTCACTGCAACCTCCGCCTCCCGGGTTCAAGCAATTCTCCTGCCTCAGCCTCCTGAGTAGCTAGGATTACTGGCGTGCGCCACCACGCCCGGCTAATTTTTTTTTTTTTTTTAAATTTTTTTGTACTTTTAGTAGAGACGGGGTTTCACCATGTTGGCCAGGCTGGTCTCGAACTTGTGACTTCGTGATCCGCCTGCCTAAGCCTCCCAAAGTGCTGGTATTACAGGCGTGAGCCACCGCGTCCAGCCGATCAGTCTGTTCTGTAACAGACACTACTGTACGTTGTTTGGAGGGAAAGGGTCTACAGCGTTCATCACATTCTCAAACTAAAGAGGTTTAAAAAAATTACCATAGGACCTGGTGCCCGATGAAATAGGGTTTCTTTTCAGTCTTTATTCTTGATGTAGAGTCAAAATAACACTTAAGTTTCATTTTTCACAAGTGATTTTAGGCCGGGCGCGGTGGCTCACGCCTGTAATTTCAGCACTTTAGAAGGCCGAGACGAGTGGATTACCTGAGGTCAAGAGTTCCAGACCAGCCTGGTCAACACGAGGAAACCCCGTCTCTACTAAAAATGCAAAAATTAGCCGGGCGTGGTGGCGCACGCCTGTAAATCCAGCTACTCGGATTCTCCGCGGGCGCGCGGGAGGCTGCGAGCCCAGACCCGGGGAGTTCGGCTGTCAGAGGCAGGTGCAGGGAACCGGCTCGGCGGGAGCATGGGAAAAAGCTGACACGCTCTCGCGAGTTCCCACTTAGGGAACTTAAAGGAGAGTTTTAATTTGTCCTCCCTGCCGTTCGGGGGCGCGTGCGCGTGTGCTGTCCGACTAGCCCGCGCTGTAGTGAGCCCCGCGGCTGCCGCTGCCCCCTTAGACCCAATCAGAGGGTGGGTGGGAGGTGACACCGGTCAGCCTTTCGCGCCCCTCTGTCTCCTGTTGCCATCGTGAAGGCAGAAGCCGCGAGGCAGGCCAGTGGTACATGGTGCTCCCGGCTTAACTGCACCCTGCAGGGCTCCAAGGGCTGGCCAGGCTTTCGTGTCGCTAAGTGCAGGATTCAGATCTTACCATGGTTCTTTTTAATAGTGAGGAGTTGTGGCCGCGCGCGGTGGCTCACGCCTGTAATCCCAGCACTTTGAGAGGCCGAGGCGGGCGGATCACGAAGTCAGGAGATTGAGACAGTCCTGACTAACACGGTGAAACCCCGTCTCTACTAAAGATAAAAAAATTAGCCGGGCGTGGTGGCGGGCGCCTGTAGTCCCAGCTACTAGGGAGGCTGAGGCAGGAGAATGGCGTGAACTCGGGAGGCGGAGCTGGCAATGAGCCGAGATCGCGCCATTGCACTCCAGCCTGGGGTACAGAGGAAGAAGATTCCGTCTCAAAAAAAAAAAAAAAAAAAAAAAATAGTGAGGAGTAGCCTCCGTGCTATGTGGAGATTAGGGTGTTGTATTACTCTTATTAATGGAGCTTGTGCTTTCGACCTGTGAGGACTCAAAAGTTACGTTTTAATTTGATCATGAACATACACAAAGCAAAGTCTTATGGATATTAAAGGATTACTTATATATTCTAATTTTCATCATAGTTTAAAAATAGTCATAGAGAGGGCCGGGCACGGTGGCTCACGCCTGTAATCCCAGCACTTTGGGAGGCCGAGGTGGGCGGATCACGAGGTCAGGAGATCGAGACCATCCTGGCTAACACGGTGAAACCCCATCGCTACTAAAAATACCAAAAAAAAAATTAGCCGGGCGTGGTGGCGGGGGCTTGTAGTCCCAGCTACTTGGGAGGCTGAGGCAGGAGAATAGCGTGAACCCGGGAGGCGGAGCTTGCAGTGAGCCGAGATCTTGCCACTGCACTCCAGCCTGGGCGACAGACGGAGACTCAGTCTCAAAAAAAAAAAAACTGTTATAGAATCTGTTATCAGTGAGGGACTTTAACGAGGAATTTGAAAAGGGAACCAATAAAATCATTGAATTTGGGTGCAGTCTATAAAAATAAATTTGCAAAAAATTCATTCTACACCTATTTTTATGAAAATATTTTTCCCTAAGGTCAATGGACTCCTATTTGGAAATAGAATTTTTATTAAATGCCTGTGCAGGCCAGGTGTGGTGGCTCAGGCTTTTAGTCACAGCACTTTACAAGGCCAAGGTGGGCAGTTCACTTGAGGCCAGGAGTTGGAGACCAGCCTGGGCAACATGGTGAAACCTCGTCTCTGCTAAAAATACAAAAATTAGCCGGGCGTGGTGGTGCACACCCTTACTCCCAGCTACTCAGGAGGCTGAGGCAGGAGAATCACTTGAACCTGGGAGGCAGAGGTTGCAGTGAGCCAAGATCGTGCCACTGTACTCCAGCCTGGGCAACAGAGCAAGATAACGTCTCAAAGAAAAAAAAAGATAAAAAGATGCAAGAGAGAGACTTGGTTTTTACCTGTCCTTCATGAAAAAAGGAACCGTGACCCAGAAGAGATGTAGAGATGTGGGGTTCCCAAACTTGGAAGGACATGAGAATAAACCCGGCAGGAAACGTTGGCTAATGGGGCACATGGAAACCACTAGCCTGAATTTCCATAAAGGCATTCCAAAGTTTACATCAACATTTTCTCTGTCCTCGCAAAAATTATCAAGGTGGGGAGGTGAGCTTTTGTGATGCTGAAAACACAGCTTACATTGAGCAGATCTTCCTGAGATCCACTCACGCTAACAGAACCTTTGTGACTGAATACTATACACAGTACACTTGGGGATGCTTACTTTATTTGTAAAAAACTAACTTTTTTAAAAAAAATTGAAGTATACCTTTGTCAAAAGACAAAATTATGGTAATTTTAGTTTAATTGGTTTTAATTTGTGATTATAGAATAGGGCAACATCTCCTTCTATAAAGTAGAATGAGTGTTCCAGTGAGTTGAGCAGAGGGGTTTGGCTTTATAGGCACAAAAGGGCTGAAGAAAATAGAAACAGGGAACAAAAATCAGATTGGTCATTTCAAAGTTACCTTCCTTATAGGGTTAAAACAGAGGAGATTTCCTTGTCATGCAGGCTTAGGTAAACTAGGCCCCCTCTGAATGGTGCTGCGAGTCTCCCGCTTTTGGAAAACTGTCCCTGATTTCAAAGTTCAGTTTGATTACTTGGCACTTCTGGTTTGATTACTTCTGGTTTGGTCTGGTGTACTGGGAGCTAGTACAGAAAGCTTGTCCAAAACTATGGCCTCCTATAAACTTTAGCATCTTCCATATGGAAAAGTGCATGAATCATAAATATGTTGATGAAAATTTTTTTGTTTCTTTGTTTTTTTTGAGATGGTGTCTCGCTCTGTCACCCAGGCTGGAGTGCAGTGGTGTGATCTCAGTTCACTACAAGCAATCTCCACATCCTGGGTTCAAGCGATCCTCCTCCCTCAGCCTCCCAAGTAGCTGGGACTGCAGGCATGCACCACTGCACCAGGCTCATTTTTGTATTTTTAGTAGAGACGAGGTTTTGCCATGTTGGCCAGGCTGGTCTCGAACTCCTGACCTCAGGTGATCTGCCCGCCTTGGCCCCCCAAAGTGCTGGTATTACAGGCATGAGCCATCGCGCCCGGCCAAAAATGTGTTTAAGGAATGACCACAGGGTTAATTCACCCAGGTAAACCTCCACCTGGATCAAGAAATAGACTATTAGCAGTAGGGCATACTTTTCTTGATATCATTTGATACCCAGTGGAAAATCCATTCTTGAGTATAATAAGCAGTCCATCCAAATCACATTTAATAGTTACTTCATCTTTTTTCAATTTCTTATAATATCCTTCAAATGGGTTTTTTAAAACCCAAAAAACTCTTGACAAAGGAGACGGAAATTTCCATCTCAATTTCACAGTTTCTCTAGGGGAAGATCTTGTCCCAGTTATCCTGTTCTTAATCTACTCTAAGGCAGTGCAGACACAGTAAATTACCTCCCTGCTGCATGAGGGCAGATAGGCTGTGACTATGTGAAAGTGCTTGGCTGAGAGTCACAAGCAGGAATTGAAATTTTGCCTTCTCTACCAATTGGTTCCTTCAATTATTACTTTCTTACAAAAGAGGCTTTCTTTGATTACCCTGGTTAGTCTCCCGCCCCATCTAGTCGCACTCTCTGGCAGGGTTTGCTGTTGTTCACTTACATCCATTCTCTTCTGGAGTTTTAGTCAAACACACGGCCGCAGAAGTAGAGACTACATTGCCCAGCATCCCTTGCAGAAAAATGTGTCATGGACCGGGAGTTCTAATCAATAGAATGTGAACAGAAGCGATGTGCCCTTAAAAAAATGGGCACATATTCCCCACAAACTTTTTCTCCTTTCTGCTAGCTGGAATACAGACCAGATGATAGGAGTTGAAGCAACTAGACAACCAAAAGATGAAAGTTTGCAGAGATGAGGGTGGCAAAGGCATTCTACGTGTGTCTTTCACCACCTCCTCCAGAGAGTTACAGAGGAAAGAGGAGGAATCCACTTCCATCTTGTTTAAATGTATTTGTGAGTCTCTTTGTTACAAGTAACCTAGGCTGTACCTTAACTAGTATATCCTCTATGTCAAAACATTGTTTCATTATACAGAGTATTTTCAATGATCTGAAATTATTTATATGCTAAAATGCTTATTGTCTATCTTGCCATGATAGAGTATGTCCTTCATGAAGGCATGGGCTTTGTCTTATTAGCTGCTGCAATCGTAGTTCTTAGAACTGTAGCTAGATTTAAAAATGGTGCTCAAAAAATATTTGGTGAATAAACTGTTTCCAAGTCAAAAGGAAGAAACAGGTGCAGAGAGGTCTTAAGTAATTTGCCCAACTTCATAAAGCTAGTAAGTGGCAGAACCACATTCAAACTCAAGGCCATCTGACTCTGATATTCTTGTTAATTCTGGAATAGCTGAGGGTCTCTTACTTTAGTCATGTGTAAAAGTCACATGGGGGTGTTTGTTAACATACATTACTGAGTAGTAGCTCAGACATACTGACTCAGTAGATCTTGATCTGAGAATCTAACAAGAATTCCAGGTGATTCTGCAAGGGTTCCTCTGACAGAGCTTTGAGAAACATTGTCATGACCCTACGGCTTATTTAGCTATTCAAAACTCTGCATGTCCTTAGAATACACATAAAGAGGAAGTTGATAGATTGGTACAGTACTAAAGGTAAAAATCTGAAACAACATGGATGGATCTCAAAGGCATTATGCTAAGTGAAAGAAGCCTGATATAAGAAGACCAATCCTGTGTGATTCCACTTACATGACATTGCAAAGACAAAGCTACAAGGACACAAATCTGCTCACTGGTTACCAGGGGATAGAGATGGAAGGACAGAATTGATGACAAAGAGGCAGGAGGAAACTTTTGGGGGATATTGAAACACTCTATTAAGAGATTGCTAAGACTCTGGTGGGCTTATATGACCGTTTACATTTGCCAAAACTCATAGATATGTACACCTAAAAATTGTGAATTTTACTACATATAAGTTATAACCCAATAAACTTGACTTTTAGGCTGATCACGGTGGCTCATGCCTGTAATTCCATCACTTTGGGAGGCCAAGACAGAAAGATCTCTTGAGCCCAGGAGTGTGAGACTAGCCTGGGCAATGTAAGGAGGCTCTGTCTCTATAAAAAATAAAAAAAATTAGCCAGGCATGGTGCACTTGTGGTCCTAGCTACTTGGGAGGCTAAGGTGGGAGGATTGCTTGAGCCCAGGAGGTCGAGGCTACAATGAGCAGTGATCGAGCCACTGCACTCCAGCCTAGGTGACAGGGTGAAACACTATCTCTAAATAAGTAAATAAATAATTTTCAATTTAATTTAAAAAAATTAATAGGATAGATCTAGTTGGCCATAAATTAAACCATAAAGAGAATTTCAATAAACTCCCCCCAAATTTTAAAAGTCTGTCCTTTGAAAAACTATAATTTGTCCAATGTTTGTCCAGAGCAATCATTTATGAGAGTGACAAAAATAAAGCCAGAAAGTAGAAAATGTTTTTCCTTCTCTAACTTTCTATTATGATATATGATTCACCAGTCATTTCTTCCAGGAACCCCTGGAAATGCACTTTTTAGAAGCAAGTCACCTTTGGCAAGAAATAGAGAATCAGCTGAGATCGGTCCTGATACATTAGAGATCAGTACTTTGCCCTAGATATCTCATGAAATTCTATACTAATTAACTCAACAAACCTTACAGGAAAATGAAGAAACAAAATCATCTTATATTCCAGTTATCCATTGCTGTGCAACAAACCATCCTAACACTTAGTATCTTAAAACAACAATTTATTATCTCTCCTGGCTCTGTGTTAGATGGGCCTCAGCTGGGTGGTCCCTCGTTTGATCCCTCATGTGGTTGCCATCAGATAAGACTGGATGTCCAGGATGGTTTCTTCACCCACACATCTGATGCCTCAGCTGGAGTAACTGGAAGAAACAGGGGTTAGCTGATCTTCTCTTCTCTCCATACCTTTGCCCTGTGACCTTTTTTATTTTTTCTTTTTGAGATGGAGTCTCACTCTGTTGCCCAGGCTGGAGCACAGTGGTGTGATCTCGACTCACTGCAACATCCGCCTCTCAGATTCAAGCTATCCTCCTGCCTCAGCCTCCAGAGTAGCTGGAACTACAGGCATACGCCACCACACCTGGCTAATTTTTGTACTTTTTTAGTAGAAAACGGGTTTCACCATGTTGGCCAAGCTGGTATCAAACTCCTGACCTCAGGTGATCCGCCTGCCTCGGCCTCCCAAAGTGCTGGGATTACAGGCGTGAGACACTGTGCCCAGCTTGCCCCATGACTTTTCTAACTGGCTGGGTTGGGCTTCCTCACAGCATGGCATCTCAGCATATTTGGACTTCTCCGTGTGTGTGTGTGTGTGTGTGTGTGTGTGTGTGTGTGTGTGTCTCACTCTCTCTCCAGGCTGGAGTGCAGTGGTGCAATCTCAGCTCACTGTAACCTCCGCCTCCCAAGTTCAAGCGATTCTCCTGCCCCAGCTTCCCGAGTAGCTGGAACTACGGGTGTGCACCACCATGCCCAGCTAATTTTTGTATTTTTAGTAGAGATGGGGTTTCACCACGTTGGCCAGGATGGTCTTGATCTCTTGACCTTGTGATCGGCCCGCCTCGGCCTCCCAAAGTGCTGGAATTACAGGTGTGAGCCACCGAGCCTGGCCTATATTTGGACTTCTTGCAGAGCAGCTGGCTTGCCTTAGAGTGAATATTCACACCAGACTAAAGCTGCACAGCATTGAAAGTCACATAGCATCACTTTCATCTCATTCTATTGGTGCAAAATGAGTCACAGGGCCAGTCCAGATTCAAAGTGAAGGAACCACACTTCCCTGCGAGTACCAGCAGCAGTGGTCACTGGGGAACCATTTTCAGAGAGTTGCTACCACATCCTAGAAAACTTTTAATTAGTTAATTCCATTCATTTCATCAGTATATTCTTTAAAAAACAGTTTTAAATTATTTTTAAATTTTTTGTGGGTACATAGTAGGTGTATATAGTTATGGAATACATGAGATGTTTTGATATAGGCATGCAATGTGTATTAATCACATCATGGAGAATGGAGTACTCAAGCATTTATCCTTTGAATTACAAACAATTCAATTACATTCTTTAAGTTATTTAAAAATATACAATTAAGTTATTATTGACTACAGTCAACCTATTGTGCAATTAAAATAGTATTCATTCTTTCTATATTTTTTGTACCCACTAACCATCTCCACCTCCCCTCCAACTCCCCACTGCCCTTCTCAGCCTCTGGTAACTATCCTTCTACTCTCTATGACCATGAGTTCAATAGTTTTGATTTTTAGATGCCACAAATAAGTGAGAACATGAGACGTTTGTCTTTCTGTTCCTAGCTTATTTCATTTAACATAATGACCTCCAGTTCCATCCATGTTGTTGCAAATGCCTGGATCTCATTCTTTTTCATGGCTGAATAGTACTCCATTGTGTATATAGACCACATTTTCTTTATCCATTCCTTTGTTCATGGGCACTGAGGTTGCTTCCAAATCTTAGCCATTGTAAACAGTGCTGCAACAAACATAGGAGTGCGGATATCTTTTCTATATTCTGATTTCCTTTCTTTTGTGTATATACCTAGGAGTGGGATTGTTGGATGATATGGTAGCTCAATTTTTAGTTTTTTGAAGAACCTCCAAACTGTTCTCCGTAGTGGTTGTACTAATATACATTCCACCAACAGTGTACAAGGGTTCCCTTTTCTCCACATCCTTGCCAGCATTTGTTATTACCTGGCTTTGGATATAAGCCATTTTAACTGGGGTGAAATGATATCTCATTGCAGTTTTGATTTGCATTTCTCTGATGATAATGATGAGCAGCTTTTCATATGTCTGTTTGCCATTTGTTTTCTTTTGAGAAATGCCTATTCAAATCTTTTGCTCATTTTTTGATCACATTATTAGTTTTTTTCCTATAGAGTTGTTTGAACTCCCTATACATTCTAGTTATTAATCTCTTGTCAGATGGGTGGTTTGCAAATATTTTCTTCTATTCTGTGGGTTGTCTCTTCACTTTGTTGATTGTATCCTTTTCTGTGCAGAAGCTTTTTAAACCTGACATGATCCCATATGTTCATTTTTGCTTTGGTTGCCTGTGTTTGCGGAGTATTACTCAAGAAATTTTTGCCCAGGCCAATGTCTACGAGATTTTTCCCAGTATTTTCTTGTAGTAGCTTTATAGTTTGAGGTCTTAAGTCTTTCATCCATTTCGATTTGATTTTTCTATATGGCAAGAGATAGTGGTCTAGTTTCATTCTTTTGCATGTGGATATCCGGTTTTCCCAGCACCATTTATTGAAGAGACTGTCTTTTCCCCAGTGTATGTCTTGGCACCTTTGTTGAAAGTGAGTTCACTGTAGAGTGTGGATTTGTTTTGGGGTTCTCTATTCTGTTTCATTGGTCTATGTTTCTGTTTTTATGCCAGTACCATGCTGTTTTGGTTACTATAGCTCTCTAGTATAATTTGAAGTCAGGTAATGTGATTCCTCCAGTTTTGTGCTTTTTGCTTAAGATCCCTTTGGCTATTCTGGGTCTTTTGTGGTTTCAGATAAATTTTAGGATTTTTTTTTTCTATTTCTGTGAAGAATGTCATTGGTATTTTGATAGGAATTGCATTGAATCTGTAGATTGCTTTGGGCAGAATGGACATTTTAACAATATCAATTCTTCCAATCTATGAACATGGAATGTCTTTCCATTTTTTGGTGTCCTCTTCAATTTCCTTCATTGGTGTTTTATCGTTTTCATTATAGAGACTTTTCACATCATTGGTTAATTCTTGAGTATTTAATTTTATGTGTGGCTATTGTAACTGGGAGTACTTTTGAAATTTCTTTTTCACATTGTTCACTGTTGGCATATAGAAATGTTACTGATTTTTTTTTTTTTTTTTGAGATGGTGTCTCACTCTGTCTCCCAGGCTGGCGTGCAGTGGGTGATCTCCGCTCACTACAACCTCCGCCTCCCAGGTTCAAGCCATTCTCCTGCCTTAGACTCCAGAGTAGCTGGGAATACAGGCATGCACCACCACGCCCAGCTAATTTTTGTATTTTAGTAGAGACGGGGTTTCACCATGTTGGCCAGGCTGGTCTCGATCTCCTGACCTTGCAATGCACTCTCCTCGGCCTCCCAAAGTGTTGGGATTACAGGTGTGAGCCACCGCCCGGCCTCCTTAACTCTTTCATCCATGGAGACACTTCTCAGGTAAAGAAGCAAGGCAAGGGCCTGGTACAATTTGTGGATTAAGCTATTGGAAAGATGCCACGTTGCATAGACTGTTCACAAAACGCTCATCACTAGAAGAAGAAAATTGTAATATATCTTCTTAAATGACTTGAAATTTTCTCCCAAGAAATAAAAAGCAGGAGAGGGGCCGGGCACGGCGGCTGAAGCCTGTAATCCCAACACTTTGGGAGGCCAAGGTGGGCGGATCATGAGGTCAGGAGATTGAGACCATCCTGGCTAACACGGTCAAATCCTGTCTCTACTAAAAATACAAAAAAATTAGCCGGGCGTGGTGGCGGGCGCCTGTAGTCCCAGCTACTCAGGAGGCTGTGGCAGGAGAATGGCGTGAACCAGGGAGGCGGAGCTTGCAGTGAGCTGAGATTGCGCCACTGCACTCCAGCCTGGGCAACAGAGCGAGACTCTGTCTCAAAAAAAGAAAAGAAAAGAAAAGAAATAAAAAGCAGGAGCATAAAGCAGTCACACTAAGCCTCCACTGCTCAGGTGTTGAGTAGACACAGCAGAGCACCGCTGTGCTGCAGGATGGGCGCAACCAGGCAGCCAGGCTCCGCCCCTTTCTGTGGCACTATGGACAAGTTTTCGCACCCTCTGTGGGTCTCAGTTGCCTTATCTGTGGAAAAGGGAATCGTGTTAGCACCTACCTTGCAGGCATACTCTGAGGATTAAATGGGTTAAATATGGAATAGTGTTTACAGCAGAGTGTAGCACTGTAAATACTATAGAAGTGTTTGTAGCTGTTACAGTCAAAATGGAAATGTGGAATGGAATTTCAAAGTCTATTTCAGGGAAGCTATGCAAAAAAAAAACAATTTTGGGTGAGGTTGCTAAATTATCTAGAAGGTTAGTAAACGCTGTTATTGATTGATTGATTGATTGATTTTTATTTTTATTTATTTTTTTTTTTTGAGACGGAGTCTTGCTCTGTCAGCCTCCCGAATAGCTGGGATTACAGGCGCCCGCAACCGCGTCTGGCTAATTTTCGTACTTTCAGTAGAGACGAGGTTTCACCATCTTGGCCAGGGTGGTCTCGGACTCCTAACCTCGTGATCCACCCGCCTCGATCTCCCAAAGTGCTGGGATTACAGGCGTGAGCCACCGTGCTCGGCGAACAACACCGTTCTTTATAAGGATAGCTTCTGATTTCTAATGTAGCCACTTCTAGAGAACACCAAAGCCATTTTTTTTTTCAGCAATGACTACTTCTGGACCTGAGTGAATTTTCATTAGTCAACCTTATCAAACAGTCCAGGAGAATATGTTGTTGTTGTTTATAGAGCGTTAATATATTGCTACATTCAGGAGCTCAAGAAAATGAAAGAATGTTAAGAAATCAGAATATTAAGGCCGGGCGCTGTGGCTAAGTCCTATAATCTCAGCATTTTGGGAGGCCGAGGCAGGCAGATCACCTGAGGTCGGGAGTTCCCAACCAGCCTGACCAACATGGAGAAACCCCGTCTCTGCTAAAAATACAAAATTAGCCGGGCGTGGTGGCGCATGCCTGTAATCCCAGCTACTCCAGAGGCTGAGGCAGGAGAAGCGCTTGAACCCGGGAGGCAGAGGTTGCGGTGAGCCGAGATCGCGTCATTGCACTCCAGCCTGGGCAACAAGAGCAAAACTCTGTCTCAAAAAAAAAAAAGAAAAAGAAATCAGAATATTGTTTCCAGCTATTAATAATTCATGGTGCTGCAGACCTCTTGAATCATCATTAAGTCAGAAATCTAAGCGAAAATAGTGTTGCTCTTGCATTCAGTTGTATTATAAAGCACTTAGCACTGGATATTATGAAAAGTTTTCTGTGTTCCAAAGTATAGCATATCTTTGGAGGAGTCCAGCATGAGAGCTTAGGATCAGTCCTATCCTGAGACACAGATAGGCATTCTTTGTTTTCTGCAGTGGGATGAGCAGATAGGAAGGACCAGCACCAAGAATCTGACTTGCTCTGGGGGTTGCAATGGATGCAGAAGAACCACAGGGAAGGGGTTGGTCCAGTTGCCCGAAAGAAATCTTTGAAGCCCATGCTGACTAGTATCTAGAGTCCAGTACAACAGTTCTATTTACTGCCATATAACACAATAATGCTCACCCAACTTTTATAATCACCACCCTGATTCCAAAACACTCTATGAATAAATGATCATTTGAAAGTTGATAGCCAACGATTAGAAGTGGGAGTCAATGACTAGTGAAAAGCTGAAAAACTATGTTATGCATGGTATTCATAATAGCATATAAATACTAAGAACAGGTTAACTCTTATAAAGTTACAAAATCACAGCAAAGATATTAAAATAGCACGTTACCTTAATGGTACAAGCAATGTCAATTCACCTTAATGAACTTCTTTCTCATGATATTCAATGTACCCCAGATTCATTTCTAACATTATTTAATTACTACATGAATTCTAAGAAACACTTAGATCTAGTAAATAATACATCTTGGAAAGATCTGAGTGAATAAATAATACATCTACAAAGATTCAGAAAAAATTAGAATATTCTGTCGATCTGCATGAAGTAATCACTTTCACGCTAGTGGATCACACACAAAAAGGTAAACCACGAAGCCACTTCTCCCAAGTGGCAGGATGGCAGAACACAAATGTCATGGCCCAGGTGAGGCTTACAGGCTCTGTCGCTACTTTGCTTGTGCAGCAAAATGTATCCTATTCTGCTGTTTGTTTTATGCCATTTTCCATCATACCCACTTTGTCCTTGTACTTCACAGGTAATCAAATGTAATTTATTTTACTAATTGCTTTTTAGTCACGAGAATTGCCCGTATATGTGACTTCATTTCCCAATAAATATGTCTATAAATCTGTGTCTTTTATGTTCAAAGTAATCCTTTCCCCTAAAATCAACTCTGAATTAACTTTCAATGCCTCTGTGTAAAAAAAGTACATAAGACTGTTTCCAACAAAATCAGGGGGCAGCATAAATAGCTGCGATGTGGTAATGAGATAATAACACCACTGACTGCCCACTGCACACTAAACAATTTACATCCTCATCTCATTTAATTTCCTCAATGACATCAGGATTATCCAACAAGGGCAGTCATGTGTCTCGGCAGGTGTATGAAAACCTGTAACAAGGAGTCCAGGAATGGTCAATATTTGGAAATCCAACTAGCCAGGCCAGCAATGGCCTCAGTTTCCTGAGGTTTGCTCTTTGTGAATAAGCCTGCAGAAAAAACCCAGTTGTCCAGCAGTTTCAGCTACCTACTTCAATTCACTTGTGGCTCTACTAGCAAATGTATTAAGGATTATGGACATCTTTCCAAAGGCAATGTACCAGCTAAAGGCACACAAAGAAGGAGAGAATGAGGCTGGATGGGCTCACTGGGGGCATAACTCATCGTGAGGTTTCCTGATCTGGGTGAGGGATTGATGTGTGTGGTATATACTGGATGTGGTATTTCCTTTCTTTTTTCTTAGGTGGATTAAGAGCTGTTTTGTCAGGCTGGACATGATGAAACAGGGATCACGCCTGTAATCCCAGCACTTTGGGAGGCCAAGGCGGGCAGATCACAAGGTCAGAAGATTGAAACCAACCTGGCTAACATGGTGAAACCCCGTCTCTACTAAAAATACAAAAAATTAGCCCTGCGTGGTGGCAGGCGCCTGTAGTCCCAGCTACTCCGGAGGCTGAGGCAGGAGAATGGCGTGAACCCAGGAGGCAGAGCTTGCAGTGAGCCAAGATCACGCCACTGCGCTCCAGCCTGGGTGACAGAGCGAGACTCCGTCTCAAAAAAAAAAAAAAAAAAAAAAAGAGCTGTTTTGTCTCTGCATCTTCCAAGTTGGGAAATTTTTATCTTTCTTTCTGGATCTATTTGTCTGTCTATCTATCTATCTATCTATCTATCTATCTATTATCTATCTATCTATCTATCTATCTATCTATCTATCTATCTATCTGGATAGATAGATCTCCAGCTGGCCTATCTTATAAACCAGATCAAACTACAGTATCAAACACAGCCTAAAACAGCACTTTAGGGGGCCAAGGTGGGTGATTACTGGAGCCCAAAAGCTGGAGACCAGCCAGGGCAACATGGCGAAACCTCACCTCCACAAAAAATATAAATAAATAAATAAATTATGTGGGCATGGCGGTGTGTGCCTGCAATCCCACCTACTCTGGAGGCTGAGGTGGGAGGATTGCTTGAGCCCAGGAGGCAGAGGCTGCAGTGCCACTGCACTTCAGCCTGGGTGACAGAGCAAGAGCCTGTCTCAAAAAAAACAACAACAGCAAAAGATGAACATACGTGCATGTTTATATAATATATAGGTAGATGATATTAGTGTAACTGTATAACACTATGTGAAAAATGAAGCTTTAGTCCCCTCGGAATACATAGGTGAGTATGACTTGTTCCCTGCTTCAAGGGGCTGGTGATCTAGCAGAGATCACAGATGTGGAGCAGGTAAACTAACAAGATAGGCAATGCAACAGGTGCCAGGCCTGTGGAGGCCCAGAGAGGTTGCACCCAGATGGACGAGTCTCCTAGATTTCATTAGCTTCTTCACAAGCGCTTTAGTGCCCAAAACCAAAGGACAAAGTAAGAGGGAGGGGCACGGAGAGCCCCACAGCAGGAGGACTTACAGGAGATGGGATGGAAGACGAAGTGGTTTCGTGCCCTTCAAATTAGATTGTCTAGGTACTTGTCTTTCCCCTCCACGTAAGATGACTCATTCTTTGTATATTCATGTGTAAAACTACTTTGGATTTTAAGTGCGTGGAAGACCAGGATTATGTCACACTAGTGTGTATTGCACAGCATATGACATAGAACTATGTTGAAACAGTGCTTAGCACATGACTTTTGGAGACGACAGAGATATGACCAGGCAGAACTGTCCTCAGGTCAATTTCTAAAGTACAGGAGAGTACTCTGGCTCCCCCAGCCCTTCCTCTTGCCTTCTTGTACTCATTCTCCCCTGTCCCTTGGCCCCTCTCTATGTTGCCTTTTAGCTTCTCAGAGCCTCCTTGCTTTGGGTCTCACCCAGGCCTGACACCCTTGCTGAGACCTCTCTAAATTAGCCTTTCATCCCCTCTCCTACCTGTCAAACTCCTCTCTCATCTATCCACCAAGGGGAGGGCTATATTGTTAAACTAACACTAATGTATGAAAGCCCACATTGCTAGCTTACACTTGTACTATCTCATAAAAGTTAATTTTTAAAAGAGGTGCTTTCAAATTTCAATAAGCAAAGGCTTCAGCTGAGATTATTTTCTTTTTGCTTTCCTGACCTCTGAAGTTATGCTTTCAGGAAACTGCTTCTCTGTCTAAGTGTTAACCCAAGCTGGCCCTTAGATGCATTTGTTATGTTCAAGTGCCCTCTGGAGGCAAAAATAGTCTCCTGTTAGATAAAAGACATGCCTGCCAACGACCCACAAATGACTGGCCCCTGTGCTGTGGGGTCCATTCATTCCTGTCTTTGTGCATTCCCAGCACAGCCCTGCCTCAGTGCTTCAGCTTAGGCATGGAAAATTCTTTGGCCTGGAATAGCTGTCCCAAAGATTGTCCCATGACTGATTCCTTCACACCATCCACTTCAGCTCAGCAGTGCTTTCTCAGCTGTGCACCGCATCTAGCCAAGTCGACCTTCCCACTCTGTCATGTCGCGCTGTTTCCTTGTCTTCCGGCACTCAGCACTATCTGAAATAATCTTCCATTCACTCAACATCTTCATCGAGTGCCTGACCTAGGCTCTGTCGCATGCACTTGGGATAGATCAAGGTACAAATGCAACACGTTCCCTGCCCTGGCGGAATGTACAGGTCTTGGAAATCACATTGTTTCCTTTTTCATCATCAGCCTCCCCACTGGAACGTAAGCTCAGTGAGAGCAGGGACCCCTCATCGAGGGGCAGCCTCATTTACTACCTTATCCCAAGAGCCTAGAACTGTGCCTGGTACATCCTTCATGGTCAATCAATATTTGTGGAATGAATAAACAAATGTTTATATTAGCCGGGCAGAATGGCTGAGGCGAGAGGTTAGCTTGAGGCCAGGAGTTCGAGACCAGCCTGAGCAACATAGTGAGACCTCTGTCTCATGAAGAAATTTTTTTAAGTTTATATTTTCTATCAGGATACACAACTAACCTTTTAAACTTATTTTGCTGTGACAAAGTTCATTCATTCCATTATCACAAGTCTATAAAATGAGACAAACTGTATACCTCATTATTATGCAAATGATCAATAACAATGGTTAGCATTTATTGACCACTAAGTATCAGACACTATAATAGTGCTTTATATGTATTGTCTCATCTTCACAAAATTTCCTGAGGCAAGTAACACCATTTTTCACTTTTAAGATGAGAAATTTGAGGCTTACAGGAGCTTCTCACCATCACAAAGTCATCAGCTGGGAGAACCAGCTTTTGAGGACCGGACAGGACCCAGAGTCCATGCTGTCAGCCTCCTCCACACAGCCACGTTCACATCAGGAAGTCTGTATTACTCAGCGGCTTCCTCTACCATCCTCTAAAGAAACCCCGCACTCTCTTAGCAGGGCCTGTGAGACCCCTCAAGATCAGCCCTGCCTCCTTCGCTAGTCTCCTTCCCATTACCTCTCCTCCTACCCTGACGGGAGCCCCTGCAGCTCCCAGACATGGCCATGCCTTCCCCCACCTCCTTGCAATCTAATGCTGTGTTCCCTTCCTCTTCCCTGCCTAACTCCTACTCCTACTTCAAGGCTCAGCTCTTGCTCCAAGCTCCAGAACCTTTCCTGGTCCTCTGGGCTGGGTTCTGTGCCCATGCTCTACTGCTCCCAGCCCCCTGTGCCTGGCTTTGTGATTCTCAGTGAACGAAATAAGGTGCGGCTTTTCATCTCCAAATTTCTGGTGCTTAATTGGAACAGAGAGATTGACTAAATACTTTGAATGACGGAGCATTTAAGAATTGGCCATGTTTTACAAATTTAGGCACAGTGAGGAAAACAATCCCATTGTAAATAAGGCGGTTAGGGCTGGGCACAGTGGCTCACACCTGTAATCCCAGCACTTTGGGAGGCTTAGATGGGAGGATTCTTTGAGGCCACGAGTTTGAGAACAGCCTGGTCAATACAGTGAGACCTGCTTCTCTACAAACAAACACACAAACAAAATAATTAAAAATTAGCCAGGCATGGTGGCACAGGCCTGTAGTCTCAGCTACTTAGGAGGCTGAGGTGGGAGGATCATTTGAGTGTGGGAGCTCAAGGCTGCAGTGAGCTATGGTCACGCCACAGCACTCCAGCCTGGGTGACAGAGCAAGACCTTGCGTCTTAAAAAAAATAAAAAAAGGTTAGAATGTGGCCCATGGAAGTCCTCAAAGGTACAATCGCATGAAGCTGAGAAGCAGCAGCATGGAGCAGGGGGTACTCAGAGCATGAACTGGTAGAACCAGATCTTTCCTCTCATTCCCACCCCAAGAGACTTCTCCCACTCATCCAGCTGGAAGCAGAGAGGCTAGGATTTCCCCCTCAGGTGTCTGACCCAGAGCCTGCATGCTAATCTCTAAGGCAATGGCATCTCAACTCTGCTGGGCCTTTATTTGTGTGTCCTTTCAATGGTTATATCTGCCTGTGTTTGCCCAGAATAACTAATTTAATGAAAGCATTTTAAAAAGATGTTTATAAATGGCTAAATATCTAGTGATAGGTGCCATACAAATATTTAGATACCAAGGGTCTAAATCCAGATTATTTTTACAAGGGGAACCATTATTAATGTAATTATAAAATAGTACATTGTGGAAATGTACACACAAGAGAGAAGGAGAGAGAGAAGAGAAAGAGAGAGAAGCTGCATACACTTGCTATTTCACAGCAATGATGCAATCCAACAGTTTACAAAGATAATTCCTTCAGACAGATAATGATTAAAACTCACCAGGGGCAGGGCCCTGGGCCCGGCAAGGAGTTAGTCACAGCTCCTGGGCCTCAGCAGGGAACACTGAGTAAGATACAAGTACTTGCCCTTGCTGGGCTTGATAGCTCACAACTGTAATCCCAGTGCTTTGGGAGGCCAAAGCAAGAGGATTGCTTGAGACCAGGAGTTCAAGAGCAGCCTGGGCAACATGGCAAAAACCAATCTCTACAGAAAAATACAAAAATTAGCTGGGGGTGGTGGCGCACGCCTGTAGTCCCAGCCATTCAGGACAAAGATGAGCCTGGGCCCAGGAGTTCGAGGCTGCAGTGAGATGTGATCGTGCCACTGCACTCGGGCCTGGGTAGCACAGCAAGACTCTGTCTCAAAAAAAAAAAAAAAGTATTTTCCCTTGAGGTTGGAGCCACAAGGACCACGAGTTTAGCAGGGGCTCCTGCCGGCTGCACCAAGCATCTCTCCCAGCACTCATTGCTCTCTTCTGCAGAAACAAACTGCTTCCAGTTCCCCAAACGTGCTCTGCCGGTTCACACCTCTGTGCCTTTGCATGTTTCCTCTGACTGGGATGCTCGGTCCGTGCAGAGTGGACATGTGTCATGTTTTTTGGCTGCCTAGCATTGTTTGAAAACCCTGGCTATGTTCTGGGAATTTCCTAACACATGAGTGAGTCCTGCCTCTCCAAGGCAGTTGCCAGAGATGCCACTCGGCCAGGCTTCTATGCAGAGCAGGTTACAGCACATGACCCAGCCTCCCTCCATCAGCTGCATCTACATGAGATACCAACTTAGAGATGAACAATCCAAGGCAGCGGACGCAGTGTGTAAGTGATGTACTGGGCAAAGCTGGTAACGCAGGCACACAGCTTAGGAGGAGCAAAGGATACCAGGCTGTGGCCCTGGTATGAGAAGGGGCAGCATCACAAACCATCACATCCAGAGCTCTAGGGGGGCAGCAACAGTGGTTTCCACTGCAGGCCAGGTCTGCGGTGAGCATAGGGCCTTTTTGCAGGAAGTTATTCACGGCATTCCACCTCCCCATCCAGCAAGCAGAAGAGTCACTCTACAACTTTTTAATCCTTTTAATCAATCTCTTTTGTGCTTCTGTTGATTACAACTAAGAGCCTGGCTTAGTTGCAACTCTCCTGGCCCCTGGAGTAGATGACACACCAACTACATTCATCCTCTTAACAAAGGGCCAGATGCCATTTATGTTGGCATGGAGGTCTCCTGTGGGCCTCCCCTGAAACTTCTATTCCATCCCTCATCCATTCCCTCTGGGGATGCCCCCCTACCCACACGCCTCTTGCCGCATACCCCCCTGAATTATAGTTCCTTGTTTCTTCCTCCTCTGCTTGGACAATGATTTCTTTTCTTTTCTTTTCTTTTTTTTTTTTTGAGATGGAGTCTCACTCTGTCACCCAGGCTAGAGTGCAGTGGCACGATCTCGGCTCACTGCAAGCTCTGCCTCCTGGGTTCACGCCATTCTCCTGACTCAGCCTCCCGAGTAGCTGGGACTACAGGTGCCCGCCACCACACCTGGCTAATTTTTTTTGTACTTTTAGTAGAGACAGGGTTTCACTGTGTTAGCCAGGATGGTCTCGATCTCCTGACCTCATGATCCACCTGCCTCGGCCTCCCAAAGTGCTGGGATTACAGTCGTGAGCCACCTTGCCCGGTGACAATCATTTCTTTGAGGCTAGCCATTGGCTCTTTCACTTCTGCATTTCCAGCAGTTAGTTTGGGTTGACAGCATCCAGCACAGGATAGGTGCTAAAGGGAAGTTTGTCATGGATAGGAAGAGATGCTCCAATTTGGCTTCTGAGAACCAGGAATCAGAAACAGGTGCTCTGGGGTGGCTGCGTCTAACATAGATTTCGGTGAATGGCAGGGATTTCAACAAGCAGAATTGGTTGGGATCATCCTGCCCATATTGACATGTAATCTGCTTTTTAAAAATTATCATAGCCCTCAGCATTTTTCCATATCCTTAATATGCTGTAGGGGACATTCTCAGTTGCCTAACAACACCTCCATCACCCTTCTTTTTTTCAGGTGTGAGTGGTGATGTCTCAGGGAAGGTGGTCCCTTCCCACAGCCCCAAGGGGATGAGTCCTCATTGCTCCAAACCAGGGGTTGACAAACTACAGCCTGCTAGCCAAATCTGGCCTACCACCTGTGTTTATATGGCCTCATACCATACAAAATGCTTTTTACACTTTTAATTCGCTGGAAAAAGAACAAAAAAAATGCTTTGTAAGAGGTAAAAAAATATATGAAATTCAAATTTCAGTGTCCACAGTGACATTGGAACACAGGCATATGTATTTGTTTCCGGTGTCTCTAGCTGCTTTGACTCTACAAGAGCAGAGCTGACTAGATGTGACAGGGACCCCATGCCCTGTAAAGCCTGAAATATTTACTGGCTTGTGCTCTTCAGAAGAACTTTGCTGACCCTGTTCTCAAGAGATCATGCTAACACCAGTCTCCTCTGAGTGCTGATTTTTGGGAGGAGTATGAGACCCATTTCTAGGCCAATGAAACACAAGGGGAAGCCTGACAGAGGGCTGCTGGGAAAGATTGTGTTTTCTCTGATGAGAGGAAAACATGTGAGCGTGCTTCCTTCCTGCCTTTGGATGTTGCATGTGCGGATGTGACAGGCAGAGCTGTGGCAGCCATCTTGCAGTCATGAGGGAAAGGCTAAGAGACTTACAGAGAAGCTGCCCCAGATACTCTTGAGCTGTTAAATTAATCGGCTCTGGAAACTCCTACTTCTAGAATTTTTTAATTCTAGAATTTAAATTTCTAATCAGCAGCCAAGAACATGTAATGGGAACTAAAATTGCATAATCAAAAGGAAGTTTTCTTCTTTCTTTTTTTTTTTTTTTTTTTTCCAGATGGAGTTTCACTCTTGTCGCCCAGGCTGGAGTGTGTGATGGAGTGATCTCGGCTCACTGCAACCTTGGCCTCCTGGGTTCAAGCGCTTCTCCTGCCTCAGCCTCCCAAGTAGCTGGGATTACAGGCACCCACCACCATGCCCAGCTAATTTTTTATTTTTTATTTTTAGTAGAGACAGGGTTTCACCATGTTGGCCAGGCTGGTCTTGAACTCCTGAAATCAGGTGATCCACTAGCCTGGGCCTCCCAAAGTGCTGGGATTACAGGCATGAGCCCCCGTGCTGGGCTCCTCTTCTTTCTTATTAACTAAAAATACATTTGAGTCAGAGATGTTTTATGCTCTTGATCTATTTGCAACCCCAATTAACGCACTTTGTTAAAACACGCCCCACGTGGTGTCAGGACCAGGGATACATTTTGTGAAATTATTTCTCCTTTTAGTGTCATTAACCAGTGCACTATGGAATTCTGTAGAATAGCAAATGCTCGCTTTTCCATGCAGCCATTCTGTTTGTCCTCTCACCTCTGACCCACATCACATCTGCCACCCATCACAAAGCCAGCTGCATTGAAATCTCTGACTTGTGCAATCCCCAGTGTAGCAAACAGTCACCTGGAGCAGAGAGGTCAGTGTGTTGACGTGTTTGCTGTTTGGAGTCTACATGTAAAATGCTATTGAGTTGAGCTACCTCTATAGAGAGCAGTGATCCATGTCCCTAAAATGCTGTTCTCAAGAGGCCATAGGATCCCTAGGAAATTACACTCAGAACAAAGTTTGCAAGGACATTTTCTTGATTTAGTGCTAACCAGGTGATTTTGAAATCAGTTCTCTGAGTATCTGAGAGATACAAAGCATTTTAACATCAATATCTTCATTTCTCTCTTCCTAAAATAAAGACAGCAGAAAGAGCACTGTTGTAGGGGATTTTAAGCTGCTGAGGTGATTTTTATAAAATACTGTGGAAGGAGATCTATCCCGGAAGAAAGAACTTCCAGTTCTTGCAGCTCTCTTGCTTTTAATAAGAATCTCTGGGAGGGAGCACCACACAGTGTAGCGGCTGAGCGCCTGACCTTCTGAGTTTGACAGAACTTTATTGAGTCCCTGCTCTTCTCTTCACACCTGTGTAACTTTGGGGAGTGACCTGGCCTCTCTAAGCCTTGGTTTCTCCCTCATCCTCATTCTTCCCGGCCATTGGGCTAGGCAAGGGGACACAGCAAGTAAGATGGACAGTGGACAAATGGATGAGAGTTTGTGCAAAAAAAGAGGTAACTTTGTAGATTAGGGATTAAAAATCTGAGCACAATTCAGATTGCTTCTTATAGAACAAATTGAGGCTGCTGATGGTTGCACAGGGGAGGCGTAGAGAGGAGAAATGTGGAAGGCTCAGCAATGATGAGAGTTTGGAACAGCCCTTGTGAGCACAGGAGAGGAAGGGGCTCAAGGAAGACAAGACAAAGCATTAGGCTGGGGCCCAATGGCTTGCGGAAAGTACCAAGCACCCTGCATGGTGGATTCTTCCAGTAGACTGAGCACAGGGGGTTCAGAGGAGCTGGTAATGCAGTCATACTGTGGCTGGGGTTTACAAAAGGTTAAGTGACTCACTAAAGGTCACACAGGGACATTTACACAAACATCCTGGCCCCAAATCCAGTGCTCTAATCTGTAACAGGGTCTATCCTTTTTTTTTTTTGAGACAGGGTCTTGGTCAGTCACACAGGCTGGAGTGCAATGGTGTGAACACCACACACTGCAGCCTTGCCCTTCCAGGCTCAAGTGATCCTCCTGCCTTGGCCTCCCAGTGTTGGGATTATAGGCATGAGCCACCATACTCAGCCAAGTCTGTCCTTAATCAGGGTTCTTTTGGGTCTCATTTTCTTAAGCTGCAAAAGCCACTGGACCAGGTGATATTTCCAACACCTCTAGGCTGCTGTAACAGTAGTTTCGGCTCCTGGATCTGCTTCCAATTAGTTATGTTCCCTGTCACTTTGGATAAGTCATCCCAGGTCCATGGCTTGTTCCTGGAACTGAATTATGGTCCAGAAGCCCAAGTTCTAAAGTGCTGATTCTGATGAGTGCCCATTTATCAGGCACTCTGATCCCATCATAGCATCTACTACAGCCTGGGAGGTCTATTCACATGGGCATTCATGTTAAGCACTATCACCAATCAAATCACTTAAATTACATAGGTAATAATCCAACAGCACATCCAAACAAGGCTGAAAGTTGTAAAAGAAAATTACACCGTGTGTGTGTGTGTGTGTGTGTATGTTTAAGAGACAAGATCTCTCTCTGTCACCTCACTGTGGCCTCCAATTCCTGGCCTCAAGCCATCCTCCAGCCTTGGCCTCCTAAATAGCTAAGACTATAGGCATGTGTCACCACACCCTGTTTAAGGAAGAAAATTGTGTTGAAAATGAAAATCAATACACAAAGGCTGAACCAAAGCAATGGGAAGGTGGTGGCTGCATGTTATGTTGAGTGGCTGTCTCAATTAGACCAAGACCCTTCTGACCCTTTGTCTTAGGGCATTAAAGAAAATTACTCTGGGCAGGCCAGGCGCAGTGACTCACGCCTGTAATCCCAGCACTTTGGGAGGCCGAGGCAGAAGGATCACTTGAGGTCAGGAGTTCGAGACCAGTCTGGCCAACACGGTGAAACCCCGTCTCTACCAAAAATATAAAAAATTATCGGGGTGTGGCCAGGCATGGTGGCTCATGCCTGTAATCCCAGCACTTTGGGAGGCCGAGGCGGGTGGATCACTTGCAGTCAGGAGTTCGAAACCAGTCTGGCCAACGTACTGAAACCCCGTTTCTACCAAAAAATACTAAAAATTAGCCAGGCATGGTGGCAGGCACCTGTAATCCCAGCTACTTGGGAGGCTGAGGCAGGAGAATCGCTTGAACCCGGGAGACGGAGGTTGCAGTGAGCTGAGATTGCGCCATTGCACTCCAGCCTGGGCAACAGAGCAAGACTCAATCTCAAAAAAAAAAAAAAAAAAAAAAGATACTACCTTTCTCCTTCCAGAAGCAATGTGCTTTACCTTTGGGATGAATCCATTTGATGCATAGTGTAGTGTTGTTCAAAGCATGGCAGAAGACAGAGCAGAGTCCATTATTATTAACACCTTGTGAGTCAGGGTGAGGGGTGGAATGTGCCCAGTACTGCTGGAATACAGCTCAGAGATGAAGCCCCTTGTCCATTGTCACCTGACTGGCATAGGCAGGTGATGTGGTTCTTCACTTCAAGCCTGGCAGTCTCCAGAACCCTTGTAGTGCAAAAATAACACCATACGGTCCCTCCCAGGAAACGCCACTTACTGTCCTTCCTAGTGTTGGGAAAGAAAGGAGGACACTCTTAGAAATGTCTTTAAAAATGAGACTGATAAAGGACTGTGTCTTAGAGCCACGAAAGGAAAGGAGAAGTTCTAGGATTTGCTGGGAATGTCAGCTAACCAGAGCCTAGTGGCCTCAGCCCAAGGGCAGGCTGAAGCTCCCTTGGCACAGGAAGGTGCTGCCTGTGATAAGGAGGGCAGTGCTGGCACCGTGCAAGCTACTCCTTAGAAAGATCAGCTTGAATATGCAGGAAGAGCAGGACCCTCGGCTGAGGCACATGGTGGAATGGGAAGTGCATGATGGTAATTTAGTTCTCCAGATTTCTTGTTGTCTTGGGACCAGGAGGCACAGTTGGAATGCTGGTTGCCCAAAGGGAAACCGTGGACTACTCTGGCCTCCCACAGGATTCCCATAGTGGTTGCAGCTCCCTGGACTGGGGAGGCCAGAGAGGGTGTTGCCCAATACTCTCCTTATCCAGGACATCCCGTATCCACCACCACCAACAGATGAGTATGGTCATGAGTGTGGTCACCTCTCATCCAGTCATTAGCTCAATTGTGAAAAAGAAATTGTTGCTCAGAGAAGAGCAAAGTGTTTTTCTATGAGCCAAAGCTTGGCCAAGGTATGCTAATGAGCAGCACTAGAGAGAATGCCTCACAAACACTGATAAGGAGCACTGGGAAGGGCACTTCTCCCAGGACAGAGCTCACAAGGAGTGTCCTGGCCCCAGAAGCAGAAGAACTGAAGGCTGGCGGGGGTCTGGCCAGTAGTCTCTTGCCCACTGCGTGCCTTTAGGCTACAGCCTCCCAGGCCCTGTGCCCCATCTTCTCCCCCACGCCACACTGGGGAGGAGGCTGACCCTGAGAATGGTGCAACCATCTGCCTGCCCCTGGGCGCCTCTCACCAGCAGGTGAATGCTGTTGGGCTCAGTTCTGTCTGCAGTAGGAGGGTGTTTAGCCACATGAGAGAGTCTCAGCTTTGACATTTTATATCCTTCAGTCAGTCTATCAAAGATCTAGAATTTATTGTGATAGAATTAAAAAGTTTACCTTTTTCTACTTATGGGCATACAGGTATTTGGGTGCTATCTTTATAATTTACAATTAGTTTGAAAGACAGAAATTGCAACCGTATGGTTGGGAGCCTGGTATGTAAGGCATTTGCCGGTGGGCATGTTTTGAACATGTATTGGGCCCTTATACGTACTGTCACTTAACTGTTCCCATCACTGTTGGACAGGTATTTCTCCCTGTGCTGGCAACACAGGCACGCCCCTCACCAAGGTAGAGCTGCCACAGGTAGTCTAACTCCTGAGGACAACAGACCCCTTTGCTGGGGGGAAGGGATGCGGGGAGGAATAAGACATGAGAGGGGCTGGGCAGAGGACACAGAAACCTCCGTTCTACTGTGAGGCCCAAGGAATGCAAATGGAAAGTAGGACTCCCACTTATGAGATCTTGTAGAAAAGAGGCCCAGAGAAGGGGCAGTAGATTTGTTCAAGGTTACACAGCTAGATGGCGTGAAGACAGGGCAGGACTGTGGTCCCTGGGTCCCTTGTCTGATATCGTTGCCGTCTCTGCGTTAGTGCTCCATAATGGGTCTGTAGTGTGCCTGGATGTAAGGGTTGGATGTAAGGGTTGGTTTGGAGCACTTCCACCCTGGCTCTCTGGACGTGGAACTTGCTGGGCTTTGGAATTTTTCTGCAAGCCATTGATAGGAGCAGAGTGTTGTGTTTTGTGGCAAAGGCCACCCATGGAAGTGATCGACTGTAAGCACAGCCAGCTGCAGCCCGAGGTGATGTGGATGGAGCCTAAATGTGTTGTTCTGTGTGTCTCTCCTTTTCCTTTTAAACAAAGTTTCCCTCATCACACAGGTTTTCAGCCAGCTCATCTACTCTCAAGTGCTGGGAAGTTTGTATTTCCCTATCTGCAGTGGGTGTAAGAGATCTAGAGCCCTAGAGAGCTAGTATGAAGGAGGATTTGAAGAAGTTAGTTAGGTAATTAGATAATTATTGAAATGAGGCAACATGGATCCCAAAAGTTAAATAGTCTTAAAGGGAAACTTGGTACCACTTTAAGACTTAGTCATTCAACAACTCTAAAACAATGCAGTCACTACTTTGAGTACTATTGCAGTGTGCCTTGTTTGGCATGGTTGGGGAATGTGGCATTTCAGATCATTGAAGTTTATCCCCTCAAATGCCAAAATTAAAAACAACCCCAAACCTTTTTTGATTGGAGTTTCTTGAAAATGATATGCTTCCCTGCCCTGTTAAACTGAACCTTTACGGATGGCCTCCAGAAGGGTGTGAGGGTGTCATCTCTGCTTGGGTGGGCCTGGTCCTGTAATGTGAGTCTGCTTCTCTCTTCTCACCTCTCTGCCCTCTTCTTCAGAGCTGTCCCTTCCTTGAGACACTGTCCCTGCCCTGATAGGTTTCCTCTACATCTCGTGATTTACCGACTCTATGTCAAGGACTGAAAATCCAAACCACCCCCTTTGGTAAAGTGTTAGGTATGACATAGTGTGAGTGCTGTGGAAAACGAGGCTTGGCTGGCCACCACACTGCCTAAAGAATGTTTTTATGTGTCTTGTAAGGAGAATAAGATCAGACTTCTGATCTTATTCTAGGCAAGTGGAGAAATAAAATCTCTGTCATTTATTCATGGCTTTATGGACTTGATAGATCTTTGAGAACCTACTAGGTGTCAGGCTCCGTGGTCAGTACTGGCATTCAGAACAGTCTTCACTCACTTGAGGGCACAGTGAGTACCATGATGATGTCGTCAGTGGTAAATTACATGGGAAGGTAGCTTACCCTCACAGAGGACGGCAGACAGTTGTTGCTAGCATTTGTATATTCATTAGCCTCCCACATCCTACCAGTTGGAAATGTAACTGTCCTAGATATACAGCAAATGTGTATTGTAGGAACCTGTCATGCCCGAACTGTTCAGGATGATCACATTAAAATATTAATGTGCTGAGTTAAATGCTTTATTCAGCTTATCTGCATCTAGGCTATCTAAATTACGCAGCCACTTAAAAAATTCTGACCATCACCTCTTCTCCTGGAATAATTAAATTACTTTGATGTAATTCAAATCTTATTTTATCGTAGCCCAGCAGTAGCTGGGAGAGAATGACTCTAAATTTATGATAGTAAAATCATATTAAATTGTATTTCACTAATTCAGAAACGGGGATAATTTGACAAAGGCAGAAGTGTGTCATTCCTCTCCTGCAAGAAATGAACAGTAATGATGGGATCACAGAGATTGTATTGCTTGTTGCTTAAAAAAGAGATGAAGGAGGTTTCAGACTCTTTGGAAAAGTTGGTTTATCTGCCAAGAAATACTTGAGAATTATTCTTAATAGCCCCTCCCCCAACTCCACTTTTCAGACTTTAGATGGAATAACTATGCGTAATGTCAAAGTCAGGAAGTTGCATTTTTTTTTTATTATACTTTAAGTTCTGGAGTACATGTGCAGAATGTGAAGTTTTGTTACATAGGTTTACACATGCCACGGTGGTTTGCTGCACCCCTCAACCTGTCATTTGCATTAGGTATTTCTCCTACTGTTATCCCTCCCCTAGCCCCTCACCCCCCAGGAGGCCCCAGTGTGTGATGTTCCCCTCCCTATGTCCACGTGTTTTCATTGTTCAACTCCCACCTATGAGTGAGAACATGTGGTGTTTGGTTTTCTGATCTTGTGATAGTTTGCTGAGGATGATGGTTTCCAGCTTCACACATGTCCTTGCAAAGGACATAAATTCATCCTTTTTAATGGCTGCATAGTATTTCATGGTATATATGTGCCACATTTTCTTTATCCAGTCTATTATTGATGGACATTTGGGTTGGTTCCAAGTCTTTGGAATTGTGAATAGTGCCACAATAAACATATCTATGCATGTGTCTTTATAGTGGAATGATTTATAATCCTTTGGGTATATACCCAGTAATGAGATTGCTGGGTCAAATGTTATTTCTAGTTCTAGATCCTTGAGGAATCGCCACACTACCTTCCACAATGGTTGAACTAATTTACACTCCCATCAACAGTGTAAAAGCATCCCTATTTCTCCACATCCTCTCCAGCATCTGTTGTTTCCTGACTTTTTAATGATCACCATTCTAACTGGCGTGAGATGGTATCTCATTGTGGTTTTGATTTGCATTTCTCTAATGACCAGTAATGATCAGCATTTTTCCTCAACCAGGAGGTTGAGGCTGCAGTGAGCCAAGATCCTACTACTGCATTCCAGTCTTGGCAACCAGAGTGAGACTCTGTCTCAAAAAGTAAAAAATAAAAATAAAAAATTTTGTTTAATTAGCCAGGCGTGGTGGCGTGCACCTGTAATCCCAGCTACTCATGAGACTGAGGTAGGAGAATTGCTTGAACCTAGGAGGTAGAGGTTGCAGTGAGCCGAGATCGTGCCACTGCACTCCAGCCTGGGTGAGGAGTGAGACTGTCTCAAAAAAAAAAAAAAGTGTTTAATAAAAAAGTAGCATCCAGCACCAATGAGGAAATAATAATGATTCCCTGTGGACACAGGGCCAACCACTGTTTACAATGAAAAGATTACCTCCCTTCAGAGTTCCCCCAGGGCTCAGGTGACACTGGTTGTGAGCAGGAGTAGTGGATTTCAAAATAATACACCTAAATTACTCTAAGAACAAATATTTCTTTTGACTTCACTTACAATTTTATACAAAAGCAGAAGTTACTGAAGGTTACTTCTCCCTCATATTTACTACGCTCTTCTTACCCCAACCCCCATGTCTATGTGTAATTAAAGGAAGCTTGTTAAGTAAGCTACCCATTTAGTGCTTGGAACAAAAGAAGAGCGTGTGTTGGGAGTTGGGGGACTGCTTGTGTGAAATATTTCTCTCTTCTGGGTTTAGAACTTAGTCTTTGCTGCCAATCTGTTAACAGTTTGTAAATCAAGTAGAAGAAAAAATATAAATTAGCTTTCTAATAAATCTGAAATTACAAATGTGAAAAAAAGCAGGGAATAAATACTTGACCAAAAATGTGTAAGTAAGTGGGTGTTGGGGGATCACAATTTTTAAATATGTCTCAACTATTTTGATATGAAAGTTCTATTTCAAAGTTCTTCAAAATTATGCCTAATGTTCCTAAGTACTGTGTTCCAAACGTATGTAAATACAAGATGGAAACTGTGAAATATATGCCTTCAAAAAAGAAAAAAAAACCTGACATTTTATCTGTACATATTTAATAGATTTATAAAGAACATGTGTATACATATATCAATATAGATGTACCAGCAAGGAAGATTTAGAACATATAACTATGTGGCAGAGTTGGAAAGAACATAATTCTTTCCCAGAAGGGGTGCGGGGAACTATACTTAATCAGGTACCAGTTACAAAATAACTTAAGTCATTTCTCATCAAAATATGTCTCTGCTGCATATTCTGGTTGATAAATTTTCCATGTTTTTTGCTTATGAAGATTATCCAATTCATTTCTTTGTAGATAAAGCCTAAGAATAGAAAGTTACATTTTATTTTGGGGCTAACTGAAAAGCCATGTAGTAGGCACCCTTGTTAGAGCTTGAAGAAACAAAAAAAAGACTTGCTCACCATGAATAGAACCTCAGCCCCTTTTTTGTGTCTCAGTTGGCTCCTTCCACCTTTTCAGTGAGACTTAAAAATACCTTTATCTTCAGCAACACATCAGTAACACATGCTACTGATTCTTTTCACGTTGCTTTTTATGGAATTAATGACATCTAGGTTTAATACAGTATCTAAATTTCCATATGTGACAGAAATCAGTCTGATTAGACATGTATCAAAACCCAATAATAAAATACTATATCTCTTTTAATTTATGCCTGAGGTTGCAATTTTTTGAATTTTTGCAATCAGCCCTTGGCGATGACCTTGAGCAGTAGGATATAAATAAATCCCACATGCTTAGCGTTCCAATAATGGAACACTAGGCATAAATTGGTTAACCCATTTATGCCTAGTGTTCTAAAAGACAGAAGTTGGCATTTTTGGCTAAACAACAATCTCACAACTAACAAAAACAGCTTTACCAATAGTATATACATTTAAATATTACAGAAATCTTTAGAAATTTATATAAAAGTGAGAATAAAGGTGATCTAACTTATTGCTTCCCCAAAATGAACATGGTGTTTCAAACGGAAAAAACTGTATCCTTTACCAAGAATCAATCTGAGGAGCAGCAACAAATGAAGCTCCACCCAGCTCTCACATTTGAGGGACTTTGCTCATGTTAGGAGTCAAAGCTTATTGTTTGTGTGCATCCAAGAAACAAATTTGTAAAAAATTTCCATCCAATCCAAAGTTCACTCTATCAAAATCTATTAAATGTGTATGTACTGCAAGTGTGTAGACCAGAGGTTTAATTTACCGTTGCCTTGCTGGACTCAAGGAGTTATTAGATCCAGCTCAGATTTGAAGAAAAGACTAGGACTGGTTGTAACAATAACTACCAATTCATGCCACATGCAATCATAGCCACTGCCTCAACTCTGACCTGAAGCATTTTAAAAATATTTTCTCTTTTTGTATTGAAGAGTATGGTTAATACAAAAAAATCTCAGTTTTTCACCAGCACAGAACAAATGCTACTTAAAGTGGAGAACCAGACTGAGAAATAAGTTTCCAAATATGGCAGAAGGTTTTCTGGGAACAATAATCTCCAAATCCAATTAATAGTTGTTTTGTTTTTTTGTTTTCTTCTTTAGACAGAGTCTCACTCTGTCGCCCAGGCTGGAGTGTAGTGGTGCGATCTCAGCTCACTGCAATCTCTGCCTCCTGGGTTCAAGCGATTCTACTGCCTCAGCCTCCTGAGTAGCTGGGATTACAGGCATGTGCCACCACGCCTGGCTAATTTTTGTATTTTTAGTAGAGACAGGGTTTTACCATGTTGGCCTGCTCTCGAACTCCCAACCTCAGGTGATCCGCCCGCCTCAGCCTCCCAAAGTGCTAGGATTACAGGCATGAGCCACCACACCCAGCCTCCAATTAATAGTTTTTAAGAAAGTTTTCCCAATTCAGTTATTAGAAAGCCATGTTTAAATGGGAGACTATCAATTTTAATGATTTTTTAGCTGTATTTCTTAATACTTACTGTGTCTTGTAACTTCTCCTAGATATAAGTGTGTCAGTCAGCTTTTCAGCTAGCTGAAGCTTCCCTAGGTCCTCCCTTACTTTAGCACAAAATTTGGTGGTGGTTCGTCATTGGTAAATCAGCACCTACTGAGGACCTGACATGTTGAAGGTACTGAGCAGATTCATATTGAACTTCTCTGGGAGGAATTTACTTCCACACTTAAGATCTGATTATAATACTTTTGAACTCATAACACAGTCCTATGGCATAGACCTTGAGGATACTGCAACCGGGGGTCTCAAGAACAACTGTATTTTTAAAATAGCCAACGTAAAAGGAGTAAGGCAATGAACAATGGTGGCTCGAGGATTTTCTGTTTTCTATAAATTAAGCTTATGACAACCAGCAAAAGACTTGCCATTACACCTTATACATAGACATTGAAGATTAGGTTGTTTCTATGGGTTGATATTACATCCATACCTGTTATTTTGTATTAAAGATGTGTTAAACCAGAAGAAAAAAGGGTAGTTGTGATAGTATTTAGGAAAATCCTAAAAAGAAAAAAACATATTTTAAAAGTAAAATTGATGACAAGAACTAATCATTCCAAAGAAATCAAAGTTCCTTCCTTTATTCCTTTATATATTTATCAAATAATTATAACCATTCAATATGTAGCACTCTGCATTCTATAACAACACACTCAAGACACAAAGGAGGAGGCTTAAGAAAATGCTATTGCTTTCTCTTGCTGTTTGTATCAAAATTTTCAAGGAATAGTTTATTTTCCATGATAGATATTTAATTTAAATGCTGAAATTTGAATCTGGTTTAGATAGTGCTAAACAGAATCTATTAAGGACCTATGCTTATATATAGCCAAGTATTTTGTAGTGAATTCTTAAAATTTTTTTTGTTGCCTCAGCATCCCTTTCAGATACAAATTGGACTTTCTGATATCAGAAGCAGGGTTCAGTCACCCTTGACAGTTTCCAGTTCACATCCTCCAGGTTTCTCAATGTGACTGATCCCAATACCTGCCTTATACAACCTTCTGCTGGTGACTACTTCATTATGGGACAGCTAGATATAACCTCCCTACAGACCCCCGTACTCTGCATGGACCATGTGGATATATCAATGACCACCTCTCAGTCACAGCATGACTCCATGGAACTCATGACTGCTTGCATTAAATCCACCAGTTAGACCTCCCTGCAGGAAGCCTGCTCAGGTAACACCTTACATCTCAATAAAGGCTTCCACTCTCAGGTCCCTCCCTCTTTCTCGCTATTGCTCCCCACGCAACAGTTGAGCACAGGTCTCCTGGATGGCTCCCCCTTCCAGGTAGCCCTGCGAGGTGTGCTGCCCTCTTCTCTCTGGAATTAATAAAAACTGCTTTGGTGATTTCATGTGTTGTATTGTGCTGCCTTCTCTGTGTTTCATCCAACTGAGTCACCCAAACCTAACTCTCTTTCCAGTCAGTGCTCCCAGCTACTCAGGAGGCTGAGGTGGGAGGACTGCATGAGCCCAGGAGGTGAAGCTGCAATTAGCTATGGTCACGCCACTGCACTCCAGCCTGGCTGACAGAGTGAGACCCTGTCTCAATTTTTAAAATTAAAAATGATGCAAAACAAAATGTAATCACTGCTATGCAGTAAAACATACTTTGGTTTTTTAGCATTTGGCTTTTATTTATTTTTTTTATTTATTTTGTATTTTTTAGATTTGTGAATTAATACATGTAAATTTAGAAAAATTTAGAAAATGTACAATTTAGAAAAAACAAATGAACAAAAATTATTCAAATTACATATGTTCTTTTAAAAAATTTGTTATAGATCTGATTTATTTTCTCCCCCTCCCTCTATGGGATGACATCTATCATCTCCCTTGTTGGGAACTGTAGTAAAGGAAACCTTAAATAAAACCATTCAAAAGTTCAGACAAGAACAATGGCAGAGGCCGTTTCTTGATTACTCACCGAAGAGGAAACCTGCACTTTCACATCATCATACAGAGGTGGACAGTTGAACACATCAATTATTACCCTGTGTGTTTCAGTGTCATGAAATACCTGTGAATGAATACATATAATTTAGAACTATAAACCCAGCTAATGATAATAATGAAGTTCCTTTTCACTTATCAAGACTTCCTATATTTATCAAGTACTTTTGGTCTCACAGACCAATCACTACCTGTATAAATAATTATTAATAATCTTTTCTAGTTGCAATACTGTTGTTTATATGTACGTGTGTCTGTATGTGTGTATGTGTATGTGTGTATATATATATATATATATTTTTTTTTTTTTTTTTTTGAGACAGTCTCACTGTCACCCAGGCTGGAGTGCAGTGGTGTGATCTCAGCTCACTGCAACCTCTGCCTCCCAGGTTCAAGTGATTCTCGTGTTTCATCCTCCCGAGTAGCTGGGACTATAGGCGCATGCCACCATACCCAGCTAGTTTTTGTACTTTTAGTAGAGATGGGGTTTTGCTATATTGGTCAGGCTGGTCCCAAACTCTAGGCCTCAAGTGATCTGCCTACCTGGGCCTCCCAAAGTGCTGGGATTACAGGGGTGAGCCACCACGCCCAGCCTGTTGTTTATGATTTTTAAAGGCCAACATGTTTGAAGATTATCATGAGGCACTTTTCAAAAGTGTCTCCCTTTTCAAAAGTATTGAATTTTCTATTAGACACTTTAATCAGTTAAATATTATTTAATGTGTGTCATTTGATTTTCATACATTAGGGCCTCTTTTGAGAATATGTTAAGAAGCTCAATTTTAAAGCTAGCCTTGACATTCAAAAAACAATGCTTAACTCACGGTTTTTTATTTACTAAATTTAAAAAATAACAACGGGGGTCTCTAACACTTGGGGGGTGGGGTCCCCCTGATCATCATGTTTTATCAGAACTCTTGTGTTTGTCAGCGGGATCTTTGGACTTGACCATTACAGGCTGCAGATGGAGTGACAAAAGACAGTTAAAGTTTTGGAATGAATGACTTTGAAGATATACTATTTCTTTGACTCATTCTCACATAAATAATGGCAC
Organism: Pongo pygmaeus; assembly: GCF_028885625.2. Taxonomy (NCBI): domain Eukaryota; kingdom Metazoa; phylum Chordata; class Mammalia; order Primates; family Hominidae; genus Pongo; species Pongo pygmaeus. Next base: position 60,799,999 of record NC_072387.2, read on the forward strand.
CCACAGTAAGAAGGATCTGTGCTAGGCCCTGTGAAAAACACAAAAGGAGGTGCAGACTCAGTTGGTCTCTTCAGGGAGCTGTAAACATAAGAAACAATCACAGAGGCTGGGCCCGGTGGCTCGCGCCTGTAATCCCAGCACTTTGGGAGGCCAAGGCGGGTGGATCACGAGGTCAGGAGATCGAGACCATCCTGGCTAACATGGTGAAACCCCGTCTCTACTAAAAAAATACAAAACATTAGCCGGGCATGGTGGCGGGCGCCTGTAGTCCCAGCTACTCCGGAGGCTGAGGCAGGAGACTGGCGTGAACCCGGGAGGTGGAGGTTGCAGTGAGCCAAGATGGCGCCACTGCACTTCAGCCTGGGCGACAGAGCAAGACTCCGTCTCAAAAAAAAAAAGAAAAAGAAAAAAAGAAAAAAAGAAACAATTGTAAAATGGTATATAATTCTCAATCTGTATGATGAAGACTGGCTGTGCTCTTATGCACTATTGAGGGCTAGTTAACAAGAGGTGCAGAAAATTTCATTGAGGAGGTAGAAATTGAATTGGGCATGAAAGCTCTAAAGATAGAATCTAGTCCATACAGAGGGAGAAAGACCAGCAATAACGCAAAGTAGAAATTAGAAAAACAACAAAAAAGGTCAGGCAGTGTGGCTCATGTCTATAATCCCAGCACTTTGTGAGGCTGAGGTGGAAGGGTTGCTTGAGCTCAGGAGTTTGAGACCAGCCTGGGCAACATAGCAAGACCCAGTATCTACAATAAATAAAAAAAAATTGGGAGATTGCTTGAGCTCAGGAAGTTGAGGCTGCAGTGAGCCATGATTGTGCCACTGCGCTACAGCCTGGGACAGAATGGGACCCTGACTCAAGGAAAAAAAAAGGAAAGGAAGGAAGGAAGGAAAGAAAGAAATAACCAAATAACTAACTAAATAACTTAGAGTTGTGTTTCAAGAGCCAAAGGGGATGACCCAGTTTATTTGGAATGGAGTCTGCTGGTCAAGCTACTGATAAAAATAAGCTCAGGTATGTTAGGGCTACTATATCTTGAGAGTTCAAGAGCCAAGGAAATCAGAGTGAGGCTTTTGAAGAATTATCGTGGGGTATTTCCTATGTGACAAAGAGGCCTGATAATTATCACATATAACATTTATTTAGTGATTTATAGTTTACAAAGCAACTTCATATATATTATCTAATTTAATTCCCATAACACTTGAGGTGTGATATTTATTTTACAGGTAAGGATGTTAAGCCAAAGATGTTAACTGGCTTCAACCATGGGCATGCAGTATGTCTTCTGCTCTACCTACAACTTTTCACAATGAGAGCAATATTTCAGTATGCATATTTCAGGATTCTATACATTGCATTATATAAGAATCAAGAAAAGGTAAGGAGAGGATTGTAGAAATCTAGGCATGAGCAAATGAGGTTCTGGACAGTTAGTGGCAGTGAGAACAGAAACGAAGGCGAGCATAGAAAAATTTCAAAGGCATCATCAACAGGGATTGATGCCTAACTGGATTTAGGGAGCCGAGGCAAAGAGAATCAAAGCCCAAGGCCTGAGTGGGAGAATGCTGGTGCCATTTGCAGAAGCAGAGAAAGCTCCTTGATCATTCAGACTGGCTACTGCATTTCAGTTCGAGGGGAAACTGTTCATGTTGCAGCTCTTGCATCTACAACTCAGTGGGCAACTAGAAATACCTCTTCAGTAAATGAACAAATAATAGTTTAAGTAAGGGAAATGGGTGATTCTTTAACCAAGAATAAAGCATTTGCTAAGAACAGAAAGCCAAGGATCAGGCCTGGATGAATGCCCTCAGTTGGGAGAGGCCAAAAAAAGTGGGTGCAGTGCAGAGAGAGAGGGAATAGGATTAGTAATAAAAGAATTTGAGACAAAGGCCTGGGTAGGAATTCTAGAAGTTTATGATTATTAGATCCATGAAGGAAGCTTTCTTATTGTTTCAGAAAAGGTATATAGTTTTAGGCATTTCTTCATTGTAGCAAAACATTGACTGCCAGGTCCCTTTTGCTTTGGATAAAGAGATTCCTCCCCAATTCATTCACTCTTGCATTGTTTCTCACAGGGTCATCCCACAGAACCTCCGACTTAGAAGAATCACTTGGGACACTGCTAAGTCTATAGATTCCTGGTCCCCATTCCAGATTTCCTGAATCATACTTTAGAGTACAACCTAGGAATGTAAATCTTTACAAGCTTCTCGGTGGTTTTCATGCACACTAACATTTTAGAATCAGTGCTATATAATAAAAGATAAAGTGACCGAGAAGAGGAGAATATGGCTAAAAATGACCAGATACATAAATTAAAATCCTTAATACATTCCTGGGAACATGCTCAGCATTTGTGGAAAAGCGAAAGGCAAAGCAACGCTGAACAGAAATACATTCTGGAAAGTACCCTGAAAAAACTGTTTTGAACAAACAGGTTAATTTATCTCTGGTTTGCATTCAAATCCAGTGACACCATGATGGTAACCAGAAAGAGTCGTGGAATCTCTTTATGGTAAGTGATAGTTTAGGGAGGTCAACATTGCTGGTTTGACATTCAGCCTTAAAACAAACATCAGATTTTTTCAATTCACATGTTTTCTCTTACCCGACAATTGTTTAAGGAAGTACAGGAAAAGACAATCTTTTTCTTCATTACTATTTGGACTTCTAGATCATATCCATCGCCTGTTCCAACACCTAAATGAAATTAAAAAGTTAGGTTGGTTAGCGTGAAGATCAAAATGTCTTGCCAATTAACATCATGGATTAAAAAGAGAAAAAAAATGGCTGGGCACGGTGGCTCACGCCTGTAATCCTAACACTTTGGGAGGCTAGGCAGGTGGATCTTTTGAGGTCTGGAGTTCGAGACCAGCTTGATCAACATGGTGAAACCCCGTTTCTACTAAAAATACATAAAAATTAGCCCGGTGTCGTGGTGCATGCCTGTAGTCCCAGCTACTTGGGAGGCTGAGGCAGGAGAATCGCTTGAACCTGGGAGGTGGAGGTTGAAGTGAGCTGAGATCACACCACTGCACTCCAGCCTGGACCACAGAGTGGGACTTAGAGCAAGACTCTGTCTCCAAAATATATATATATTATATATATTTAGGGAATAAATACATATATATTATATATATTTAGGGAATAAATACATATATTATATATATTTAGGGAATAAATACATATATATTATATATATTTAGGGAATAAATACATATATATTATATATATTTAGGGAATAAATACATATATATTATATATATTTAGGGAATAAATACATATATTATATATATTTAGGGAATAAATACATATATATTATATATATTTAGGGAATAAATACATATATATTATATATATTTAGGGAATAAATACATATATATTATATATATTTAGGGAATAAATACATATATTATATATATTTAGGGAATAAATACATATATATTATATATATTTAGGGAATAAATACATATATAATATATATATTTAGGGAATAAATACATATATATTATATATATTTAGGGAATAAATACATATATATTATATACATTTAGGGAATAAAAACATATATATTATATACATTTAGGGAATAAATACATATATATTATATACATTTGGGGAATAAATACATATATATTATATATATTTGGGGAATAAATACATCTATATTATATATATTTGGGGAATAAATACATCTATATTATATATATTTGGGGAATAAATACATCTATATTATATATATTTGGGGAATAAATACATCTATATTATATATATTTAGGGAATAAATACATCTATATTATATATATTTAGGGAATAAATACATCTATATTATATATATATAGGGAATAAATACATCTATATTATATATATAGGGAATAAATACATCTATATTATATATATAGGGAATAAATACATCTATATTATATATATATAGGGAATAAATACATCTATATTATATATATATAGGGAATAAATACATCTATATTATATATATAGGGAATAAATACATCTATATTATATATATATAGGGAATAAATACATCTATATTATATATATTTAGGGAATAAATACATCTATATTATATATATTTAGGGAATAAATACATCTATATTATATATATTTAGGGAATAAATACATCTATATTATATATATTTAGGGAATTAATACATCTATATTATATATATTTAGGGAATAAATACATCTATATTATATATATTTAGGGAATTAATACATCTATATTATATATATTTAGGGAATAAATACATCTATATTATATATATTTAGGGAATAAATACATCTATATTATATATATTTAGGGAATAAATACATCTATATTATATATATTTAGGGAATAAATACATCTATATTATATATATTTAGGGAATGAATACATATATATATTTAGGGAATAAATACATATATATATATTTAGGGAATAAATACATATATATATATTTAGGGAATAAATACATATATATATATTTAGGGAATAAATACATATATATATTTAGGGAATAAATACATATATATATTTAGGGAATAAATACATATATATTTAGGGAATAAATATATATATATATATTTAGGGAATAAATATATATATATATATTTAGGGAATAAATATATATATATATTTAGGGAATAAATATATATATATATATTTAGGGAAGGTGACTTGACACCTTTCTTGCTAATGTGTTGCTTTCTTCAGACTTCTAGTCATAATGATTCTTAATAAGAAATACTGTGGTCTAAATTACTTTGGCCCTACTTTAAGTCTAGTTCCTGATGCAATCTCTATAAAAATATAGGTCATATCCAAAAATTCCCATGGTATTCAATATATATTTACAGACAAAGGCTCTTTTGCCCTTTTTTTTTTTCAATTCAAATGACACACTTCCTTAGCATTTCCTCAAAGACTTTGTTTCTCAGGCTCCAATTAAATTTTTATTGCTTTCATCTCAACTCTACATTATTTTTAATTTAAAATGGCACAAAACTAAAAGAGAATTAAAACAAATATTCTAATAAACGAGTGTATTAATTATTCTTGATTGATCATCTCATATGCCGTTTGTTTTCTTTTCATTTAGTTTTGTTTTCACTAACACCATGATATTCATTGGTCATTAGAAATCAGTTTCTTGCCTCAGTTCCCTCTTTCCCATTCCAGGTGCAGAACTTCCTTCTATTGATGTCCACCAGAAATCGGTGAAATGTAGAACGAAACTCAGGAGGCTAAAAATACTAGGCTCTCTGTGTGGACACCAGCACCCTGGCATCATGGCACCTATAACACCCAGCAGTGGCACCACCTCAGGTCCACATGCTGGCTGTTATAAGAGGTTTGCTTTAGGGATTCAGATGCATTGCCTCCCTGCTACCTCTCTGGCAGTGGGAGTGGTGAGACCCCATCCCCTCCACACAGACACATCCTGCTTTCCCACCTCTACTGAGTGTTAAGCTGTGCAAGGGAAGCAAGGTTGGTGATGGAGAAGTGGACATGGAAATGGAGGCCAGTTTCTCTCTGCACTTTCTTTCTCGAGTCCCGGAGGTGTATGTCTGACCAATTTCCCTGCATCCCTGGGCAACAGTGCATCCCAGCTTTATCTCTCTGCTTACATTCTGGAAGCAGGCAAACAGCTCTCGGGATGTTTATATGGATTTTTACAACTGCTAATACTCGGTAACAGCTAGGCGGGTGAAAGATACCTCCATAGAGCCCCACTTTCTCCCAACCCTTTCCATTTTCATGTAGATTCAGGCAGGGAGGACCTAAGTGCTCCTCCTAGGAGGCTTTTCTTGACCCCCAGCACTGTGGCTGGGAGTGAGAGCCACAAGGTATGGGAGTGGCTGGGAGTGAGAGGGTTATAGATGGAGGACAGAGGGGAAAGAGAGAGCCCAGGGGGATGAGAAAAAAATATGCCTCTGAAAGAAGGTGAGAAAATGATATGATATGGAGACACCTCTACCAAGACAAACTCTCAACTAGAGGTGGTTATGAGAAATAACCAGTCTTGAAGGCACATGGGTCCTCCTCCTCCCTCATCAGAGGTTCACTCTGCCCTGAAAAGTCCACCTTGGGTTGCGACCAGAAGAGCGAAGAGAACAGGAGAGATGGGAAGGGGATGAAGTCCCCCAAATTGGTGATGGAAAAGAAAAAGTGAAGAACATCTAAGGGCTGGCAATCAATGGGTAATTCCAGGAGGAGGAGCATACCTAAGGAGGAGTTTATGCATGAGGATACGTAAAAAGACAGGTATGAGTTAGGATCATCTGTGTATATAACAATGAGCAAAACCCTCCCAGAGTGGGAACCTTGGCCCTCCTGCCCAATTCTTCAATTTTACATAAACACTTACCATGAATCGAATAAATAACGAATCTTTTTATAAATAGTGTTTTTCTTGGAGGGAGATTCCAGTTGTAGCTATGTTTCACTTGTGCGAAATATCCAACATATCTATTCCGAAAAGCAACAGAAGCCTTACTTTAAGTGGAGACGAAAAGCCTAAAGTCAGCATTCCGATTTTCTCTTTTCCTTTTTTTTTTAAATTTTTTTTGCATAAAGGTTAAGGGCAGTAAATAATTAAGGAAACATTTACTGGATGCCATTATGTTACTAGATATTTTGAGGGATGCTGCCTCACAACTACCTACCTTGGGGGAAAAATACTGAATTAAGTGCTATGGGGAAGTGACAAGGATGGAGCCAGGTCTTGTTGACATGCTGCTTATAGTTGAGAGGGCAACTAATCAGAACCAACAACAAAACAGTTACAGCATTAGCAGTGTGCAGATAGAAGCTTAGTTGTGACTGAGTTAGAGGAAGGTGTGTGGTTTAGTGAAGAGCAGTTTCCTGGGCATGAGAGAATGGTATATGTGAAAACTCAAGAGGAATACCTCCATATCTCAGTAGCAGGTTTTCTGTCATTCTTCTCTTGTTCCTGACAGCTAGAATTTCTTCACTTTCCATTTCCCCAATTCTGTTTTCACAAGGAAGCCCCGGAATTCCCTTAGCCTTGTCCTTTTCCTAGGGCAAGCTGTTCACAATGACTCTCCTTGAATCTATCTTCAAGGAGTTGAAGAGCTCTGGGACTGAATCAACTGGTTCAGAACTCAAAAGTTGGCTGGGCTGGTGGCTCACACCTGTAATCCCAGCACTTTGGGAGGCCGAGGTGGGCAGATCACTTGAGGTCAGGGGTTTGAGACCAGCCTGGCTAACAGGGTGAAACCCCGTCTCTACTAAAACTACAAAAATTAGCCATGCGTGGTGGTGGGCACCTGTAATCCCAGCTACTCGGGAGTCTGAGGCAGGAGAATTGCTTGGACCCAGGAGGTCAAGGTTGCAGTGAGCTGAGATTGCACCACTGCACTCCAGTCTGGGTGACACACAGATTCTGTCTCCAAAAAAAAATAAAAAAGTACTCATAAGTTCATGGACTCTTCCTCACCCATTGAGAAATGTTTATAGAAGTAACAAACTGCCATACTTTCCTTTAGAAAGGGCCAGTCATGAGGAAGGCTCATGAAAGTTCTTAACTTAGGAGTAGATGTAGTCAGTAGAATGGCCCACAATGCAGGATCAGAATGGGATGGTATCTGAGAATCACCACCAGACACAGAGGGCACTCTGTCCTGAGGTCTTGCCAACACATCTCTCAAACATGCAGCTGAGACCCTGTGTTGCCTTCTCAGTGAATCAGAAGAGATTCAGTTGCAGCCTTTGGTGTGCTAGTTCTGGACTAAAGTTCGGGAAACTATGCATGACTACAGAAGAGATGGGGATGGGGAGATGTGTGGGGAGAGTTGCTGAAGGAGCTCTATCTAACATCTCCTTGGCTCCTGCCACCAGATTCTCCACCTTCCCCTAAAGGCTGTAACCTGCCAGGGCCCTCAAGCTGCTTTTGCTCCCATGCTTCTTTCTTCTACAACTTAAAACAACATAGACTGGTAGTAGAAATTCATACAACCAACCCATAGGAGGCACTCACCACAAACAAAGAAGATATTATGAGGAAAGGGTGGAAAGATGTGTAAGCCATGGGCCTTGCCTTTAAAGGGGAAACAGAAGTCACCACTTCAAATAGCTAGAGAATAATGCAAAGTGATATCATCCCTAAGAGAAACACAAAGGGCTTTAGGAACTGAAAAAGCAACAGACTACTTCAGGCTGGGAAGGGAAAGGGACTCTAGGAAAAGGGGCATGAGCAATAGCACGAGGGAATCAAGTGTCCATAGGCTGGGAAACAGCACACAGTCTAAATGTGTTAAGAGTGTGGGATGTGTGCACGCACATAGTGGAAGAAAAGGTTGGAAAAGTCAAACTGTGGATCTTGAGTGCCAGGTTGAAACATTTAGTTTATTGCTACTGGCAGTGGGGACATATTCTGGATTTTGAGCATGGAAATGGCATGATTGGGGCTGCACTTCAGTAAATCCACACATTCCTTTTAGCTTAGGGTCTATGACTGTTCTTTGTTTAGTTTTGTTTTCGGCTTGGGTGTGGGAGAAAAGTATCAGTGGATAAGGCTGAGTTCTTTTGCCCAAACTAAACAGGGACAGTAGTTAGTGTTCTTATAACAGGGCCAAGAATACTTATTCAGTTCACACCACCTAAAGAAAAACTCATTTACAGCCACATCCAAATCTATTTGAGAATTCCCAACCCACTCTCACTTCGGTTTGAGGGGCAATATAGAAAAGGCAATATAAATGAGAAGCTGTGCACAGCATGGGCTTCCGAGTCTGACATCTAGATTTCAGTCCTTGGTTCAAAAGTTAATTTCTCTGAACCTCAATTTTCTAATTTATAAGATGAGAATCATAGTAGTGCCTACTCATAGAGTTACTGAGAATATTAAATGAGATAGTGAATGTAAAACTCTTAGAATGGTTCAGCAAAGTCTAGAATGTTGTAAATGCTATAGGATAAACATTCTGGTTTCTGCAGTAAACCAATTACAAGTAATAAAAAATGGCAAGAAATCTATGAATTAAAAGAGACTTAGGAGACATAGCAACCAAATGAAATGTGTGGATGTTGTTTGAATTCTGACTGAAACAAACTAAATTTTCTAAGATTTTAAGACAATTTTGGAAACAAACATGGACTAGAAATTTGATATTAAGGATTTTTAAGGTGTAATATTTCAGATATGACAAAAGTTATTACGGGTTTGTTGTTGTTGTTTTAAGAGTACTTAGATGTCGTACTAAAATACTTGTGGGATAAAATGATCTGATGACTGAAATTTCCTTCCAAATAATCCAGGTTTGGGGAAAGCAAGAGTGGAGAGTGGGGTTGGGGGTGTGAGTGGAGGGGGAAAAGTATGGATGAAACGTGGCTGGTTGCAGGCTGAAATGATTGTTGCAGCAAAGTGATGACTATATGGAGCTATATTGTATGATTCTCTGGACTTTTGTATGTGATTAAAATTTTTCATATGAAATTATTTTTAAAAGAAAAAATAGAGTAACAGCATATGTTTCATATAGGTGTTATGGGTTTTCAATGAGATATGTAAAAGTGTGGTACTGTCTGGTATATAAAAGGGTTTCTGAAAAGTTTATTTCCCCTTTTCTTTCTCTTTTAAAATACACCTCCCCCACAACACACACACACGGGAGTCACCCAAAAACAGTCTTTGTGATGTTCTGCAAGGGTTGAATTGCCCTAATAAGGATCTGTGAAAGACTTAGATCTTTTTTACATTGAAATCAAAGGCTGGTGATTTTAGATAAATTTCAGGGTCCCGGAGCCTTAGGTATTGGACCTTCCTGCTTTGGGAAAATAATCAACTCCTGAGCTCCGTAAACAATAACCAGTATAGAATAGAAAGCAGGATGCTCTGAGGAGAAGCCAGACCCCCCAACGTGTGGGTGGCACCTGAAGCATGACCCTCAGCCTCAGGGAGGGACCAAGGCCTGTCGCAGGGCGCCCAAATGCTGCTGCCTGATCACCAAAGGAGAAGAGTCTAAAATGAAACCAAATAACAGGTGGCAATCTTAACCCACTCCCCTATAAAAGCTCCCTTTCTTAAAAAGAAAACTTACCTGAGAAGGAGTTTCTACTCCCTGATATTTAGTGCCATTGGTTTTATCTGTTCGCCGTTCTCCAAAATAGTACAAGCTTTCCTACAAAAAAGGAAGCATGGTTCATCTGCACTCTTTCCTTTTCTATATTAGGTACCTTAGTCTTTCTAAAACCACCTTCTTTCCTAAAGTCAGTGATTTTTTTTTTTTTAATGGAGTCTTGCTCTGTCACCCACACTGGAGTGCAGTGGCAGAATCTCACCTCACTGCAACCTCTGCCTCGCGAGTTCAAGCGATTATCCTGCCTCAGCATCCTGAGTAGGTGAGACTATAGGCATGTACCACCACACCTGGCTAATTTTTTGTATTTTTAGTAGAGATGGGGGCTCTGCCATGTTGGCCAGGCTGGTCTCGAACTCCTGACTCAAGAGATCCGCCTGCCTTAGCCTCCCAAAGTGCTGAGATTACAAGCATGAGCCACCACGCCCAGCCGCAGTGGTCTTTTGGCAAAGGCTACCCAAATTACCAAAATTAACAAAGTCACATCAAAGACTTCTCTCATTCAAGGTTTTGGAAAGACATAAAAGTTTAGAGCTGGAAAGACCTTAGAAATCATCTGGTCCAACCCTTCTTTCCGTCTTACAAATGAGAAGACTGAGACCAAAAGAAAACTACGCAATCTGCCATGGAGATGCTGCAGCCAGTTAGAGGCAGCACAGGCCTGAAATACAAGTCTCTGGTTTTCAGTCTAGGGCTCTGTATCAGTGGCTTTCAAACTTTTCATTTTTTAAGTTGCAATCCACATTAATAAACCTCGGAGAAGTACACACACACACACACACACACACACACACACACACACACACACACACACACACACATTAATAAACCTCGGAGAAGTACACACACACACACACACACACACACACACACACACACACACACACACACACACACACACACACACACACACACACACACACACACACACACCCCATACTTAAACCTTTTGATATTTTCTATTCTGCTCTATTCCATTTTATTTAGTTTTAGCTTTAGTTTTGTTTTTTGTTTTTTTTTTGAGACGGAGTTTCACTCTTACTGCCCAGGCTGGGGTGCTATGGCCCAATCTCAGCTCACCACAACCTCCGCCTCCTGGGTTCAAGCGATTCTTCTGCCTCAGCCTCCCGAGTAGCTGGGATTACCGGCACGCGCCACAACGCCTAGCTAATTTTGTATTTTTAGTAGAGACAGGGTTTCTCCATGTTGGTCAGGCTGGTCTCAAACTCCCGACCTCAGGTGATCCATCCACCTCGGCCTCCCAAAGTACTGGGATTACAGGCATGAGCCACCGCGCCCGGCCAGTTCCATTTTATTTTTAAGAGATGTTAGTCACGACCCAGTAACTTTATTTTACAACTCACTGATACATCATGATCCATAGCTTGAAAAACACCATCCTAGAACATCCATTTTCAAAATCTGTGTGTCTCAAATTAGAAAAACCAAAGGTGGTGGAATTAGAGTGCTGGGCATTGTGCATAACCACCACTTCTTCCCTAGACTGTAGGCCAAACAACTCAAGCGGAGCTGCTGGAAATGGTAGCATCTCAGCAAGAAAATGGCAGAAAGAAAAATGACTGAGAACACTGCTTTAGGTGGAAACAGCCCACCTTGTCTTATCAGAAATTTCTAGAGGCCACAGACTCCACATGTGTTGACTAAGCAGAGATATTTACATGCAGGAGAGGCTTTGAGTTGTGAAATGTTGCCTTTTATCTACCTAAGAGTTGTGAGGATGGTCAAGGCCCTTTGGAGAATTTATCTAATTAAGCTTGATACTATTTTCATGAGGAAGGAAGAAGTCATGCTACTGGCAAGAGTAACAGCAGGGCCAGGTGAGGTGAGTGAACCATTGTGATTACTGAATGGTTTTTTGGATCTGTGTAACATGGCTTTACTCCCCTCACCTTAATCCTGCCCCATCAGGTCTTGTCATTATTTAAAATGTTGATATTGTATACCTCATAGTTTTTTTGCATTAATTTTTATTTTTTAAATATTGCATGAAAAATCATTTATTTTAATTATTGCAATTTTTAGCATTCTCTTAAATTCTGTGCTTCATTAACCTCACTCTAGTCCTGGCCCAAAGAGATTCTTAAGCCAGCTACTAACTAGTGCATGTTAAACAAGGAAGTATCAAAAACAGACTTTTTAATAACCGCTTCTCCAATTACAATTTCACTAAGCACCATGACTAAAATAATCATCTTAACATCCTACCAGTGATGTTTCAGAACTAGCAAACTCAGTCATCCTAAGACAAAGTTTGTAGTAACATCTCTCATACCTCTGCAGTTAAAAATATTTCAGTGGCAACCAGGTAGGCACAAACCATAGTTCTGGTTCTTCCTAGAAAAGAAAAGAAAAGTTAGTTCAAGGAACATGCTTGGTATAAAAATACACTCAGAAATATTCCAGTTCATTTTAAGTTGATTTTCTTTCTTTTTTTTTGGGACAGTCTTGCTGTGTCACCCAGGCTGCAGTGCAGTGGCACGATCTCAGCTCACTGCAACCTCTGCCCCACAGGTGGAAAATAAATTACATTTACAGTAAAAATATTTCTCACTACCTCTCCACGAAAGAACAAGATGAGGTTTTTACTAAATCTATTCGAAAGCAATAATTCATGTCTTATATAAATTCTTTTGGATAATAGTAAAAAAGAAAAATTCCCAACTCATTTAGTAACACTAATATAGCTGGTTCTAAAACTGCATAAATACAGTAGATGATTACTTTATACCAGTCTCACATATAAATGTAGATATAAAAATATATATATTTTTTCAAAGTGAATTCAGCAGTGTAGAAATACCATGTATCAATACCAAGTGCCATTTCTCTTAAGAATGCAAGGATTTTTTTCCAAGATGGCAGATTACAGGCTCTTGGCATGCCTCAGCCATTTGGAAATAGCAAGATAGTACATAAAGATCAACTCTGTGAACTTTAATTCAAGAAAGAAAACGACAACTCCCTGGAATTACCAAGGACACCCCAGATCCTTGGGAGGACACTGCAGGCAAACAGCTCTTGTGACAACATTCGACTGATAAAAGCGAGTGAAGCCTCAGTATGTGAGAGAGGCAGACAGCATCCCTCTGTCTTACCTTTCCACTGGGGATCCAAGCAACCCGGACCGAGGAAGAGCACTGTTTCTCCCAAGTCCTGGAGCTAATTTAACGAGAGACTTGGAGACTTTGTGAGGAAAAGACAGAAGGAAAAGCTGCAGGCATTTTCCAAACCTGGACTGAGAGTAGGACAACACTGGGGAACCTTCCCCATCCGGCTCCACCCATCTTCCTCCCACACCCCCACCTAACTCCCGTTCCCCTAGGGCTTAAGAGGGAGCTCAGATTAATGTGTACTCCAGGAATCAGCTCATTGCCTAAGGCAACAGAGAGCTCCTCCCAATAAACAAACAGCAAGTATATAGCCAGCACCACTGGCCACAGCCAGCTCTTACCCATCGGCGCCATCTACTGGCTTGTAGGTCAAACCACATACCCAATATAAAACCCGCTGATAGAAGTACATATAGAAGCAAGGCCAAAAGACCTACCTAGCATTGCTCTAAAGTCACATCACCTAGGGAGGAGGGAGAGGGAAATAATAATAATAATAATAATAATAATAATAATAATAATGATGATATAGGAAAGAAAATATAAAGAAAAAATCCTACCCACATAAAAACAATTACAAAAATTAGAAGTGCTAGCATCTCCAGATTAGAAGAACCAGTGCAAGAATTCTGGCACCACGAAAAACCTGCATGTAGTGATACCACCAAAGGATCACACTAGCTCTCTGGCAATACTTTCTACGAAAATGAAAACTCAGAAATGACAATAAAGAATTCAAAGCATGGATTCCAAGGAAGCTCAATGAGATTCAAGGTTGAAATCAACAAAAGGAAACTTCTAAATCAATTCAGCAAATGAAGGAAGAGATAAACATCTTAAAAAGAAATCAATCAGAACTTCCGGAATTAAAAAAACTCACTTAAGGAATTTCAAAATACAATGGAAAGATTTATCAATAGACTGGACCAAGTAGAGGACATAATTTCAGAGTTTGAAGACTGGTCTTTTGAACTAATGCAGTCAGACAAAAATAAAGCAAAGGTATTTTTAAAAAGTGAAGAAAGTCTTTGAGAAAAATGAGATTATGTGAAGTGACCAAACCTACAAATTACTGGCATTCCCTAGAGACAAGGAGAAAAAGAAAACAACCTGGAAAACATATTTGATGCACTCATTCAAGAAAATTTCCTGAATCTTGCTAGAAAGGTAGACATCTAGATACAACAAAGCCAGAGAACACCTGCGAGATACTATAAAAAAATGGACATTACCAACACGTATACCAGACAGTCCAAGGTCAACGTTAAAGAAAAAATCCTAAGGCCATATCACGTACAAAAGGAGCCCTATCAGGATAACAGCAGACTTCTCAGCAGACACCTTAAAAATTAGGAGAGATGGGAAGGTCTATTTTCAGAATTCTTAAAGAAAATAAATTCTAAACAAGAGCTTCTTATCCTGCCAAACTAAGCTTCATGAGCGAAGGACAAATAAAGATTTTTTTTTCCAGAGAAGCAAGTGTCATGAGAATTCATTAAAACTAGACCAGTCTTACAAGAGATCCCTAAGGGAGTTCTAAACATGGAAATGAAAGAATGATACCTGCTATCATAAAAGCACACTTAAGTACATAGCTCACAGACCCTATAAAACAACAATACAACAGAAAGTATAAAGCAACCACATAACAATGTCATGATAGGGTGAAAAGCTCACATGTCAATATTAACCTTGAATGTAAATAGTCTAAACACACCACGTAAAAGTCACAGAGTGGCAAGTTGGATAAAAAAACAAAACCCATCTGTCTGCTGTCTTCAAGACACCATCTCACATGTAACAACACCAACAGGTTCAACATAAAGGGTTGGAGAAAGATCTCTCACACAAACAAAACACCAAAAAGAGCAGGGATCACTATTCCTAAAGCAGATAAAACAGGCTTTAAACCAGCAATAGTAAAAAAAGACAAAGAAGGGCATTACATAATGATAAGGGGTTCAATTCAACAAGAAGCCTTAACTATCCTAAATATATATGCACCCAACATTGGATCACCCAGGTTAATAAAACAGGTACTTCTAGACCTATGAAACGACTCAGCCACATAATAATAGTTAGGAGACTTCAACACCCCACTGACAGCATTAGACAGATCATTCAGATAGAACACTAACAGAGAAATTATGGACGTAAATTCAACACTTGACCAACTGGATGTAATAGGCACCTAAAGAACACTCCACGCATCAACCACAGAATATACATTCTTCTCATTTGCACAGCGAATGTATTCCAAGATCAACCATATGTTCCACCATGAAGCAAGCCTCAATAAATTCAAAAAATGTTGAAATCATACCAACCATTTCTTTTGGACCACAGTTGAATAAAAATATAAATCAATACCAAGAAGATCTCTAAAAACCAAACAATTTCATGGAAATGAAACAACTTGCTCCTGAATGACTTTTAGGCAAATGATAAAATTAAGGTAGATATCAAAAAATTCTTTGAAATAAATGAAAACAGAAACACAACATACCAGAATCTCTGGGATGCAGCAAAAGCAGTGTTAATAGGAAAGTTTATAGTGCTAAATGTGTACCTCAAAAAGCTAGTAAAATCTCAAATTAATAATGTAACATCACACCTAGAGAAATCAGAAAAACAAGAACCCCAAACCTAGCAGAAGAAAAACAATAACTAAAATCAGAGCAAAACTGAACAAAATTGAGACCCCAAAATTAAAACAGAGATGCAAAGAAACCAAGTCATTTCTTTGAAAACATAAACAAAATTGATAGACTGCTAGCTAGATTAACAAAGAAAAAGAAAGAAGATCCAGATAAGCACAATCAGAAATCACAAAGACGACATTACAACCAATCCCACAGAAATACAAAAGGTCCTCAGAGACTATTATGAACACCTCTATGCACACACACTAGATAATGCAGAGGAAATGAATACATTCCTGGCAACACAGAACTTCCCAAGATTGAATCAGAAAGAAATTGAAACCCTGACCAGACCAGTATCAAGCTCCGAAACTGAATCCGTAAGTTAAAACCCGCCAACCAAAAAAGTCCTAAATCAGATGTATTCACAGATGAATTATATCAAATATACAAAGAAGAACTGGTACCAGTTCTACTGAAACTATTCCAAAAACTCCAGGAGGGATTCTTCCCTAATTCATTCTATGAAGCCAGCATTACCCTGAAACCAAAACCTGGCAAACACACAATTAAAAAAAAAAAAAAAAGAAAACTAAAGGCTAATCTCAATGATAAAGATAGGCACAAAAATCCTTAACAAAATACCAGCAAACTGAATCCAACAGCACATCAAAAAGTTAACTGACCAAGATCGAGTAGGCTTCATTCAAAGGATGAAAGGTTCAGCACATGCAAATCAATAAATGTGATTCACCACACAGAAACCATATGATCATCTCAATAGATGCAAAAAAAACTTTTGATAAAATTCAACATCCTTCTTGACAAAAAACACTCAAGAAACTAGGCATTAAAGGAATACACTTCAAAATAGAGCCTTCTATTATGAACCCACAGCCAACATTATAACAGGCAAAAGCTGGACGCTTCTCCTTGTGAACTGGGACAAGACAAGGATGCCTAATCTCACCACTCCTATTTCACATAGTAGTAAAAGTCTTTGCCATGGCAATCAAGCAAAAGAAAGAAAAAAATGGCATCCAAATAGGAAAATAAAAAGTCAAACTATCTCTCTTCATCAACGATATGATTCTATATCTTCAAAATCCAAAAGACTCCACCAAAAGGCAGTTGGAACTGATACATTACTTCAGTAAAGTTTTAGGATACAAAATCAATGTACAAAAATCAGTAGCATTTCTATACACCAATAATGTCCAAGCTGACAGCCAAATCAAGGACATAATCCCCTTTACAGTAGCCACACAAAAAATAAAATACCTAGGAATACAGCTAACCGAGGAGGTGAATGATCTCTACAAGGAGAACTGCAAACCACTGCTGAAAGAAATCATAGATGACACAAACAAATGGAAGAACATTCCATGCTAATGGACTGGAAGAATCAATATCATTAAAATGGCCATGCTTCCAAAAGCAATCTACAGAATCAACATTTTTCCAGTCAAGCTACTAACATCATTTTTCACAGAACTAGAAAAATCTAATTCATATGGAACCAAAAAGGAGCCTGAATAGCCAAAGCAATCCTAAGCAAAAAGAACAAAGCCAGAAGCATCATATTACCCAACTTCAAACTACACCATAAGGCTACAGAAACCAGAAGAGCATGGTACTGGCAGGAAAAAAAATTGATCAAAGGAAGAGAATAAAGAACTCAGAAACAAAGCCAAACACAGAAAGCCATCTGATCTTTGACAAAGTCAACAAAAATAAGCAATAAGGAAATGACTTCCTATTCAATAAATGGTACTAGGATATGGGGCTAGCAATATGCAAAAGAATGATCTGGACCTATACCTTTCACCATATACAAAAATTAACTAAAGATAGAAAGACCTCAAACTATAAGAATACTGGGAGAAAACCTAGAAAACAGCATTCTGGACGCTGACCTTGGGGAAGAATTTATGACTAAGTTTTCAAAAGCAATTGCCACAAAAACTGACAAGTGGGACCGAATTAAACTGTAGAGCTTCTGCACAGCAAAGAACCTATCAACAGAGTAAACAAACAACCTATAGAATGGGTGAAAATATTTGCAAACTATTCATCTCACAAAGGTTTAATATTCAGAATCTATAAGAAACTCAACAATTAAGCAAAAAAACCAAATAATCCCATTAAAAATGGGCAAAAGATATAAACATACACTTCTTAAAGAAGACATACCGGTGGCCAACAAACATGAAAAATGCTCCACATCACTAATCATCCGAGAAATGCAAATCAAAACCACAACGTGATTACATCTCATACCAGTCCGAATGGCTATTATTAAAGAGTCAAAAAACAACAGATGCTGACAAGGCTGCGGAGTATACACCTAGACACTGCTAATGGGAATGTAAATTAGTTCAGCTCCGTGGAAAGCAGTTTGGAGATTTCTGAAAAACTTAGAACTACCATTTGACATTGCAATCCCATTACTGGGTATGCATCCAAAAGAAAGTAAGTTGTTCTAACAAAAAGACACAGGCCCTGGCATGCCCTTCTCAGCACTACTGACAACAGGAAAGACACAGAATCAACCTAGGTGCCCATCAGTGGTGGACTGGCTTAAGAATATGTGGTACATATACACCATGGAATACTACACATTCATAAAAAAATAAAATCATGTCCTTTGCAGCATCATGGATGCAGCTGGAAGTCATTATCCTAAGCAAATTAATGCAGGAACAGAAAACCAAATACCATATGTTCTCACTCATAAGTGAAAGCTAAACAATAGATGCACATGGACATCAAGGTGGCAATAATGGACAATGGGGAATTCTAGAGGGGGCACAGCAGAAGGGGACACAGGTTGAAAAACTATTGGGTCTTATGCTCAGTACCTGGGTGATGGGATCAATCATACCCCAAACCTCGGTATCACACAATATACACAGGTAATAAACCTGCACATGTACTTCCAAATCTAAAATAAAAGTGGAAATTATACCAAAAAACTAAGCTCAAAAAAGAAAAAATGTCTTTGCCCATTAAAAAACAAATAAAAATACAAGAATCATCCTAGGCCGGGCGCGGTGGCTCACGCCTGTAATCCCAGCACTTTGGGAGGCCAAGGTGGGCGGATCATGAGGTCAGGAGATCTAGACCATCCTGGCTAACATGGTGAAACCCTGTCTCTACTAAAAATACAAAAAAATTAGCGGGGCGTGGTGGTGGGCGCCTGTAGTCCCAGCTACTCAGGAGGCTGAGGCAGGAGAATAGCGTGAACCCAGGAGGCGGAGCTTGCAGTGAGCCGAGATCACGCCACTGCACTCCAGCCTGGGCGACAGAGCGAGACTCCGTCTCAAAAAAAAAAAAAAAAAAATCCTATATCAGAAATCTATATTAATGTAATTTATCATATTCACAGATTAAAGTAGACATACCTTGCAATTATGTCAATTAATGCAGAGAAAGCATTAACTAAAATTCAACCTACAACTGTGACTTTAAAAATTAATAAAAACTAGGACACTTCTTTAACTCAACAAAGGGAATCTACCAAAACACCTACCAGGAACATCATATTAATGATGTAATATTGATAGCATTTTCTTTAAAGCCTGGAATTAAACAAAAATGCCCTCTGTTCACTGCTTCCATTTAACAATGTACTGCAGAGCCTAGCCAGTGTAGTAAGTCAGTGTAGTAAGTAAATCTATAGAATAACTCATTAATCTAACGAGAGAGTTGAGACAGTTTAGGAAGATTTCTAGATGCATGCTCAACATAAACAAAAATTAATAGCTAAATCAAGGATTCAGGTTTAAATCTTTACAGTAATTATTAAAAAAAAAAGAAGAGTAGTATATAACTTCCAAGTTAATGGTAGAGAGTGAGAGGGAAAAAATTATTAAAATTCAATCAAACCAAAACACAAGTCAGTAAGAATATAGAAGAGTTAAATAAATTAACAAATGCATGTACATAGAACATTGTTCTCAACAATGCATAATACGTGTTCTTTTCAAATGTACAGAAAACATTTAACAATATCAACCAAATTCTGGGCCATAAACCAAGTCTACACAAATTTGGAAGAAAAAAAAATAGTATGTTCTGTGTCCACAGCACAATACAACCAGAAATAAAAAACTTTTTTTTTTCTTTTTGAGATGGAGTTTCGCTCTTGTTGCCCAGGCTGGAGTACAATGGCGTGTTCTTGGCTCACCGCAACCTCCGCCTCCCAGGTTCAAGCGATTCTCCTGCCTCAGCCTCCCGAGTTAACTGTGATTACAGGCATGTGCCACCACACCTGGCTAATTTTTGTACTTTTAGTATAGATGAGGTTTCTCCATGTTGGTCAGGCTGGTCTCGAACTCCTATCTCAGATAAACCACCTCCTCGGCCTCCCAAATTGCTGGGATTACAGGCGTGAACCACTGCACCTGGCTTCAGAAATAAAAAACTTAAAGATAAATGCAAAAGTCTCCTATGTTTGGAAATAAGGAAGTATACTTCTACACAACTCATGGATCAAAAAAAAAAAAAAAACCAAGCACAGTGAAAATTGAAAAATAATTTGAAACCAATAAAATGAAAATATTACATATGAAAACTTGCAGGACGAAGCTAAAGCAACTCTTAGAAGAAAATGTATAGCCTTAAATGCTAAATAGAAAACAGAGTGGTCGACACTCTAAGAATTATTCATCTCAAGAAGTCATGAAAAGAACAAATTAACCCATGGAATACAAAAGAAAATACTAAATATAATACTAATTGATGAAATGAAAAGTAAATAATAGAGTCCATTAGTAAGGCCAAAAATTTGTTATTTTATTTATTTATTTATTTATTTATTTATTTTTGAGACGGAGTCTCGCTCTGTCACCCAGGCTGGAATGCAGTGACGCAATCTCAGCTCACTGCAAGCTCTGCCTCCCGGGTTCACGCCATTCTCCTGCCTCAGCCTCCCGAGTAGCTGGGACTACAGGTGCCCGCCACCGCACCCGGCTAATTTTTTGTATTTTTAGTAGAGACGGGGTTTCACCGTGTTAGCCTGGATGGTCTAGATCTTCTGACCTCGTGATCCGCCCACCTCAGCCTCCCAAAGTGCTGGGATTACAGGCGTGAGCCACCTTGCTCGGCCAAATTTGTTACTTTTAAAAGACTAGTAAAATTGATAATTCCCTGGTGAGACTAATCAAAAGAAAAAAAGGGAGAAGGCACCAAGAAAATAATGTAAGGAATAAAAAGGGAATGCCTCTGTAGACATTAAAATGGTAAAATGATATTGTGAATAATTTGATACCAAGACATTCACAAACTTAGATTAAATGGACAAATGCTGGGAAAACAATAACCTACCAAAACAAGCTAAGGAAATAAAATTATAGAGAATTCTATATACGAAACGGAGCGATAATTTAAAAACTTCTCCCCAGAGAAAACTCTAGACCAATGTAGCTTCACTGGTGAATTTCACCATACACTTAAAAAGAAAAAAAAACAGCACGCATAAATTCATCAACGGAATACAAAAAGAGAAAATGAAATCTAACTCATTTTATGAAGCCAAGATTTGAAAAAACTATGAGAAAGGAAAATTATAACCAATCACACTGATGACATGAATTTGAAAATCCTAAACAAAATATTAACAAATAGAATCCAGGAATTTGATTAAAAAAAGTTTAATAATTATTTAATAAAATAGTATAGCACAACTCAATTATATTTATTCCAGAAATATGTTGGTTTACCACTTAATCAATCATGTAATTAGCCACATTTATTTATAAGATAAAGGGGAAAAATTATCATCTCAAAGATTCAGAAAAATCTGGAAAAATTCAACATCCATTCATGATTAAAAAAACTCTCAGCAAACTAAAGACATTGTTTTTTCTTTTCTTTTTCTTTCTTTCTTTTTTTTTTTTTTTGAGCCAATGTCTCGCTCTGTCATCTAGGCTGGAGAGCAGTGGTGTGATAGTGGCTCACTGCAACCTCTGCATCCTCAGTTCAAGCAATCCTCATGCCTCAGCCTCCGGAGTAGATGGTATTACAGGCACGCACCACCACACCTGGTTAATTTTTTATTTTTTAGTAGAGACGGGGTTTCATCATGTTGCCCAGGCTGGTCTGAAGTGATGTGCCCTAGTGGGCCCCGCAAAGTACTGGGATTACAGGCGTAAGCCATGGCGCCTGGCTAAGGAATTTCTTCATCTGATAAATGGTAGCTCACACACACACACACACACACACACACACGCTTGTAAAGCAATTGGAGAGACACTGAAAGCTTTTCCTTTGAGAATAGAAGTGTACACTGATGGCTGCTATTGCCACTTCTAATTCTACACTGTACTGAAGGTTCTAGCCAGTGCTAGGGGGAAAAAATGACTGAAAAGGAAAAAATACAATGTATTATTTTCACATGATATAACTGTGTACTATAAAATCCAAAAGAATCTATAGATAATTTAGTAGAACTAATAAGTGAGTTTAGGCTGGGCACAATGGCTCAGGCCTGTAATCCTAGCATTTTAGGAGGCGGAGGCTGAGGCTGGCAGATCACTTGAGCCCAGGAGTTTGAGACCAACCTGGGCAACATGGCAAAACCCTGTTTCTACAAAAAGATCAAAAAATTAGCTGGGCATGGTGGCACCTGCCTGCAGTCCTAGCTACTCGGGAGGCTGATGTGGGAGGATTCCCTGAGCCCAGGGAGGTTGAAGCTGCAGCGAGCCATGATCGCATCACTGCACTCCAGCCTGGGTGACAGAATGAAACCGTAGCTCAAAAAACAAAAACAAAACAAAAAAAAAGAGTTTAGTCAAGTTGCGAATTACAAGATTAATAAATAAAATGAACTGAATTTAAATCAACAACATTTAGAAAATAAACGTTTTAAAGGAATATCATTTAAATAACCACAAAATATCAAATATCTAGGAATAAATCTCATCAAAAATATGCAAGCTTTCTACACAGAAAATGAGAAAACATTGTAAAGAGAAATGGAAGGAAACCTAACTGAATGAGAGAACATCTCTCTTCATGGGTTGGATGGGTCAATATTGTAAAGATTCAATTCTCCCCAATCTATAGATTCAACAAAATTCCAAACAAATTTCTATCAGGTGTGTGTATTTGACCAGTTGACTCCCCAATTTTTTTTCAATACTTTAAGTTCTAGGGTACATGTGCACAACGTGCAGGTTTGTTACATATGTATACATGTGCCATGTTGGTGTGCTGCACCCATTAACTCGTCATTTACATTAAGTATATCTCCTAATGCTTTCCCTCCCCCCTCCCACCACCCCACAACAGGCCCTGGTGTGTGATGTTCCCCTTCCTGTGTCCAAGTGTTCTCACTGTTCAATTCCCACCTATGAATGAGAACATGTGGTGTTTGGTTTTTTGTTCTTGCGATAGTTTGCTGAGAATGATGGTTTCCAGCTTCATCCATGTCCTTGCAAAGGACACAAACTCATCCTTTTTTGTGGCTGCATAGTATTCCATGGTGTATATGTGCCACATTTTCTTAATCCAGTCTATCATTGATGGACATTTGGGTTGGTTCTAAGTCTTTGCTATTGTGAATAGTGCCCCAATAAACATGCGTGTGCATGTGTCTTTATAGCAGCATGATTTATAATCCTTTGGGTATATACCCAGTAATGGGATGGCTGGGTCAAATGGTATTTCTAGTTCTAGATCCTTGAGGAATTGCCACACAGTCTTCCACAATAGTTGAACTAGTTTACAGTCCCACCAACAGTGTAAAAGTGTTCCTATTTCTCCACATCCTCTCCAGCACCTGTTGTTTCCTGACTTTTTAATGATTGCCATTCTAACTGGTATGAGATGGAATCTCATTGTGGTTTTGATTTGTATTTCTCTGATGACCAGTGATGATGAGCATTTTTTCATGTGTCTGTTGGATGTATAAACGTCTTCTTTTGAGAAGTGTCTGTTCATATCCTTCACCCACTTTTTGATGGGGTTGTTTTCCTCTTGTAAATTTGATTGAGTTCTTTGTAGATTGTGGATATTAGCCCTTTGTCAGATGAGTAGATTGCAAAAATTTTCTCCCATTCTGTAGGTTGCCTGTTCACTCTGATGGTAGTTTCTTTTGCTGTGCAGAAGCTCTTTAGTTTAATTAGATCCCAATTGTCAATTTTGGCTTTTGTTGCCATTGCTTTTGGTGTTTTAGACACGAAGTCTTTGCCCATGCCTATGTCCTGAATGGTATTGTCTAGGTTTTCTTCTAGAGTTTTTATGGTTTTAGGTCTAACATTTAAGTCTTTAATCCATCTTGAATTAATTTTTGTATAAGGTGTAAGGAAGGGATCCAGTTTCAGCTTTCTACATATGGCTAGCCAGTTTTCCCAGCACCATTTCCCAGCACCATTTATTAAATAGGGAATCCTTTCCCCATTTCTTGTTTTTATCAGATTTGTCAAAGATCACATGGTTGCAGATGTGTGGTATTATTTCTGAGGGCTCTGTTCTGTTCCATATCTCTATATGTCTATATCCCTGTTTTGGTACCAGTACCATGCTGTTTTGGTTACTGTAGCCTTGTAGTATAGTTTGAAGTCAGGTAGTGTGATGCCTCCAGCTTTGTTCTTTTGGCTTAGGATTGACTTGGCGATGTGGGCTCTTTTTTGGTTCCATATGAACTTTAAAGTAGTTTTTTCCAATTCTGTGAAGAAAGTCATTGGTAGCTTGATGGGGATGGCATTGAATCTGTAAATTACCTTGGGCAGTATGCCCATTTTCACGATATTGATGCTTCCTATCCATGAGCATGGAATGTTCTTCCATTTGTTTGTATCCTCTTTTATTTCGTTGAGTAGTGGTTTGTAGTTCTCCTTGAAGAGGTCCTTCACATCCCTTGTCAGTTGGATTCCTAGGTATTTTATTCTCTTTGAAGCAATTGTGAATGGGAGTTCACTTATGATTTGGCTCTCTGGTTGTCTGTTATTGGTGTATAAGAATGCTTGTGATTTTTGCACATTGATTTTGTATCCTGAGACTTTGCTGAAGTTGCTTATCAGCTTAAGGAGATTTTGGGCTGAGATGATGGGGTTTTCTAGATATACAATCATGTCATCTGCAAACAGGGACAATTTGACTTCCTCTTTTCCTAATTGAATACCCTTTATATCTTTCTCCTGCCTGATTTCCCTGGCCAGAACTTCCAACACTATGTTGAATAGGAGTGGTGAGAGAGGGCATCCCTGTCTTGTGCCAGTTTTCAAATGGAATGTTTCCAGTTTTTGCCCACTCAGTATGATATCGGCTATGGGTTTGTCATAAATAGCTCTTATTATTTTAAGATACGTCCCATCAATACCTAATTTATTGAGAGTTTTTAGCATGAAGGGCTGTTGAATTTTGTCAAAGGCCTTTCTGTAACTATTGAGATAATCATGTGGTTTTTGTCTTTAGTTCTGTTTATATGCTGGATTACGTTTATTGATTTGCGTATGTTGAACCAGCCTTGCATCCCAGGGATAAAGCGCACTTGATCATGGTGTATAAGCTTTTTGATGTGCTGCTGGGTTTGATTTGCCAGTATTTTATTGAGGATTTTTGCATCGATGTTCATCAGGGATATTGGTCTAAAATTCTCTTTTTTTGTTGTGTCTCTGCCAGGCTTTGGTATCAGGATGATGCTGGCCTCATAAAATGAGTTAGGGAGGATTCCCTCTTTTTCTATTGATTGGAATAGTTTCAGAAAGAATGGTACCAGCTCCTCCTTGTACCTCTGAGAATTCGGCTGTGAATCCGTCTGGTCCTGGACTTTTTTTGGTTCGTAGGCTATTAATTACTGCCTCAATTTCAGAGCCTGTTATTGGTCTATTCAGGGATTCAACTTCTTCCTGGTTTAGTCTTGGGAGGGTGTATGTGTCTAGGAATTTATCCATTTCTTCTAGATTTTCTAGTTTACTGGCATAGAGGTGTTTATATTATTATCTGATGGTAATTTGTATTTCTGTGGGATCAGTGGTGATATCCCCTTTCTCATTTTTTATTGCATCTATTTGATTCTTCTCTCTTTTCTTCTTTATTAGTCTTGCTAGCGGTCTATCAATTTTGTTGACCTTTTCAAAAAACCAGCTCCTGGATTCATTGATTTTTTTGAAGGATGTTTTGTGTCTCTGTCTCCTTCAGTTCTGCTCTGATCTTAGTTATTTCTTGCCTTCTGCTAGCTTTTGAATGTGTTTGCTCTTGCTTCTCTAGTTCTTTCAATTGTGAATGTTAGGGTATCCATTTTAGATCTTTCCTGCTTTCTCTTGTGGGCATTTAGTGCTATAAATTTCCCTCTACACACTGCTTTAAATGTGTCCCAGAGATTCTGGTATGCTGTGTCTTTGTTCTCATTGGTTTCAAAGAACATCTTTATTTCTGCCTTCATTTCATTATGTACCCAGTAGTCATTCAGGAGCAGGTTGTTCAGTTTCCATGTAGTTGAGCGGTTTCGAGTGAGTTTCTTAATCCTGAGTTCTAGTTTGATTGCGCTGTGGTCTCAAAGACAGTTTGTTACAATTTCTGTTCTCTTACATTTCCTGAGGAGTGCTTTACTTCCAACTATGTGGTCAATTTTGGAATAAGTGTGATGTGGTGCTGAGAAGAATGTGTATTCTGTTGATTTGGGGTGGAGAGTTCTGTAGATGTCTATTAGGTCCACTTGGTGCAGAGCAGAATTCAATTCCTGGATATCCTTGTTAACTTTCTGTCTCATTGATCTGTATAATGTTGACAGTGGGGTGTTAAAGTCTCCCATTATTATTGTGTGGGAGTCTAAGTCTCTTCGTAGATCTCTAAGGACTTGCTTTATGAATCTGGGTGCTCCTGTATTGGGTGCATATATATTTAAGATAGTTAGCTCTTCTTGTTTAATTGATCCCTTTACATTATGTAATGGCCTTCTTTGTCTCTTTTGATCTTTGTTGGTTTAAAGCCTGTTTTATCAGAGTAGGATTGCAACCCCTGCCTTTTTTTGTTTTCCATTTGCTTCATAGATCTTCCTCCATCCCTTTATTTTGAGCCTATGTGTGTCTCTGCACATGAGATGGGTCTCCTGAATACAGCACACTGATGGGTCTTTACTCTTTAGCCAACTTGCCAGTCTGTGTCTTTTAATTGGAGCATTTAGCCCATTTACATTTAAGATTAATATTGTTATGTGTGAATTTGATCCCGTCATTATGATGTTAGCTGGTTATTTTGCTCGTTAGTTGATGCAGTTTCTTCCTAGCATCGATGGTATTTACAGTTTGGCATCTTTTTGCAGTGGCTGGTACCGGTTGTTCCTTTCCATCTTTACTGCTTCCTTCAGGAGCTCTTGTAGGGCAGGCCTGGTGGTGACAAAATCTCTCAGAATTTGCTTGTCTGTAAAGGATTTTATTTCTCCTTCATTTATGAAGCTTAGTTTGGCTGGATATGAAATTCTGGGTTGAAAATTCTTTTCTTTAAGAATGTTGAATATTGGCCCCCACCCTCTTCAGGCTTGTAGAGTTTCTGCCAAGAGATCTGCTGTTAGTCTGATGGTTTTCCCTTTGTGGGTAACCTGATCTTTCTCTCTGGCTGCCCTTGACATTTTTTCCTTCATTTCAACTTTGGTGAATCTGACAATTATGTGTCTTGGAGTTGCTCTTCTCGAGGAGTATCTTTGTGGCGTTCTCTGTATTTCCTGAATTTGAATGTTGGCCTGCCTTGCTAGGTTGGGGCAGTTTTCCTGGATAATATCCTGAAGTGTTTTCCAACTTGGTTCCATTCTGCCCGTCACTTTCAGGTACACCAATCAGACATAGATTTGGTCTTTTCACATAGTCCCATCTTTCTTGGAGTCTTTGTTCATTTCTCTTTACTCTTTTTTCTCTAAACTTCTCTTCTCGCTTCATTTCATTCATTTGATCTTCAATCACTGATACCCTTTCTTCCAGTTGATCGAATCGGCTAGTGAAGCTTGTGCATTTGTCACGTAGTTCTTGTGCCACGGTTTTCGGCTCCATCAGGTCATTTAGGGACTTCTCTACACTGGTTACTCTACTCAGCCATTCGTCTAATCTTCTTTCAAGGTTTTTAGCTTCCTTGCATTGGGTTTGAACTTCTTCCTTTAGCTCGGAGAACTTTGATTGTCTGAAGCCTTCTTCTCTCAACTTGTCAAAGTCATTCTCCGTCCAGCTTTGTTCCTTTGCTGGCGAGGAGCTGTGTTCTTTTGTAGGGGGAGAGGTGCTCTGATTTTTAGAATTTTCAGCTTTTCTGCTCTGTTTTTCCCCATCTTTGTGGCTTTATCTACCTTTGGTCTTTGATGATGGTGACGTACAGATGGAGTTTTGGTGTGGATGTCCTTTCTGTTTGTTAGTTTTTCTTCTAACAGTCAGGATCCTCAGCTGCAGGCCTGTTGGAGTTTGGTGGAGGTCCACTCTGGACCCTGTTTGCCTGGGTATCAGCGGCGGAGGCTGCAGAACAACGAATATTGCTGAACAGCAAATGTTGCTGCCTGATCATTCCTCTGGAAGCTTCGTCTCAGAGGGGTACCTGGCCGTGTGAGGTGTCAGTCTGCCCCTACTGGGCGGTGCCTCACAGTTAGGCTACTTGGGGGTCAGGGTCCCACTTGAGGAGGCAGTCTGTCCATTCTCAGATCTCAAACTCCGTGCTGGGAGAACCACTACTCTCTTCAAAACTGTCAGACGGGGACATTTAAGTCTGCAGAGGTTTCTGCTGCCTTTTGTTTGATTCCCAAATTTATATGGAAATGTAGATGGCCTAAAATACACAAACAATTATGAAGAAAGAGAAAAAGATGATTTTACTCACTTGACTAGAAATAAGGACTATTAGAAAGCTACAGTAAGATGGTTGTCCTATTGGCACACAGATGAAAAATCAATGAACAGAATAGAAAGGTGAGAAACAGACTCATGTTCTGCAGGGAAGTAAAGAAATAAAAATCTTCTCAACCAGTGTGCTGGAATAATTGGATAGCCATATATGGAAAAAGAGGAAACTTAACCTCTTCCTCACACCACACCTATAAATCAATTTTAAAATGAATGAACCATCTAGAAGAAAATATAGTAGTAGAATGTCTTTAAACTCAACGAAAATTTTCTTAATCAGGACACAAAAACACAAACTTTATAAAGGGAAAGCATAATACCTATGATGGTAATACAACTAAGCAATTCTGTTAACCAAAAGATACTCCTAAGAGAGAGAAAAGGCAAATCACAGAGCAGAAAAGTTTTCTTGAAATACATATATGACTAATAACAGAATGGAAATCAGAATATATAAAAAACTGCAAATCAAGAGAAAAAAAGACAAATAATCCAGGAGAAAAATGGGTAAGAAAATTTAATAGTTACTTTACAAAAAAGGATATCCAAATACTTAATAATCTTAAGAAAACTTCTTCAATCTTATTAGTAATTATAGAAATGCAAATGAACACCACCATAATATGCCATCACACAAACACCCAATGGCTAAAAATAAAAATACTCAGAATTGCAAGTATTGGAGAAGATATGGAACACTTCGAGTGTACAATACCAGTGGAGTGAAAATTGGTACAACTGTTTTAGAAACAGGTGACATTACCAAGTAAAGTTCAAGATTCATTACCTTAAGACAGAACCATTTTAGTCTGAGGTATATACTCAACAAAAATATGGCCACATATGCAACAAGAAATGTGTATTTTTAAAAGCAGCATTACTGGGCCAGGTGCAGTGGCTCACCCTGTAATACCAGCTCTTTGGGAGGCCGAGGTAGGCAGATCACTTGAGGTCAGCAGTTCGAGACCAGCCTGGCCAATATGGTGAAACCCTGTCTCTACTAAAAATACAAAATAGCCAGGCGTGGTGGCAGGCGCCTGTAATCCCAGCTACTCCAGAGGCTGAGGGATGAAAATCATTTGAACCTGGGAGGCAGAGGTTGCAGTGTGTGAGATCATACCACTGCACTCCAGCCTGGGTGACAGAGTGAGACTCTGTCTTAAAAAAAAAAAAAAAAAACAGCATTATTTATCATAGTAAAAATTGGAAACAACCCGAATGTAACAGAAAAAAAAAAAAAAAAGAGATTCCACTTGCAGTCACAATTTGTGTAGGAATGAATTTGTGAAAAGATGTGCAAAGACATGATGAAGAAAATATAAAATATTTAATTAAAGAATGAACAAGATCAATCACATGTATAACTTAATATCACAAAGTTGTCAGTTCTCTCAAGTGAGTCTATAAATTCAATGTAGTTCCAATGAAAATCCTAAACGTGTTTTATAATGGAACTTGACAAAATGATTTTAAAATTTAATGTAAGAATAACGTTCTAAGAAGAGCAAGACAATTCTGCCTTTATCAAACTACAGTATAAAGCTACAATAATTACAAAAGTGTGATACAGAGAACTTAGAAACAATTTTGAATATTTGTAGAAACTTGGTATATGAATGAGAGGAATTACAAATAAATGGAGAACAAAATAGCATGCAATTGGTGCTATTAGGACCATTGGCTATCCATATGAAAAAAAAACTTCCCCCAAATTTCAATTAGATTTAAGACCCAAATATTAAAAATGCAACTTGAAGATTTTTGAAGAAATGTAGAATATCTTTACTACCTCAGTATAGGGGTGAATTTCTTAAACATGACAGAAAAGCATGAAATACATACACATCGATTAACACATTTTACTACATTCAAAATTACAAACTTCTTGCCGGCACAATGGCTCACTCCTATAATCCCAGCACTTTGGGAAGCTGAGGCGGGTGGAACATTTGAGTCCAGGAGTTCAAGACCACTCTGGGCAACATAGGGAGACCCTGTCTCTACAAAAAATACAAAAATTACCCCGGCATGGTGGCGCGTGCCTGTAATCCCACCTACTCAGAGGGGCTGAGGCAGGAAGATCACTTGAGTACAGGGAGGTTGAGGCTGCAATAAGCCAAGATTGAGCCGTTGTACTCCAGCCTGGGTGACAGAACGAGACTGTGTCTCAAAACAAAACACAAATTTACAAACTTTTATACAACAAAATAAATCACAATCAAATTTAAAAGACAACACAGTGGGAGAATATACTTGCAATACCAAGAAAAATTGGCATTTAGATTCTCTAAAGAACTCCTATAAATCAATAATAAAATATTTCTACTATCATGATACTACTAATAACCTGCAGGCAGCAACCAATCAGAAGACAGCTAGATTAATATGAACAAACATTTTAAAAAAGAGGCTTCTCTGGTGCATACCAGCTGAATATTCTCTAAACATCCTAAAAAATCAACAAAATATTATGTTAACACAGAATTATGCAAACCCCCTCTCAGCAAAAGTTTTTAGAAAAAAGTCAAATTTGAAATCCTTCAAGCAAGGAATTAGCATTAGTTAATAGAAAACTGATGCTACTGCTTGAAAAATAACATGTTAGGTTAGGCAATGTGAAATGGCCATTTTTAAACCAAAAGATGGTTAAAAAACTGAGAACTTCAAGTGATTCA
This sequence comes from Pongo pygmaeus, assembly GCF_028885625.2. Lineage (NCBI taxonomy): Eukaryota > Metazoa > Chordata > Mammalia > Primates > Hominidae > Pongo > Pongo pygmaeus. The sequence goes on from NC_072387.2 coordinate 60,831,378, forward strand.
ACTTCTGTATTCTAAATTTAACTATGGTATTGTAAATTGCCAGTTTATAAAGAATATTCAAACCTGTAGAGCTAAACACTGAACCTGTATATTAACTAATGGGCTTGAAACCAGTTCTCAATAAAACTAAAACTTCATTTTACTGAATTATATAAGTCAGTTTACAGTGTTATGTTTTCCTGGAATTTGATATAAAAATGGTTTTACAGCCCTCTAAGAATGTAATTCTTTATGTTTGTCAAAAATTGTGAAATATCCTTAGATGATTATTCAAAGCCTAAACCTGAATGAGAGAAAAGCTAACTGAACTTAAATTGGTTGGATTTACAAGTGGCTTTTCCCCCCATTTTAACCCCGCCAATATAAACTTCTTTGTACCATTACACTATAATAAGTCCAGTATAGTTTTTGAAATAGCATCTCTGTGTTGGCTCCCTTAATCTAAAAGATTCTCACCAAGTTTAAGAACAACCTTAAATATTACTGGAACAAAAACAGACATAGAGACCAATGGAACAGAATAGAAAGCCCAGAATAAATCCGTGCATTTTTCAGCTGGTCTTCAACAAAGGTACCAAGAATCCACGATGAGGAAAGGACAGTCTCTTCAATAAACAGTACTGGGGAAACTGGACATCCACTTGCGGAAGAATGAAACTGCACCCTATCTCACCCAGTATACAAAAATCAACTCAAAGTAAAGACTTCACTGTGAAATCTGAAATTGGAAAACTACTAGAAGAAAACATAGGGGAAAAGCTTCTTGACATTAGTCTGGGCCAAGATTTTTTGGATATGACTGAAAAGCACAGGCAACAAAAGAAAAAATAGACAAATGACATTGTATCAAACTGAAAAGCTTTTGCACACCAAAAGAAACAATTATAAAGAGACAACCTACAGAATGGGAGAAAATACCTGCAAAGCATATATTCAAGAACAGGTTAATTTTTTTTAAAAGGAACTCAAACAACACAATAACAAGAGAACAAGTTACTTCTCTAAAAAATGGGCAAAGAACCTGAAAAGATATATCTCAAAAGAAGACATGAATGGCCAAGAGGTATATGAAAAAATGCTCAACATCATTAATCATCAGGAAAACCAAATTAAAATCACAAAGAGATATCCTCATACCTGTTAGGATGGTGATTAACAAAAAGACAAAAGAAGAGTTGGTGAGGATGTAGAGAAAAGAGAACCCTCTTGTACACTGTTGATGTGAGTGTAAATTAGTAGTTATTAAGGAAAACAGCATAGGGACTCCTCAAAAAACTAAAAATAGAAAAATAGAACTACCATATGATTTGGAGATTCCACTTCTGGGTATATGTCCAAAGAAAATGAAATCTGCACTCCCATGTTCACTGCAGCATTATTCATAATAGCCAAGCTATGGAGTCAATCTAAATGTCATCAATGGAAGAACGGGTAAAGAATACCAGGTATATATAAACAAGAACACACTATTTGGCCTTAGAGGATATCCTGTCCCTTGAGATAATAAGGATGAGCCTGGAGAACGTTATGCTAAGTGAAAGGAGCCAGGCATAGAAAGACAAATATTGGATGTCTCACTTATTTGTGGACTCTAAAAATGTCAACTTCATAGAAGCAGAGAGTAGAATGGTGGTTACCAGGGGCTGGGGGGGGAACAAAAAGGAGGGATTGTGGAGATGTCGGTTAAAGGATGCAAAATTTCAGTTAGACAGGAAGAATAAATTCAGGAAATTTATTGCACAACATGGTGACCATAGTTAATAATAATCTAGACTTGAAAATTACTGACAGAGTACAATTTAAATGTTCTCACCACAAAAAAGTAAAAAGTATGTGGAGTAATGCATATGTTAATTAGGTTGATTTAGCCATTTTACAATGTTTACATATATCAAAACATCATGTTCTATACCATGAATATACTGATTTTTATTTGTTAATTTAAAAATAAAAAGGAGCAGCCTTAAATAAAACTACTCTGACACTCCAAAATTAAAGACTTTGTATTTTGAGAGATATAAACTGGCAAACCAAAAATAAAGATATCCAAATAGAAAAACAAGAGAAAATACGCTCAACCCTCCTTAGTTCTTTTTTCCCACTTTCTTCCCTTCCTTATCCTCTCCCTATCTCCTACTCTTCCTCCTCTCCTCTTTCCTTTCTCCTTCCCTTCTTTCAGTCTTACAGCTAATACTTTTAAATGCTAACAATTACTAATACTTATTAATAGTAACAGGTATCTTGTTCTTGTGCTTTACATATACTTACACGTCTTTAGAACGGGAGGAATAAAAAGGAAAATGTTATTACCTTTGCCTCCTTTACAGTGAATCACTACGATGTTTTCAGAATCTTGAGCCATCCACTCCAATACTTCCTTGGAGAATGCTACCATCTCCCTGATTTCAAGGTTAGGATTTTTAGTTGAGTTAAAATATTTTCAAAAAATCAAGCCCAATAGATTTAGCCCCCTTCTGATAGTCAACTTAGCATAAAACTTACCGTAGAGTGGGGACATTATGATCATCAATCATGATTCTACTGACCCTATTATGGAAGTGCTTAGGATCATAAGCTCTTTCACCTAAAATAAATAATATGTATGTCATATCTCTATATATAATAACATAGTAAATGATGAAGTTATGAGTAACAGAAAATATCTTATTAGAAATTCCCTATCCATCCTCAAAAGGAGCTTTCCAAGTTGCTTCTGCTGCTCTAAAATAAACTTAAGGGTCTCCAAAACATAAGGATACTAGTGGATTATCCATCTCATGTCACCTAAACTCAACTTATTTTTGTTTAATAGGTGTAATTTTTAACTTCTAGCAGACTATCATTATATTATTGCAGGGTAGTTAGAAACCACGCAAGAGGCAAATGTAGCTGGCCAAAATGATTGCCCCCTGTCTATGGCGTATACAGGTAGAGAAAAAAATCAAGACAGAGTGGCAAGCTGGGTTGCAACCTATTTTCTAAAGAGTTTGCTTTTATCCCATCTAGGGCCCTGCTCTCATCACAACCCACTGCTAATGGGTCAGAGGACTCATTTGTTAAATTGTCTATGTCCTCATAACACAATCTGGCAGGAAAAACAGACAGATTTTCCTAAACCTAATATCACTAGAACAGATCTTCCCTAAAATGGTTTGCCTCCACTCCAGCCTCATTGGTCCTGCCAGAGCTGCCTCCTTCATAGGGTACTTTGTGCTCCTAGGCTAACTCCTTCTACCAGATGGGGCCAGTTCAAGATGGGATTTTAAATTCCTTCCTCCCCACCACCAAATACTTATGATTAAATGCAATGTAAAAAACAAAATCATCTTCTTACACTCAGTAATCTGTTTTCTATCTACAGTAGCAAAATACAGAGTAAGGTACATACTGCATAGATTGTAGACTCGATAGTGGTTTGGATGTTTTTTGTCTAGAAACTGTATGACTTCCTAAAAAAAAGAAACACATATTTTACATATTCACATGGCACCAACACAAGCCATTTCCACGAGGAACCTAAAATGGTTATTACTTTCTATTACTTTGTCTCTCACTAGCATCTTCTAGGGGAGACTCAGGGAATGCAAGCCTATGCCAATTTCAAATTCTAATCCACTGTGGTTTTTCAAATAGTCCACAAAGTGTGTTTGATTACTCAGATTAGCCTCTATTGTAAATACACACTGTTTAAAGCTATCAGAAAAGTAAATTAGATGGTTAACTAACTTTAAGTAAATTTGTTCCAAATCATAATTCACAGTTAATGTGGTTCTTATTTAAATCTAATTCATATTGTTTATTTAATTTTGACTAGGTATGTCTTTTAGATACTGATTTGAATATTACATTCTACCTAAGCACTATGTAAACAAATAAATGCAAAAAGTATACACTATGATTGTGTGTGTATGCGTGATAGAAAAAGATAAACATATTATATCAATTGATAAATAACTGGTAACAATACGGAAACTTTTTTGGCTCACCCGTTCTCTTAATTTTTTAATGAAGATATATATGTACTGGTAAGTGTGTGTGTGTGTGTATATATATATATATACATATTTCAATGAAAATAGTAAGTATTATTTGAAATATAATTAATATCACTATACGAATCCAACAATTTTTTCAGGAAATATATCTTTCTGAAACATACACACATATGTATATATCTCTGTGCAACAACAATAGTGACACAATTTCAAAAACTGATTAGTATGGTACCGTCAGAACAATGTTTACTGGCTTAATATTGAGAACACTAAAATTAAGGTATCAAAGTCATCCATTTATTAAATTGGTTATCTATGTTAGGAGGAAATAATACGTCAAAAAGATGAACACTCTGAATCTGCATAGTGGCAGAGGGGAAGGATAAAACATTTCATATACTTTAGAATTCATGAAATTTCTTGCATAAAATCCATATACGTTTAGAAATCACATATTAAAAACTACAAATATCTATGAGAAATTTAAGTGAATTTTAATCAATTCTTTGGATGAGGAAGAATTAAAAGTGTTGAATCAATGGAAGATCTATAGCCTTAGGTTTAACTTCATAAAATTCGGAAATTTCTGTTGAAAAATGTTATAATGAACAACAGGGGAAAATATTTTTTCAGAAAAATGCACTGTTGGGGACTATGTCTAGGATAATAAATTAATAATTCATTAACAACAACTTAAATATTACTCCCTCACCTTATAGATAAATGGGCCAAGGACATAAACAATCCATAAAAGAGAAAATCAAACTGATTAACAACCTACATAAATATTCAGTGTCGCCAATAAAGAAGTCAAAACAACAGTGACATGACATTTGCACCCATGAAATTAGCCCTTTCCCTTTTAATGAGAAAATCCAATGCTGGCAAAATAAGGCATGACATTAAAAACTCTGATTTATTTTGATACAATAATACAATTGCTCTTGGATTTGGCAATATATATTAAGAACCCTAAAAATATTCATTCTCTTCAACTAGGTAATTTCACTCCTAACAATCTGTACAGAAAAAGCCTTATGCTCAAAGATATTTGTTGTTGTATTATTGATAATAGTGACACTTAAATGTCCAATATTAGAGGTTAATCATAGCACTAATGAAATATCATGCAACCATTAGAATACTGTCCTGTTCTTCATTCTCTCAACCAGTAAATATCTCACTGCAGTAATTTATGTGCAGGCTTCTTTAGCATACATATATAGAAAAACAGTTGGCCGGGCGTGGTGGCTCATGTCTGTAATCCCAGCACTTTGGAAGGCCGAGGCAGGTGGATCACGAGGTCAGGAGTTCAAGACCAGCCTGGCCAAGATGGTGAAACCCCGTCTCTACTAAAAATACAAAAATTAGCCAGGCACTATGGCAGGTGCCTGTAATCCCAGCTACTTGGGAGGCTGAGGCAGGAGAATCGCTTGAAGCCGGGAGGTAGAGGTTGCAGTGAGCTGAGATTGCGTCACCGCACTCTAGCCTGGGTGACAGAGCAAGACCCCAACTCAAAAAAAAAAAAAAAAAAAAAGAAAACAAAAACAGGCAATATTTGCTTTTTCGTGGGAAGACAAATATACCTGGAGGGTTAAACCTTAGGGATTCTCTGAATCCCCTTCCTAGTTCTCTCAACATCTAAAAATTTATATGTATATATATACACACATATATATATATACTTTTTATAATTATATATGTATATATACTTTTTATAATTATATATGTGTATATATACTTTTTATAATTATATGTGTATATATATATAGACACAATATACTGATGATTTACTGCTGTGTTTCCTGATCTAAGTAGTTTACTAAAGGCTCCAAATACCTCTTATTCAAAGTAGGTGAAAAGGGACATAAAGAATCTAGAGAAAAGGTGAACTCTGCCAAGAATCTACATTTTTCTGGTCACAAGCTGTCACCAGATGGACAGTTTCTGTTTTCAACCAGAATAAAGAGCATTCAATTCTACCAAGAACAGAAATCAAAAGACGGCTAAGAAGATTTTAGGACTATAGGTAATTGTATATCTGATTCTTCTCATAGCTCAGCCTTTGCATGGGCTTACTAAGTTTATACTTTCTGATGCAACTTCCTTGTGATGCAAAAGTAGAAAATGCTACTCTGTGAAAGCCTTCTTGCAACAACCTCCACCTTCGGTTTTCCTAAATCTGCTCAACTCTTCTCTCTGCCTATCTTAGTACATTCCTTGATTTGGAGGCAAAGGTACACCCTCTGTTACCTGCATGAGGTGGTAGCAGTGGCCAAACTTCTTGATGCTTCCACCACAGTGCTTGTTTGTCCACTAACTCTATGGGTCCAACATCTCTAAAGTTTTTGCTACTTCAAGGCAGCATCTGACATTTCTCCACTAGTAAATTTACCACTTATGAAATTGTAAGGTCTGCTTTGCATATTCAATGTTGTTCAAAATGTAACCCTGCAAATTTATTCTCTTTTAAGAATAAAGAGGAATCACAAGACTGTTTAGCATCCTCTCAGAAGTTAAGTATACCTGGATTTGAATCATGTACCTTTGAGTCAACCTTGATTTAATATACATCGTGAATGGTTCTCAAAAATGACAAAGGCATTCCAAGTGCAGGATATGCTGTTGTCATTGAACATGCAATGACTGAAGTGCTCCATGGCCTAATTCTCGGCCTGTCCAGGTAGCTGAACTAGTAGCTTAGATTTGGGGCTGCGCTCTGGCAAAGATGAAAGACTAAATATTAATATGGACAGTAGATTTACTTTTTGGGTGGCTCATGATTTGTGGCATTTATTAAAACACATGATTTATTACCTCCTTTTTGGATACTCTGATTAAAAATGGTAAAGAAATCAGTGACTTATTAGTACTTTTGTCAATGCCCTAAGGAGATAACAGTTTAATAACGGATAGAAACCAATAGTCTAGCGATCACCCCACAAGGAAATAGTAATGTCTTTGTTTTGATTTATATGTTAAGTGAAGTTTTTGGCTGTTAAAAACACCCCAGCTAATATTAAGTCTTGCCAAGTTGATATTAGGCACCACCAAAACTACTAAAAGAAAATTGGCTCAATTTAGACATGGCATAATTAACTCACAGTTATTAGCTCAACCGGCTTTAAAAAACAATATTAGCAATCAAGAGATGCTTTACCCATAAAGATGGAATTTGGAATTTGGGGATCGCTGCCCTCAAGTGGCATGACCCATCCAATGGACCCTGGTCACATTACTCCATGGCTGTTCCCATTATGGGAGAGGAAAAGTAATTCCACCTCAAATAAATAGTTTGAAACAATTTTCAAAATTGGCCAAGGGTGTGGTCGAATCATGTCTTAGCTGGGAGTAGCATAACCTGGGTGAGATGTGGGTCAGATCCTTCTCTTCAAGGTCTTTGGGTATTTACAAATGCATTTTTATACAACTGCTGAAGCCTAAGGCTGCCTCCTCTTACCATTTCTATTCAATATTACAGTGAAAGTCATAGATAATTCAATAAGGAAAGAAAAAAGTATAAAAACTGGGAAGAAAGTAGTAACTTTATGATTGTATACATAAAATCCCAGGGAATCTACACATTAATTATTAAAATGAATGTGTGAATTTATGAAGGATGCCAGATATAAAGTTAATATACAAGGCCAAGTGTGGTGGCTCACACCTATTACTAATTCCAGCACTTTGGGAGGCTCAGGTGGGAAGATTGCTTGAACACAGGAGTTTGAGACCAGCCTGGGCCATTGAGACTCCCTGTCTACAAAAATTCATTAAAAAAAAATTAGCCAAGTGTGGTGGTGCCTGCTTGTAGTCCCAGCTACATGGGAGACCAAGGTGGGTGAATTGCATGAGCCCAGGTGCCACTGCACTCCAGCCTGCGGTGACAGAGCAAGGCCCTGTCTAAAACAAACAAAGAAATAGAAAAACATTCCATGCTCATGGATAGGAAGAATCAATATTGTGAAAATGGCCATACTGCCCAAAGTAATTCATAGATTCAATGCTATTCCCATCAAGCTACCACTGACTTTTCTCACAGAACTAGAAAAAACTACTTTAAATTTCATATGGAACCAAAAAGAGCTCGTATAGCCAAGACAATCCTAAACAAAAAGAACAAAGCTTGAAGGCATCACACTACCTGACTTCAAACTATACTAAAAGGCTACAGTAACCAAAACAGCATGGTACTAGTGCCAAAACAGATATATAGACCAATGGAACAGAACAGATACCTCAGAAATAACACTACACATCTACAACCATCTGATCTTCGACAAACCTGACCAAAACAAGCAATGGGGAAAGGATTCCCTATTTAATCAATGGTACTGGGGAAACTGGCTAGCCATATGCAGAAAACTGGACCGCTTCCTTACACCTTATACAAAAATTAACTCAAGATGGATTAAAAACTTAAACATATAACCTAAAACTATAAAAACCCTAGAAAAAAATCTAGGCAATACCATTAAGGACATAGGCATGGGCAAAGACTTCATGACTAAAACACCAAAAGCAATTGCAACGACAGCCAAAATTGACAAATGGGATTGAATTAAACTAAAGAGCTTCTGCTCAGCAAAAGAAACTATCATCAGAGTGAACATGCAACCTACAGAATGGGAGAAAATTTTTGCAATCTACCCATCTGACAAAGGGCTAATATCCAAAATCTACAAATAACTTAAACAAATTACAAGAAGAAAACAACCCCACCAAAAAGTGGGTGAAGGACATGAACAGACACTTCTCAAAAGAAGACATTTATGCGGCCAACAAACATACAAAAAAAAAGCTCATCATCACTGGTCATTACAGAAATGCAAATCAAAACCACAGTGAAATACCATCTCACATTAGTTAGAATGGCGATCATTAAAAAGTCTGGAAACAACAGATGCTGGAGAGGATGTGGAGAAACAGCAACACTTTTACACTGCTGGCGGGAGTGTAAATTAGTTTAACCATTGTGGAAGACAGTGTGGTGATTCCTCAAGGATCTAGAACCAGAAATACCATTTGACCCAGCCATCCCATTACTGAGTATATACCCAAAGGATTATAAATCATTCTACTATAAAGACACATGCACACATATGTTCACAGCGGCACTATTTACAATAGCAAAGACTTGGAACCAACCCAAATGCCCATCAATGATAGACTGGATAAAGAACATGTGGCACATATATACACCATGGAATACTGTGCAGCCATAAAAAGGAATGAGTTCATGCCCTTTGCAGGGACATGAATGAAGCTGAAACCATCATCCTCAGCAAACTAACACAGGAACAGAAAACCAAATACCACATGTTCTCACTCATAAGTGGAAGCTGAATAATGAGAATGGACACAGGGAGGGGAAAGAGGCCTGTCCGGGGTTGGGGGAAAGGGGAAAGAGAGCATTAGGACAAACACCTAATGCATGCAGAACTTAAAACCTAGATGATGGGTTGACAGCTGCCGTAAACCACCATGGCACATGTATACCTATGTAACAAACCTGCACGTTCAGCACATGTCTCCCAGAACTTAAAATTTAAAAACAAAAGTCAATATACAAAAATTAATTATGTTCCTATATACCAATAGCAAATAATCAGAAAATGAAGATATTCAAATATCATTTAAAACAGCATAAAAACTTATCAAATGCCTAGAAATAAAACTAACAAAAGATGTGTAGGGCGGGAACGGTGGCTCGCGCCTGTAATCCCAGCACTTTGGGAGGCTGAGGTGGGCGGATCATGAGGTCAGGAGATCGAGACCATCCTGGCTAACATGTGAAATCCCGTCTCTACTAAAAATACAAAAAAACAAAATTAGCCGGGCATAGTGGTGGGCGCCTATGGTCCCAGCTACTCGGGAGGTTGAGGCAAGAGAATGGCGCAAACCCGGGAGGCAGAGCTTGCAGTGAGTGGAGATCGCACCATCACACTCTAGCCTGGGCGACAGAGCGAGACTTTGTCTCAAAAAAAACTAAAAATTAAAAAAAAAAAAAAAGATGTGTAAAACTTGTACACTGCAAACACTGCAAAAAGAAGTCAAAGAAGACATAAGTAGAGAGATATATTATGTTCTTGAGTTGGAAATCTCAATATTTTTACATGTCAATTCTCCCTAAATTAAGCAGTGTAGTGAATGCCCAAGTCAAAATACTAGCAAGGTTTGTGTGTGTGTGTGTGTGTGTAAATTGCCAAGAAGATTCTAAAATGTATATGGAAATTCAAAAAATCTAGAAGAGCCAAGATAGTTTTTAAACAAAGAAGTACAAAGTTGGGGGACTTAGACAAAAGTTTTCAAAACTCACTATAAAGCCATAATATTTAAAACTGTGGTCTGGACTTAAGTATAGACAAGTCATAATAAAAGGAGAAAAAGCTGAGAAACAAACCTATACATATATGTTCACCTGATTTGCAATAAACACACCTCTGCAATTCATTGGGGAAGTTATGCTCTTCACAGTAAATGGTACAGGAGGCATTGATAGCTATATGAAAAACATGAATCTTGATATTTTATATCTTTACAACAATTAATTGGAGATCAGTTATAGACCAATACATTGATAGAGGTGTTGGTTACTTGCATATATACTTACGTGTAGTATCAAGATATATACTTGATTAGTGCAACTTACCATCTATGTTATACCTCAATAAAATGTGATTATTTATTTTAGGTTCAGGGGTACATGTGCAGGATGCGCAGGTTTGTTACATAGGTAAACATGTGCCATGGTGGTTTGCTACACAGATCATCTCATCCCTATGTATTAAGCCCAGCATCCATTAGCTATTCTTCCTGAGGCTCTCCCTCTCCCATCCCCTCCTTCCTGACAGGCCCCAGTGTGCGTTGTTCCCCACCATGTGTCCGTGTGTTCTCATTATTCAGTTCCCATTTATGAGTGAGAACATGCAGTGTTTGGTTTTCAGCTCCTGTGTTAGTTTGCTGAGGATAACAGCTTCCAGTTCCATCCATGTCTCTGCAAAGGATGTTATCTTCTTCATTTTTATGGCTGCACAGTATTCCATGGTGTTTATGTACCACGTTTTCTTTATCCGATCCATCACTGATGGGCATTTAACTTGATTCCATGTCTTTGCTATTGTGAATACTGCTGCAGTGAACATACATGTGCATGTATCTTTGTAAGACAGTGATTTATATTCCTTTGGGTCTATACTCGGTAATGGGATTGCTGGGTCAAATGCTATTTCTGCCTCTATGTCTTTGAGGAATTGCCACACCGTCTTCTACATGGTTGAACTAATTAACACACCCACTAACCATGTAAAAAGCATTCCTTTTTCTCTGCAACCTTGCCAGCATCTGTTATTTTTGGACTTTTTAATAATACCCATTCTGACTGGCATGAGGTGGTATCTCATTGTGGTTTTGTTTGCATTTCTTTAGTGGTCGGTGATGTTGAGCTTTTTTTTTTTTTCATATTTTTGTTGACTGTATGTATGTCTTCTTTTGAGAAGTGTCTGTTCATATCCTTTGCCCACTTTTTAATGGGGTTGTGTGTTTTTTTTTCTTGTAAATTTGTTTAAGTTCCTCATAGAATCTGAATATCAGACCTTTGTCGGACAGATAGATGGTACAAATTTTCTCCCACTCTGTAGCTCTTTAGTTTAATTAGATCCCATTTGTCAATTTTTGCATTTGTTGCAATTGCTTTTAGCATTTCGATCATGAAATCTTTGCCCATGCCTATTTTCTGAATGGTATGGCCTAGATTTTCTTCTGGAGTTTTTATACTTTGGTGATTTTACATTTAAGTTTTTAATCCATCTGGAGTTAATTTTTGGATATGGTGTAAGGAAGAAGTCCAGTTTCAATTTTCTATATATGGCTAGCCAGCACTCCAGCACCATTTATTAAATAGGGAGTCCTTTTCCCATTGCTTGTTTTTGTCAAATTTGTTAAAGATCAAATGGTTATTGGTGTGAGGTCTTATTTCTGAGTTTTCTATTCTGTTCCATTGGTCTATACATCTGTTCTTGTACTAGTATCATGCTGTTTTGGTTACTGTAGCCCTGTAGTATAGTATAGTTTGAAGTTGGGTAGCAGGATGCCTCTTGCTTTGTTCTTTTTGCTTGGGATTGTCTTGGGTATTTGGGCTCTTTTATTGTTCTATATGAATTGTCAGATAGTTTTTTTTAATTCTGTGAAGAATTTCAATAGCAGTTTAATGGGAATAGCACTGCATCTATAAATTGCTTTGGGCAATATGGCCATTTTCACGATATTGATTCTTCCCATCCATGAGCATGGGAAGTTTTTCCATTTTTTGTGTGTGTCTTCTCTGATTTCTTTGAGCAGTTGTTGTTTTCTCTGTGTTTGTTTTTCCTTTAACAGGCCACTCTACCATAGTGCTTCTGCAGTTTGCTGGGGGTCCATTCAAGACCCTAGTCGCCTGACTTTCTCCCGTGTACCTAGAGGTATTACTAGTGAAGGCTGTGAAATAGCAAAGATGGCAGCCAGCTCCTTCCTTTGGAAGCTCCATCCCAGGGGGATACTGACCTGTAGCAACTCTACATACACCTGTAGGAAGTAGCTGGAGACCCCCATGGGGAGTTCTTACCCACTCAGGAGACATGGGATCAGGGACCCATCCAAAGAAGCAGTCTGGCTGCTTTTTTGGTAGACCAGGTGTGCTGCATTGTAGGGAACACTTCCTCCTCCTGACCACCTGTATTTTCCATAGCTGGCAGGCAGGAGTGGCTGAGTCTATGAACTGCAGTGATGCTGGCTGCCCCTCTCCACCTCCCAGGGAACTCAGACCCATCTGAGGTGGAATCCAACCTGCTGCTCTTGGTTGGCTAGGATTCCAAGCCGATGGGTCTTAACTTGTGAGGTACCGTGGAAGTGGAGCCCACAGAATGACACTGCTTGGCTCCCTGGATTCAGCCCCTTTCCAAAATATATGGACAGATTTCCCACCTTGCTGAGGATCTCGGGGCCAGAGTACGTAAAACGCCTGGGTTTCTGTGTGTACCTGAGCAGCTGATCTGCTGAGACTCCACACAGTTCTGTGTGTCAGACACAAAGCCCTGGTGGCATGGGCTTACAAGGGGATCCCCTGATCCACGGGTTGCAAAGATCAATAGGAGAAGCACTGTTTCCTGAGCAGGATTGGACAATCACTCACTGCTTCCCTTGGCTGGGAGTGGGGGTTCCTTTGGCTCCATGCTGCTCTCGGCTGGGCCATCACACCCTCTCTCCACTTTTCTTCATTCTCCATGGGGCGAACTGTTCTTAGTCAGTCCCAATGGGAGAACCTGGATATCTCAGTTGAAGGAGCTGAATTCACCTGCCCTTTTTCATTCCTCTCTGTGAGTGCTGGGGAGTGCAGCTGCTTTTAATCGGCCATTTTGCATCACTCTAAACATTTCTTTTTTAGCCATAGTTCTTAATTCCCATAGCCCTTGGTTTATCATTAGTTTCTTAATAAAATAACCTGTCCACATTCTCCAGCCATGGGATGATGATTCAGGCTGGGGATCCAGGCCATTTTCTGAAAAGCTGCTGAACTTGAGACCCTGTCCTGTTCGAACCTGAGCTAATACGCTTCTGAGAGGTACTCCTTCCACCTCTCGGCAACCGATGCCAGCCTTTGATAATTGTAGTTTTTATTGAGGTATAGGAAGTATTGTAAATTACATAAAATTAAAAATGACTTTCCGTTGGCATTTCACAGTAAACAGCATTATACGTTTGAAATTAGTTTAGTCATCCATGGAGCCTAAAGCAGTATGCCACCATTATAATTTAGGATCTCAGAGGGATGCGGTGACTCAAGCCTGTAATCCCGGTACTTTGGGAGGCCAAGGCAGGTGGATCACGAGGTCAGGAGATCGAGACCATCCTGGCTAACACGGTGAAACCCCATCTCTACTAAAAAAAAAAAAAAAAAATTAGCCAGGCGTGGTGGCAGGCGCCTGTAGTCCCAGATACTCAGGAGGCTGAGGCAGGAGAATGGCGTGAACCCAGGAAGCAGAGGTTGCAGTGAGCCGAGACTGCGCCACTGCACTCCAGCCTGGGCAACAGAATGAGACTCTGTCTCAAAAAAAAAAAAAAGCAACAGCCATGATTCTTTACAATTCCTTCCACCAGGAGTTGGAGTCTATTTTCTACTCTGAATCCAGAGTCATAGTATAATTTGCATTGTCCCACAAAATCGGGTAGAAGTAATATTATACTAATTTTGAGCCTGGGCCTTAAGAGGATTTATATTGTTTTGCCTTCCGCTCCTGGTACTCTTGCCACTGCCATCATGTGAACAGGCCTGAAGTAGCCTACTAGAGAATGAGAGACCACATGGGACCATTCAGCCAAGTCATGTGATTTTCTTTTCTTTGATTAAAATAAAACTGCTTTTTTATGCTTTAAAAAAAATTTTAACTGACACATAATACTTGTTCATATTTACAAGGTAGAGAGTGATATCTCAATACCTGTGTACAATGTGTAATGATCAAATCAGGATAATCAGCATGTCCATCACCTCAAATATTTATCATTCTTTGTGGTGGGAACACTCAAGAGCCTTTCTTTTTAAAAATATGCAATAAATTATTGTTAACTGTAGTCACCCTCCACTGCTATAGAATACTAAAACGTATTCCTCTCTGTAAGCTGAAATCTGACATTTCTTTGATTTTCTGACTAGATGATCTGTCCAGTGCTATGAGTGGGGTGTTATGGGGTGTTAAAGACCCCAACTGTTACTAGATTGGAGTCTGTCTTTCCCTTTAGATCTAATCTTTGCCTTGTTTATCTGAGTGCTCTAGCGTTGGGTACATATATATTTGCAATTATTATATCCTGTTGCTAAATTGATCCTTTCATCATTATAAAATGTCTGTCTTTGTCCCCTCATACAGTTTGACTTAAAGTCTGTTCTATCTGATATACGTATGGCTACTCCTGCCCACTTTTGGTTTCTGTTTGCCTGGAATATCTTTTTCTATCCCTTCACTTTCAGTCTGCGTGTACCTTTACAGGTGAAGTTAGTTTCTTCTAGGCAGTATGTAGTTGGGTTTTTTGTTTGTTTGTTTGTTTTATCTTGGCAACCAACTCCATCTCTTTTAATTGGGAATTTGATCTGTTTACATTCAAGGTTACTATTAATAGATGAGGATTTATTCTGTCATTTTATTCATTTTTTTTGGTTGTTTTGTATATCCTTTGTTTTTTTCTTCCTCTTTTTTTTGTTTTTTGTTTTTTTTAATCTTTGTGGTTTGGTGGTTTTCTGTAGAGATAAAGTTTGATTTCTCTCTCTTTCTTATGTATCTGCTCTACCAGTGAGTTTTACAGTTTGGTGTTTTTCATGACGGTAGTCATCCTCTTGCTTTCATTTGTAGAATCCCCCTTAAGCATTCCTTGTAAGGCCAGTCTAGTGGTGATGAATTCCCTAAGGTTTTGCTTGTCTGGGAAATACTTTATTTCTCCCTCATTTCTAGAGGATAGTTCTGCTGGGTATAGTATTCTTAGTTTATAGTTTTTTTGTATTTTTTTCCTTTCAGTACTTTGACTATATCATCCCATTGTCTACTGACCTGTAAAGTTTCCACTGGGAAATCCACTGTTAAACTAAAGGAGTTTCCCTTACATGTGATTTGATGCTTTTTTCTTGCTGTTTTTAATATTTCCTTTTTTTTTTCTTTCCAGACAGTCCCACTCTGTTACCCAGGTTGAAGTGCAATGGTGTGATCTCAGCTCACTGCAACCTCCACCTCCTGGGTTTAAGCATTTCTCATGATTCAGCCTCCCAAGTAGCCAGAACTACAGGTGCACGCCACCACACCTAGCTAAGTTTTTTTTTCTATTATTAGTAGAGATGGGGTTTCTTCATGTTGGCCAGGCTGGTCTTGAACTCCTGGCCTTGTGATCCACCCACTTCAGCCTCCCAAAGTCCTGGGATTACAGGTGTGAGCCACTGCACCTGACCAATATTCCCTCTTTTTGACTTTTGAAAGTTTGACTATTATGCACCTCAGAGAAGACCATCTTGGGTTGATTCTATTTGAGAACCTTTGAGCTTCCTAGATTTCAGCCATATCTCTCCCATGTCTGTTTTTAAAGCTCTTGATTATATATATAATTTTTTTGGAAACAGGGTCCCTCCCTGCCAACCAGGTTGGAGTGCAGTGGCATGATCTCAGCTCACTGCAACCTCCACCTCCTGGGTTCATGCTATTCTCGTGCCTCAGCCTCCCGAGTAGCTGGGATTGCAGGCATGCACCACCACACCTGACTAAATTTTGTGTTTTTTTTAGATATGGGATTTTGCCATGTTAATCACTCTTGTCTTGAACTCCTGGCCTCAAGTGATCCACCTGCCTTGGCCTCCCAAAGTGCTGGGATAACAGGAGTGACCTACTGCATCTGGTCTCTTGATTATTTTTTATTTTATTCCTTAAATTCTTCAGCTCCAAGATCTCTGTTTGGTTTTTAATGACATCTATATCTTTGTTGAATTTCTCATAAGATGATAAATTGTTTTTCTAATTTCATTGATTTGTCTATCTGTATTCTCTTGTATCTCATAGAGTTTCCTCAAGATCATTATTTCAAATTCCTTCTTAGCCATTTGATATACTCTTAAAATTTAGGGTCTGTTAATGGGGAATTATTGTGTTTCTTTGGGGATGTGATGTTTCCTTGCTTTTTATGTTTCTTGTGGCCCTAAATTGATTTTTGCACATCTGGTGGAACAGGTGCCTCTTCCAATGTTATGGAGCTTTCACAGAGAAATATTTTTTCCAATACTTGTCTCCTAGTGTTCACTGAGTAGGGCGATTTGACTTTGGTTCTAGATGGGTGCGGTAATATAGTCTTCATGTGACTTCTTTGGCTGTAATCAGCATTTAGAGGTGTCTCTGAGTGCCTCAGTGGCCTAGATGGTGAGTGTTTGTGGAGACAGTGGTATGGCTTTTCTTGGGGTGGGAGCCATCAGTTGGATTCATTCCAAGGCCCTAGAGGTATGCATGCTAGGTGCAGTGGCTTTGCTAGTGGTGGGGTGGTGCCACCAGCAGGGTGGGCACCAGGCAGGCCAGTCCTCAGGCTCTTAGAAGTGCATGCAGCATGTGGCAGCTCTGCTGGTCAAGGGGGTGGGGCTGTTGGCAGCAGTGGGTGCCAGATGGGATGGGCCTTGAGGGGTGCATGGAGCATGCAGTGGCTCTGTCAGCTGAGGGCAGCCAAGTCATTTTAGACTAGCCAGTCCTCAGATGACTCAGTAGCTGCCCACAGATGCATGAATGAACTCAGCTGAGAGAGGCTATGCTCTCTGTGAGCACAGAATTGAACAGTTAAGCCCATCTCAAATTCACAAACCATAGTATCATGAGCCAAATAAATAGTTGCTGTCATAAGCCAGTAAGTTTGGGGGTGGTTTGTAACCACTGGGACAACTGTAACTGGTATCAATCCATTATGATTGTTTTTTTTTTTTTGTCTTTATTTTTTTATTTTTTATTTTTTATTTTATTATTATTATTATTATTATTATTATTATACTTTAGGTTTTATGGTACATGTGCACAATGTGCAGGTAAGTTACATATGTATACATGTGCCATGCTGGTGCGCTGCACCCACCAACTCGTCATCTAGCATTAGGTATATCTCCCAATGCTATCCCTCCCCACTCCCCCCACCCCACAACAGTCCCCAGAGTGTGATGTTCCCCTTCCTCTGTCCATGTGTTCTCATTGTTCAATTCCCACCTATGAGTGAGAATATGCGGTGTTTGGTTTTTTGTTCTTGCGATAGTTTACTGAGAATGATGATTTCCAATTTCATCCATGTCCCTACAAAGGACGTGAACTCATCATTTTTTATGGCTGCATAGTATTCCATGGTGTATATGTGCCACATTTTCTTAATCCAGTCTATCATTGTTGGACATTTGGGTTGGTTCCAAGTCTTTGCTATTGTGAATAATGCGGCAATAAACATACGTGTGCATGTGTCTTTATAGCAGCATGATTTATAGTCCTTTGGGTATATACCCAGTAATGGGATGGCTGGGTCGAATGGAATTTCTAGTTCTAGATCCCTGAGGAATCGCCACACTGACTTCCACAAGGGTTGAACTAGTTTACAGTCCCACCAACAGTGTAAAAGTGTTCCTATTTCTCCACATCCTCTCCAGCACCTGTTGTTTCCTGACTTTTTAATGATTGCCATCCTAACTGGTGTGAGATGGTATCTCATTGTGGTTTTGATTTGCATTTCTCTGATGGCCAGTGATGGTGAGCATTTTTTCATGTGTTTTTTGGCTGCATAAATGTCTTCTTTTGAGAAGTGTCTGTTCATGTCCTTCACCCACTTTTTGATGGGGTTGTTTGTTTTTTTCTTGTAAATTTGTTTGAGTTCATTGTAGATTCTGGATATTAGCCCTTTGTCAGATGAGTAGGTTGCGAAAATTTTCTCCCATTTTGTAGGTTGCCTGTTCACTCTGATGGTAGTTTCTTTTGCTGTGCAGAAGCTCTTGAGTTTAATTAGATCCCATTTGTCAATTTTGGCTTTTGTTGCCATTGCTTTTGGTGTTTTAGACATGAAGTCCTTGCCCATGCCTATGTCCTGAATGGTAATGCCTAGGTTTTCTTCTAGGGTTTTTATGGTTTTAGGTCTAACATTTAAGTCTTTAATCCATCTTGAATTGATTTTTGTATAAGGTGTAAGGAAGGGATCCAGTTTCAGCTTTCTACATATGGCTAGCCAGTTTTCCCAGCACCATTTCCCAGCACCATTTATTAAATAGGGAATCCTTTCCCCATTTCTTGTTTTTATCAGATTTGTCAAAGATCACATGGTTGCAGATGTGTGGTATTATTTCTGAGGGCTCTGCTCTGTTCCATATCTCTATGTCTATATCCCTGTTTTGGTACCAGTACCATGCTGTTTTGGTTACTGTAGCCTTGTAGTATAGTTTGAAGTCAGGTAGTGTGATGCCTCCAGCTTTGTTCTTTTGGCTTAGGATTGACTTGGCGATGCGGGCTCTTTTTTGGTTCCATATGAACTTTAAAGTAGTTTTTTCCAATTCTGTGAAGAAAGTCATTGGTAGCTTGATGGGGATGGCATTGAATCTGTAAATTACCTTGGGAAGGATGGCCATTTTCATGATATTGATTCTTCCTACCCATGAGCATGGAATGTTCTTCCATTTGTTTGTATCCTCTTTTATTTCCTTGAGCAGTGGTTTGTAGTTCTCCTTGAAGAGGTCTTTCACATCCCTTGTAAGTTGGATTCCTAGGTATTTTATTCTCTTTCAAGCAATTGTGAATGGGAATTCACTCATGATTTGGCTCTCTGTTTGTCTGTTATTGATGTATAAGAATGCTTGTGATTTTTGCACATTGATTTTGTATCCTGAGACTTTGCTGAAGTTGCTTATCAGCTTAAGGAGATTTTGGGCTGAGACAATGGGGTTTTCTAGATATACTATCATGTCATCTGCAAACAGGGACAATTTGACTTCCTCTTTTCCTAATTGAATACCCTTGATTTCCTTCTCCTGCCTAATTGCCCTGGCCAGAACTTCCAACACTATGTTGAATAGAAGTGGTGAGAGAGGGCATCCCTGTCTTGTGCCAGTTTTCAAAGGGAATGCTTCCAGTTTTTGCCCATTCAGTATGATATTGGCTGTGGGTTTGTCATAAATAGCTCTTATTATTTTGAGATACGTCCCATCAATTCCTAATTTATTGAGAGTTTTTAGCATGAAGGGTTGTTGAATTTTGTCAAAGGCCTTTTCTGCATCTATTGAGATAATCACGTGGTTTTTGTCTTTCGTTCTGTTTATATGCTGGATTACATTTATTGATTTGCGTATATTGAACCAGCCTTGCATCTTTCCCTCTACACACTGCTTTGAATGCATCCCAGAGATTCTGGTATGTTGTGTCTTGGTTCTCGTTGGTTTCAAAGAACATCTTTATTTCTGCCTTCATTTCGTTATGTACCCAGTAGTCATTCAGGAGCAGGTTGTTCAGTTTCCACGTAGTTGAGCGGTTTTGAGTGAGATTCTTAATCCTGAGTTCTAGCTTGATTGCACTGTGATCTGAGAGACAGTTTGTTACAATTTTTGTTCTTTTACATTTATTGAGGAGAGCTTTACTTCCAAGTATATGGTCAATTTTGGAATAGGTGTGGTGTGGTGCTGAAAAAAATGTATATTCTGTTGATTTGGGGTGGAGAGTTCTGTAGATGTCTATTAGGTCCGCTTGGTGCAGAGCTGAGTTCAATTCCTGGGTATCCTTGTTGACTTTCTGTCTCGTTGATCTGTCTAATGTTGATAGTGGGGTGTTAAAGTCTCCCATTATTAATGTGTGGGAGTCTAAGTCTCTTTGTAGGTCACTCAGGACTTGCTTTATGAATCTGGGTGCTCCTGTATTGGGTGCATATATATTTAGGATAGTTAGCTCTTCTTGTTGAATTAATCCCTTTACCATTACGTAATGGCCTTCTTTGTCTCTTTTGATCTTTGTTAGTTTAAAGTCTGTTTTATCAGAGACTAGGATTGCAACCCCTGCCTTTTTTTGTTTTCCATTTGCTTGGTAGATCTTCCTCCATCCTTTTATTTTGAGCCTATGTGTGTCTCTGCACGTGAGATGGGTTTCCTGAATACAGCACACTGATGGGTCTTGAGTCTTTATCCAGTTTGCCAGTCTGTGTCTTTTAATTGGAGCATTTAGTCCATTTACATTTAAAGTTAATATTGTTATGTGTGAATTTGATCCTGTCATTATGATGTTAGCTGGATATTTTGCTCGTTAGTTGATGCAGTCTCTTCCTAGTCTCGATGTTCTTTACATTTCGGTATGATTTTGCAGTGGCTGGTACCGGTTGTGCCTTTCCATGTTTAGCGCTTCCTTCAGGAGCTCTTGTAGGGCAGGCCTGGTGGTGACAAAATCTCTCAGCATTTGCTTGTCTCTAAAGTATTTTATTTCTCCTTCACTTATGAAGCTTAGTTTGGCAGGATATGAAATTCTGGGTTGAAAATTCTTTTCTTTAAGAATGTTGAATATTGGCCCCCACTCTCTTCTGGCTTGTAGGGTTTCTGCCGAGAGATCCGCTGTTAGTCTGATGCGCTTCCCTTTGATGGTAACCCGACCTTTCTCTCTGGCTGCCCTTAACATTTTTTCCTTCATTTCAACTTTGGTGAATCTGACAATTATGTGTCTTGGAGTTGCTCTTCTCGAGGAGTATCTTTGTGGCGTTCTCTGTATTTCCTGAATCTGAATGTTGGCCTGCCTTGCTAGATTGGGGAAGTTCTCCTGGATAATATCCTGCAGAGTGTTTTCCAACTTGTTTCCATTCTCCCCGTCACTTTCAGGTACACCAATCAGACGTAGATTTGGTCTTTTCACATAGTCCCATATTTCTTGGAGGCTTTGCTCGTTTCTTTTTATTCTTTTTTCTCTAAACTTCCCTTCTCGCTTCATTTCATTCATTTCATCTTCCAGGCCTGATACCCTTTCTTCCATTTGATCGCATCGGCTCCTGAGGCTTCTGCATTCTTCACGTAGTTCTCGAGCCTTGGTTTTCAGCTCCATCAGCTCCTTTAAGCACTTCTCTGTATTGGTTATTCTAGTTATACATTCTTCTAAATTTTTTTCAAAGTTTTCAACTTCTTTGCCTTTGGTTTGAATATCCTCCCGTAGCTCGGAGTAATTTGATCGTCTGAAGCCTTCTTCTCTCAGCTCGTCAAAAGTCATTCTCCGTCCAGCTTTGTTCCGTTGCTGGTGAGGAACTGCGTTCCTTTGGAGGAGGAGAGGTACTCTGGTTTTTAGAGTTTCCAGTTTTTCTGCTCTGTTTTTTCCCCATCTTTGTGGTTTTATCTACTTTTGGTCTTTGATGATGGTGATGTACAGATGGGTTTTTGGTGTGGATGTCCTTTCTGTTAGTTTTCCTTCTAACAGACAGAACCCTCAGCTGCAGGTCTGTTGGAGTACCTGGCCGGCCGTGTGAGGTGTCAGTCTGCCCCTGCTGGGGGGTGCCTCCCAGTTAGGCTGCTCGGGGGTCAGGGGTCAGGGACCCACTTGAGGAGGCAGTCAGCTCGTTCTCAGATCTCCAGCTGCGTGCTGGGAGAACCACTGCTCTCCTCACAGCTGTCAGACAGAGACATTTAAGTCTGCAGAGGTTACTGCTGTCTTTTTGTTTGTCTGTGTCCTGCCCCCAGAGGTGGAGCCTACAGAGGCAGGCAGGCCTCTTTGAGCTGTGGTGGGCTCCACCCAGTTCAAGCTTCCAGGCTGCTTTGTTTACCTAAGCGAGCCTGGGCAATGGCGGGCGCCCCTCCCCCAGCCTCGCTGCCGACTTGCTGTTTGATCTCAGACTGCTGTGCTAGCAATCAGCGAGACTCCGTGGGCGTAGGACCCTCTGAGCCAGGTGCAGGCTATACTCTCCTGGGGCACCGTTTCCTAAGCCCATCGGAAAAGCACAGTATTCGGGTGGGAGTGGCCCGATTTTCCAGGTGCCGTCTGTCACCCCTGGAAAGGGAACTCCCTGACCCCTTGCGCTTCCCGAGTGAGGCAATGCCTCGCCCCTGCTTCGGCTGGCGCACGGTGCGCTCACCCACTGACCTGCGCCCACTGTCTGGCACTCCCTAGTGAGATGAACACGGTACCTCAGATGGAAATGCAGAAATCACCCGTCTTCTGCGTTGCTCGCGCTGGGAGCTGTAGACCGGAGCTGTTCCTATTCGGCCATCTTGGCTCCTCCCCATTATGATTGTTTTACTTGAAAGAGTACCTTTTGGAAAGAACATTGACATTTCTGGGTCAATATTAAACTTATGACTACACAGTCTACATTCACTGAGAAATGAGTATTTTTAAGATAAACACCCTTACCTTAATTGGATTCTGATAGAAAGACTGGCCTCCAGAAGATGGAAATGACATAGCGATAATACGTTCTGGAAGTCAAAATCATTCCTATTACAAACATTATTATAGATTTAAAATAACATACAAAAATTAATTTTATATGATCAGACTCCATTTTCACAGAAAAATACCTTTTAAGATTGAGGTTGACAGAAAAGAGCTAATACTCAGGATAATCAAGATAACATATTAAATTATCCAACGTAATGACCATTAAGCTGGCATGGGGTTCTTAACATTCGACTGGTTCAAACCATATGCCATGTACTTATGTTGGCCTCAGTCTGAAGTTCTCCCTGTTCTTGGAATTTATTTCTTATCTTAAATAACAAAGAAATTCCAAGAGTTCTGGGCACCAGTGATGGTGGGAACTCCCAACGTGCTTTGTGGCCCTCTGACTCAGAAAACCTGGGATCTACAAAGCTGTGACCTCATTCTCTGGGGTTCTACGAAGAGAAGCGGTCTCTCTGGGATCCTTGGGATTCAGGATAACTACTAGAACTTAATAAATTGAAACTCAAATGGAGTCAGCTGAAAATCCATTCAAGTTCTTGTGCTGCAACCGAGTAGTCCTGAATTGAGATGACATGGAAATCTTCCCTGCCAGGACTAAACCACAAATATGTCACACTATCACAGTGGCATAGCATATAGCCTCACGAATAAAGAATACTTTGAATGAATGTGGCTTAGACGAGGCAAAAACAAAATAAAAATATAATTACAAGAAAAGGTGAAGTTAATATAAGTAAATCAACAGTTAAGTGTCACAAACCTGTAATATAAGTGAGGTCTAGGTCAACTCCATCCCTTTTGTATCGCCTTTTGTTTCCTGAAACCTGAGAGTTTAAAACCATGATTAGTTGGTGAAACATAAATCAACATAAAAATAAAGAACATTATACAGTATAGATATCAACCCTTGCCAATGGGTCCCAAAACACAAAATATTTTTCTGAATCGTAAGCATGTTTTGCCCACTTACCAGCCTTCTTATCAGCTTTCCAAGTTGTCTTTTTAGATGAGCCAGATGAAAGACTCTTATCAGAATGATAAGTCGTAGAAGTCGAAATAAACGTGTCCATCTAAAAATAAATTTAAAAGATCAATTTTTGCTTCAGAAACAGACAATTTTATGAATATAAATGAAGTTTAGAGCAGCAGTTGTTAACCAGGGACAATTTTCCCTCCTCTCCTCAATCACCTACATGGGGGATATTTGGCAGTGTCTGGAGGCATTTCTGGTTTTCACAACTGGTGTGTGTGTGTGTGTGCACGCGCGCGTGCGCTACTTCCATCTAATGGATAGAAGCCAGGAATTCCGCTAAACATCCTGCAATGAATATAACTGCTCACCACCCTCCTATGACAATAATGATCTGCCCCAAAATGTTAGTAATGCTGAGGTTGAAAAATTCTGGTCTAGAGAAATAGTGAAACAATAGAGTCTTAGAATTTGTAAATTTAATTTTGGGATTTGAGACCAGCATTTTCAATTTTTCCACATCAAAACAAATTGAGGATTCTTGTTCACCTTTGTTACTCCCATCTCTAACAGAGGCTCACTACAGCTGCTAATGCACATTAGGCAGGCAACAGATTGAGATACTTCCCAAGTGTGCTAGCTGGTATCTCTCCTACCGTCAGAAACATCAAAGCAGATAACAGATGGTCTGGACTAGTGCTTATCTGGTTTCAGCATGCATAAAGAAGAGTCATCTGGAAAAGCGTGTTAAGCTACAGACTGTTGGGTCCCAGAGATATTGATTCAGTGGGTCCAGGGTGGAGCCTAAGGTATTTTTCTTGTATTTCTAGCAAGCTCTCAAGTGATGCTGAGGTTTCTAGTCAGAGGACCACATTGGCTGAGGTGATTTTCAAACAACTCCAAAAGCCTATCACTTAACATGCTTAGTTGGTGCCTGAGTTGTAGTCCAGGGAAGCTAGGGTACAGAAAGAAACCAGGTATTTGACCCATGAACAAGCTTAGGAAGTCACAAACATCTACATCCCAGTATACATTTGCTCTTCCATTTTCCTCATTGTCACAGTAGAAAAGAAGAAAAAAAAGAGAGTCACCAGGTCCTCATACACCCTTTAGTTTCCTAATCCCTAACAGTTCTAACTTTGCCTTAGCTTTCTTTGTTTCTACCACAACTATATGTGTTGCTATATGTGTCATCTCCCAGTTTTCTGTTCTGTCTTCTATTTTTTAGAACATCATGATTGAGGCTGGGCACAGTAGCTCATGCTTGTAATACAAGTACTTTGGGAGGCCGAGGTGGGCAGATCACTTGAGGTCAGGAGTTCGAGACCAGCCTGACCAACATGGTGAAACTTGTCTCTACTAAAAATACAAAAATTAGCCAGGTATGGTGGTGCGTGCCTGTAATCCCAGCTACTCGGGGGGCTGAGGCAGGAGAATCGCTTTAACTGGCGGGGCAGAAGTTGCAGTGAGGCCGAGATCATGCCACTGAACTCCAGCCTGGGCGACAGAGTGCGACTCCATCTCAAAACAAAAAAAAAAAAAAGGAAAAGAAAATCGTGATTGAAGTCACTCAAATTTTGCATATGCTCAAATAAATTCCCTCTTGGCTGTGGGAAAAACCCAGACAGAACATGATGTGTAAGGGATTTGTAGTTGAAGCACAGAGGGGAATCGTTTTTAATATCGAATTTTTTTATGTATCAGATATGAAACTAATAAGAATGTCACACTTGATCTTATCCAAAAGGCCAAAAAATGATACAAATGGGAATTTGATGAGAACTTCAAAATGTAGCGAAGTTAAAGTTAGTACAAGAAGTAAAGTCCTTCTTTGGCTACTCCATCTTTTTAATTCAATTAATGGTACTTGGTGTGTATACTCTTCGCTGGTCCCTAAATATCACAGTCTTTTACTTTCAACCTATGTGGGAATTTACCTACACATTTCATTTTAAAGCAACATATTTGGTATAAAATGAGCCATTTGAAGTTGAAAAGATTATATAGAATAAAAGCCACAGAAAATGCAAAAAGTAAATGAAAAACTTTAAGAGAAGTGAGTCTTATATTTCATACCTAGGAATATCCTTAAGAAACTTAACGTCAAAACAAATGTAAACGACATCAACCAGCAGAATAATCACAGTAATGGCAGTATCTAAAATGTTAAGTAAATCAGAAAAATAATGCTGTCTCCTGTAATATAAAACAGAAAAATATGAGTTCATCTACCCTGCAAGAAGAGATAGGAATATTTAAAGACCACAAACTATTGACTGATCCCCACTAAGAATTCTAGTTTCATAAATTATTTAAAATGCATTTTCTAGAGTAGACTAAGGGAAAAATATAACATTCACGGGAAGTTTTCAAACAATAAATTTATGTTCATCATTTGACACATATATATGACTAAAACACCAATATGGCAATTTAAGTATAGTCAGACATATAACTAAATGCATATTAACCACCCTTATCATAGATGATGAGGTATCTATCCCCTCAAGCATTTATCACTGTGTTACAAACAATCCAATTACACTCTTTCAGTCATTTTAAAATGTACAATTATTATTGACTATAGTCACCCTGTTGTGCTAGCAAATAGTAGGTGTCATTCATTTTTTTCTATTTTTTCGTACCTATTAACCATCCCCACCTCCCCACTCCCAACCTCCTACTACCATTCCCAGCCTGTGATGACCATCCTTCTACTCATGTCTATGAGTTCAACTGTTATCCTTTTTAGAGCCCACAAATAAGTGAGAACATGTGGTGTTTGTCTTTCTGTGCCTGCCTTATTTCAGTTAACATAGTGATCTCCAGTTCCATCCATGTTGTTGCAAAAGGCAGGATCTCATTCATTTTTATAGCTAAATAATACTCTCTTGTGTATATGTACTATATTTTCTTTATCTGTTCATCTCTTGATGAACACAGGTTGCTTCCAAACCTTGGCTCTCAGGAACAGTGCTGCAACAAACATGGGAATGCAGGTATCTCCTCTATGTACTGATTTCCTTTCTTGTGGGTATACACCCAGCATTGGGATTGCTGGATCATATGGTGGCTTTATTTTTAGATTTTTTGAGGAACCTCCAAACTGTTCCCCATAGTGGTTCTACTAATTTACAGTCGCACAAACAGTGTATGAGGGTTCTCTTATCTCCACGTGTTTGCCTGCATTTGTTATTGCCTTTTGGATATAAGCCATTTTAGCTGGGATGAGATGGTATCTCACTGTAGTTTTCTCTAATGATCAATGTTAAGCACCTCTTCACATGCCTGTTTACCATCTGTATGTTTCCTTTTGAGAAATGTCTATTCAAATCTTATGCTCATTTAAAATAATCATAGTATTAGATTTTTTTCCTATAGAGTTGTTGGAGCTCCTTATATATTCTGGTTATTTATCCCTTGTCAGATGGGTATTTTGCAAATATTTTGTCCCATTCTGTGGGCTGTCTCTTCACTTTGTTAATTGTTTCCTTTGCTATGAAGAACCTTTGTAACTTGATGTGATCCCATTTGTCCATTTTTGCTTTGGTTACCTGTGCTTGTGGGGTATTGCTCAAGAAATTTTTGCTCAGACCAATGTCCTGAAGATTCTTCCCAATGTTCTCTTGTTATAGTTTCATAGTTTGAGGTCTTATCTTTAAGTATTTAATCCATTTTGATTTGATTTTTAGATAAGGTGAGAGGTAGAGGTCTAGCTGCATTTTTCTGCATGTGGATATCCAGTTTTCCCAGAACCATTTGTTGAAGGGACTGCCTTTTCCTCAACGTATGTTCTTGGCACATTTGTTGAAAATGAGTTCACTGTAGGTGTGTGGATTTGTTTCTGGGTTCTCTATGCTTTTCCATTGGTCTATGTGTCTGTTTATGCCAGTGCCATGCTGTTTTGGTTACTATAGTTCTGTAGTATAATTTAAAGTCAGGTAATGTGATTCTTCCAGCTTTGTTCTTTGTGCTTAGATTAGCTGCTATTCTGGGTCTTTTATGGCTCCATATAAATTTTAGGATTGTTGTTTCCATTTCTGTGAAGAATGTCATTGGTATTTTGATAGGGAGTGCATTGAATCTGTAAATTGCTTTGGATAGTATGGTCTTTTGAACAATATTGATTCTTCCAATCTATGAACATGGCATCTCTTTCCATTTTGTGGTGTCCTTTTCAATTTCTTTCATCAGTGTTTTACCGTTTTCATTATAAAGATCTTTCACTTCTTTGGTTAACTCTTAGATTTTTAATTTTATTTCTGGCTATTGTAAATAGGATCACTTTTTAAAACTCTTTTTCAGATGGTTCACTGTTGGCATATAAAAATGCTACTGATTTTTGTATGTTGATTTTGTATCCTGCAACTTTACTGAATTTATCAATTCTAATATTTTTTTGTGGACTCTTTAGTTTTTTCCAAATAAAATATATCATCTGCAAACACAAGGATAATTTTACTTCTTCCTTCCCAATTTGGATTTCTGTTTTTATTCCTTTTATTTCTTTATCTTCTATGATTGCTCTAGCTAGGACTTCCGGTATTATGTTGAATAACACTGGTGAAAGTGGGCATCCTACTTGTGTTCTAGATCTCAGAGGAAAGCTTTTCCATTTTTCCCCACTCAGTATGATACTGACTGGGGGGTCTGTCATACATGGTTTTTATTATATTGAGGTGTGTTATTCTTTACCCAGTTTTTTTAGAGTGCTTATCATGAAGAAATGTTGAATTTTATCCAGCACTTTTTCAGCATTAACTGAAACGATCTTATGGCTTTTATCCTTTATTGTGTTGATATGATGTATCACTTTGGTTGATTTGCATATTTTGAACCATCCTTGCATCCCAGGGATAAATCCCATTTGTCATGATGAATGATCCTTCCAATGTATTGTTACATTCAGTTTTCCTGTATCTTGTTGAGGATTTCTGCATCAATATTCATCAGCTACATTGGCCTGTTGTCTTTTTTTTTTTTTTTTTTTTTGAGACAGAGTTTCACTCTGTCACCCAGGCTGGAGTGCAGTGCGTGATCTGGGCTCACTGCAACTTTCACCTCCCAGGTTCAAGTGATTCTCATGCCCCAGCCTACAGAGTAGGTGGGATGACAGGCACCTGCTACCATGCCCAGCTAATTTTTGTATTTTTAGTAGAGACAGGGTTTCACCATATTGGCCAGGCTGCTCTTGAACTCCTGACTTCAGGTAATCCACCTGCCTCGGCCTCCCAAAGTGCTGCGATTACAGGTGCGAGCCACTGCTCCCGGCCCGTTTCTTTTTTTTGACGCATCTTTGTCTGCTTTTGATATCAGGGTAATACTGGCCTTGTGGAATGAGTTTGGAAGTATTCCTTCATCTTCTGCTTTTTGGAATAGTTTAAGCAGGAGTGGTATTCGTTCTTCTTTAAATGTTTGGTAGAATTCAGCAGGGAAGCCATCGGGTCTCAGTATATATATTGGCTATATATGTTGGATGAATATATACTTAAAATTGTTATAGCCTCTTGATGAATTGATCCCTTTATCATTATATAGTGACACTCTTTGTCTCTTCTTATCATTTTTGTCTTGCAATCTATTTTATCTGATAGAGGGATAGCTGCTCCTGCTCTTTTTTGATTTCTGGAATCGAATATATTTTTCCATTCCTTTATTTTCAGACTAATGGGAGAAGAGTGTTTCTTGTAGGCAACAGATCAATGGGTCTTTTGTTTTTTGTTTTGTTTTGTTTTTATTTTTATTTTTTTGAGGTGGAGTCTCACTCTGTTACCAGCCTGGAGTGCAGTGGCATGATCTCGGCTCACTGAAACCTCCAACTCCTGGGATCAAGAGATTTCTCTGCCTCAGCCTCCTGAGTAGCTGCGGCTACAGGTGTGCACCACTACGCCCACCTAATTTTTGTATTTTTAGTAGAGACAGGGTTTCACTATGTTGGCCAGGATTGTCTCCATCTCTTGACCCTGTGATCCACCCGCCTCAGCCCTGCAAACTACTGGGATTACAGGTGTCAGCCACTGTGCCTGGCCAGGTCTTGTTTTTTCATCCATTCAGCCATTCTGTCTTTTGATTGAAAAGTTTAGTTTGATGACATTCAATGTTATTAATGATAAGCAAGGACTTACTCCGGCCATTTTGTTAATTGTTTTCTGGTTGTTTTGTAGTCTTCTCTTCCTTCTTTCCTTCCTGTCTTCCATTAATGAAGGTAATTTTCTCTGGTGATATAATTTAGTTTCATGTTTCTTATTTTTTGTGTATCCCTTGTATTTTTTTGGTTTGAAGTTACCATGAGGCTTGCAAATACTATCTTATGACCCATTATTTTAAGCTTATAAAATAACAGTTTGCATAAACAAGTAATAAGAAAACTAATACAAACTCTACAACTTAGTCTCACTACTTTTTAACTATCTGTTATTTCTATTTATATCTTATTATACCATTTATGTCTTCAAAAGTTGTTGTAGTCAATGTTTTTGATTGGCTCATAGTTGTCTCTCTACTTAGAATGAGTAGTTTATACACCATAGTTACAGTGTCATAACATTCTGTATTTTTCTGGGTATTTACTATTACCAGTGAGGTTTCTACCTTCAGGTAGTTACTTATTGCTCACCAATGTCCTTGTCTTTCTGATTGAAGTACTCCCTTTAGCATTTCTTCTAGGACAGGTCTGGTGTTGATGAAATCCCTCAGTTTTTGTTTGTGTGGAAAAGTCTTTCTTTCTCCTTCACTTTGAAGGATATTTTCAGTGAATATATTGTTCTAGGGTAAATGTTTTGTTTCCTTCAGCATTTTCAATATGGCATGTCACTCTCTCCTGGCCTGAAACATTTCCATTAAAAAGTCTGTTGCCAGCTGTATTTTAACTCCATTGTATATTATTGGTTTCTTTTCTCTTGCTGCTTTTAAGATCCTTTCTTGATCCTTGATCTTTGGGAGTGTGATTATTAAATGCCTTGAGGTAGTCTTCTTTGAGTTAAATCTGCTTGGTGTTTTATAACTTTCTTGCACTTGGATATTGATATCTTTCTATAGGTTTGGGAAGTTCTGTTACTATCCCTTTGAATAAACTTTCTAACCCCTCTCTCTCTACACCTCCTCTTTAAGGCCAGTAGTGCTTAGATTTGCCCTTTTGATGCTATTTTCTAGATCATGTAGGCATGCTTCATTGTTTTTTATTCTTTCCTTTGTCTCCTCTATGTATTTTGAAATAGCCTGCCTTCAAGCTCATTAATTCTTTCTTCTGCTTGACCAATTCTGCTATTAAAAGACTCTAATACATTCTTCAGTATGCCAATTACATTTTTTGGCTCCAGAATTTCTGCTTGATTCTTTTTAATTATTTCAATCTCTTTGTTAAACTTCTCTAATAGAATTAGGATTGTTTTTCTCTGTGTTATCTTAAATTTCTTTGCGTTTCCTCAACACAGCTATTTTGATTTCTTTGTCTGAAAGGTCACATATCTCTGCTTCCCCAGGATTGGCCTCTGGTGTCTTATTGAGTTCATTTGGTGAGATCATGTTTTCCTGGATAGTGTTGATGCTAGCAGATGTTCTTTAGTGTCTAGGCGTTGAAGAATTAGGTATTTACTGTAGTTTTCACTGTCAGGGCTTGTTTGTACCTATCTTTCTCGGGAGGGCTTTCCAGATATTGGAAAGAACTTGGAGATTGTGATCTAAGTTGTATCTGCTTTAGGGGGCACCCCAAGCCTCCTAAACTCTGTGGTTCTTGCAGACTCATAGTGGTACTGCCTTAATGGTCTTGGACAACATGCAGGATAATTCTCTGGGTTACCAAAAAGAGAGTCTTGTTCTCTTCCCTTAATTTCTCCCAAACAAACAGAGTCTCTCTCTCTGCTCTGAGCCACCCTGACACAAACACCCCTGTGGCCACCGCTACTATGACGGCATTGGGTCAGATGTGAAGCCAGCACAGCACTGGGTCTTGCCCAAAACCTGCTGTAACCACTCCCTAGCTATTGCATAAGTTTGCTGAAGGCCCTGGGGCTCTACGATCATCACATGGTAAAAGCAGCCAGGCCTGTGTCCTTCCCTTCAGGATGGCAAGTTCTCCCAGGCTCCGGATGGGTCCAAAGATGCTGGGAATCAGGGCCTAGATCAAAAACTTATAATTCTACCTGGTGTTTTATGTGCTATGGCTGAGCTGGTTGAGCTGTCACTCAAACCACAAGATGCAGTCTTCCCCACTCTTTCAACCCCTCTCCAAAAGCAGAGGAGCATCAATCCGTGGCCACCTCACTCAAACACAGACCATGGGGGGTACTGCCAGACTACCACCAAGGTTCTCCTAAGGCCCAAACGCTTTTAAGTCAGCTTGAGTTGAATGCTCCTGTTAATTATTTTAATATGCCTCTCTTTTTTTGGGACGGAGTCTCACCTTGTCACCCAGGCTGGAGTGCAATGGCACAATCTCGGCTCACTGCAACCTCCGCCTCCTGGGTTCAAGCAATTCTCCTGCCTCAGCCTCCCAAGTAGCTGGGATTATAGGCTCCCGCCACCACACCCAGCTAATTTTTGTATTTTTAGTAGAGACAGGGTTTCACCATCTTGGCCAGGCTGGTCTCGAACTCCTGGCCTCGTGATCCACCTGCCTCGGCCTCCCAAAGTGCTTCTTAGAAAAGTACAAAATAGCTTTATGCATTATAAAAATAATCAAACTTACCCTTCTACAAATACTCGAAGAAGAACATCCATGAGAAAAAATAAGGCAATAGCTAGAGAAATAGAACGATACTCCAAAGGAATATAAACTTTGCTATCAGTGAAAATTAGGTCGGCAAAGATCAGAGCCACATCCAACAAGATCAGGAAAACTCCAAATATTCTACAACAAATAAATAAATAAATAAGTAAGTAAGTAACAGCAAAGATAAAGGGGCTTTTGTCCCTATAGTTATACCATATTTAGGCCAATGATCGGGTACCAAAATGTTATTATTTAGTATTAAACTGCCCAGTGGCAGGAAAAACTGTAATGTCATAGAATCTCAGAAAAATCACTGTTTTCACCCAATAGAAGCAGTTCTTAATAAATAAAATTCCCACCAAACCACTTCACAAGATGTTATCATGCCCTTTTACAGCGGATAGACTAACACCTCAAGAGAGAAAAGTGAAACTGAATTAAAATGACCTGTGTCTGTTTGTAAACTCTTCTTAAAATTTGAGAATTTCATAAGAAGTTTACACCCATTTCTTATAAAAAATAAAATCTTATTAATCTGGATAATTCTTAAGAATTTATTAATAAAAACCAAATGAAAGCATGAGTAACATAAGCTCTTAAAAGACCAAGATTTTTTGTCAGTGACATTTTTAGCAACTACATGATTACATATTTACGGGCGATTCTAGTACAGTGATGGGTACATGAGAAAGAATTCAATTCCATAAATATTTAAATTATTGAACTCTAAAGTACCTCCTGAAACTTGCTGTTACATATTCTAAATACATTCCCCATAAATTGATTATACTGTTTGCTTAATCTATGAAGATGAGTTCATCTTCAAAGTACTTTTCAAAAAGTTGCAGCTCAAGTTAAAATATCATTAATTCAAAAGGAAACAATTATATTGTGCAAATCTATATCATATTGTGTAAATCTATATCATAGTATGAAATCTTACTCTTATGTAGAGAAGAGTCTAAGTAAATTGTTTCCAGAATTAAAGAGTAATTCTAGATGTATAAGGTACTTAATAAAACACTTTACTTATAATTATAGAATTATAACATTCGATTTTCATTAACTTTACTTGTGCAGATGGAAGAAAAATAATATTAATATGTTACTATTAATCTTATACAAAAGCCGTTTCTTTGCAAGTCTTAAAGTCCAGCTTAAACCAAACTTCCAGGATAAATTAGATTACATTAGATGGGGCACATGGCTACTTAGAAACCGGTGGACAGGAAATGCTTTTTGGTTTTGTTTTTTATTTCAGTCTTTCTCATTGAAATATTAAGTCAGATATATATATATTTATAAATATATTTATAAATATACATGTATATTTATAAATATATATATATAAATATATATATAAATATACATGTATATTTATAAATATATATATAAATATACATGTATATTTATAAATATATATAAAAATATATATATAAATATATATAAAAAAATATATATCTATAAATATATATCTATAAATATATATATATATCTCTCGCTCTGTCACCCAGGCTGCAGTGCAATAGTGTGATCTCAGCTCACTGCAATCTCCGCCTCCCAGGTTCAGGCGATTCTTCCACCTAGGTCTCCCGAGCAGCTGGGATTGCAGGCACCCGCCATCATGCCCGGCTAATTTTTTTATTTTTAATAGATACGGGGTTTCACCGTGTTAGCCAGGCTGGTCTTGAACTCCTGACCTCAGGTGATCCACCCGCCTTGGCCTCCCAGAGTGCTGTGATTACAGGCGTGAGCTACTGCACCTGGCCAAGTCTCAGATATATTTAATACGTGGTGTTTTTTATGCATTAAGTCTCAGGTATATTTAATACATGGTGTTTTCTATGTCTCACATACACAACTGCAAAGGATGACACAATTGAATGAACGATTTTCTTAATCTTGCTGCTGCAAAAAGAAGCAAAAATAAAATTAATGAGATTTCTTCTAACTTATAAATTTAACCAAAAAACAAAGGCCTTTATAAATACAATTTTAAAAGAAAATTATTCAGAAGTTGTATAACAAAATGCTTTTTACTAATAATTAAAATTTTATCTTTTCCGCTCCATGAGCATTTTACTTTCCTATCCAGAATATATGTGAGTAAGACAGTAAACTTTGGATGTTTAGTAATATTTCCATTGCATGCAAAGCCCCAACTCCAACTTTATGGCAATACTAAGCTTAAACTTCTGGTCATCAACTCAAGGAATATAGCATGAAAAAAGAAAAGAGGGGTAGAAGAGAACTGTATTTTAATGCCAGCCTGGGCAAGTCATCAAACTTTGGCCAGATCTCAGTTTCCACAGCAATAAAATAAGGTATTTCAGGGATGAGCATATGGAGTAAATAATGCTCTTGTCATCTCTTTCAAACTAGACACCTAGTGAACAGATACACATTAGTGACAGTTACATTTGAGGTGGCATATGAACTGCAGAGATAAGACATTTTAGTAAGATACACTTGAAAGGAGAAACACCTGAAAGACTGGGCTCCTTCCATTAATCCAAGAAAGGAGAATCTGTTTGATGGAACCTCCAGTAATGCCTCATTTTACCTTATGGCTGAAGACAAGGTAGCTGATGAGGAACAATTTTTTGTCCTACTGAAGCCTTCAGGAAGTTTCTGTCATACTGAAGCCTCCAACACAGGACTCAAATTTCACCCCGAGAGGCATGAATCCTAAGACAATGCTCACATCACAGCCTGTGCCTAAGATTGGAGAAAAAAGAGGACAGATACTGAGGAGAACTGGGGCACTGCCAAAATTGGCCTTTGACATGAACAGACATTTCTCAAAAGAAGACATACATGTGGCCAAGAAGCATACGAAAAAAAGCTCAATATCACAGATTAGAGGAATGCCAATCAAAACCACAATGAGATGCCATTTCACAACAGACAATAGTCAGAATGGCTATTATTAAAGTGTCAAAAAACAACAGGTGCTGGCAAGGTTGCAGAGAAAAGGGAACACTTACACACTGTTGATGGGAGCGTGAATTAGTTCAACCATTGTAAAAAGCAGTATGGAGACACCTCAAAGAGCTAAAAGTAGAACTACTATTTGACTGAGGAATCCCATTACCTAGTATATACCCAGAGGAATATAAATCATTCTACTGTAAAGACACATGCATGTGAATGTTCACTGCAGCACTATTTACAATAGCAAAGACATGGAATCAACACAAGTACCCATCAATGGCAGATTGGATAAAGAAAATGTGGTACATATACACCATGGAATACTATGCAGCCATAAAAAAGAATGAGATCGGCCATGCATGGTGGCTCACGCCTGTAATCCCAGCACTTTCAGAGGCTGAGGCGGGCAGATCATAAGGTCAGGAGATCGAGACCACACTGGCTAACATGATGAAACCTCATCTCCACTAAAAATACAAAAAAAATTTGCTGGGCGTGGTGGCGGGCGCCTGTAGTCCCAGCTCCTCGGGAGGCTGAGGCAGGAGAATGGCGTGAACCCGGGAGGAAGAACTTGCAGTGAACCGAGATTGCACCACTGCACTCCAGCCTGGGCAACAGAGAGAGACTCCGTCTCAAAAAAAAAAAAAAAAATGAGATCCTGTCTTTTGTGGGAACGTGGATGGAGCTGGAGGCTATTATCCTTAGCAAACTAGTGCAGAAAGCGAAAATCAAATACTGAATGTTCTCATCTGTAAGTGGTAGCTAAGTGATAAGGACGTAAGAACGCAAAGAGGGAAGCAAACACTGGGGTCTACCTAAGCGGGGAGGGTAGGAGGAAAGAGACAAGCAAAAAGGATCACTATTTGGCTACTGAGCTTAATACCTGGGTGATGAAATAATATGTAAAACAAACCACCTGACACACGTTTACCTATGTAACAAACCTTCACATGTACATCCAAACCTAAAATAAAAGTTAAAAAAAACAAAATTGGCCTTTGATGAATGAGGTTAGGTTAACCTGAGATAAAGGAAATCCCCAATCCTTCTAATCTTCCCCTCATCCACCTGGACCCACCACCTCTACCCAGGCTTAGAAAGTTAAGGCTGATGTAGAAAGAGGATCAGTTGGCCAAAAGAGGCGAATTCTCTCCGGAAGTTGCCATTCTCTTTTTACAAGAACCTCTGATCCCACACAGTCTACTGGACCTCTGGGTATCAAGGAAATGTCATCAATCTGAATTCACTTGACAATATCACCATATAGAACCAAGCCTGACAGATCATGAAGGCATGAAGGAGTGGCTTGGGTGGCTTTAGCCCCTTCAATCTGTTTCAGTGTCCCCTGAAACTGTACCAAGTAAATACACAATTGAGACTTTTTTGGTTAAAAAAGTGTACTATGTAAATGCAGCTTCAAGCAGTTACATGCAGAGTTTGCAGGGAAATAACTATGACTCAGTATATCCATATCCAGGAAAAGTACTGTTCACATTTGAGAGCAACAGACAGACACTCCAACATGCAGCAACTCAAAGCATAGCCTCTATGTTCCTTTCCTAAAAATAATTACTCAAAGTGCTTGAGTCAGCTGAGCGATGAATCAAAATGAAGAACATAGCAATAAGGAACATGACTTATAGAGAAAAGATGGTAAATAATATAAACTCAGAAGTAAGTCTAAATAACAACTGTTAATGTAGCATAAAAATGTAGTAGGTGAAAATGTAAATAAATGATTCTAAAAGTAAAGATAATATAAAATTATCAATAATAGTATTGATTTAAATTTTAGGCATTCTTACACTAGGATTCAAGATTTGGAAGAAGATAGAAGTAAAGGCAGATTGCATTTCTTATCTTCTACAGATACAAGTCCAGTTTTATTCTCGATATTGATGGAGAAAAATGGTATAATTATGTTTTCTAAATATTTAAATATAAACTGATGGACTAGAAATGGGCTTCTGACTTGCATATCAGTAAAAAATGAAAGGGATAAAAACAAATCAATTACTAGCAAAATATAGACAAATTTAAAAAGAAAATATCAAAGTATTTTTCATAAAGAAAAAGACAATAAAGCCAAGCATACCAGAAATCATAAATACAAACATATTCCTCTCATATTCCATATTGAGAAATACACTCAGATAACTTTAAAATCAAAGGCATTACATGCTATACACAAGAGACAAAAACTAAATTTAAATGACAGTTTAAAAATAAAGAGATAGAGGCCGGGTGCGGTGGCTCACACCTGTAATCCCAGCACTTTGGGAGGCTTAGGCGGGCGGATCACGAGGTCAAGAGACCGAGACCATCCGAGCCGACCTCCCATCTCTACTAAAAATACCAAAAATTAGCTGGGCGTGGTGGTGTACACCTGTAGTCCCAGCTACTCGGGAGGCTGAGTCAGAAGAATGGCTTGAACCCGGGAGGTGGAGGTTGCAGTGAGCCAAGATCATGCCGGCGCACTCCAGCCTGGCCACAGAGTGAGACGCCGTCTCAGAAAAAAAAAAGAGAAAAGAAAAGAGAAAAAGACATCAGATACTAAACCTTAAAACACTAAAAGTTCCAATATTAATATCAAAGTGGAATTCAAAGCACAAATATTAACCATGACCATGACTTATTTTTTATCAATAGAAGGTGGAAGCTACATGACACTAACAAGACCATTTTTAATGAAATGGGATTTGTATCGAGGGCAGGTGCTGTCTCTCCCACTGGACACATTTTTCTCTGGTACAGACTCTGGCGGTAGGGAGATGGTCATGATGCAAAGCAATGAAAACACTGTACTGACTCTCTGGTCTTCCTGCTCTCACTCTAGATCACTAAAACAGGGTAAGGACAATACAGGGGGATGATATTTTGATGCTGTGAAAACTATTAGTCACACAGGAGAAAAGTAAATTTCTACACTTTATGCCTTAAGACAAAGTAAATTCAGGGCAGCGATATTTAAATGAAGAAAATAAGTTCAAAACAGAAATCTTGGTGAATATATTTCAAATCTTGGGGTAGAGAAGGACTTTCTGAGAATAACATTAAAGGCATAAATCACAAAGAAAAGTATAGGTACATTTGATTATACAAAGATTCAACACTTTTATATAGTGAAAAGCAAGACAACCTGGGAGAAATTACTTATATTACATAAAATAGAAAAAGGATCAATAGATTTAACTTTTCAGTCCGAAGACAGAAAAACACCCCAATTTTAACTGGGCAAAGGTAGTTTGGAAATGGTGAAACATTAACTGAAAAAAGCATAAATGAAGGTATGTTACTGAATGTGCATTAGAACAAATAGATTTACTAATATCAAAGAAATCAATGACGGCTAGTGTTAAGTATGGGAGAGGAGAAAGGTACACTTTTGCATCTTGATGTTCAAGCACATATCAATATCAACAGCATCACAATCATTCCCTTTGACACAGGATTTCCACTTCTGAGAATTTATAATAAGCAAATAACCAACAATATGCAAAGATTTAGCCTCAAATATATTCATTTTTTATAACAGTAAAAACTTGTAAAAAACTTAATTGTTCAGCAATATCAGACTATTAAATGAATTATAGCACATCTACACCATGCAGTATTACAAAACTATTACAAATAATGTTGTAAGTGCACATGAATATACATTAACAAGAAAATACAGACATGATGTCATTAAGTAATAAGGTTATTTACAAAAGAATATAAGTATGGTTTCATATCTGTAAACAAAAAATGTATATGCTTAAAGAACTTAGAAGTGCATGTATCAAAGTTTAAGAATGACTACATGTGGGTAGATTTGTTGATTGGATTTTCTGATTTTCCTTTAATAAACTCTTATGTTATTTTCAGTTTTTCGCACAAAATCTATTCACAGAGCTAGAGTTTTCAAAGTGTTTTTGCATGTTATTTTAGTTTTATTACTAATTTTCTACAATACAATATCCACTACATAGATAGCATTATAACCAGTTCACATTTGAATAATCTAAAACTAAAAGAGGTTTAGTGACTTCCTGACTATCAGATGAATGAATATATGATGTCAAAGCCAAGCACTGATGCCAGCTTTTACTATAAATCCAAGATCATCCCCCTGGTATGAAACACCAGTGTTTCTCGCAGGGACTACTGCCAATTCCTCCTATATTTATGCAATGAGACTCTGTAACTTAAAAATAAAACAAAACAAAAACCTGCTTTCTTTTGTTTGGAGTGGGGAAAGAAAAAGGAAATGCTTGCCTTGCTCAATCAGTCTAATTTTGCCTCAGCCCTGGGCAGCTCCATTACAGAAAATGTATAGCTAGTATGCAGACACACAGTTTAATTAAGTGGTGCCGTGAATTCTTCATTGATGGCCCATGATAAAAATTTCTAGAAAGTGAAAACTCAGGGTAATTTGAAGAACTATTTGTATTTGCCCTCTGTTTCCCATGTAATCTTTGTTTAGACACCAACAGCTTATAACCATGATGAGTTAACTTCCTCTACGGCAGTACTTCCTCTCCAACATTGACATAAGCTGGTGAATGGTTATACAACTGGGCAAGAAAGCAGCAGAAGAAAAATCTCCTGAATATGTCTGCAGTTCAGACACAAGCCAGTTTAAGAATGTATTGTTTCGTTACAGTGAGTACATGGTAAAATGCCTTCAGGTCAGTGCAATAGGAAGTACTCAGTACTCTAGTGAGATTAGAAACAAATAATAACAAAATCCCAATGAGCATAAAGAGGTCTTTAGTCAGCAAAACATGTTTGCTTTTGCTATCAATACCACTTGCTCATAGGTGAAATCTACAAAACTGGGAATCACACAATATCCAGTAAAAATAAGAAAGGTTCACTACTGATGAGTAAGTAGCATTCTGCATTCCTGTTTTCTTTAAAAAAAAAAACTTCTAATGAAGTTAATTTCTTCTAAGGATACTTTTTACATTTTCAAGCTAGAAGAACATTTATTCCTGAATGGATGGAATTTTTTTTTCAAAATAATACTTGTCTAAGAATTCAGTTGGAGGAAATATGGTGTACTCTCCCACCCACACACCCATACATTTTGATATCCTCCCGTAGTTTCCCTTTTTCCTTTGTGCCTCAGCGTAAGCCCTGTTCAACTAAAGAAAAGAGATCCATCAATGGCTCCCTCCTTTCAAACTTCAAACTGACTTACTCATATGAAGCGACATATTCAGCATTTTCATAATCTTCAAACCTGGAAAGTCGTTCTGACACACTTTAGCCACCAAAAAAATGCAAAAATATATCATTAGATATTTGCTACACAAAACAGAGATGAAGAATTTATTTGAATAACAAGAATTCCATGAATCTAAAGGATATAGTAAACATGACAGCTCACTGGAAGACCTAACATTTAAGAAAGAAAATTACAGTCATTAACCAGAAACTATTCTCACGGATACTCCCAACACTGAATTTTGCATATTTTTCTCTTCTTTTCTCTCTGTCTCTTTCTATATATGTATATAAAGGTAATTAAAAGAATATGTATACAGTTATAGAATACATAAATGTGTATAGACATATCACAAAGACATTGTGGGTTTCATTCCAGACCGCTGCAATAAAGCAAAAACTGCATTAAGTGACTCACACAAATGTTTTGGTTTCCCTGTGCATATAAATGTTATGTTTATACTACACTGTAGTCTGTTAAGTGTGCAACGACATTATGTC
Organism: Pongo pygmaeus; assembly: GCF_028885625.2. Classification (NCBI taxonomy): domain Eukaryota; kingdom Metazoa; phylum Chordata; class Mammalia; order Primates; family Hominidae; genus Pongo; species Pongo pygmaeus. The sequence continues at coordinate 60,872,628 of NC_072387.2, forward strand.
AAAAAAAATTATGTACATACCTTAAAGTAAAACTACTTTATTGGTTAAAAAAATGCTAACGATCACTTGAGCCTTTAGCAAGTCATAATCTTTTTGCTGGTGGAGGGCGTTGCCTCCATGTTGATGGCTGCTGACTGATCAGAGCTGTGGTTGCCAACGGTTGGGGTGGCTGAGGCAATTTCTTAAAAGAAGACAACAACGAACTTCACTGTATCAAATGACTCTTCCTTTCACAAGTGATTTCTCTGTAACATGTGATCCCATTTGATAGCATCTTACCCACAGTAGAACTGTTTTCAAAATTGGAGCGAATCCTCTCAAATCCTACCACTACTTTATCAACTATAGTTTACTTATGTAGAATGAGTTAGGAAGACTTTCCTCTGCTTTAATTTTTTGAAATAGTGTAAGAATTGACATTAGTTCATTTTTAAAAGCAGGTAGAGTTAAGTGGTGAAGTCATCAGATCCTGGACTTTGTTGAAGGCCTTTTTGTTACTGATTCAATCTCATTACTTCTTTTTGGTCTGTTCAGGTTTTCTACTTCTTCTTGGTTTAGTCTTGGCAGGTTGTATGGGTCGAGGATTTTATCCACTTCCTCTAGGTTTTCAAATTTATTGTAGAGTTGTTCATAATAGTCTCTAATAATCCTTTTTATTTCTGTCATATCTGTTGTGAGGTCTCATTTTTCTTTCTGATTTTATTTATATGGGTCTTCTCTTCTTCTTAATTAGTCTAGCTAATGGTTTGTTGATATTTTTAAACCTGCTTTTTGTTGTTAACCTTTTGTAAATTTTGCCTCAATTTTGTTTATTTCTGTTTGGTCTTTATTATTCATTTCCTTTTAATAATTTGGGATTCGGTTTGTTCTTACCATACCAGTTTCTTGTGGTAGAATTGTTAGGTGATTTATTGGAAATTTTTCTAGTTTTTTGATCCAGGCATTTATTGCTATGAACATGCTTCCTAATACTGCTTTTGCTGTGTCCCTTATGTTTTGGTAGGTTGTGTTTCTAGTTACAGTTGTTTCAAGGAATTTTTAAATTTCATTCTTAATTCCTTTCTTCACTCCTTGTCACTCAAGAGCGTGTTGTTTTATTTCCATATATCTGTATAGTTTTGAATGTTCCTCTTGTTATGGATGACTAGTTTTATTCCATTGTGGTAAGATAAGATACCTGATATAATTTCAGTTTTTAAAAATTTGTTGAGACTTGGTTTGTGGCCTAACGTATGGTCTATCTTGGATAATGTTCCATGTGCTGATGAAAAGAATGTACATTCTGCAGCTGTTAGGTGAAACGTTCTGTAAATGTTTGTTATGTCCATTTGGTCTATGGTGCAGTTTAAGTCTGATGTTTCTCTGTTGATTCTCCATCTAGATGATTTGTCCAGTGCTGAGAGTGGGATAATGAAGTGCCCAACTCTTATTGCAATGGGGTCTAGCTCCCTCTTTAGATCTAGTAATATTTGCTATATATATCTGGGTGCTCTAGTGTTGAGTGCATACATATTTACAATTACATTATACACATATTACAATTATGTTCTATTTCTTGCTGAATTGAACCCTTATTACATAATAATCTTGTTTGTCACTTTTTATGGTTTTTAACTTAAAGTCTGTTTTGACTGATGTAAGTATAGCTATTCCTGCTCACTTTTGGCTTCCATTTGCATGGAATATCTTTTTCCATCCCTTCATTATCAGTCTATATGCTTCTTTACAGGTAAGGTGAGTTTCTTTTAGATAAAATACAGTTGGGTCTTATTTTTATTATTATTATTTTTTGAGACAGAGTCTCGCTCTGTCACCCAGGCTGGAGTGCAGTGGCACGATCTCAGCTCACTGCAAGCTCTGCCTCCCGGGTTCATGCCATTCTCTCGCCTCACCCTTCCGAGTAGCTGGGACTACAGGTGCCCGCCACCACGCCCGGCTAATTTTTTGTATTTTTAGTAGAGATGGGGTTTCACCATATTGGCCCGGCTGGTCTCGAACTCCTGACCTCGTGATCCACCCGCCTCGGCCTCCCAAAGTGCTGGGATTACAGGCGTGAGCCACTGTGCCCGGTCGGGTCTTATTTTTTAATCCACTCAGCAAGTCTATATCCTTCTTGGGGTATTTAATCTATTAACATTCAAAGTTATTATTGGTAGGTGAGGAGTTACTTGCGACATTTTATTGTTTTCTGGTTGGTTTGTATATGTTTTGTTCCTTTCTGCCTCTCTGTTTACTTTTGTAGTTGGGTAGTTTTCTGTAGTGATAAGGTTTCATCCCTTTCTCTTTCTCTTTTATGTATCGACTCTACCAGTGACGTTTAAAGTTTTACATGTTTTTATGATGGTGGTTATCATCTTTTTACTTCCAGAAGTCAGACTGCCTTGGGCATTTCTGGTAAGGCTGATCTAGTGGTGATGAATTATCTTGGTTTTTGTTTATCTGTCACAGATTTTATGTCTTCTTCATTTGTAAAAGATAGCTGCACTGGGTATAATATTCTTGGTTGAAAGATTTTTTTTTTCTTTCAGAACTTTGCATATATCATCCCATTCTTTTCCAGCCTAAGGTTTCTGCCAGGAAATCAGCTGTTCGTCAATTGGGAATTCCATTATAAGCGTTTTCACGCTTGTCTCTTGTTATCTTAAAAAATCTTTGTCTTTGTGTCTCGGTTGAATGTATTTGGGGTTCTTTGATCTTCCTAGAACTAGATGTCTAGCTCTCTCTCTCGAGTTGGGAAGTTTTATGCTATCATTTTATTAAATATGTTTTCCTCACATTTCTCTTCACTTTTCCTTCTAGAATGCCCATACTAGGAATATTTGTTCAAATTAATGGTGTCCAATAAATCCTGTAGGCTTTTTTCATTATTTTTTATTCTTTTTTGTCTGGCTGTGTTATTTCAAAAGACTTCTCTTCAAGTTCAGAAATGACTTCTTCTGCTTGTTCTTGTCTGTAGTCATTGATTGTATTTTTCATTCCTTCTGTTGAACTGTTTAGCTCTTAGGGCTTGTTTGGTTCTTTTTATGATATCTCTATCTTTACTGAATTTCTCATTCAAATCATGTTTTCCTGATTTCATTGACTTGTCTATCTGTATCACCTCTATCTCACTGAGTTTCCTTAAGATTATTTTTTGAATTCTTTTTCTGGCATTTCATATGTTTATGATTGTGGTCCATTACTAGATAATTATTATTTCCCTTTGTAGGTGACCTGTTTTCTTGCATTTTCATGGTTGATGTGTTTCTATGTTGATTTCTATGCATCTGGTGAAAAAGTCACCTTTTCCAATTTTATGGAGTAGGTTTACTTGTATGAATTTATTTGTATGAATGGGTCTTGGGTGTCAGTTCATCGGGGTATATCGGCCTTGGTTCTACATGGATGCAGTAAAGTGTAGTCTCCATATAGTTTATTCAGCTGTGATCCACACTAGTAACATTTGCAAGTTTCTCAGTGGCCTAGGCTAAGGAAGTTTGTGATGATGGTGGTGCAGCTTTCCCAGGGGTGGGCTCACTGGACCGTTTCTCAGGTTAGGGGTGTGTGTAGGCATACAGTGGGTCAGAAAACTTGGAGTATGGCTTTGTGGGGCTGGCCATGGTGCTGTTACTCTGGCCAGGAGCATGGGGATGCAGTTGCTCAACCAGGGCATGCCGCCAGATGTGGCTTACAGGGCAGTTGCTCAAGCCCAGGATGCAGGCACACAGCTGTTTGCCTGGCCTGAAAGCACACACTCCAGGAGTGGCCTGAAGGGCTGTTTCCCATGCCTGGTATGTGGGTACACAGCTGCTCATCTGGCCCGAGGCCAGTCTGCTGGGGGAAACTCATGGGCCAAATACAGAGCTGCACGGCTGCTAAGCTGGACCAAAGGCATCTTTGCCAGGGCTGGCCAAGAGGGGGTGTTTCTCTGGCCTGGGATACAGTCAAATAACTTCTCAACTGTCCTGGATGTGTGTCTGCTGGGGGTAGTCCATAGGGCTATTCTAGCTCAGGATGTGGGCACACTGCTGCTCAGCTGGCCTGGGTAGTGCCTGCCAGGGGAAGCCCAGGGGGCTGCTTCTATGACCCAGGATGTGGGCACAAGGCTGCTCGGCTGGCCTAGGGGCATGTCTTCTGGGAGTAGCCCATGGGGCTCTTTCTCAGGTCCAGGACATGGGCATTCATGGCTGACTGGCTGGTCTGGAGGTGCATCTGCTGGGAACGGGTACAGGAATGTTTCTCAGGCTCATGAAAGGTTGCACAGCTGCTTAGCTGGCCTGGGAGTGTTTCTGAGGGGGTGGCCTACAGGGCTGTTCCTCAAGCTGGGACATAGGTATGTGGCTGCTTAGTTGGCTTCAGGGTATGCTGGCCAGAGTAAGCTCCCAGGGTTGTTTCTCAGCCCTGAGACTCAGGCACACACAGCTGCTTGTTTCTCAGGTCTGAGACACAGGTTCGAGGCCCACTCAGTGCTGTGCCTGCTCGCGGCAGCCTGTGGGACTGCTTCTCAGGCCCTTATTAAGGGCAGAGGGCGGCTGGGCAGGTCAGGAGCATGTCTGTGGTGGATGAGGCCTGCAGGGCTGTTTCTCAGGTCCTGAGCATGGACTCATAGTCTGTTGACCTTGGGGTATATCAGCTGCTTAGTGGCTTAGGGGATGTTCCCACTTGAGAGAGGGCATGTAGTGGTTTGGCTAGCTCAAGGGTGAGTTCACCCTGGATGGGACTGCAGATTATTCCTCTGTCTGGAAGTGTAGTGGTGGGGGTTGATCTCCCTGATCTTCAGGACTTGAGTTACTGTCAATCCTAGGACCAACCTCCACACACCTGGGGTTGTGGCTTTAACCCACCCATGTGGGCTTAGTATACTGAAGGTAAAGCTCCAGTGCTGGAGAGGCACAATGGCTACTGGCCCCCAGAGGAGGGCACACTCAAGAGATGACTCTGGTCTCAAGATGGTGCTGTGTTGCTGCAGCTTAGGTCTCTGGGGGTGGGAAGCCTTCACCTTGTACTCCTAGTCCAGGACATGCAGCTGTGTAAATTCTTGGCAGTACTCCACACTGGCCTCAGGGCTTGCAAATACTGAGAGATTTTCCTTAAGACTCTGTGTTTGTGATGGCAGTGGGGTTGGTGGGGATCTTCTGCTTACCTTCACCCTGCAATGAGAAGTCCTTCCTGTCTCTGGGCCAATTCAACCCAGGTCAGGGAGAAGGGGCTGCAGAGGCTGAGTGCTTCCATGCTGTGGGGCCTTCCAGTCACCACAGGTGTGTCTTCACTCCTTTGCACTCCAGGACTATCCCTTTGATACTCTAATCAGACCTTAGATGTGTATTTGTTGCCTAGGTTTTCTTGTAGGGGAGATGAGCACAAGGCATCTCTAGTTACCCATCTTGCTTGATTTAGCATAACTCGTAAGGGCCCTAGGATTTTCAGAACAGTCAATGATCATTGGCCTCAACTTAAAGTCACCAGCTTCATTAGCCCCTAAAAGAGAATCGGCCTGTGCTTTGAAGCTTTGAAACCATGCATTGACTTCTCTTTAAATATAAAAGTCCTAGATGGCATCTTCTTCCAATAAAAGGCTATCTTGTCTACAGTGAAAATCTGTTGTTTTGTGTGGCCACCTTCATCAACTGTCTCAGCTACATCTTCTGGATAACTTGCTGCTGCTGGATAACAACACTTGCTGTTTCACCTTGTACTTTTATGTTATGGAGATGGCTTCTTTCCTTAAACTTCATGAACCAACCTGTTAGCTTCAAGCTTTTCTTCTGCAACTTACTTACCTCTCTCAGCCATCACTGAATTGTAGAGAGAGGGGGCCTTGTCCTGGATTAGGCTTTGGCTTAAGGAAATGCTATGGCTGCTTTGATCTTCTATCCAGACTGCTAAAACCTTCTCCATATTAGCAATCAGATTGTTTTGCTTCCTCATCATTTGTATGTTCACTGGAGTAGCAGTCTTAATTTTCTTCGAGAATATATACATGTATTTTGCATTCACAACTTGTCTGACTGGTGCAAGAAGTCTAGCCTTCCTCACAATCATTTTTAGCTCTTAGTTTAAAGTGAGAGGCTTGTGACTCTTCCTCTCACTAGGACACTAAGAAACCCTCATAGACTTATTAAATGGCCTACTTTCAATATTGTTGTGTCTTAGGAAATAGGGAGGCCCAAGAAGAGGGAGACAGATGGGGAATGGCTACTCGGTGGAGCAGTCAAAAAACACACGGCATCGATTAAGGTAGTTGTCCTTAATCAGCATGGTTCATGTTCATGTTGCCCCCAAACAATTACAATAGTAACATCAAAGATCACTGATCACAGATCATAAGAGATAGGATAACAATAAAAAAGTTTAAAATAGGCTGGGCGCGGTGGCTCACGCCTGTAATCCCAGCACTTTGGGAGGCCGAGGCGGACGGATCACGAGGTCAGGAGTTTGAGACCAGCCTGACGAACATGGTGAAACCCCGCCTCTACTAAGAATATAAAAATTAGCCGGGCGTGGTGGTAGGTGCCTGTAATCCCAGCTACTCAGGAGGCTGTGGCAGGAGAATCGCTTGAACCCGGGAGGCTGAGGTTGCAGTGAGCTGAGATCGTGCCACTGCATTCCAGCTTGGGTGTCAGAGCGAGAGTCTGTCTCAAAAAAAGAGTTTAAGATATTGCAAGAATTACCAAAATGTGACACAGAGACACAAAGTGAGCACATGCTGTTGGAAAAATGAAACCAAGAGACTTGCTCAATGCAAGGTTGCTACAAACCTTCAGTTTATAAAAAAGTAGTATCTGAGGGGCAATAAAGTAAAGCACAATAAAATAAGGTATACATGTATACACACACACGTGTACATATATACTGTATATGTATACATACATGCTAAAAAATATATCTACATATACGTATCTATACATATACATGCATGTCTATATGCTAAAGTATATATATAAAAAAGACTACTGATGTTAGTAATTGGGGTCAGTGCTATAGAATGTATCTATATAGATACATCTATGTACATAAAGATATGTATATATCTATATATGTACATAAAGATATGTATATATCTATATATGCACATATAAATATATGTATATAGATATGTTCATACATATACACACATACATGTATGTAGGTATCTATATATACTAAATATATATATAAAGGATATACCTATATATCTACACACATACATATATTCACGTGTGTGTGTATATGTGTGTTTGTGTGTATATAGATATATTCTTTAGCAATGACCCAGATTAATAACATCAGTTGTCTTCAACGACACCACCATTGAAAGGTGAGTTATAGCAGATATATCAAAGTAGTGAAAGACTACTGATGTCATTTTATCTGGGTCAGTGCTAAGGATTAAAAATGTACATGCCAGATCAAGCGACTTCAGAGACTTGCTTTTCTTGTTGAAGTTATGTACAATTGTTCTACTGCATTTATAAACTGGTTGAACTCTGAAAATGTATATGTCAATTAATTATTTGGAATCTAGTACTAATATATCATTTTTTTCCCTAAAAGAAAGCCTTATATAATGTAAAAAAGCTTTGGGGCCTTAACAAACAGCCTAGTGAAGCAAAATTTAAGTACAGTTCTTTATTACTTCATTTGTGAGTGAATCTTACCAATCTCACTATCTCCCTCTTTTCTTTCTCCCAATATATTGATCACTCTACCACAGATTACTCTTTTTAGTTCAATGGGGTAATAGCTAAATGATTAAAAATGAACACAGTTAGACTCCACATGTCTTCCTAGACTTATTTTTCTGATACAAATGAGTAATAATTACTCTACAATTTATAATCTAGTTACCCTAAAAATTGACATGTTAATCAGTTATTTATTTGAAACCTGGTATTTAACTTTTCTCTAGAAATGAGGTTTCAGATGTTTGTAATGAAATTCTTAGGCCTGTGGAAAAAAACTTAATGAGTCAAGTTTATATACATTTCTTTACTCCTAACCCTAATCCCCAAGTTACCATTTCTGGCAAAATTTACATAAGTTCAACTTCAGTTTGTAAATACCCACCTTGCTTGCACTTGTAATTTTCTGCCTTCTCAAGTTCAAATACCAATAACTATTCACCAATCATGGATGTCTTTTCTGCCCCTCAGATACGGTTAAGTAACTGCAGACCTAAGGCAGGGGCTCCATCCAATCTGATGGTGGGTTTGCCTTTGGGACAATAACCTCATGTAGTAATAGAGGAAGAGACCAGGGTTCTACTAGCTTTGTTCTTTTCTGTTGAGAGCTCCTCAGCTCCCTGCCCACTGTTCCCTCCTCCATGCTAAAAATAGGACTGTCTCCTCTCTTGGTTCACTCATATTTTCCTAAGGTTTTTGGCTACTGCTAAATAAGAGTGACCAATGCAACAGGAATAAGAAGCATTGCTCTTATGACCTGTTCCTTTTTTATCCAACTAGATCCAAAAAGGATAGAAAGGTAACTGCAGATACTACAGTAATTAGACTTTAGAAAACAATGTCTAAGACACTCTGTATTCTTATGGATGCTCCAGACAATGAACTTGCCAAATCTGAATCTCTCTTCTGTACATGTATGCTTTCGTGTGTGTGTGTCTATGTGCATATTTACATACATATGTTTACATCTAGCTTTTAATTTATTTAGACCTCACTTTTTGTTGAAGGACGCTACATGAGTTATTGTCATTTCACTGAAGGCAGTACTCATGGAGTAAAAAGGTACACGGCCATATAAACACCACGTGATTTTCTCTTTTTTTGACACTATTAGCTAAAACAATTTTTGCACCAAAAGTAGTTTTTCCATAAAAATAAAACATCAAATATACACATATGTAATGGGTGAGGGTATGCAAATCCTACCACATAAGTTCAGTAAGTAAATTCCAACAATTAACAAAGACTCATTTTTCAATGGCCAATTAATTAAACAATTAAATGACTATATAAAAATTAAACCTATCTACATATTAGAAATACATTTTAATTCACCCATGCCTCCACTGTACTGTAAAATGAATAGAGAAAATTTTTATTTACTGGCTTAAAAAATCAATACTACATATTCAATACTGCTTAATGAGCAATTACAGAATTCACAACCTTGATGTTTCCTTGCAAAAGAAGTGCTAATACGTAGCACAAAGAACCTCTTTAAAAATTGGTCACTGATTAAACACAATCTTTTTATGGCTTCTGTAACATCTAATTAATTTTGTAAATTTTCTTGAGCATTACACTATAATTAACTTGCATCAGGTTTTCCCTATAACTTACATTTTTTATGATTTATTTCCAGTAGAAGTCTGAACATGCCTGTGAAAACCATCTATCATGTCCTTTCTTTCACCAATCATGCTAGTCTTTCCTGTCCATGAGACACAGGCAAGTAGCTGTGGGCCTTAGGAAGGGCTGCATCCAATGAGCTGGTGGGTTTGGGGTTGGGTCTGGACACCAACCTCACATGTTGACAGAGGTCTGGACAGTGAGGTACAAGTCCATGTTCCATTAGCTCCATTCCTTTCTGCCCAGGGCTCCGCTGCTCCTTGTCTGCTGCTATCTCCTCCATGTTACAAATAGGATTCTCGCCTCCCTTGGGCCACTCTGGTAGGCTCTCGAACTCAGGAACTCTGAGTCCCTTAAAAAACTGCTTACTAAGAACTAAGGGTGATGAATACACTAACAGGAAGAAGCAACCTTCTATGACTTGCTCCTCTTTATATAACTCCATCAAAAAAGGATGCAAAGTTACCTACAAATGCTACAATGAGAAGAATTGGAAACCCTGTTAAAAAACACCGTATGGCCATGCAGGCTCCTGAGAGAAAATTCTACAAATGTCCATCGTCTCCTTGTTTTAAGATTCAATTGTGTGCATGGGTTTGTTTGTGTACGTGTGTTGAGAGAAGTGTGTATAGATGGATGGATAGGTTTGTTTACGTGCCTGTGTGTGTGTACATACTTCTATGCACACTTACGCATACATGTGTCTTTATCTGTTTATAACTCACCTTTCGTAGATACATGCCTCCTCGGTTCCTCCTGTCAGTTCACTTGTGTGGGGACTAGAGGATGATAAAAGAATACAGTCAGACAGGTGACATAATTTGAAATTTACTTTTTGGGAAAAACTAGCTTTCATTACTCTAAACATAAACTGGTTAATTTCTGACTATTCATGTGTATAGCACTATTTGGACCTGAAATATCATTTTTTATCAGAAATCAGGATTTATATGATGGCTACCACCATCTTAGGATGGAGAAAATAGTAATGCTTCCAGATTTAAGTAAACCTTTTCATTACAACCTCATCCCAACGTGTGACAGCCTTTGTGGTGGCAGTTATTTCAACCTCAACTCCAATTTTTAGGTAATCAGCCCTCTTAATCCATTGAATGTCCTGCTTCAAAAATCCTCCATTACCTCGTTACTTTCACCCAGCATGGGCGTCTCCCCAGCCCCACAAAATGCATCAAGTAGCTAGAGGTCTTTCACAGGGGCACAACCCGATATGATGGTGATATAAGGTCTGGAGCCCCAGCCTCCATGGTGGCAGAGTTCTGGAGGCTGGCGAACACCTCCAAGTCTCTTAGCTCTGTTCCTTTCTGCTGAGGACTTCACCATTCCCCAAGTACTCCTACCTCTTCCTTGCTCCAAATGGGATTTTCTCTTCCCTCAGCCCACTCTAGTATGTCTCATACACAGAAAATCTGACTTTTCAAGGCATTTGGCTGCTACTAACAAATGGTGAAAAGACAGTAAGAGCCGGATACTCTGTTCCTCTTTTATCCAAAACAATTGTAAAAATGTGGATGTTTAACTATAGTTGCTACAGTGAGAAGATGAACTGTGTCCAAGACACTCTGTATTGCCATGGACACTCCTGAGAGCAAATCCCACTAATCTCAATATCTTTCTCTGTCACTGTTTTGTTTGTGTCTGTATGTTTGTGTGTACATCCTTTATAACTCACATGTCATCGGTGTCTGCATCAATGATGACTTCCACCAGGTCAACAGGATGGGGACTACAGGACAAATATGATCAGAGTCAGACAGGACACATAATTCTAACGTTTTGCATCAAATAGCTACACTAACTCTACGAGTGATTCCTTGAGTACACTTATTGAACTGGGATGAAATTTTTTCTTATTAGAAATGAGGTTTTATGTGCCAACAGTGAATATCTTAGGCTGTGAACATAGCGATGCATCCAGATTAAGTAACTGCATCTTCACCTCAATGTGTAACAACCTTTTTCGAGGGCAGTTAATTCCAGTTCAATTTTAGTTTTAAGTCCCCTTCTTATAATTTCATCTGAGTACCTCATTCTCTATCACCTCCAATCATCTCCTCAGTTTTCACCCATCCTAGTTATTGGGGGAACCAGCCCCCAATATGTCAACGTAGATTCTTTTCTATTTTCCCTAAGTGTCAGCTGGTCTGAGAAACAAAGAGAAAGAGTACAAAGAGAGAAATTTTACAGCTGGGCCTCCAGGGGTGACATCACATGTCAGTAGGTTCAGTAATACCCCCTGAGCCCCAAAACCAGCAAGTTTTTAATAGGGATTTCAAAAGGGGAGGGGAGTACGAACAGGGAGTAAGTTACAAGATCACATGCTTGAAAGGTCAATAAAAGATCACAAGGGCAGAGAGGCAGAGCAAGATCACAAGGCCAGGGCGAAATTAGAATTACTGATGAGGTTCCATGTCCCGCTGGGCACACATTGTCATTGATAAACATCTTAACAGGAAACAGGGTTCCAGAGCAGACAACCGGTCTGACTAGAATTCGCCAGGCTGGAATTTCCTAATCCTAGCAAGCCTGAGGGCACTGCAGGAAACCAGGGCGTATTTCATCCCTTATCTTCAACTGCATAAGACAGACGCTCCCAGAGCGGCCATTTATAGACCTGTCCCTGGGAATGCATTCCTTTCCCAGGGTTACTCCTTGCTGGGAAAAGAATTCAGTGATATTTCTCCTACTTGCTTTCTCCGAGAAATAAGACTCTGTTCTGCCTGGCCCCGCAGGCAGTCAGACCTTATAGTTACCTCCTCTGTTGCCCGAAAATTGCTGTTATCCTGTTCTTTTCTAGGATGCCCAGATTTCATATTGTTCAAACACACGTGTTTTACAAACAATTTGCACAGATAACGCAATCATCACAGGATCCTGGGGCGACCTACCTTCTCAGCTTACGAAGATGATGGGATTAAGAGACTAAAGTAAATACAGGCATAGGAAATTATAAGAGTATTGACTGGGGAAGTGATAAATGTCCATGAAATCTTCACAATTTATGTTCAGAGATTGCAGTAAAGACAGGCAGGATAAATTATAAAAGTATCAATTTGGGAAACCAATAAATGTCCATGAAACCTTCATAATTTATGTTCTTCTGCCACAGCTTCAGCCAGTCCCTCCGGTCGGGGTCCCTGATTCCCAGCAACAAGTTGTCTTTCCCGCCCAAGAGTTACGGCTAAGTAGCTGCAGGCCTCAAGCAAGGGCTTCATCCCATGTGATGGTGTGTATGGGCCAAGGGAGTCAGCCTCAAATTATGGCAGAGCTCTGGAGGGTGTGAAACACTTCCAGGGTTATTAGCTCTGTTCTTTTTTTTTGCTGGGGTTTCTCTGCTCTTTGTCCACTCCTATCACCTTCTCACTCCAAGGAGGATTCGCTTCTCCCTTGGTCCACACTACTAGAACAGACTCATTCCCACAGAAAGGAAAGGTGACACACACTCACATAATAAGGCTCCCTCTATGAGATATTCCCCATTTTCCTACCTCCATCCAAAAAGCAAAAGAATATTCCGTACAAAGCTCATCCTGAGAGGACTCTGGAAATAGTTTCAAGGGAACTCCTTGTTCCCATGGATGCTCCTGACAGTGAATAGCCCAAATCACAATCTCTCTAGTGTGTATGAATGCATGGATGTGTGTGTTTTATATGCATAGATACAATTGTATTCATGTCACATGTTGCAGTGGACAGCCTACTAGAAGATACTCTCAGTTCACACATGGTGCAGTGCCAAAGAACTTAAAACGTACATAGTAAGACAACATGTAACTTCCACTTAACGTTTTCAGTTCAATGGAGTTCCAATTAATTTTCTTTTTCTTTATTTTTTTTTCTTTTGAGACAGAGTCTCACTCTGTCACCCACACTGGAGTTCAGTGGCGTGATCTCAACTAACTACAAACTCTGCCTTCCAGGTTCAAGTAATTCTACTGCCTCAGCCTCCCGAGTAGCAGGGACAACAGGAGCATGCCCCATGCCTGGCTAATTTTTGTATTGTTAGTAAAGACAGGATTTCACCATGTTGATCAGGTTAGGCTTGAACTCCTGACCTTGTGATCCACTCGACTTACCCGCCCAAAGCACCGGGACCACAGGAGGGAGGCAATGCACCCAGCCTTCCAATTACTTTTCAGCCTGTAAATTGCTCTACCCTACAGAATTCATGTGTGTATTTGGTTCTTTAGAATCACCCATGCCATTTACCCTACATATCATACTTTCTAAGATTACAGCACACATTTTACACCTATCCAAGACTCACTGACTCAAGAGTTAACCAAAACTCTACCACCGGAGCTGACCAATGCATGACAGCCTTTTGTGGGTGAATTTCTTCTAAATTCAACTCCACTGTGTAGGCAGTCATCCCTCTAATCCCATCTATGGCCCCCTTCCTGGATCTCTCCATCACGTCTTTCCTTTCACCCATCATGCTAGTCTTTCCCGTCCATGAGACACAGGCAAGTAGCAGCAGGCCTAAGGAAGAGCAGCATCCAATGAGGTGGTGTGCCTGTGTTTGTGTTTTAGCACCAACCTCATATGTTGACAGAGCTCAGGAGTGTGAGGGACAAGTCCATGTTCCATTAGCTCCATTCTTTGCCCAGGGCTTCACTGCTCCTTGTTGGCTGCTATCTCCTCCATGATGCAAATAGGATTCTCTCCTCCCTTGTGTCAACCTGGTAGGCTCTGAAACTCAGGAAATCTGAGTCCTTTAAGAAGCTGCTTAGTAGGAACTAAGTGTGACAAATGCACTAACAACAAGCCGCAGCTCTCCTATGACCAGCTCCTTTTTATACAACTCCATTAGAAAAGGATGCAGTGTTACCTACAAAGGCTACCATGAGAAGAATTGCAAACCCTGTTAAAAACCACTCTCCGTGGCCATGCAGGCTTCTAGAAGAAACTCCACATATGTCCATCCGTCTCCGTATTGTATGTTTCCATTGTGTGCATGGGTTTGTTAGTGGACATGTCTTGAGAGAAGTGGGGATGGATGGATGCATGGATGGATTGATGGATATATTTGTTTCTGTGCCTGTGTGTGTGACTACTTCTATGCACAGTTATGCATACGTGTGTCTTTATTTATCGAAATATAACTCACCTTTCATTGTTACATGCCTCTGGGTTTGCTGTTGTCAATTCATTTGTGGGTGGACTAGAGGATGATAAAAGAATACAGTCAGACAGGAGACACAATTTGAAATGGACTTTTATGGAGAAACTAGCTTTCATTACTCTGCACATAAACCAGTGAAGTTCTGACCATGCATGTGTATAGCACTATTTGGTTCTGAAATGTCACATTTTAATTAGAAAGGAGGATTTATATGATGGCAAGCAACATTTTAGGCTGGGGAAAACAGTAATGCTTCCAGATTTAAATAAACTTCTTTATCATGACCTCAGTCCTAATGCGTGTCAGCCTTTGTGGTGGCAGTTATTTCAAACTCAACTTTTGTTTGGAGGTAGTCAGCCCTCTTATTTCATTCAATGTCCTGTTTCAAAGGCCCTCCATTACCTCCTTACTTTCAACCAGCATGGGTGTCTCCCCAGACCCACAAAAAGAGTCAAGTCACTAGAGGTCTGACACAGGGGCACAATCCAATATGATTGTGATAGGAGCTTTGGAGCACCAGCCTCCATGTGCCAGAGTTCTGGAGGCTGGAGAACACCTCCAAGGCTCTTAGCTTTGTTCCTTTCTACTGGGGGCTTCACGGTTCCCCAAGTACTCGTACCTTCTCCTTGTTCCAAATAGGAGTCTCTATTCCCACAGCCCACTCCAGTATGTCTCATATACAGAAAATCTGAGTTTCCAAGGCATTTGACTGTTACTAAGCAAGGGTGAGAAGACAGTAACAGATGGCAGCCTCTCTCTGTAGTGTGTTTCTCTTTCTTTCTAAACAACTATAAAAATATGGAAGTTGCCTATACGTGATACAGTGAGACGATAAAGAAACGGTGTCAAAGATACATTGTGATACCGTCAACACTCCTGAGAGTGAATCCCAGTAATCTCAGCCTCCTTCTCTGTCACTGATTTGTGTGTGTGTTTGTGTGTACATCTTTTTCTTGTTTTTGAGACAGAGTTTCGCTCCTGCTGCCCAGGCTGGAATGCAGTGGCACGGTCTCGGCTCACTGAAACGTCCACCTCCCAGGTACGGGCAATTCTCCTGCCTCAGCCTCCCGAGTAGCTGGGATTAGAGGCACCCGCCACTATGCCTGGCTAATTGTTGTATTTTTAGTAAAGACATCATGTTTGCCACCCTGGACTTGAACTCCTGACCTCAGGGTATCTGCCCGCCTTGGCCTCCCAAAGTGCTCAGATTCCAGGTGTGAACCACTGCTCCTGGCCATGTGTACATCTTTTATAACGCACCTGTCATCGATGGGTCGATCAATAATGACTCCTGCCAGGTCATTCGGATAGGGACTAAAGGACAAATATGGTCAGAGTCAGACACAATGTGTCATTCTAACGTTTTGCAACAAATAGCTACAGTTAGTCTATGAGTTATTGCCCGGTTACACTTTGATTATTCACACGTATGTATATCACTAAATGGACCTGAGATGGCATTTGTTTTTTTTATTAGAAATGAGGTTTTATATGCCAACAGTGAGTATCTTAGGCTGTGAACATATCGATCCATCCAGACTAAGTAACTGTATCTACACCTCAATGTATAACAGCATTTTTGGAGGGCATTTAATTCCAGTTCCACTTTAGTTTGTAGGTCCCCCTTCTTAAAATCCCATCTGAGTTTCTCCTTCTCTATCACCTCCAATCACCTCCTCAATTTGCACCCATCCTGGTGGTCTTTCCTGCCCAAGAGTTACAGCTAAGTAGCTGCAGGCCTCAAGCCAGGGCTTCATCCCATGTGATGGTGGGTATGGGCCAAGGGAGTCAGCCCCGCATTATGGCAGAGCTCTGGAGGGTGTGAAACACTTCCAGGGTTGTTAGCTCTGTTCTTTTCTTTGCTGGGGTTTCTCTGCTCATTGTACCCTCCTATCTCCTTCTCGCTCCAAGCAGGATTCCCTTCTCCCTTGGTCTCATTCCCACAGAAAGGAAAGGTGACAATCACTCACATAATAAGCCTCCCTCTATGAGTTCTTCCCCATTTTCCTACCTCCATCCAAAAAGCAAAAGAATATTCCGTACAAAGCTCATCCTGAGAAGACTCTAGAAATAGTTTCAAGGAAACTCCTTGTTCCCATGGATGCTCCTGACAGTGAATAGTACAAATCTCTTTCTCTCGTGTGTGTATGCATGCATGGATGTGTTTGTATATTCATATATACATGTATAATCGTATTCCTTTATATCACATGTTGCAATGGACAGCCTACTGGAAGATACTCTCAGTTCACACACAGCGCAGTGCCAAAGAACTTAAAATGTACACAGTAAGACAACATGTAACTTCCTAGACTTAATGTTTTCCATTCAAACTAGTTCCAATTACTTTTCTTTCGCTTGCTTTTTTTTTTTTTTTTTTTTCTTTGAGACAGAGTCTCGCTCTGTCGCCCAGGCTGGAGTGCAGTGGCGCGATCTCGGCTCACTGCAACCTCGGCCTCCCAAGTTCAAGTAATTCTCCTGCCTCAGCCTCACAGATAGCAGGGGCTACAGGCACGCACCACCATGCTTGGCTAATTTTTGTATTTTTCATAGAGATGGGGTTTCACCATGTTGGCCAGGCTGGTCTTGAATTACTGACCTCGTGATACACCCGCCCTGGCCTCCCAAAGTGCTGGGACTACAGGCGTCAGCCACCATGCCCAGCCAGGAAAGTCTTTTGACATACACACCAGCATTTCCTTTTGTAGCATCCTTGGGCCATGTTAAAGGCATTGTTAAGCTGGCAATGCATGAAGTGTATAGAATATAACACTAATCTGGGGAGACGTTAATAGTAACAACAGCAGCACTTGTTTTATTTGAAAGTAGAAAATTAATTCAAATACAAAAAAATATTTTTGTGAATATATTTGTAATCTTAGGATAGGAAAGAAGTTTCTGAGTATAACAGAAACAGCATTAGTTATAAAAGTACCAATGATATCTGAACACATGAAGCTTATTATAAAGTTCTACATAAGGGTGCTGTATTTTACTCTAAACACCAAATGTAAAAACATATTACAGATTTGCCACACGGAGTGGAGATATGACCAATGTATTTGAACATCAAAATTCCTTGAATCTGAAAGATATGGTAAATATGACTTAGCTCACTTAAGACCTAACTTTTTCGAAAGAATTTTAGAATCAGTGTCCAGAACACTATTTTCCCATGAATAATTCTGAGACTGATTTTCACGAACCTGAATTCCTCCCATCTCCAATATATATTATCAATCACTTTTCATTGTTAGCTCCAGCACAGATTTCTGATGTCAGTTCATTGGGATCAGTGCAAAGGATTAAAAGCAAACAGGAAGAAACAACGTAAATTCATACACTACGTGTTTTTTTGTTTTTTTGGGTTTTTTTTGGCTCAAATTGGCTATGACTGTGCTACAAATTGCTATGTGTTGTCTCTAAAAAATTCTCATGTAAATCTGTTACTTGGCACCTGGTACTTCATTTTTCTCCAGAAAGAAGTCTCTATGTGTTAGTAATATAAATTGTTTAGGACTCTCCAGAAAGTTAAATGAATCAAGATTTAAGTACAATTCTTTATTACTGAACCTGATCATCATGTGTGACAGCAAATTGAACTGAAATTTGCTTCAAATTCATGTTCCATTGGAAGGCACACATCGTTCTTGCCCATTTTGATTTCCTAATTCTCAAGTCCCTCCACCATGTGACTCATGTTCTTCATGAGTCACAGATATCTTTGCTTCCCCTCAAATAGCATCAAGTGACTAAACCTGAGGCAGGGGCTCCATCCAATGTGATGATGGCTTTGGGTTTGGGCACCAGCTCTGAAGGGTGAGGGACAGATACAGGGTCTCTTAGCTCTGTTCTTTCTGCTAAGGGCTATTCTGCTGCCTGTGCAATGCTACCACCTTCTTTCTCCAAGTAGGATTCTCTCCTCTCTTGAATTGCTCTTGATAGAGTCTCATACACAGGCATTCTGATAGTCTCCTAAGGCTTTTGGCTGCCAGTTATTAAGAGTCACAAACAACCTTTGAGTACCAAATGTCCCTCTTCTGACCTGATCTTATTTTTTTCACATAGCTTCAAAAACAACGCTACCTAAAGATGCTTATACTCTCTTATGAAAAGCTGTTTTTGCCATTGATGCTGCCAGCATTTTTCACCACTTAGATCAGTCAACTCACCCATTGTGGTCATAGCTGTCAGAGCATATGGTAGACGCTGTTAATGAATCCAGAATTCTACCAAAGAGTAAAAAGCACATACAAAAAATAAAGTCAGATATTTTGGAAGGCAATCAGGATGTTAATCTCGACAGTATTTCAGGACACGAAAAATAAAATCAGAGGAATTTTGACAGGAACTAAACAAACAATTTCAGGGCACAACACTAGTACTTCTGAGACTGTCTGTATGTGTGTGTGTGTGTGTGTGTGTGAAAAGACACAGAAAAAAGAAAGAAAGTGTAAGAATAATGAATGTTTCTCTATCAATGGCTAGTTCCTGGTCATCCTTGGTAGGAAATAAACAAGTAGGTAAGTCAAGGATAGCCTAAATTATGTTTAAAACCTTTTGTGAACTTAAAGTAGATTATACGTTTAGAATGATTTTGTTTTCTTTTTGTCTGGATTCTTGGTTTTTTTTTTAATTATATGGCTATATTTTACAAAATCAAGACTTCCTAGCACCCAAACCACTGGCTTAGCTAATTTAATCTCTCTACAACTTCATTTCCTCATCTGTAAGTTAAGACACATGCAGAATACACTCCACATCTGTCAACTTCATAAAATCATGCTGAATATTCAGCATTTTGCAAATATTGGTTTTTAGACCACCTGTTCTCTATACCATATATTATGCCATAAAAATCAGTATGTGGCAATATAAGCTGATACATATTTTTAGTTTCAAATACACAAACATGCTCATCAAACTAATACACTCCCAAGACTCAAGAATTAATGCTCTTTGCCACAATTTGCTAATTTTTCAAATGTTTAAATAAGTTTAAGAAACTGATTGCACACATTTTTCTTTTTTTTTTTTGCTGCTGATAAAAACTGGGATTCCCTAAAGTGTGCTGAGGTTTCTGGACTTATTTGACCACAGAACCTTGTTCTCACAGTGGAAATGTGTGAGAAACACATTTTAGAAGCAATATATTAAATGGTATCTTTTTATGTCTTTAAGTAAAAGTTCTCCTACACAAACTAATTTTGGACTGTGATCGATAGCTCAAACCTTTAAGCACAGATAGACATTAATATTGTGCTATTCTTTCAGCCTGTGAGGAAAGGAGTGCTGGAGTTCAAATGATCAAATCTCGTTAGCCTGGTCTGAGGGCCATGAAGGGAACCTTTCAAGTTCTAAGTGGGTGTTCTCATGCCCTTGAATGGCTCATGGAAATTCATCCAGGTCTCAGGAAAAACAATATCTTTTACAAAAAGAAAGGCATCTAGAGGTATCCGCTGCTTTTCCGCAGGAAGGACAACTGGGTTGTCTATACAGAATACACTAATAAGTCATAACAGGGGAAAATGTTCAAAACACCAAAAACATAAGAATTTGAGTTTCTGACATAAGCAGCCTTATTGAATGATTACTGGATTTTTCAGATATCTTCTACTGAGGAAGAGAACTGGAAGACACTCAAATTACTCTTCAGATCCAGGTGACAAGCCAGGATTGCTAAGCAAGTTCCTTGGGAAACTAATCTACAAAAAGGACACAAGACATCCATACATGTTACCTGAACTCCTTTCAGGGAGAGTATTGCATGAAGTCTGAAATCATACTTTGATAAGCTGCTTGGGAGCACAGAATGACTTCCCTCATGGGACATGAATAAGTAGCTAGCTAAATTGCCTTCTAAGGAGGGTGAGAATGGCAAACTATCCTAAAATAACGTGATCACACAGAATTCTTAAATGCTTTTTGGTAGATAGGAGAAACCACAAAGTTTGAGTTAGGTGAAGGTTAGCTACACCTTTATAATCATGCTACCAGGTTATAATAAAAAGTAGGTCTCCAATCAAATCTGCCACACATACAGATATTCATTTAGCAAATGAATTCAGTAGCAAGCAGGCACAGTACATAAGCTTCTGCAAGCTTTCTGTACTTTAGGTGCTCCAAGCATGAAAGGTTCATTCTCAACAGAATCCTAATATTCCAGAGGCCAAAATCTTCCTAAACCTTCCTGGAGACAGGACCATATGAGGATCAAGCCTGGGGTGTCATCTCTAAGTATACACTACAGGCCACACTCATATCCCTTTATCCTGTTTATGCAAGGGTGGGCTGTCTCCAAAACACTTTAGCTGATTCACAGATCTTAAAATGTCATATAATTGTAACATCCTTCATGCTGCTTTGTAAGTCACCAATCTCACCAATAAAAGCCCATTTGTGACCTTCACTGTAATAATTAACAATGTTTCAGGTGTTGAGATGGCACCACTGAAGCCATTTCGGTGGTCATCTCTGTGGAGTGGCTTCCAGAGCTGAGCACTAGGTCACCATCCTGAACAGAGCATCACCATTATGGCAAGCAGCCGCCCCTATAGGAAAGATGAAAGCGACCAGTATATGCATGTTATCACACTGCCTAAAATGTCCTATTTTTAAGGACCTTAACAGGCATAGAATGAGGCTTGTTTTATTTTTAAAATGTTTTTTCTATTTCTATTATTTTTCTATCTAATTGCTTTTCTATTTCTATTTGCTGCGTCACAGACAGCAGCAAATTCCATACCTTTGGGGTTATACCAGCTCATGTGCAATAGAAGTAGAAATATCAAAGCTCTCAGTCTACCACTTTCTGCTCCAGAGATGTGGCCCAAGCACACCCTTGGACGTGAACCAGGGCAACCCAAGGCAGAGCTGGATACCTGGGAGTTTCTCCCTGTAAGCCCTGGACCTGCTTACCTGAAAGCCAGACTGCTTCTGGCGTCATTGCCGCTCAGAAGAAGTTGGGGTCGGTTCAACCGCTAAAATGACACAAGTCTCAGTCTTGTGTCTTCAGTACAACTTTCTCTAAGAGGGAGAAATTTATTCAAGATCCTGTTAGCAGTTTTCTCTCCTGTTGCCTTTCAGGATTATAGCTTTTCCTTTTTTCATTTTTTAATTCCCAAAACCAAGCTTGTTAGATCAAATCTTTACCCCATTCCTGGAAAATAACAAGGTTACTACTATTTGGCCCTATACCCACTAGTTGTCCCCCAGTACCCTGAGGATAAGGGGACTCTGTAAGGTCCCTGGGAGGGGAAAGGAATATCAATTAGTGGTCCCCCCAACTGGGTATAAGCAAACTTTCCTGTCTTTGGGCCCCAGAGACCACCACCTAGTTCCCCCACCAAAACTTTACATGATTTTAATTCTCCTGATGAGGATGAGAGGACATTAGCCAACTGAGAGGGCAGAGGATGGGATGGGACTACCTTGGCTCAGAGACCCTCACCTCTAGGTCTTTACCTCGTATTGAGAATAAGCCAGTACTGGATTAAGAACTCTGTGTCCACAGCAACCCCAAACAGAATCCTGGTGCTCTTGAGATTCTCGTAGAGTAGGGAATAAAACGAGCTTGGTCCAAGACTGCAGAGACTTAAAAACGCGCTGTTCTGCCACACATACAGATACTCATTAAAGATGAGGGAAAAGGGCATGGGGTGGGGGAGAATGTACCAAAACCAAAGACCACAGGATAATAACCTTAGAGCAGAGACTATCTCTCTCCAGTTATTTTTTCTTTTGTATGTAATGGAGGGGATTCTTCTTATTTACGCTGATGAACTTTTTATCAAGTGTTCGGCTTCCTTTGTGGGTTAGAGAGAATAACCAGAGGGCTCAGTGTTTTCTAGACCATATTAAATTTCACTAAAGTAAGCAAGGTTGATAAGACTTGCAGGGGAAACTTCATTGACTCAAGCTATCATTTTCTAGGATTGTGATGAAACAAATAGGTGTACATTTAAAATATACCCATATTCTAGCTACAAGAGAGGATTTTGAGTGTTCTTACAGCAAAGAAATGGTAAATGTTTAAGGCAATGGATATGCTAATTGCCATGATTTGATCATTATACCATGTAAAATGTACTGAAACATCACATTGTACCTCATAAATATGTACAATTTATTATGTGTCCATTAAAATTTTGATTATAACAAAAAATAAACTTCAAATGTAAGAAAACAACCCAACTTTTAAAAAATCGGCAAAATATGTGAACAGATACTTCACCAATAAAGATTTGCAACTGACAAGCAAATGAAAAGATGGCCATCATAACTAGCTATTAGAGAAATGCAGATTCAAACTACAATAAGAAACCACTAGATACCTATTAGAATATCTAAAATTAGAAAGATGGCGTGTTGACAAAGATAGAGAGAAACTGAAACTCTCATACAATGCCAGGAAGGTAAAGTGCTAGATCCACTTTGGAAAACAGTTTGGCAGTTTCTTAAGAAGTTAATTAGGTCTTCCGGTTCCCACTCCAACATGCAGAGAACTTGGAAGTCATCACTCCCATCTTCACAACAGGAAAAAAGATAATCAAACTAAAAATCAACAACTTTTCTTAGATCTGTCAGAGAATAGAGGTCACAGGGCAAACCACCTCCTCAAAAACTAGAGACAGGTGACTACAGAACATCACAGTTTACCTGAGAGCAGAAGCCACAGGAGCCAATAATTGGTAGGAACACTTAAATGCTAATCAATAAATTACCAGTGGCTGAGTGTGGACTAGCTTGAGAGTTAAAAACTTGTTGAAGTCCCACCTTGGGAACCCTTTATACTTTCATGAATTTTACTTCCAGAAACCCTACCAGGTTCTCATGATGAAGGCTGAAGAAAATTTCCTCAGGCTCTTTAGGCAAGGAAAAGGGAAAAGCAACCATTTCAAAATATACCCTAGTTGGTGGACAGAGTGAGTGGGTACAGCAACCATTTTGAAATATGCCCAGAGCATTCTATTCTCTGTGTGAAAGCCCTGCCCTAAAGAAAAACTGCTTTATCAGGGCCTTGTCTGACATAGGGGAAAAGCAGTAAGACAACTCTAAACCCCTCTAGTTTTCCTGTCCCACATAAAAGGAGAGGAAAAAAAGAAATCATTACTAAGTCAATATCAGAAAAATTTACACCTATGTTTTTGTCTAAGAGTACAGTTTGGGATCTTACATTTAGATACTTCTTCCATTTGAGGCTGATTTTTTCTGTATGATGTGAGGAAGAGATCTAACTTCATTCATTTGTATGTGGATATCCAGTTGTTCCAGCACCACTTGCTGAAGAGACTGTTCTTTTCCACTGAATGGCCTTGATACCCTTGTGGAAAATCAACCGACCTTAAATGTATGAATTTACTTCTGGACTCTCAATTCTATTCCATTGATCTACATGGCTATCCTTATTCTAGTACCACACAATTTTAACCACTATGGCTTTATAGTAAGTTTTGAAATAATAAAGTGTGGACTCTGCAACTTCATTGTTCTTCTTCAAGATCATTTTGGTTCTTCAGAGTCCCTTGCATTTTCAAATGAACTTTAGGATCAGCAAGTCAATTTCTGCAAAACAGAAGCTAGGATTCTGATAGGAACTGAGTTGAATATGTAGATCAATTTGTGGAGTACTGTCATCTTAACAGTAATGTCTTCCATTCAATAAATCCAGAATGTGAATCCATTTATTTAGATCTTAATCACTTTCAATAAAGTTTTGTAGTCTTACATTTCTTTTGTTTTAGTCTTATTTTTTAATGCTATTGTAAATAAAATTACTTTCTTAATTTCATTTTCAGGTTACTCATTGCTAGTGTTTCTAAATATAACTGATTTTTTGCACATTGATCTTAAATCTTTTGTGAACTCAATTGTTGCTCCAGCAGGTTTGTTGTTGTTGTTGTTGTTGTGGGTTCCTTAGATTTTCTATATACAACATTATTTATCTGCAAAAAATACAGTTTCCCTTTTTCCATTCCGATCTAGATGCTTTTTATCTCTTTTTTGTTGTTGGTTTTGTTTTGGTTTTTTTGGCTAATTATCCTGGCTAGAACCTCCAGTACAATGTTGAATAGAAAAAGCAAGAGCAGCCGTCCTTGGCTTGTTCCTCATCTTAGGAGAAAAGCTTTAAGACATTCACCACTAAGTTTAATGGTAGCTGTTGGTTTTTCATCACCACTCAACCAGGTATATAAGAAATATGTAAGGGAGTCCTACAGCTGGAAGCAAAAGGATGATATCTACCATCACAGAAACACATGAAAGTATAAAACCCACTGGTAGAGCAAGCACACAAATAAGAAAAACAATTCAAAGGTTATCACTAAAGGAAACCACCAATCCACAACGATCAACAAGAAGAGAGAAAGAAAGGGACAAAGGACATATAAAGCAACCAGAAATCAATTAATAAAATGACAGGAATAACCCTCACATATCAAAAATAGTCTTCAATGTAAATGGATTAAAGTTTCCACTGAAAAGACATAGACTGGCTGAATGGATTTAAAAAATAAATATGACCCAAATATATACCACCTACAAGAAACTCACCTCACCTGTGGAGACATACAGACTGAAAGGAAAGGACTGGAAAAAGATATTCTGTGCAAACGGAAACCAAAAGTGATCAGGAATAGCTATACTTATATCAGATAAAACAGACTTTAAGTCAAAAACAGCAAAAAGAGGCCAGGCACAGTGTCTCACGCCTGTAATCCCAACACTTTGGGAGGCTGAGGCGGGTAGATCACAAGGCCAGGAGTTCGAGACCAGCCTGGCCAACATGGTGAAACCCCATCTCTACCAAAAATACAAAAAATTAGCTGGGCGTGGTGGCAGGCACCTGTAATCCCAGCTACTCAAGAGGATGAGGCAGGAAAATCGCTTGAACCCAGGAGGCGGAGGTTGCAGTGAGCCGAGACCACACCACTGCACTCCAGTGTGGGCACCACAACAAGACTCCATCTCAAAAACAAACAAACAAACAAAACAGTAAAAAGAGACAAAGATGGTCATTACAGAATGACATGGAGATACATTAGCAAGAGGATATAACAGTTCTAAACATATATGCACTCAATACTGGGATACCCAGATATATAAAGCAAATGTCATTAGATCTAAAGGGAGACATAGACTGCAATACAATAATAGATGAGGACTTCAACATTCTACTCAGCATTAGACAGATCATCTAAACAGGAAATTAACAAAGAAACACTGATTTTAAACTGTGCTTTAGACCAAATGGTCCTAACAGACATTTATAGAACATTTCATTCAACAGTTACAGAATACACATACTTCTTCAACAGCACATGGAACATTCTCCAAGACAGACCATATGTTAGGACACAGAATAAGTCTCAACAAATTTTCAAAAATCAAAATCATACCAGTATCCTCTCAGACCACAGTGAAATAGGACAGGAAATCAATAACAAAGAAACTTTGGAATCTGTACAAATACGTGGAAATTAAACAACATGCTCCTGAATGACCTTTAGGTCAAGGAAGAAATTAAAGAGGAAATCAAAAAATGTCTTGAAACAGGCTGGGTGTGGTGGCTCATGCCTGTAATCCTAGTACTTTGGGAGGCCAAGGTGGGTGGATTGCTTGAGCCCAGGAGTTTGAGACTGGCCTGGGCAACACAGTGAGATTCTGTCTCTACAAAAAAAAATACAAAAGTTAGCCAGGTATGCTAGTGCGTGCCTGTAATCTCAGCTACTCAGAAGGCTCAGGCAGAAGGATCGCTTGAGCCTAGGAGGTGGAAGTTCCAGTGAGCCAAGATCGCACCATTGCATTCCAGCCTCAGCGATAGAGAGAGAGACCCTGTCTCAAAAAATAAAATGTCTTGAAACAAATGAAAATTGAAAACAACATAACAAAACCTATGGGATACAACAAAAGCAGTGCTAGGAGGGAAGTTTATAGCAATAAACACCTGTATTTTAAAAGTAGATTTCAAATAAACAAACTAATGATACACCTTAAAGAACTAGAAAAGCAAGAACAAAGCAAACCTCAAATTAGAAGGACAGACATAATAAAGATCAGAGCAGAACTAAATGAAATAGATTTCAAAAACAATATAAAGAATCAATGAAACAAAAAGTTCCTTTTTCAAAAAGGTAAGCAAAATCGATAAACTGCCAGTTAGACTAAACAAGAATATGAAAAAGATGATCCAAATAAACAAAATCCAAGATGAAAAATAAGACATTGCCAGACACGGTGGCTCATGCCTGTAATCCCAGCATTTCTGAGAGGCTGAGGCAGGTGGATTGCTTGAGCTCAGGAGTATGAGACAAACCTGGGCAACATGGCGAAACTCCGTCTCTAAAAAAAAAATACTAAAATTAGCTGGGCATGGTGGCATATGCTTGTAGTCCCAGCTACTCAGAAGTCTGAGGTGGGAAGATCTCATCGGCCCAGGAGCTTGAGGCTGCAGTGAGTCATGATCACACCACTGCACTCCAGCCTGGGTGACAGAGTGAGACCGTGTGTCAAAAAATAAAGAAATAAATAAATGAATAAACGTAGACATTACAACTGACACCATAGGAATACCAAAAGTCATCAGACACTCTTATGAATAACTATATATTAATAAACTAGAAAACTTAGAGGAAATGCATAAATTCCTTGACACATATAACCTACCATGATTGAATCAGGAATAAATAGAAAACCTGAAGAGGCCAATCATGAGTAATTAAATTGAATCCATAATAAAAAAAGAATCCAAACAGTGAAAAGCCCAGGACCCAATGGCTTCACTGCTAATGACTTCACTACCAAATTCTACCAAACTTACAAAGACAAACTAACACCAATTCTCCTCAAACTGGTCCAAAAAACTGAAAAGGAGGGAATTCTTCCTCATTCTACTAGGCTAGCAGTACCCTGATACCAAAACCAGATAAGAATGCAACAACAAAAAAAAGACAGTTAAACTCTAATATCCCTGATAAACACAGATGTAAAAATCCTCAACAAAATACTAACCAACTGAATCCAACAGCATATCAACAAGATAACATAGCAGGATCAGGTGGGATTTGTCCCAGAAATGCAAAGGTAGTTCAACATACACCAATCAACAAAGATAACACATCACATCAACAGAATGAAGAACAAAACCATATGATCATTTCAAGAGACGTAGAAAAAGGGTTTCATGAAATTCAAAAGATCTTCATGATAAAAACTCTCAACAAGCTAGGCATTGAAGGAGCCTATTAATACGTCGACATAATAAAGGCTACATATGACAAACCCACAGTTAACATCATCCTATCATAGCTTTCAGCTTTTCCTCTAGGAACTGGAACAAGACAAGGATGTCTATTTTTGCCACTCCTATTCAACACAGTACTGGAAGTCTTAGCCAGAGCAATCAGACAATAGAAACAAATAAAAGACATCCAAATTGGAAAAGAGGAAGTAAAATTGTCCCTCTTTGTAGATGACATGATCTTGTATCTAGAAAAACCTAAAGACCCCACCAAAAACTCTTAGATCTGATAAGTAAGTTCAGTAAAGTTATATGATACAGCCAGGTGCGGTGGCTCATGTCTGTAATCCCAGCACTTTCAGAGACCGAGGCAGGAGACTCCCCCAAGGTCAGGAGTTCAAGACCAGCCTGACCAATATGGTGAAACCCCATCTCTACTAAAAACACAAAAATTAGCCAGGCGTGGTCGCGTGTGCCTGTAGCCCCAGGTACTCAGGAGGCTGAGACAGGAGAATGGCTTGAACCTGGGAGGCGGACATTGCAGTGGGCCAAGATGGCACCACTGCACTCCAGCCTGGACTACAGAGCAAGACTCCATTCAAAAAAAAAAGTTGTAGTATACCAAATCAACATACAAAAATTAGTATCATTTCTATACACCAATAATAAACTAGCTGAGAAAGAAATCAAGAAGGAAATCCCATTTATCATAGCTACAAGGAAATAAAATACCTAGGAAAAAAATTTAACCAAGTAGGTGAAAAACCTCTACAAGGAAAACTACAGAACATTGATGAAAGAAATTGAGAAGGACATAAAGAAATGGAACGACAACCCATGCTCACGGATCAGAAAAAAATCAATATTGTTAAAATGACCATACAACCCAAAGCAATACACAGATTCAATAAAATCCCTATCAACATACCAGTGTCATTCTTCACAGAAGTAGAAAAAATAATCCTAAAATTCATATGGAACCAAAAAAGAGCTTGAATAGAGAAGCAATCCTAAGTAAAAAGAAAGCTGGAGACATTATACTATCTGACTTCAACATATATTACAAGGCTCTAGTGACCAAAACGGCATAGTATTGGTATAAAAACAGGTATAAAATGAAACAGAATAGATAACTCAGAAATAGATCCATACATTTACAGCCAACTGATTTTCAACAAAGGTGTCAAGGACACTCACTGGGGAAAGGACATCCTCTTCAATAAATGGTGCTAGGAAAATTGGATATCCATATGTATGCAAAAGAACGCGACTAACCTCCTACCTTTCGCGATACACAAAAATCAATTCAAGATGGATTAAAGACTTAAACATAAGCCCCGAAACCATAAAACTACTAGAAGAAAACATAGGGGAACCACTTCAGGACACTGGTCTAGGAAAAGATTTTATGGCTGAGACTTCAAAAGCACGGCAACAAAAACAAAAGTAGACAAATTGGACTATACTAAACTAAAAAGCTTCTGCACATCAGAGGAAACAGCGGAGTGAAGAGACAACCTCTTGAATGGGAGAAAATATTTGCAAACTATTCATCCAACAAGGAATTAATATCTACAATACACGAGAAACTCAAACACCTCAACAGTAAAAAATAATAATAATTCCATTTAAAAGTGGGCAAAGGGTCAGGCATGATGGCTCATGCCTGTAATCCTAACACTTTGGGAGGCTGATGCAGGTGGACCGCCTGAGCCCGGGAGTTTAGACCAGCTTGGGTAACATAGTAAAACCCCATCTCTACAAAAACATACAAAAATTAGGCTGGGTTTGGTGGCTCATGCCTGTAATTCCAGCCCTTCGGGAGGCCAAGGCAGTAGGATTGCTTGAGCCCAAGAGTTCAAGCCCAGCCTGGGCAACATAGTGAGACCTCATCTCTACAAAAATCAAAAAATGAGGTGGGAGGATCACTTGAGCCAAGGAGATTGAGGCTAGAATAAGCAGTGATAGCACCACTGCACTCCCGTCCCATCTCCAAAACAATAAACAAAAACAAAAACAAAAACACACACACACATACAAATTAGCTGGGCACAGTGGTACGTGCCTGTGGTCTCAGCTACTCTGGAGGCTGAGGCAGGAGAATCATCTGAGACCAGGAAGTGGAGGCTGCAGTGACTCGTGTTTGCACCACTGCACTCCATCCTGGACGACAGAGCAAAACCCTGACTCCAATAAATGAATGAATGAATGTGGGCAAAGGACATAAATAGATATTTCTCCAAAGAAGACATACAGGTATATGAAAAAATGCTCAACGTCACTAATAATAAGGGAAATGCAAATTAAAACCACAATGAGATATCATCTTCACCCAATGAGAATGGCTATGATTAAAAAAACAAAATAATAATGGATGTGGGCGAGGATGCAGAGAAAGGGGAACTCTTACACACTGTTGTGTGGGAATGTAAATCAGTACAGTCACTATGGAAAACAGTATGGAGATTTCTCAGGAAACTGAAAATAGAGCTACCATACAATCCAGCAATGCCACTACTGGCTGTTTATCCAAAGGAAAAAAACCAGTATATCAAAGGGATGATACCTGTACTTCCATGTTTACCGCAGCACCATTCACAATAGCAAAAATACAGAATCTGCCTACGTGTCCATCAGTAGACAAATGGATAAAGAAAATGCGATATATAATCAAGTACTATTCAGCCATAAAAAAAGAATGAAATCAAGTCGTTTGCAGCAACCTGGATGGAACTGGAAGTCATTGTTACGTGAAGTAAGCCAGGCACAGAGAGACAAATATTGCATGTTATCACATACGTAGGAGCTAAAAAAGTTGATGGTGGATAGATAGATACCAGAGGCTAGGAAGGGTGTGTGGGTTGGCAGGGAAGAGTGGTTGGTTAATACAGTTAGAAGGAGTTAAGTTCTAATGTTCTATAGCAGAGTAGGGTGACTACAGTTAACAACAATGTATTGTGTATTTCAAAATAGCTATAAGAGAAGACTTGAAATGTTTCCAACATATGGAAATGACAAATACTCAAAGTGACAGATACCTTAAATACCCTGATTGATCATTACATATTCTATGCATGTAACATATCACATGTACATATGTACCACATAAATATGTACAAATATTTGTTGTGTACCAATTAAAAATAAAAACTTTAAAAATACATTATATCTACACAGTGAAATATTATTCAGCATTAAGACACTGCAAGTTGGATGAACCCTGAAAACATGCTACATGAAAGAGTGCATAAAAGATCACAAATTGGGCTGAGCGTGGTGGCTCACACCTGTAATCCCAGCACTTTGGGAGACCAAGACAGGCGCATCGCTTGAGCTCAGGACTTCCAGAGCAGCTTGGGCAACATGACTAAACCCCTCTCTACAAAGAAATTAAGCAGGCATGGTGGTGAGCGCCTGTGGTCCCAACTACTGGCTACTCACCAGGGTGATACAGGAGGATTACTTGAGCCTTTCCTGCTTGCTTCGCTGAAGGCATCAGGCACTTTCATGGCTGGGATCAACTCTTCTGGAAGCAGGTCCTAGCAGGACTGTGGGTGTCCACATCCAGGATAAGGGTCCTGCATAGAGCTTGGAATACTTACCCCTCAATCTGGGGGAAGGAGCAGGGGCTGGCGCCTTAAGGACTTACTGTCATTCTAACCAATCCTGATGTTTCCAAGGCACTGGGGTTTTCAGGACTGGGTAAGACTGTTCTAAGGCCACAGTGTGGCAACTGCAGTCTGGCAACTGCAGCGAGTCAGAGGCCAAGTCCTCAACTCTGGCGCTGTCTAAAGTGCCTTTCTTGGCACTTTCTGGTGAGGTGGCTCACACCTATAATCCCAACACTTTGCGAGGCCAAGGCGGGTGGATTACTGGAGATCAGGAGTTCGAGACCAGCCTGGCCAACATGATGAAACCCCGTCTCTACCAAAAACGCAAAAATTAGCCAGGCATGGTGGCGCATGCATGTAATCCCAGCTACCCGGGAGGTTGATGCAGGAGAATCGCTTGAACCCGGGAGGCAGAGGTTGCAGTGAGCTGAGATCGCACCACTGCACTCCATCCAACCTGGGTGACAGAACAAGACTCTGTTTCAAAATAATAATAATAAGAAGAAGAAGAATGACTTTAAAAATCAATAAATAAATCAAGTGTCTTTCTTGCCCATTCCATGTCTCACCACAACTCTATTAAGCAGGTATTAATGGCTCTCCATGGCTATAATAGAGGAACTCTGGGCCTTAGATTCCACCCCTCGCCCAACCCCTGACAGCCAGTGACTAGTGGAGGTTCAAAAAACAGTAGTCGGTCTCATTACTATCTTATTACCACTCTCTCCGTGGAGTTCCAGCAAGGAGGGGTTCCACACCTCGTTGGGGACCAGCTCCCGAGCAGGGCTCCGAACACCCTCTTGAGGCAGTGACGCGAGGGCCCGCGGGGGCTCCGAGGCTCCTCCGGGGCCTCGTGGGCCCTCACAGAAATGGCAGGGCATTGGGACAAGCTGCTTCCGCTGCGCAGGCCGAAAGGTCCCCCGAGCATCCAGAAAGCTCCCTGGACCCTTATAGGCGAGGTTAGGCCCCCAAGTCATATCCCGGGGAAACCATGGAGGGGGAATTCGGTTTCCACAGCCGAAGTCAACAGAAACGACCCGCCATGTTGAAGCCTGAGCAGAGCTCCTGTCAGGCCCCGCCCCCGGCGCGGGGCTCCGTGGGCAGCGCCTCCTCCCGGAGGTCCCTCAGCTGGTTCCTTCATTCGGCTAAATGGTGAGTGAGCATCAAGCACAAGCTGAACTGCGGGCAGGCAGTGAGCAGATACACAGGGGCCCCGAACTCAAAATAAATAAATAAATAAATACTCAAACTTGGTCTTATAACCCAAGGCAACTGATAGGCTCATTTAGGCCCTGGCTTCCAGTGACAATGAGTTCTAGATGACAAGCCTCAAAAGGAAGAGCCCCTCTCCTTGTCTGTGCTCCTGCCCTAAGCCCGAAGACTCAGCTTTGGTCCTCACTGATAATCATTGCCATTCACCATTGGTGATTAACTCAGTCATCACTCTGGAGATTCCAAGGACTTCAGGAGCTGTGTGTCAGGAACTAAGGACAAGGACCAAATATTATTTTTTATTATAATATCAACAGCCAAAAATTTCAACACCTTTTATTGAATACTCTCATCTTTTACCACTGAGTTCTGATGCCACGTCTGTCATTTATATTTCCATATATTATTTGGGCTCTTTCTAGGCTCTCTTTCATTTCATTAGCTTATACATCTATCTGTGCACCAATACTACACTGTTTAACTTAACTTTTTAATAATTATTTAAATCTGGTAGAACAAGTGTCCCACTTTGGTGCTTTGTTTTTAAACATAGGCTCTTCCCCATGAATTGTAACATTAGCGTGTTCAGTATTGTAAAAAATCCTCTTGAATTTGTATTGGAATTGCATCAAGTTTATGCATTAATTTTGAGAGAATTGACATCTTCATGATTCCATAACGATTATGTTGTGTTGCTTTTAAAATTATGTTTTCTGAGTTGTTGTTGCTGGTATATAGGAATGCAATCTTTTTTTGTATATCAATTCTGCATTCGGAAAACTTGTTGCACTCTTTTATTAACTTTGTCTATAGATTGTCCAAGAGAGGCAGCAAAGTGTGATGGTAAACAGCCAGACAGCCCCTTCTACTTTCTTTATCTTTATTCTGTTGCCCTTTTTTCTAACATCTTAAACTAAATACTTAGCTCATTAAGTAGTCTTTATTCCTTTTCAATGCCAGCATCTGAAAAAAATAAATGCTTCTCTAATTACTTTATCTAGTGTGTTGAGGGACCCAATGCCGCCACCGTATTCAATAAGGAGCTAGAAGGACTCACAGAACTTAGACAAGCTGTTCTATTCATGGTTATGGTTTATTACGATGAAAGGCTATAGAATACATTCAGAAGGAAAAAGGCACTTAGGGCAGAGTCCAGGCAGAACCAGGTACAGCTTCCAGTTGTCCTCTTCCTGTGGAGTTATATGAACAGAACTTAATTCTCCCAGCAATGATGTGTGACAATATGGACAAAGAATTGTCAACCAGGGATGCTCACACAAACTTTTGTGTCCAAGGTCACTACATAGGCATGAAGCCCCCACACTATTGACCCTAAATACTCAGTCTCCAACCCATTCCTCCCTATGAAGTCAAACTCATACAATATGACGCAGGGCTCCAGGCAAGCAAAAACAGGTGTTCACCATAAATTACATTATTAGCACAAACTCTGGCATTGCCCAAGGCCTGAGGTATACAAAGACACTCTTATCAGGCAGGATATTTCAAGAGCTAATAGTTGGTCAAGAATCAGTCTTTTCTTTGAGGCATGTAATCCCATAGCTGCTGAGTCAACCCTTTACTATTCACTTATATTTTATGAGTTCGATTTATACTTCTATTGTTAATTTTATTTATTTCTAAGTCTATAAAGTATATTATTTACCTTTTAAAAATATAAACGATAGATATTATATAATATACACCTCCTACACATTGCTTTTGTCACTTGAAGTTGTTCCATATTTGTAAAAAAATTGTTTTTTATTCTTTTGGATGGCTGCTTTTATTTACCAATTTTCTATTCACAGATATTAGGATTTTTTGGTCCAATTTTTTGCTATTCAAAATAAGATTAATAACGTGTGTGTGTGTGTGTAATTTTACTTACATTCTAATATGTTTGTAAGATATATTCCCAAAGTAAAATTATTGGATTAAATGATGTGTTCAGATGGTATATTCATCTGTAATATTAATAGATATTGCTTTCAGCGAACTGTTGCCCATAAAGATTTCACCAACTTTTATTCACTAGCAATGTAAGAAAGTACCTGGTTCCCCATACTCTTGCCAACTAAGTGTATTTTAAAATACTTTTATAATACCTGGTGTACTCCAGCACTACAGGAATAATATATTTGTAGCTTTCAGTTTTATTTTATTCATCATGAGTAAGGTTGAGCATCTTTTCACATGTTTGAGTCACTTTTTTTTTTTTTTGAGACAGAATCTCGCTCTATCACCCAGGCTGGAGTGCAGTGAGGTGATCTTGGCTCACTGCAACCTCTGCCTCCCGGGTTCAAGCCATTCTCCTGCCTCAGCCTCCCAAGTAGCTGGGACTACAGACCTGTGCCACCGCGCCCAGCTAACTGTTGTATTTTTAGTAGAGACGGGGTTTTGCCATGTTGGTCAGGCTGCTCTCGAACTCCTCGGTCTCCCAAAGTGCTGGGATTACAGGCACGAGCCACCGCACCTGGCCTTGAGTCACTTTTATTTCTTTTCAATGAACTGTTAGTATATACTTTTTGTCCATGTTTCTGGTGGCTTATTCATCTTTTCCTTATTGATCTGAAAGAGCTCTTTTACACTGGTGATGTTAGCTGTCTATATGCATTATGAATTGGAAATATTTTTCCCAATTTGTTGTCTAACTTTTTATTTATTGTGCATTTTGCCACACATTTTTAAACAATTTATCAGTCTTCTAGTTTTAGGAGGTCTTTTGCTATATTGTGCTTTTTAAAAAAACTGTAAAGTTATAAAAATTATTCTCAATGTTTCTTTGACTCATTTTATTGTTTTATTTCAAAATTTAAATCTTTTGGGCCTGGCACAGTGGCTCACACCTGTAATCCTAATGCTTTGAGAGGCTGAGATTGGAGGATCACCTGATTCCAGGAGTTTGAGACCAGCCTACGCAACATAGTGACACCCAGTTTCTAGAAAAAAAAAAAAAAGCTAACAATTAGCCAGGTAGCCAGGTATGGTGATGCACACCTGTAGTCCCAGCTACTCAGCAGACTGAGGAGAGAGGATCACTTGAGTCCAGGAGTTCAAGGCTGTAGTGAGTCTCTGGACTCCAGCAGCCTGGATGACAGCGTAAGACCCTGTCGCTTAAAAAAATAATAAGAATCTTTTATTCATCTGAAGTACACCTTGGTGTAAGATATAAAGTAGAGCTAAACTAATTTTTGTTCCAAATGGCTATTCATTTATCCCAACACCATTTGTTGAATTTTCTATTTATCACTAATTTGAAAAGCCACCTTTATCATTGTGTAAAGTGCCACATGTATTAGGATCTATTTGTAGACATTCAGTTCTGTTTCATTGATCAGTCTATTTAATCACACTTTTTTTTTTTTTGAGACAGAGTCTTACTCTGTCACCCAGGCTGGAATGCAGTGGTGCGATCTCAGCTCCCTGCAACCTCCACCTCCCGAGTTCAAGCAATTCTTCTGCCTCAGCCTCCTGAGTAGCTGGGATTACAGGCATGCACCACCACACCCAGCTAATTTTTGTATTTTTAGTAGAGACGGGGTTTCACCGTGGTGGTCAGGCTGGCTTCGAACTCCTGACCTCGTGATCCGCCTGCCTCAGCCTCCCAAAGTGCTGGGATTACAGGCATAAGCCACTGCACCCAGCCTTAATCACACTTTTTATGGTGTGGAGAGGTAGGTGACAAAGGCCAGCGTTGACTTCTTTGAGGTGTAAAATTTTGGTTGAGGTATAACAAACAGAGAAAAGTGCACAAATCACAAGTATGAAGTTCAATGAGCATTCACAGTGTGAATACACAGTACAGTATGTACTCAGTACGCAGACCAAAGAGCAAAACATTACCAGTACCTAGAAGCCTCCTTCTAGTTACCACTCTCCTGAGGCTAACCACTGCCTGACTTACTTCTGATTTCTAATAGGATAATTCATCATGCCAGTTTTGAAATTTAGGAGTTGAATTATTCAGTATACTCTTCTCTACCTTCTTTCCCTCAATATTATGCTTATGAGATTCAACCACTTTGATGCATATAGTTGTAGTTCGTTCATACTCATTGCTGTAGAGTTTCCCACTGTATAAATGTAGCACATTGTGTTTATTCATTCTACTGTTAATGAACATTTGGGAATTATTGATTTTTTGCTATTAAGAATAGTGCTTATATGAACATTTATACATATCGTTTTGTGAACTTGTGTTCATGTTTCTATTGGATGTGGAGTTAGGAGTGGAATTACTGGACCAGAGGGTATACATATGTTTAGCCTAAATAACCAAACAGTTCTTCCAAAGTGATCGTGCCAGTGTCAGAGTTTCCAGTACTCCACATCCCGGCTCACACTTGATATTTGTAGCAGAAGATGTCGGTGGCCATCCATTTCCACTCAAGCTTCCCTATTTCAGTTCACACCTGCACCTTAATCTCTGCCTGAGGGTTTCCCTGGCCATCAGAACCTTCTAGGTCCTCACTCAAAACAGGCCAGAAGGGAAGGGGATTAATAAGTCCTGAGCAGAGATCTCAACTAATGACTGATGCGCCATGGTTTATGCATACCCTAGCTCCCTTGACCTTGGGACAGGAAGACTCTGAACCACATGCTCTACACTTGCTGTCAGAGCTCTGCAGTGGGAGAAAGCTCCAGCTGGCACTGGTGATGACATGCTTGATAATATAGCCTGTATCTGTTGCCTTCCCCTCCCTGCCTGTTTTCCACTTCCCTACGGATATTTTAAATCCTTGTCTCACGGAGTTCACTTCTGTGGGAATCCAAACTAAGGACAATCTATTTTTCTTTATTTTGGCTGTGGTGGAGCCGGGGGTGATTAGAGGGAGAATATGTCTTAAAACGCTCCTAATGGGGGAAAGTGATAATGCAAGACCAGTTGAGAAAAACTGGCTCGGATATATGATTCGTATAAATTTTATTTTTGTGTA
The DNA here is from genome assembly GCF_028885625.2 of Pongo pygmaeus. Lineage (NCBI taxonomy): Eukaryota > Metazoa > Chordata > Mammalia > Primates > Hominidae > Pongo > Pongo pygmaeus. The sequence goes on from NC_072387.2 coordinate 60,910,040, forward strand.
TAGTGTAAGGGAGGGGTCCGGTTTCTTTATTTCTTTTCTATTCTGCATATGTTTATCCAATTGGAAAAGCACCATCTATTGGAAAGACTTTTTCCCCCATTGAACTAATTGCCTTAACACCATTTGAATAGTAATTGACTATGTATGTATGTGTATATATATATAATATACATAATATATGTATAGTCTGTTCTCTGTTCTGTTGGCTTCTTTATCGATTATTATGCTAATACCATACCATATGGATTACTATACCTCTACAGTAAGACTTTTTTTTTTGAGGGTCTCACTCTGTCACCCAACAAACTTGGTTCTTCCAACCCATAAACATGGCATATTTTTTCATTTATATGGGTTTATGATTTTTTAGTAAATAGGTCTATGTATTTGATGTTATTGCAAATGGTACTTTTTATTTCATTTCTCAGTTGTCTCTTGCTAGTATATAGAAATACAATTGATATATATACATATATATGGGCATCATTCTGGTTTCTATTCTGTTCTGTTGGCTTCTTTGTCTATTATTATGCTAATATCATACCTAGAGATTACTATACCTCTGTAGTAAGACTTTTTTTTTTTTTTTTTTAGACAGGGTCTCGGTCTGTCACTCAGGCTGGAATGCAGTGGCACCATCTCGGGTCCCTGCAACCTCTGCCTCCTGGGCTCAAGCGATTCTCTCACCTAAGCCTCCCTGGTAGCTGGGATTACAGGCGCACGCCACCACACTGTGCTAATTTTTGTATTTTTAGTAGAGATGAGGTTTCACTGTGTTGGTCAGGCTGGTCTCAAACTCCTGAGCTCAACTGATCTCTCCGCCTTGGCCTCTGAAAGTGCTGGGATCACAGGCATGAGCCACTGTGCCCAGCCTTTAGTAAGTCTTAAATAATGCCGGGCATGGTGGCTCATGCCTGTAATCCCAGCACTTTGGGAGGCCGAGGTGGGGGGATCAGCTGAGATCAAGAGATCAAGACCATCCTGGCCGATATGGTGAAACCCCATCTTGAACTCCTTGGCTCAAGCAACCTGCCTGCCTCAGCCTCCAACAGTGCTGGGGTTATAGGCATGAGCCCCCATGCCCTGGAACTTTCTTAAATCCTCATATGAAAGCATTATAATTTACTTCTTTTTTATGCTACCAGACTTTCTCCACTCTTTCATATTCAATAGTCTTTTATCAGCATAATACACCTTATTATATTTATGCATGTGTATTTATTTTTAACTGAATAATGTGCTTGTTATATTGCTTAAAGTTTTAAAAAAAACTAGTTTTAAAACATAAATTATTTTTATTGTTGTGTATTATATGATAATGCTCATAATATTTAATCATTAAACTTGGCCTTTATAAAAAAATAAGTATCACACTTAGATAAGCATGTATAAGTAGAACAAACATCAAGCTTATATAGTAACTATATTTCTTTATTTTATTTTCCCTTTTTTTTTACACATTCTTAAATACAAGTGCTTTGTTTCTATAGGAGATATTCTCAACATGGGATGTGCATCTAAGTTATGAAGCATAACAATTAAATAACATCCATAAACCCATGACCTCATGCAGAATGAAACATTTCTAGTCCTGTGGAAGCTACAGGACTGCTGGAATTTCTTCTCTGATCCAGTCCCCTTGCTTTGCAACAGAGGTGACCACTCTTCTTAAGGTTATGTTCATAATCCCTGTGCTTTTCTTTATAGTCTAGATATGTATCTGTGTATAGAGAGGGGAGATGTAGATGTAAATATAGATATATCTGAAAGTATATTACTTTGTGACAGTTATTTTTAAGCTTTATAAAAATGCATATCGTACTGAAGTGGTATTCACCTTGAAGCACACTGTGATCATGACATATTTTGATGTTCACTTCCCATGTTTAGGTTCCTGCTTCTCCATGCCAATGACATGGTGAGAGAATACAGGGGAAGCTGAAGACGAATAACATAAACTTATGTTTGAAAAGCACCTTTTACTCTATGAAATAAAGTGAGTGTAAGCAGTAAATGGAACAACAAGCTTTCAGAGTCACTGCAGGGCAAGAGCTGGGGAGGGAAGAGCTGGCTGGTCAGGGAGGATGCACTGGAGAGAAAAACCATCACTCAATTGGCCAGGATATTCTAGGACATCAGGGAGACCACACAATAGCCAGAGTGTCTCTTCTCCTCCAAATGACTGCAACACCTCTCCAGCAAGGGCTCAGAACTGGGCTGAGGCTGAGTATTGCTGAGGCAATACCATCTAGAACATAGGCACAGGTAAGGATTTCATGACAAAAACACCAAAAGCAATTGCAACCAAAGCAAAAATTGATAAATGGGATCTAATTGAACCTAAGAGCTTCTGCATAGCAAAAGAAACTACCATCAGAGTGAACAGACAGCCTACAGAATGGGAGAAAATTTTTGCAATCTGTCTGACAAAGGCCTAATATCCAGAATCTGTAAGGAACTTAAACAAATTTACAAGGAAAAAAACAAACCACCCCATTAAAAAGTAGGCAAAGAACATGAACAGACGCTTCTCAAAAGAAGGCATTCATGTGGCCAACAAACATATGAAAAAAAAGCTTAACATCACTGATCTTTAGAGAAAGGCAAATCAAAACCACAATGAGATATCATCTCATGCCAGTCAGAATGGCAATTATTAAAAAGTCCAGAAACAACAGATACTGGCAAGGTTGCAGAGAAAAAGGAAAGCTTTTACACTGTCGATGGGAATGTAAATTAGTTCAAGCCTTGTGGAAGACAGTATGGCAATTCCTCAAATATCTAAAGGCAGGAATAGCATTTGACACACCAGTCCCATTACTGGGTATATACCCAAAGGAATATAAATCATTCTGTTATAAATGTACATGCGCTTGTATGTTTATTGCAACACTATTCACAATAGCAAAGACATGGAATCAACCCAAATGCCTATCAATGATAAACTGGATAAAGACAATGTGGTACACATACACCACGGAATACTATGCAGCCATAAAAAGGAATGAGATCATGTCCTTTGTTGGGACACAGATGGAGCTGGAAGCTGTTATCTTCAGCAAACTAACAGAGGAACAGAAAACAAAATACCACATGTTCTCACTTATAAGTGGGCGCTGAATGATGAGATCACATGGACACATGGCAGGGAACAAAACACACTGAGACCTGTTGCGGGAAGGGCCTGATGGTGGGGAGGGAGAGCATCAGGAAGAATAGATAATGGATGCTGGGCTTAATACCAAGGTGATGGGTTGATCTGTGCAGCAAACCACCATGGCACACATTTACCTCTGTAACGAAACTGCACATCCTACACATGTACTCTGGAACTTAAAATAAAAGTTGAAGGAAACAAAAACAAAAATGAGGCTGGACACGAGAGCTCACCCCTGTAATCCCAGCACTTTAGGAGACCAAGGCGGGTTGTTCATGAGGTCAGGAGTTCGAGACCAGCCTGACCAACATGGTGAAACCCCATCTCTACTAAAAATACAAAAATTAGCCAGGTGCAGTGGGGGGCACCTGTAATCCCAGCTACTCAGGAGGCTGAGGCAGGAGAATCACTTGAACCCAGGAGGCGGAGGTTGCAGTGAGCCGAGATCGCGCCATTGCACTCCAGCCTGGGCGACAGAGCGAGACTCCATCTCAAAACAAAACAAAACGAAAAACAAAAATAAAAAACCCTTTATAAATATTTGTTAAATTGGTAGAATTGTTAGCATAATTTACAAAAATTTTATTCACATTATTCTATAACATATCTAAATAACATTCGTGTTAACAAATATCAATGGTTCTTTGATTTAAAAGTGGTGAAAAACAAGCTAATCATAAGTTTTCTATACACCCATATATTTTCCAATAGCATGACACTGTCCAGATATTTAGAAATAGGCTATCTGGGAAAGAAAGGACTTGCTGAACTCCAGAAAATGTAAAGTAGATACAATTCAAGGTTTTTGAACCTTGGAAAAGGAAAGGTAATTTTCTATAAATAATTTTTTCACAACTGTTTTTTATATTCATACCCAGGTATCTTAATTGGTGTATTACCAATTTGCTTCGCTAGATGGAGATATGAGGCCCAAGAACTACAAATTTCTTCAAAAATGAAGCATAACTCTTGATATTTTGAAAAACATAATTTATTTATAGAAGAGAAACTACAGCCTGTAAGACATCTTCTTAAGGGAGACGATCTTCCATGTAATAAATTGTTGGCCCCAGGGAGAAACGTTTGCTGGGATTGATGGTCAGTAGTTTACTAGTTAATATTTCATCAGTGTACTAAGTAGATTTTTTTATTCACCCACTTATATGTTCTTTTTTTTTTTTTTTTTTTTTTTGAGACAGAGTCTCGCTCTGTCTCCCAGGCTAGAGTACAGTGGCGCAATCTCCGCTCACTGCAAACTCCACCTCCCTGGTTCACACCATTCTCCTACCTCAGGCTCCCCAGTAGCTGGGACTACAGGCGCCCGCCACCATGCTCGGCTAATTTTTTTTTTTTTTTTTTTTGTATTTTTTAGCAGAGACGGGGTTTCACCGTGTTAGCCAGGATGTTCTCGATCTCCTGACCTCGTGATCCGCCCTCCTCGGCCTCCCAAAGGGCTGAGATTACAGGCGTGAGCCACCGCGCCTGGCCAACAATTCTTAATTAATGAAAATACGCCTATCTGTAAGGGGCCCTGGACAATTACTCATCATGAGCCCTTCTTTTTAAAGTCTTTCACAGATCTTAGCAGTAAACAAAACTTTCAGACAAATTAGATAAAGAAACATGCCCATCTGCTCTGAAAGCTTGGCTAAACCAATTTTGAAGACTAAATTGTAACTTTAGACCAGTTTGCCATCCAAAGGTTTCTCTTTCTAGTTTCAGTTTCCTCTAAGCCAGGAAGAAGTTTCAGGAGATTCACAGGTTATGTAAATGAGTAAAGCAAGATAATAGGGAGTGTTAGAAACTGTGGAAAACTGGATTGTATCGGCCCCGTCAAAAAAGAATTCAAATTAAAATGTTTTGTCCAAAATTCACCTGTGGGCCTGAGTCAGTGCTCAGGTAACCAGACATCAGCCTTTGTTTTTTAAAAAGTTAGTATACCTAACAGAATGAAGTTTACATTAACTGGCATCCAGAGCTGTTTTATACAGCTCTTTGCTCAACTTCTCTTACTAAATTCCTAGATGTTTATTCAGAATTGACCTCTCTCCTGCTCATCATCTAGCAACCGTACTAACACCATACATAGCTTGCTGCTGTCAGCAGAAAGGTACTATTAAGGGATATGGCTAGCTGCTCTTGGGAACTCATTAAAGCTATAGAGGAACTGCAGTCATGCAACATTCATCCAACAGGTATTTATAGAGCACGTACTCTGAGCATAATGAAATATCACAAAGGCATAGGGCAGGTTTTTCCATTTGTCCACCGCTATTGTACCAAAAGGATTTGGATTTAGCAAATCAAGGTGTCAGTTTCCTCTTAGTCCTTTGGATAAACTGGTGCCTTTCATTTACCAGGAGCAAAACATTTTTTCCTTGTTATTTATAACTAAAATCACAGCAAATCTGCTTCTCATCTTGTATTTCTGAAACTGCTATAAAGTTATTCTGAACACTATACATGTCAGTTCAGCCGATATATATGGAGTGCAGGTACTCTACTCAACCATATGTGGAGAGTCAGAAGGCCTTTGGCCCTTATGGAGTTTATGATCTAAAATGACCACTTACGGCTGGATGTGGTGGCTCACACCTATAATCCCAGAACTTTGGGAGACTGAGGCAGGAGGATTGCTTGAGCCCAGGAGTTTGTCACCAGCCCGGACAACATAGTGAGATTTCATTGCTACTAAAAATTTAAAAATTACCCAGACATGGTGGCGCATGCCTGTAGTCAGGGAGCTGAGGCAGGAGGACTGTGTGAGCCCAGGAGTTCAAGGTTGCAGTGAGCTATGGTCAAGCCACTACATTCCAGGATGGATGACAGAGTGAGACCCTGTCTCTAAAAAATATAAAAATAAAAATAATAAAATGACTGCCTACAACTCCGGTACACATTAAATGAATATGCAAAATTATAATTGCACAAAATACACAGAGCTTATTTTAGGATGGTAAAGCTTATAAATTGCTTGACAAAACAGAGTATGGCTGATACTTTAGTTCCACTTTTCTGTTTAATCTCAGAACTCAGGTTATTCTTCTTCTCATTTTAGTTAAGGAAACTGAAGCCTGAAGGATTAAATGCCTCACAAAGTCCATAGAGGCCAAGAGACAATAACTCGGGCTTCTTGGTGGGTGACAAGCCACACTGCCACCACACTTAGATGGCATCTCCCTTTCTGCACTGAATAGCAACCGCCCAATCCTGGGACACCGAGAAAGTGTCTTAGAAACATGTTAAATGATAATTTCATGTTAAATGTGAGGTGATGATGAAGAGTAGTATTTTTATTGTTCAACTTAATAAACAGGAATAAAAATTCTGTGCCAAGAAAAAAGTTCGAAAAGATGGTTAGAATGAAGTTTATTCCCTCCTGGGGCTCACAGATACTTGAGGAAGATAGACATGTGAAAAGCAATTCCTGCAAATGCAATCATTGCTGTAAATGAGGTAGTTGTAGGAGAGGACGCAGAGGAAGCTTCTGTTTCTGCCTGGGGATATCAGGGAAGACCTGAGTAGGAGCTCACCAGATAGACAAAGCATGGAAGAGCATCTGTGCATTGGGAACAGCATGTACAAAGTACACTGGGAACAGCATGTACAGAGGAGATAAGAACGAGTGTGGCTTCTTTAAAGAATTATAAGTAGTCCATACCATATGCAGAACATTTGTGTCAGGATAAAAGATGTGACAGATCTTGAAGGGCCTTTCATACTGTGCCAAGAAGTTTGGATAATTTCTGCAAACAGCTGAGAATCACAAAAACGGGGACTTTTTAAGGGGAGAAGCATGAGCAGGTTGGCATTTTTAAATGAACGCTCTGGCTGCCACGTGTGGGATGAATTAGAGGAAGGCAAGACAGAGGCAAGGGAATTTTAGAAAATTAATGAAACAGGACAAGCAAGAAATGATAAGGCGGTGCAACGGGCATAGAGCGAGCTGGGATAACACAGACAGTTTGATGTCCTACTGCTTCAGAGTGCTGGTGAAAGGAAGAAGTTCAAGGTGACTCAAGTTTCTGACTTGGGGAATCAGTTGTGTGTTGGTGCTTAACCTAAATACAGAGCAGTTTGGGGAGAAAAAAATGTGTTGGGATTCAAGATGGGAGGGCCATTTCAATGATGGAAGGAGCACAGTCAACAGCTGGAAATATATGCTTGAGAATTCTCATCTTGTGGATGGTATTCGAATCCCCAAGCGTAGATAAGCTTGTCTGGAAAAGCATAGACTAGGAAGAGAAAGATAACAAGGACAACACCAGAATGGCCAGTATTTAAGAGTAAGAAGAAAAGAAGCTGGCAAAGGGAAATAAGTGGTATGAAAACAGGAGGAAACTCAAGAGTGTGGTCATGGAAGTTCACAGAAGCAAGTGTCAAGGGTCCCTGAGAAGTCAAGGAGGACATGGAAAAGGACACAATAAATCTGGAGATAAGAAAATGCATTTATTTGTTCAAGTCAGTGAATATGCATGAAGCACCCAGTAGGTGCATCTCCTATTCAAGGCACTGGGGATAAAGCAGTGAACAAAATAGAAAATAAAAATCCTGGCCGGGCGCGGTGGCTCACGCCTGTAATCCCAGTACTTTGGGAGACCAAGGCGGGCAGATCATGAGTTCAAGAGATCGAGACCATCCTGGATAATACGGTGAAACCACGTCTCTACTAAAAATACCCAAAATTAGCCGGGTATGGTGGTGGGTGCCTGTAGTCCCAGCTACTCGGGAGGCTGAGGCAGGAGAATGGCGTGAACCTGGGAGGCGGAGCTTGCAGTGAGCCAAGATCGTGCCACTGCACTCCAACGTGGGCCACAGTGCGAGACTGTATCTCAAAAAAAGAAAAAGGAAAGAAAATCCCTGCCCTCTAGGATTACATTCCAGTCAGGAACACAGACAATGAGCAAATAAGTATGTGAATATTTAATGTATTGAATAAGTGCTCTGAGGAAAAATAAATCAGGTAAGGAGGATATGGAATGGGGTTCGGAGAGGTATGAATCCAACGTAATAATAGAGTGATGAAACGTTTCGGTGAGCAAGTGCAAAGGTGTGAAATTAAACTGATTTTTCTGGAATGTGTTTCAATCTAGGGAAAGCAAAACCTAGACTGCAATTAATTGAAGAGTGAATGGAAAAGAGGAAGAAAATTGCTAATAAAAGAGGAGCAATGGAGTAGATAACGTCTCCAAGAAGCTTGAGGCTAAAAGGAAAACATGAGTTCCTAAGCACAGGTGGAAGAGGTAAAGAAAAGTAGAAAAAAAAAGGCTTAGAAACAGATAGGTGTGTAGGTTGGAGGATAGAAATCCAGGCTGTGAAGTTGCAGTCTCTCAGGGGCCATCTTTCACTCTGGTCTGTGAGAATGTTGCTCCCTAGAATTGTGAAACAGGTGTTACCAACTCACCCGCTACACTAACTCCATCTTTGCTATAAATTGGAAAGAAAGAACATCTATTCTCAATAGAGCAAGTACAGGAATATCATGGTGGTTTTGACTGGTTGGGATACAGACAATAAACACACATATGTAGAATTTATCAAAAGAGCTAATGTCACAGTGGAAAGGGAAGTTGAATCTAAGAACAAACAAAATGTTGGCCACATAGCATTGGAAGCTCAGAGGATGGTGGGCCACTCATGGGGCCCTTTACTTACACTGTCTCATTTAGTGTTACCAACAATCCTGCAGCCAGGCGCGGTGGCTCACACCTGTAATCCCAGCACTTCGGGAGGCCAAGACGGACAAGAATGGTGGTTAGAGTTCAGTCCTGTTTCCCCTTATCTGAGGTCCACTTGACAGTGGTTGGCATTTTTATCTGGTATGGATCTGGGTTTCTAAAAAATTCAACATCAAGATGTTCTTTCATTTCTATAGGAAACCAAACATTTTTTTCCTTATTCCAGGACGTTCAATTTACTTTTTTGAGGCTAGCTAGGTACTTGGAATTTCCCTTGAAGAGACTCAAGATTTTTCCTTTATTACTGTACATGGGAAGATCCAAGCGGGCCCTTAAGAGGGGTCCCTGTTACGTCTCTACTGGATGCTTATGCACGGTATCACATCATTTAGCTTGGAACAAACCTAGGGGAGAGATAACATAGCTGTCCTTAAGCACCAGAAAAGGGGTTAGATCTCTGGTTGAATGTTAGAACTAGGACTATTTAGAGACAGATTTTCCCCAGGTAAAGGACGGAAAAAAACACTCTTAAAAACTTGTCCAAACATAAAAGTTTTATCTTGAGTTCTCTAACAGATGCATTTCAAACTATGCTATACAAATGAATTATATGGTATGGATATTAAAAAGCTGAGAGTGTATCAAAGCTTGAACTTTATTTCAAAATGGCATATTTTGGGTCAAAGTATGAAAAAACAAACTAAAGGGCATAGTTATGTTTTTGTTAAAGTGAAAAAAATTGGGTAAAGTTTATGTAAGTAGACTGATGACTTTTGAAAACATATCATTAAGCATGTACTTAAGTGTCAAAAACCTCAAGTCAAATCTTACAATGTATTTCAAAAGCAAAGCTAAAATTCATTCACTGTGGTTAAACTGCATTTCATAAAATATTTGTTGAAATAAACTTCATTAAAACGTAATTATACAGATATTTTAATTGTATATATATCAGGTACACAGAATAAAAGTCCTACTCTCTAGAACATGAGAAGTCAATAAATAGAAAAGATATACAAATGGAATGAACATAAAAATGACTAAGCATGTGATCTTCAACCACATTCATACAGGTTTTCAACTAATCTTTTACAATTAAAAAGTCACTTACTTGAAACTGTAGAGTTGATAGATATATGCCATATTAGTTTGGAACCTTACAAAACAACTTTAGTGGTGTTATTTATGTGTGGAGAGAAAACTGTGTATGTAACTATCATGTTTCAGGGACATGACTTAACAGTGGTTTTTTATGTTATAGGGAAGAAAACAAGTATTAATATCAGGTATCTTAGAAATGCTATCTAAACTAGAATGACATTTATTCAGTATGATATGTTCTTTCTCTAACTCCATTCTAATTGTTTAAAAACTATCAAGTGAAGTTACAGAAGTTAAACCACTAAATGTGGCATCTTTTCTTACACAAAGTATCTTCTCTTAGAAATGCGGTATTTAATTAAGTAACCTTCTTGGTGACCCCAATTATAATCAAAAAAGGCCACGAGACTACAGACTACTGACGAAAAGTGACAGTACAGACACTTTCCATCAATCAACAGGCAGTCCAAGGGACACAAGAGAACACAATTCTGGGTAACATGAATTTGGCAAGAAAGCAGGCTAAACTTCCTGTGTCTTAGTATTCGAAGTGAGTCATTCTATACAATTTTTGACTAATCCGAGAAAGGCCAAAAAAAAAAAAAAAACCAGTATTCTGTTTAAAGGCAGGGAGGTACATCATAACTTTTAAAACCATGTCAAGGCAAACATACATTTTACCTAGAATACCTCATTTTCTAATTATGCATCATTACTGTACTTATATTTAGTAAAGTGAACAGGGTAGCATTATAACCTGTTTATACGCAAGGAACATAGTAAACCAGCTGACAAAATTTACCTATCGTAAAGAAAAAACTCAGTCGGTTGAGATTGACAAGGTAGGATTAGCTTTCCAATGGAGAGGACAACTCTTGCCATAACATGAATGTTAGTAAAGGAGCTCACTGCCATGAATACTTAGGATACATAGGTACATGGCCAACTCCAGACCTAAGAGCAATATAAAGCTACTCAAAACAAAACACCCCACAAATAATAAAAACCCCATTCCCTATCAGAGCTTTATTTCTCTTATGTTGTATCAGCCTCATAGTACACCCGGCACAGTGCTGCATTAGGGCGGCATACAAAAGCATCAGTTTCTCTTCCCAACTCCGTTAGCTGTTCCAATGAAGACACACAAGGATAATGATCTTTTAACATATCTGGCAATTTAGAAGTTTTCTCTTGAAGACGTCGAGAACGTCTCACTGGTGTTAAAAACTTCAGCTCTTTAAATGCGGAATTTGTTTCATCAAACTGCACCTTCTTTTTCACACTGAAAATTAAAACAATATTCCAGAGTTCAAAAACATGTTAACATTTTCACTCTGTACTTTCATGATATGTACCATACTATATAGCTTGTATGTTGTAAGCATGTAAAAGTATGTAACTGTCTTTTAGAGAGGTACTATAAGCTCACTGAAGTGAGAAACTTATCCTTTTCTCAATTTGTCATTACAACTTGTACACAGTAGATACCTGAGTATCAGTAGAACTGGCTAATTCCTGAATGCCAAAACCTACTGTTATTAATAACACACAGATTAAAGTAAATTCAAATAAAAGTTTTCTTTTTCAAAATGGCAATAGTTAGGGAAAGTAAATACAGTATTTAAGAGATGAAATATTCTAATGACATTCTATTTGTTTAAAAACTTTTCTGTTTTCTTTTTTGTTTTGAGACAGGGTCTCGCTCTGTCATCCAGGCTGGAGGACAGTGGCGTGATCTTGGCTCACTGCAACCTCTGCCTCCTGGGCTCAAGTGATCTTCCCACCTCAGCCTCCCAGGTAGCTGGGACTACAGGCACACAGCACCTTGCCCAGCCAAATTTTTTTTTTATTTTTTGTAGAGATGGGGTTTTGCCATGTTGCCCAGGATAGTCTTGAACTCCTGGGCTCAAGTGATCTGTCTGCTTCAGCCTCCCAAAGTGCTGAAATTACAGGCGTGAGCCACCATGCCCGTACTGAAATTTCTATATTAATAAATGGTAGCTGTAATCTGAAGCTATCTCAAAGATTTTTAAATGCCGTATTTATTATCCCCAAGCATGAAAACAAATCATGGTACATTTTAAAAGTTTACCTTTGCAAGTATGGCGTAGTAGACACATTATACTTAATTAAGCAACTTGTCCTCGTTTCTGTATTGGGGGTTTTAACATCATGGGTTGGATCTTTTGTTTTGTTGTCTTGCTCTTTTTCACAATCTTGAAATAGCAAATTTCTATGATGTTTACTCTCCATTTCCAGTTTTTCTGGATCTACATCAACACCTGTATCTTCAATACTGACTTCTTTGACTTCTTCCTTGCTTGCACAAGACTTCTCCATATTTTCTCCTATAGAAAATACATTTATAGATTAAGCTTTTGGCTGAATTTTAAGAACAAAATCAGAAGACATTAAAGTTGTTCCTAGTTGGCCAAATTTTCAAAATAAAAGAACACAATTGCCATCTCTGAACCATTCCTTTTCCTCAGCAAATACTGCTGCCAAGTATATAACAAATACTATTATAAAATGAAATAAATGCTATATATGAAATAAGAACAAAGGATTATTAAAACCCAGAAAAAGAAACAACTAACTTTGCTTGTGGTATAGGGAGATGGTTAGGGAATGCTTCACAAGTGAGATTTAGGCTGCGTCTTAAAAATGAGTACTTGATCAAGACCAAGGAAGACAACCTTCATATGGCACATAAAAGAAAATGATCTATTAAATTAACGTAACATTAAAGAGCCAGTGTGTTTAGAATATAGGGTAAGGAGCAAGGTTAGGAGTGGGAGCAGGAGGTATTGAGCTTAGATAGGTAAGCAAGAGCTAGATTGTAATGAGCTTTATATGAAAGAAGTTTGGTAAAAAAAAAATTCACCAGAAATAGATATAATTAAATTTGGTTAATGTAAAGGACTGTCTAGAATGGCAGAGAATGAAAAGCAACAATCTGTAATGGCAAGAAGACAAGGTTGTTGTAATAGCCTAAGTAAGTTAGGAAGAGATCGGATAGGAAGGAAGGGTCCAATCTGAGAAATATTTCTGAGAACATTTTTTTTTTTTTTAAGAGACAGGGTGTCTGCCGTTCTGTCATCCAGGATGGAGTGCAGTGGCATAATCTTAGCTCACTGCAGCCTCAACTTCCCAGGTTCAAGTGATCCTCCTGCCAAAGCCTCCCAAGTAGCTGGGCCTAAAGGTGTGTACCACCATACCCAGCTAATTTTTACATTTTTTTGTAGAGATGGGGTCTCACTATGTTGCCAAGGCTGGTCTCGAATTCTTGACCTCAAGCGATTCTTCCACCTTGGCCTTCTGGTGTTGGGATTATAGGCGTGAGCCACCACATCCACCCGAGTCAGAACTTATTAACAAATGAATACATGAGTGTGTAGGAATGAGTGTGCAAATGTATTAGGAGCGTCTTATCCAACATTTGTTAAGAGTCATAAATGCCAGAGAAGGGTTTTTTCTTTTCTTTTTCGGGAGAAAGGGATGTTGGGTATGGAAAGGGATACTGGGCATGGGAAAGCAGTGAGGGCAAAGAGTTCAAAATAAGACATGTTAGGCTGGAAATACTTGTGAGACATCCTGGTAAATCCATTGAGCTGAAAAAAAAAAACCTCTGAATTTAATTATTAGGAAAATGATTGAAAATTTTTACTAAGAGAAGTTTTAGCTGCATGATAGTGACTGAGTTTTAAGTGGAAGCTGAAGAAGAGAGAAAAGAATATAGATTAATTCAACAAATATTTAAGTGCCAAATATGTGTCAGGCATTGCATTAGCACAGGAGACTCAATGGTCAGGAACATCAGACATTGTCCTTATCTATTGAGTTTACATATGCAAAAGACAGGACAAACAACTGCATAGTAACAATCAAATGCATCAAATATTGCATAGGGAAAAAACAGGGAGCACAAAACAGGTGCACTAAACCTAGGTTGAGAGGAGAGGGGATGGTATATCAGGGAAATCATCAGGGAAGGCTACTCCAAGGAAGTGACATTTGAATTGAAGTCTAAAGGATAAGTAGAAATTTAAAAAAAGTAGAAGATTGTCTTGGAGAGACCTGGAGGGAAAAGAGAGTAAAAACCTTTCAGGAAATGGTAAAAAAGAAAGAGAAATTCAGGGATGTAGGGGAGAGGGAAAGAGAAGAGGCTGGACTCAGGAATTTATGCAGATGAGTGACAGAGCATTTTGGTTGCAGTGTTGAGAATGGATTGGAATGAAGAGCAGAGAGGCAGGAAACTTAACTTTGAAGACCACTGTTATAGTCTAGGTAAGAGTGTAGGTCATCTTGACGATACAAAGGAGAGTAAGAATGGAGTGAAGTAGATAGATCTTAAGAAATACTTAGGAAGTTAAACTGAATTTGATTAGCTGAGGAAAAAAGGTTGGGAACTGGGAAAGAAAGAAGGAGTAAACAATCACACCAAGATTCTGACCTGGACAACCAGACAGGGCCATTCATTAAGACACAGAACTAAAAGAAGAATCAGGTTTAGGGGAAAATTATGTGTTCAAGTTTGGCTATTTGTGTTTCAGGTAGCTGTGAAACACCCACGTGGTGCTTGTTTCTTATTATTTGTCCTTTTTATATTTTAACCCTCTTCTGAACTACTTCAACCACTTATGTTATTTTGCTGTTCACAAATAACTGATTTGTGAAACTGGTTTTATATCCAGAACTTACAATTATACATTTCAGAAAGCCAAGAGTTTACGGATAGCTCCTTCCCCCATGTAAAGACTAATCAAATATGATACCTGCTAGAAAACACCAACTAGTACTATCCTATAAAATAGGAAGAGCAACTTAATCAGAATACTGCTTTTATCTTTCCACATATCTCCAGAGATAGAATTATGAGAGATCTTTTTATGAAATTTGAATTTCCACTTCGCTGTCTTTTGTGAATAAGAGACAGGACTGGGTTATTCTTTTTTTTTTTTTATTCTTCTTTTTGACACAGGGTCTCACTCTGTCACCAGGCTGGAGTGCAGTGGTGCGATCTCGGCTCACTGCAACCTCCACTTCCCAGGTTCAAGAGATTCTCCTGCCTCAGCCCCCCAAGTAGCTGGGATTACAGGCACATGCTACCATGCCCAGCTAATTTTTGTATTTTTAGTGGAGACGGGGTTTCACCATGTTGGCCAGGATGGTCTCGATCTCTTGACTTCGTGATCCACCCACCTAGGCCTCCCAAAGTGCTGGGATTACAGGTGTGAGCCACCATGCCCAGCCAGGACTGGGTTATTCTTAAACTTGTCTCCTCTTTTTGTTTGTGGTACACTAGTCTTTCCTCGGTTTTCCCTTCTCTCCCTCCTTCTCAAGCTCCTTCACTAAATACTACTAGTAAGATCAGATCATATAGATGTTCCGTATGTTCCCTTGGTACATATTAGCAGTCACCATAAATTGAAATAATCCCTGATGAACTAAACATGCTGCCATTAGAAGCATGACCTCCAACACAGCCATTAGCATATTAACCCCAATGAACAGGTTTTTTTTTTTTTTCAGTTAATACATGTAATCAAAAACTTACATAACATACTTAATTTAGAACTTTAGTATGCTCTTTGATTTTTTTTTAAGGTTTAGCCCTTCAACCTAGATCTCTACATCTTAAATTAATTTTGCATTCTAAAAAGGTACTAACACTGTTCTGGGAAGCAATCTGGCAGCATATATCAGGAGACTTTAAAAGTTCAAACTGTTGGCCGGGTGCAGTGGCTCACACCTGTCATCCCAGCACTTTGGAAGGCCAAGGTGGGCGGATCACCTGAGGTCAGGAGTTCAAGACCAGCCTGCCTAACATGGCAAAACCCCATCTCTACTAAAAATACAAAATTAGCCGGGCACGGTGGCACATGCCTGTAATCCCAGCTACTCAGGAGGCTGAGGCAGGAGAATCACTTGAACCCAGGAGGCGGAGGTTGCAGTGAGCCGAGATTGCACCACTGGGCAACAGAGCAAGACTCTTTCAAAAAAAAAAAGAAAAAAAGAAAAAGTTCAAACTGTTTGACTCATTAAAATTAATCAAAAGAAAATAACTAGATATATAGGCGATGGTATATAATATGCACTCAAATATTTGTTGACTGTGTAATACACAGTTACAGCAAATAATTGGAAACCATTTTTCTAAAGTTAATTAATATTAATGACTACAGTTTAATAACTTTACTATGTGTCATAGACTATGATACTTTATAAATATTATTTCATTCAATGGTCCCAAAAAATCTGTATTTTACAGATAAGAGGTATTTTTTGCCTAAAGTCATATCAACTGGCATAAACTTTATCTGAATCTTAAAATGTTTTTATGACTGGCAACTAATGAATCTCTTATCTCCATCTACTATCCCCAGCAAAGAGAATTCTTGAATGAGCTTTTCTAGCCAACACAACAGACCACAGAATTTAACAGGTGAAAAGTCTAGATATCTAGTCAAACTGCTTCATTTTTAAGGCAGACAAGGCCTAGAGAGACAATGCAACTTTCACAGACATTCAATGACAAATCTAAATATTGAGCCAGATCTCCTAATTAAAAATTCTTTATAGTACATAAAGCCACTTTATCTCAGAGGTAGGTCAACAGAAGTATGAGGAAAGAAACAACCTACATATTTTAAAAATTAAAAAAGATAAAAGAAAAACTAATTCAGCAAAGAAACAATAAAACTACAATTCACAAGGAAATACCGTCTCACACCAGTCAGAATGGCTATCCTTAAAAGGCCAAAAAAATAGCAGATGCTAGCAGGGTTGTGGAGAAAAAGGAATGCGTTTACATTGTTGGTGGGAGTATAAATTAGTTTAACCATTGTGGAAGACAGTGTGGCGATTCCTCAAAGACCTAGAGACAGAAATACTTTCAATCCAGTAATCCCATTACTGGGTATATACCCAAAGGAATATAAATCATTCTATTATAAAGATCCATGCACACATATGTTTATTGCAGCACTATTCACAATAGCAAAGACAAAGAATCAATTCAGATGCCCATCAATGATAGACTGGATAAAGAAAATGTGGTACATATACACCATGGAATACTATGTAGCCATAAAAAAGGAATGAGATCATGTCCTTTGCAGGAACATGGATGGAGCTGGAGGCCATTATCCTTCGCAAACACAGGAACAGAAAACTAAATACTGCATGTGGGAGTTAAGTGATGAGAACACATGGACAGCTAAAGAACAACACACACTGGGGCACATGGGTTGGAGGAGGGAGAAGATCAGGAAAAATAATGGATACTAGGCTTAATACCTGGGTGATGAAATAATCTGTACAACAAACCCCCATGACACACATTTACCTTTGTAACAAACCTGCACATCCTGCACACGTACTCCTGATGTTAAAATAAAAGTTAAAAAACAACAGCAAAAAAAACCTACAATTCACATGAAGAAAATAAAATAACTAAAACTTACCTAAATTAGCTTTTTCTTGACTCTTCATTGTTAGAATATCTACAATCGTGTGTCGCATCTCTTCAATAGGCTTAATTTTTTTAATGAAGAAAGCAGATCCATGTAAGTTTTATTTTCTCTGACATTAACTAGGTATCCAAGTTGCGATTAAATTTTCATACTGTATTTTAGAGTAACAGAGTGGCTCTTAAACCATGCTTCTCAGACCACTTACAATTAAGATTGAAAAATGGCTGTCTTGGCCGGGCACGGTGGCTCACGCCTGTAATCACAGCACTTTGGGAGGCCTAGACGGGCAGATCACGAGGTCAGGAGATCAAGACCATCCTGGCTAACCCGGTGAAACCCCATCTCTACTAAAAATACAAAAAAATGAGCCGGGCATGGTGGCGGGCGCCTGTAGTCCCAGTTACTTGGGAGGCTGAGGCAGGAGAATGGCGTGAACCTGGGAAGTGGAGCTTGCAGTGAGCCAAGATCATGTCACTGCACTCTAGCCTGGGCGAGAGAGTGAGACTCCATCTAAAAAAACAAAACAAAACAAAACAAAAAAAACAAAAATGGCTCTTTTCCAATTTATAGAGTAAAAACGAAGAATAGAATTTCTTTTTCTTTTTTTTCTTTGAGACAGTCTCCCTCTATTGCCAGGATGGAATGCGGTGGTGCGATCTTGGCTCATTGTAACCTCAGCCTCCCGTGTTCAAGTGATTCTCCTGCCTCAGCCTCTCGAGTAGCTGGGATTACAGGTGTGCACCACCATGCCCAGCTAATTTTTTGTATTTTTAGTAGAGGCAGGGTTTCACCATGCTGGCCAGGCTTGCCTTGAACTCCTGACCTCATGATTTGCCGGCCTCCCAAAGTGCTGGGATTACAGGTGTGAGCCACCACGCCCAACCCAGAATTTCATATTTAAAAACTTCCTCCATAATTTTACTTAAGTCTTGCTCCTTTTCTCTTACATTTAAGTCTATGGTTATATTTTTGTTTCATATGCTATGAAATGTATCTCTGAAGAGCTAAGGTTGATCATCTCAACGTATTTCATTCATTCAAAAATTTACAAAAAATTACTAAGTGCCCATTATTTACCTAAGCATTTGCTATGTTCCATCCAACACAATCAAGATTAGGGAAGGTGTAATTCACAGTCTTAGTTCCAGAACTTAGTCCTGAATTACTCAGCTACCCTGCTTTCAGTTTTCTTGGCTAATTTTTTTTTTTTTTGAGACAGGGTGTTGCTCTGTCGACTCAGGATGGAGTTCAGTGGCATAATCATGGCTCACTAGTCTTGAACCCCAGAGCTCAAGCAATTCTCCCACTTCAGCTTCCCGTATAGCTGTGACCACAACTGTCTACCACCAAAAAAAAACTTCAAAAAATTTTTTTTTCGCAGAGATGGGGTCTCACCCTCTTGCCCAGGCTGGTCTTGAACTCTTGGACTCAATCGATCCTCCCACCTTGGCCTCCCAACGTGCTGGGATTACAGCCGTGAACCATCATGCCTGGCCACTAATTTTAAGAGATGGGGTCTATGTTGCCCAGGCTGGACTCAAACTCCTGGGCTCAGGCAATCCTCCCACCTTGGCCTCCCAAGTAGTTGAGACTATAGGTATCCACTACTGTGCCCAGCCATGTTGGCTAATTTTGATTCTTGTTTTCCAGCAGCTTTTCCTCTGGTGTTACATCTTTCTGTTTACATTATTGCTTTCCATGTGAGCGTTGGCTCCAGTTTTGCATCCTTGCTACAATGTCCTTAGTTGCCTTAAGTAATGTCCCTTCTGATACAATGTAGTAGGGGCCTAACACTCCCTTCCAGGTACCATTCTGTCAAATATAATTACCATTCTAGAAAGTTTTACACATGATAGCCACTGAGAGACTATCTGCTGAATATCTGATTTTTTATTTAAGTGAAAAGTCAAATAGCATTCGTTGATTTTGTTGAGACAAAGGTGAATAGATCTTTCTTAAAAGGGAGTTTTAAAAAATTATCTATGTAAACAATCTCCAAGAATGTGTTTCTGAGAAACCTGGTCAAAAGGAAATGTATTTTAAGAACACGTACCCATAAAAACAAAAAAAACCCAACCAAACAAAAAACTCAAGAAATGATTTATTCTATACCCAAAACTTTGTGTATCAATACGCTAGAAGAGATAAGGAGTATGGTATCAAGCCACTATAGAGGTAATAATGTTAGAGAAACTGGTTTATTGCCATTTTCTGTATGCAGAAAGGACCAATATATACAGTGTGTGTGTATGTATGTGTATGTGTGTGTGTGTATATATATATGTATATATACGTGTGTGTGTGTGTGTGTATATATATATATGTACATTCGGGTTTACTCTTAAAGAGCTCTCACACAAAACCAAGAGAGCTTGATAACATTTAAAAAGCTAATTTAATCCCTTTTGCTTTATATTCAATAAACAAATTTTAATATTACATTCAGTCTCCCAGTAAATTTCCAACCAGGAAATGCATACAATAATATGCTAAAACATTTCATGCAGAAAGTTTCATTAAATATACATTTCAGCTTATATCCATTTTCTAAAATCTGATTATTTCCAATACAGAAACAAAAGACTTAGAAGGCCAACAAACAGCTTTTATAATGCAATCCTTGCAGCCTTTAAACATTTATTACTACTACATATACGAAGACAATTTTCTCAAGTTATGTTGTGATGCGTTTCAAATTAATTTCAAATTGTCTAAACATTACTTTATTACTTTATTTAAACATTTATTACTACTACATATACGAAAACAATTTTCTCAAGTTATGTTGTGATGTGTTTCGAATTAATTCCGAATTGTCTACTACACTGTAATTGTAAAGATCAGTAAATTTTTATCTTACCTGAGCCCCTGCCAGAATGGCTTTCTCATAGATTGCAATAATATTTTCAATAGGACTTGTGATTGGTTCAATAAGTGCAAGACATATCCAATACTTAACAAGCTTTTTGGCATCTGGAATATTTTTAATCAGGTCATTCAGTGTGATCAGTATATCTCCTTTTGGACATCCCTAAAAGAGCAAGAAATAATGTTTGTAATATTTTTTAGCTTACAAAGTATGAACAATAATTGAGCCTACTATAGTCAAGATCAATGATAAAGATAGCCCTAAGCATAAAGCAAAAAAATGAAACATTAGTTGAGAAATTTATTAGTAAAAAATGAACACTTATTTGATCTTGATTTTATCCTCATATATATTGTGGGATTCCATTTGTTAATACCTTCTACCAAATGTTTATGAGTAAGAATAGTCTGTGGAGTTTTTTTTCCTCTTGTCTTTCTCAGATTTTGATATTAAGATTAAAATGAATCTGTAATGGTTTATGTCAGAGTTACATATAATTAAATAATAGGGCAGAAAAAGTTCATAGTATCAAAAGGAAAAACTTCAACTGAGCAGAAATAAACTCTGATTCTATTCTATTAGAGAATCAAGAGTTTTCTTGATTGTAACTTTTACTGGTGTTCAGAACCACAAGAAGTTAAAAGATGCTCATGAAGAGTAGAGTAAGGTTTGAAATCATACCTTGAATTCAGTTTTGCTGTGGATCTTACACACTAGTGGGTGACCAAAACAAGATTAAAGAGCAGTCAGGAAACAAAGATATTATCTATTATTAAACAGAATATTGTTCTGGAGCTGATTATTATACTCCATAGGATTTTGGTCCAAATAGCAAAATTCTGCAATAAATTCAAAACCATGATGATGATGTTGGCTTAGATGAATGGGATTTTGTTTTTTTTTTTTTTTTGAGACGGAGTTTTGCTCTTGTTGCCCAGGCTGGAGTGCAATGGCACAATCTCGGCTCACTGCAACCTCTGCCTCCCAGGTTCAACCGATTCTCCTGCCTCAGCCTTCTGAGTAGCTAAGATTACAGGCGCCCGCCTCCATGCCCAGCTAATTTTTGTATTTTTAGTACAGACAGAGTTTTACCATGTTGGCCAGGCTGGTGTCAAACTCCTGACCTCGGGTGATCCGCCCGCCTTGGCCTCCCAAAGTGCTGGGATTACAGGCGTGAGCCACCCCACCTGACCAGACGAATGGGATTTTTTTTGAGTATTTTAGGTAACTTAATCTGTGATAATAATGACTCACACAGTATTTGTGTTGCTAGTCTTTGGTAAAATGTGAAATGAACGTAAAAAATAATGTGTAAATATAATGAATAGATGTAAGAAACAAAATATTAGAAGCAATAAGTAAATATCACCTCAGTGTATTACATATTATCTCAGAGAAATCAAATATTTGTAATTCAGTAAAAAAAACCCAATTATCCCTTTGATACAGGTTGAGTATCCCTAATCTGAAAATCCAAAATCTGAAATCCAAAACTTTTGAGTATCAACATCACAATGTAGATGACCATCATTAAGATTGCAGAAAATGTACCTATAGGTGACAAGGTGAAAGTATGCGACAGGCTTATTGAAGAACTAGAGCAGCATTTATCCAGAACAGAAAAAGAAATCATGTCCCTTTATAAAATCAAAGAGAAACTTCTAAGACAAAAACCATTGCTAATGAGGCAGATGACTCTGAATATCTTAAAAAGCCATCCAGCAGAATGCCTCCTTATCCCTAGAGGACCCACTTCCTGGTCCCTCAACTGCTTCTGGTGTTTCTTCTCACCTAAAAAAATAAGACACAGTGTAAAATACCTCTTAATTAAACACAACATCATAGATGGAGATTGCAAACGTGCTGCTGTTTGTTGTTGCTACTGTCTAACAGCTGATACAGGCGTTCTGATGATGCTACTGTGCTGCTTAATTACTCTGAACATATTTTTCACTGTATTAATGTGTCTTTTTTTAAACTGTTAAGTAATTATGTGTGAATAAGTGTAAGAGAATAATTGCTTATTGGTAGCATGGAAATTCAGAGTGAGGAATGATGGTGTTGCCAAACAACCAGACTGTCCCATGGGTGGCTGACAAAGTGACACCTTTGCTTTCTAATGGTTCAGTGTACACAAACTTTGCTTCATGCACAAAACTATAAAAAGTATTCTATCTTTAGGCTATGTGTATAAGCTGTATACAAAACATGAATGAGGCCGAGCGCAGTGGCTCACACCTGTAATCCCAGCACTTTGGGAGGCTGAGGTGGGTGGATCACATGAGGTCAGGAGTTTGAGACCAGCCTGACCAACATGGTGAAACCCTGTTTCTACTAAAAATACAAAAAATTAGCCAGGCGTGTGGTGCACACTTGTAATCCCAGCTACTCTGAAGGCTGAGGCAGGAGAATGGCTTCAACCCAGGAGGCAGAGGTTACAGTGAGCTGAGATCACACCACTGCACTCCAGCTTGGGTGAGAGTGACTCTGTCTCAAAAGCAAACAAACAAACAAAACGTAAATGAATTTTGTGGATCCCATCCCCGAGATAACTCATTATGTATATGCAAATATTCCAAAATCCAACAAAAAACATCTTCAATTACTTCTGGTCTCAAGCATTTTGGATAAGGGATACTCAACCTATACATTTATATGAACTCAATGCAAAATGTAGTCAATTAAAGGCTAATAAGCTCACAATTAATGAAGCAGTGTATCTCACAATTAAATAATTGTTAAAATAATCTCACAGTTAATGTTAAGTCAACATAGTATCACCAACATCACCTGGTCAAAAAGACTGACAATATAATTTAATGAAATAATGCTTATGAAGGTAATTTGCAAACTATAAAATGCTAAGCAAATATAAAGACTCTACCTCATTAATCAAGTTCAGGCATTCAGAAAATGTGTTGTTTACTTTTTCAGTAAATAATCTTTGTTCATCTTCTTCTGCCATGGTAGTCCAAAAAGACCCAACTGGTTTTTCATTTTGTCCTTCAGGCTCATGCTGAGTAACTACTGAGTTAGGGGGCCTTTTTAGCACTCTTCCTTTGCCAGCTTTCCACTCACTCAGACGAGCTCTATAGTTAGAAGCAGATATAAACATTACTTTGAAATTGCTGACAGAACTCTGTCAAATAGAGAAAAAGTTAAAAGAAAAAGTCATATTTTTAAGTAATCTTACTCTAATGGCATATATATAGTTCACAAGCTTGAAGAAATATTAAACATATCAAGGTCAATTATGCTCAATGATTCCATGAATGCATTTTTTGATTTGAGATTATAAAGTATTTCCCAATTATTATTAAGCATTTACCTCAGATTTTAAAAAGCAACTTTATAAAACATACTCAAACACAAAAACTTTTAGGTCATTATTGTTCCACAATATAAATTTGCCTGCATATGACAGAAGAGAAACCATGAAAGAAAATTCTAATGCAGTCAAGGAAATTATAAGCCAAATCTACAAACAGTACTTTATTGAAAACTAAGGTAATAAAGAAAATTACATCTACTTACTTTCTCTCTTCAGAGGTTTCTTTGGGCTGAGCTGATCTACTATCAACACTTGCTTTTCCTGCAGTATGTCTTCGCTGGTCAACGGGCTCTGACTTCTCCGTCAGTTTATCATTAGACAATGAAGCAGGCCTGGCTACAACTTCAGATGCTATGCATCTTGATAGTGTCTTATTTCTTATTATACCTTGAGAAGAACTGGTTTTGACACTAGGTAAAGCTGTTTTTGATTGTAATAGTTCTTTTTCACGAGGCCCTTTCCGGATTGTAACATTGGCAGAGGTTCTACTGATGCCTTGTTTCACAGTGTCCTGGGTATTACTGTGATGACTTCTAATAGGAGGTCGCACAAGTTGTGTGTTCTGAGATGTAGTGCTCACAAATTTAGTAGTGGCAGTCATATTGGAGGATCTATTACTTTTCACTGTTGCATTGCTGGTGTTTACAGGCTGAGGCTTTGTGGCTTTAGGGATAGTGGCTGAAAGTTTCTTTGTTGCTGCAGAACTCTCATCTTTGACTTGTAGAGGTTTTCTAAATGAATTAATCTTAGACTGAACAATCTGGCCACGATAAGATCCAAGCACAGGTTTCTTGGGCATGTTAGCATCTTGCTTTTGTTTTTCTGTAGTCATTTGTTTCTTTTTACTATTGTTTTTAAGGTGAAATGCCTGGCTTAATGTCATATGTTGACTTTGGGGGTCATCTTCAGTTAGTAACAAATGCGGAGTTTGATTACTATCCTTAGGTTTATGTGTGTCAATTACTACAGTTGAATTGGTTAGTTCATTTGAAGGTTTTAAAGGAATACAATGTTTCCCCACTACTGTATTATTTTTGCTCTCTGCAGGTCTCTTCATATTTTCTTTATCAGCCTAAAAGAATTATTTAAGAAAAGTGTTTAGGAAACGCAAAACGGAAAAGGGGACAGTTTAAGAGTGCTATGTCCACATCTTACCATTTTTGTTTTAAGTTTCAGCGCTTTAGTCCCTTCTTGAACTTGGTCCTCAGATGTCACAACTCTCTGACCTCTACTACTTAAAAACAAACAAACAAAATGATCAATCAATCAATCCTGTACCAAGGAGGATTCCTTTTGGGGAGGAAGAGGGCAATGTTAAGAATTAACTGACTTACTAATTTTAAATTTAAAAAAGACCTGAGTTGAAATTTGTCCTAAGTGGCCGGGTGTGATGGCTCATGCCTGTAATCCCAGCACTTTGGGAGGCTGAGGCGGGTGGATCACAAGGTCAGAAGTTCGAGACCAGCCTGGCCAAGATGGTGAAACCTCGTCTCTACTAAAAAAAAAAAAAAAATTAGCCGGATGTGGTGGCAGGCGCCTGTAGTCCCAGCTACTCGGGAGGCTGAGGCAGGAGAATTCCTTCAACCTGGGAGGCAGAGGTTGCAGTGAGCCGAGATTGTGCCACTGCACTCTAGCCTGGGTGACAGAGCAAGACTCCATCTCAAAAAAAAAAAAAAAAAGAAAAAGAAAAAGAAATTTGTCCTAAGCAAATTTTTTTTTTTTTTTGAGATGGAGTCTCACTCTGTCACCCAGGCTGGAGTATAGTGGCACGATCTTGGCTCACTGCAACCTCTGCCTCCCGGGTTTCAAGCGAGTTTCCTGCCTCAGCCTCCTGAGTAGCTGGGATTACAGGCACACGCCACCTCACCCAGCTAATTTTTATATTTTTAATAGAGACAGTATTTCACCATGTTGGCCAGGCTGGTCTTGAACTCCTGACCTGAGGTGATCTGCCCACACTGGCCTCCCAAAGTGCTGTGATTACAAGTGTGAGCCATCACGCCCAGCCTTAAGCAAAACTTTTAATTATTTTTAATAGTGTAAACAGGCCAGGCGCGGTGGCTCATGCCTGTAATCCCAGCACTTTGGGAGGCCGAGGTGGGCAGATCACGAGGTCAGGAGATTGAGACCATCCTGGCTAACACGGTGAAACTCCATCTCTACTAAAAATACAAAAAATTAGCCGGGCATGGTGGCGGGCGCTTGTAGTCCCGTAGTCCCAGCTACTAGGGAGGCTGAGGCAGGAGAATGGCATGAACCCAGGAGGCGGAGTTCGCAGTGAGCCAAGATCGCGCCACTGCACTCCAGCCTGGGTGACACAGCGAGACTCTGTCTCAAAAAAAAAATAGTGTAAACAAATGGCTGAGGAATTTAAAGATATTTTCTAAAAGTCCTAACTCTCTCCCCATAGAATTTGTAAATACTTAATCATCTTATTTCAAATCATTCTCAAGTCATTCAAACAAGTCTTCAAATAACCTTTAATAAGTAATACTTCCTTGGGTTAGTTTTAAGTACTTAGTAACAGATGTACTACATTGAAAATACTTTTATTAAAGAGCCCTCCCAGAAGTGATCCAAAAATTACCATATGCCATTCACAGCTTAATTTATATAAGGATACATTAAGAATATGCACTGCTGGTTGTGGTGGCTCATGGCTGTAATAGCAGCACTTTGGGAGGCCGAGATGGAGGGATTACTTGAGCTCAGGAGTTCGAGAGCAGCCTGGGCAACACGGCAAAACCCCATCTCTACAAAAAAATAAAAAATTAGTTGGGTGTGGTGGTGGGTGCTGTAGTCCCAGCTACTTGGGAGGCTGGGGTGGGAGGACTGCTTGAGCCTGGGAGTTGAGGCAGTGGGCCAAGACCCCGTCACTGCACTGGAGGCTGAGTGACACAGAGTGAGATCATCTCTCAAAAAAAAGAACATTAGTTTCTAGGCGGTATTGCAAAGAAAATCCCTCCTCAAGAAACTGACTTATTTTTACAGCTATAAACTGGCTAAGGCAGACTGTGAGCATCTCTTAGCAAGTGATTATAACAATTTTGTGTACTATAATGACAGGAAAAAATACTGTCAATTAGACATGCCATTGATTTTAAGACAGATCCTAAGTTCAGAGATCACATTAAAATGCGTGATCTCTCATTTTCTGAAAAAAAAATGAGGCCAGGAATAGTGGGTCACACCTGTAATCCTAGCATTCTGGGTAGAGAAGGTGGGCAGATCACCTCAGTTCCGGAGTTTGAGACCAGCCTGGCCAACATGGCGAAACCCTGTCTCTATTAAAATCACAAAAATTGGCCAGGCATGGTGGCAAATGCTTGTAATCCCAGCTACCCTGCAGGCTGAGGCAAGAGAATCGCTTGAACCCACAAGGCAGAGGCTGCAGTGAGCTGAGATTGCGCCACTGCACTATAGCCTAGGCGACAGAGCAAGGCTCCGTCTCAAAAAAAAAAAAAATACATACACATATATATATTTTACATTTGACATAATTTAGTAGTTAATAATTTTGCTTACATCGCCTTTCATATCTATTTGTTCTGTCAGCTTGGAGAAGGAACAGAACTTTGACACAACCTGTACTATACATTTTGAACAATGGTGAAGGAAGATCAAAATGTGCCACTTAACAGGGTATCTTAGAGCTAACTGCTAGCTAACAAAACAAAACTCAGGATGACAAAAGAACCCATCTTACTCACCTGTCCAGTGGGGAGACTTAATCCTATTCTGTCTTCTTATTATAAAACTGCCCTCAGAAGGGTTATCGGAAATGAGTCTTAGGATATCTATACTTTAGAGATTGGAAAATATTATTGCTTAATTCTGAAAAGCTGCAACACAGGTCGGTTGTCTTATTTAATGATTCACTGCTGAGGTGATAACATTTAAATTGACATCTGTTTTCCTTTCCTTTTTTTTTTTTTGAGACAAAGTCTCGCTCTTGTCACTCAGGCTGGAGTGCGATGGCGTGATCTTGCCTCACTGTAACCTCCACCTCCCGGGTTCAAGCAATTCTTCTGCCTCGGCCCTCCCTGGAATTACAGGCGCCTGACACCACGCCCGGCTAATTTTTGTATTTTTAGTAGAGACAGGGTTTCACCATGTTGGCCAGGCTGGTCTAGAACTCTTGACCTCAAGTGATACACCCGCCTCAGCCTCCCAAAGTGCTGGGATTACAGGCGTGAGCCACTGCACCCAGCCGACATGTTTTCCGAAAGGAATAAATGTAGTACTTAAGCCACAAGAAGCGTTTTAGAATTTTCTTTTCTTCCTATTAAGAGTATTATAAACCCCTGACCTTGATGGATTATTTAAATAAGCGGTTGAGAGTCACTGTCTGAATCCACGTTATCTCTACTTATTCCCTAGTAATTTCATTCCATCCTAAGGTTTTTAAGTAAATATCATCTGTATACTAATCAATTCCTGAGTTTATGCTTCCAGCCCGAACCCCTCCCCTGAACTTCAGACACACAATTATTTAGCATATCTGCTTGGATGTCTGGTTGGTACCTCAAACACAGTCAAAACAGAACACCTAATTCCCCAGCTCCTCCTTCAGTCTTCCTATTTCAGTATATGGTTATCACCATTCGTTTACTTATTCAAATAAAAAACCTAGGGTCACCTTTTTGTCTTAAACAAAGAAGTAAAAGATTTATTTGTGAAGGATAAACTGTTTATTCCAAACTAAAGCAACATATTAATGTAAAGTTAGAAATTATTTTTAAAATTTTAGAATGCCAAACTTACACAAAATTGCAAAAATATAAACAGATCAAAGAATATCTGTACACTCTTTACCCAGGATCCACCTACTGTTAAAATTTTTATCCCATTTGCGTTATCATTTCCACTCTCTGAATATGTGTGTGGGTGGTATATACAATTTTTTACCTGAGACAAATTTTTTTTTTTTTGAGACGGAGTCTCGCTCTGTCACCCAGGCTGGAGTGCAATGGCGCAATCTCGGCTCACTGCAACCTCCACCTCCCAGGTTCAAGTGATTCTCCTGCCTCAGCCTCCCGAGTAGCTGGGATTACACGCACCCACCACCATGCCCAGCTAATTTTTTGTATTTTTAGTAGAGACGGGGTTTCAGTGTGTTAGCCAGGCTGGTCTTGATCTCCTGACCTCGTGATCTGCCCACCTCAGCCTCCTAAAGTGCTGGGATTACAGGCGTGAGCCACAGCGCCCAGCCTAAGCCTGTAAGGATGTTATTACTGGTTATCCCTAGAGAGTGAGGGGACCTTTTGCCTTTCTGCTTCATCTACTTTCATGGGTTTTTGTTTTTGCTACAGCTATGTACTATCTAAAATATTTTAACAAAATAATAAAGATATTTCTGTGGAGGGTTGAGACTACAAGTAATAATCTCTAAGCATTTGGGAGGGCCACCCAACCCTTCCCTGATGAACTCCCCCATACACTGAGTAAAAGCTTTGCTAAATAATAGAAAGATTCACCTTTGTGTGGTGTAAACAGTTAAGTTGATAATCCAGTCTATGCACATACTTTGCTTTATAATTGTTTTTTTTTTCTTAGACTGTGAATTTACGTAGAAAACGATAATCTAGGCCGGGCGCGGTGACTCACCCCTGTAATTACAGCACTTTCAGAGGCTGAGGTGGGCGGATCACAAGGTCAGGAGTCCAAGACCAGCCCGGCCAACATAGTGAAACCCTGCCTCTATTAAAAATACAAAAATTAGCAGGGAATGGTGGCGCTTGCCTGTAGTCAGTCCCAGGTATTTGGGAAGCTGAGGCAGGAGATTCACTTGAACCCAGGAGGTGGAGGCTGCAGTGAGCCAAGATCACGCCACTGCACTCCAGCCTGGCAACAGAGCGAGACTCTGTCTCAAAAAAAAAAAAAAAAAAAAATTAATTAAACGATGATCTAATGCTGCACCATCCAATCAAGTAGCCACTAGCCAAATGTGGCTACTGAGTGCTTGAAATGTGGATAGACCAAATTGAAATGTCCTGTAAGTGTAAAATAGACACCAGATTTTAAAGACGTTGTACCAAAAAAAGATGTAAAATAATATGTAAGCACTTTTTCTAAATGTGGCTACTAGAAAATTTAAAATTACAGATATGGCTTACTTTACATTCTTATTGGACAGATCTGATACAATTTTACAGAAGTGAAAAGAAATAAACTTGACCTTACCTGGATAACACCTCATTTTCCTGCTTGTATGCAAAAAGCGTTTTTCTTCTCAACAGATGTTCCTTGAGTTTTTGTCTTCTTTGCTCTAGATAACAAAAGGTAAGAGCTACAAGTCAATATTAGTTAAAATATCAATAACGGCAAATAAATCTTGTTGACTAAATGAAGAGTTTACTTCCAAAGCTGGTTCCACCTGAGGTCACATCTATATAACAGAAAATTCCCCAATTCAATATTGCCTTTGAGAGATCACCTTATAAGAGACTGTTACCACAACAGGTCCCCAAAACCCCTCTGCATAAGAATCACATTCTCTACTGTTTGAAAAATCTGGAGAACATCATTTTCTACATACAGCTCCTGAAAGCCAAGCTTTAAGAAACTAAATGGTAGAAGTGAGGCGCTAGACTCCAAAGTTCTAATTTACCAGAACTGGGTTAGATGAGAATTACTTTCTTCTGCTTTCCCGTGTGTAGAATAAGGGAATAACAATACTACTTTTGAAGACCCAACCAACCCTCGGTTTCCATAAAGTCGAAGGAGAAGCTGTGAAATTGGAAATAACACATGATGCGACCCCAGCCCTGCAGAAATTCGCTAGGGACCCAAGAGGCGGAGGACCCAGCGCAGGCGCAGTCGGTCCGTGAACCCGTGCAGCCCCGCCCCCAAGCGGACCCAGGGTCTCTGACACCGGTGCCGGACTGAGCCCCGCACGTTTCCCCTGGCCTAACGGATTCCTTCTTAGGAGGGCCCATCCCAGCCAGCAGCAACCACACAGTAACACCACGCAGCGGTTCCTGTTTTTATGATCCGTTCCACAAGGCCAAGAATGAGGCAGGGCGAGGCCGACGCCGCGTTCAGGGATCTCACAGAGCCGGGGAGAGGTGAAGCGCGCCAGCGCGGCCCCGAGACCCGACCGCCGGGCCCGCGCCCGCCACCGCGGCCTTCACCTTTGAATGCGGACTGGGCCCTCTGACTCGGGGGTAGCTGCAGGTCCTGGGGCACGGCCGGTGTGCTCATCGTAGCCTCGGGTCGGGGGATGCGTCTCCGCTTTAGCGCCGAGATAGAACTTCCTCAGGCCACCGCCGCA
Organism: Pongo pygmaeus; assembly: GCF_028885625.2. NCBI lineage: Eukaryota > Metazoa > Chordata > Mammalia > Primates > Hominidae > Pongo > Pongo pygmaeus. The sequence continues at coordinate 60,940,924 of NC_072387.2, forward strand.
GCACACCGTATACGCCGGCCGCGGCTAAGCTCTCAGACGGCGCGGCTGCCGTCTCCGCCCATTGGTTCCGGCGTGAATTGAATAAGCCAATGGGCGTAGGGAGGCGGAGCCTGGACTGCAGTTGCCGGGGCCGGTCTGGTGTCTGCCCGGTTCGGTTGGGACTGAGTCTGCAGGTTTCAAACCTAAACAGCGCTCTTCATCCTGGACGTGCGATGGGGGAGGAGTCGGCCTGCTCAGTCCCCACGACATAGCAGGACTAGGTTGACAGACAACCGAGATGGGACACATCTTGAGTCCCTCACAGTCCTTGGAGGAAGGCAGACGAGAAAAAGACAAGAAAAGTGTTGATTGCCTGCGCTTCTTATTAAACATCGGCGCGTTCACTGACGAGGAAGCAAACACCGATCTGGCGTACCACGAGCGGGTGTATTTTCCTTTCACAAATACTGCTTCATTTTGAGCATCATAACCCTGAGGTGGGACGTTATCACCACTTTTTCCACCGAGAGGTGACAGGTTCAGAGGTTGTTTGTCCACGTTTGCACAGCGTGTGAAGGGGAACTGAAATTGGGATCTACTTTCCATACCTTTATTCTAAGCAATTATCAAATGCAAAAAAGGGAGGAGAGGAGGAGAAACAGAAAAAATGAGGATAAACCTCATCCCCTCCTCAAGGTTATATATAATTCTCCTTTGAAGATAAAATAGCATTTGTTATAGACATTTTGTGTTTGTGCGGTTAAGTGTGCTGCCTAATCTTCGTTTTTCTCATCTAAAAATACCACCTTCATAAAACCCACACAAACACCCAATCCACATGATAGAACGAAACAAGTCAGGGCTAGAAGGTTTTAAGAGTGGCAGTGGGGAAGTGAGGGCGAGTCTGGACTGCACCTGCCTGGTTTCAAGCACTGGGTTTACATTTCTTGCCTGATCACTGCAGTAAGGCTGGACTGGACTCTCTCAGCCAGGTTTTAGGTGCTCCGGGGACACAGACAGGAGGATGTGATTTCCCCGTTTACCCTTCCCAGGTCTGAGGGCTTCCACAGCTGGCCCTAGGCTGTGGTCAGTTTTTCCCACTTCTGCCTGCTTTTTTCTTCAGACATCTTATGGTAGTGTCTTGCTAATGAGGAATTTGGTTTGAGATTTTGTGTAGTTTTTTACTTGATGAAATGTCCCAGTTTTAGTGTAACAGTGTCCATCACCATCCTTAAGATATCACTTGCTGTTTAAATACTTCTGTCATTATTGTTGATTATTTACTAAAGTTTCATCAGACAGGTGGGGCAACCAGGGATTTCTATTAAGTGAGAACAAAATACAGTATTAATAAGTGACTCAAAAACCTCCAAAACATTATGCTAAGTAAAAGAAGTAATATATGAAAAGTTACATATGGTATGATTCCATTTATATGAAAGATCTAAAATAGATACATCCATAGTGAAATAACTCAGAATAGTAGTTGCCAGAGGCTGAGGGTAGGGGGAGAATTGGGAGAGACAGTTTAATGGATAAGGGTTCCATTACCTTGAAGTAAGTGAAATGTTTTGGAATTAGAGGTAGTGGTTGGGTGACATTGTAAATGTATTAATGCCATTGAGTTGTTCACTTTAAAATGGTTAATTTTATGTTATGTGAACCTCAATTTTTTATAAGTGGGCATGGTAAAAAAAGAAATTGGCTCAAAGGATACCATGGAGATCTCAGTAGGCTGAGATGGTGAATAGGAAAACCTGCAAAACTGCTAGGTTTTTCAACATGGCAATTCTCCTCTAATCTCCAGACTCACCCACTCCAATGATATGTCTATTTTTGAGACACTTTTTAATATTACTGCCACACAATTATTGCAGAGAAAGCAGACCCTTTTCTAAAAGATCCAAAAAACAAAAAAACAAAACAAACAAAACAAAAAAAGATTTCCTTTCAGAACAGTTCTTTGCCAACATAGCTGACCATGAAACTGCAGGCACCTGGAGTACTGATGATTAATTAGTGTTAGTCGTTCCTCCTGTGGTCATGTGAAGACGGTAAAGTGCCTGTGAGAGAACAGGGAAGAACAATCTGAAAGTTAGGAGGACAATGGACACAATGGGGTCACAAAGTCTGGGGAAGAGAGAAGCTGAAGAAAGAGTTAATGGACCACAGTGTTGGGCACTACAGAGGTCTAGTAGGATTGGGACTGAAAGGAACTGTCTGATTCAGAAGGTGGGAGGTCCTGGCAAAAACATCCTGGGGATGGCCGGGCGTGGTGGCTCATGCCTGTAATCCCAGCACTTTGGGAGGCCAAGGCGGGTGGATCACCTGAGGTCAGGAGTTCAAGACCAGCTTTGCCAACATGGTGAAACCCCGTCTCTACAAAATATACAAAAGTTAGCCAGGCGTGGTGGCAGGCGCCTGTAATCCCAGCTACTCGGGAGGCTGAGGCAGGAGAATCGCTTGAACCCAGGAGACAGTGGTTGCAGTGAGCCGAGATTGTGCCACTGCACTCCAGCCTGGGTGGCAGAGTGAGACTCTGTCTCAAAAAAAAAAAAGCATAGACCTAAATGTAAGAACCAAAACTATGAAGCTTCTAGAAGAAATTATAGGAGAAAATCTTAGTGACTTTTTGTTAGGCAAAGATTTCACAATCAGTATCAATCTCTGGTTTGTGGAAAAAAGATTTCTTAAATAGGCAAATTCCATGAACTATGAAAGAAAAAAATACACTAGACTTCATAAAAATTAAAACCTTTTGTCTATTCATTTATTGCCATATATAAGCCACATGACATTTCTCCTTGCTCCAGCCTGGATACAGGAAACCCTTGTACGGTTGTCTATCCCAGCAGCTATCATATGCCAGGCTTCTATTTGTGTACTACAGACTGTACATCACTCAAGGGCAGAAAACATACCTTGCAAAGTCCTCACTGCCTAACATGTTGATAATTGCAAAGCCCAGGCAAAACTGCACAGTTCCACATCTGATTAGGACGCTTAGGTCACGTTACTTTCAATTAAAAAAGACTAAAAAGTTGGTAAACAATCAAATGCTCAAAAATCAGGCAATGATGGTAAGTTGTGATATATATTGATAGCATATTACAGCAAATCAAATGTTTTCAAAGAACTTTTGGTTATTGGGCATATGGTCATGATGGAAATTGAAAAATATGAAATACAGAAGACACTGTTTAGAAATAGACCAAAATACACACAGGATTTTAGAACATGGTAAAAGCAATTCATTTCGGGGGAGAGATGGCTTATATTCATTGGAAAGAGCCTTTCCTTTCTTTTAAAGCCTAGCCACAGACCACTGACTCCACGACTGGAGGAAATGTGGAGCCCTGGGAGCAGAGAGCAAGCCTGCCCTCTGTCCCTCTGCCCCTTTGCCCCTCTGCCCACGTGGGCACACAGCCTTAGTTAAGACCCCAATAAGTGGTAGGCGCTCTAAAATGTATTCACAACCTTTAAAGCAGTCATTGTATTTTAGGAAGACACTGTAAGAAAATAATCCTAAAGAGAAAAATATGTATCAGTTGTAGAAGGACATATATAAGGTGCTCCATTTATTTATTTATTTATTATTTATTTTTTTTTTTTGAGGCAGAGTCTCGTTCTGTCGCTCAGACTGGAGTGCAATGGTGCGATCTCGGCTCACTGCAACCTCCACCTCCCAGGTTCAAGCGATTCTCCTGCCTCAGCCTCCCGAGTAGCTGGGATTACAGGCACCCGCCACCACGCCGGGCTAATTTTTTGTATTTTTAGTAGAGACACGGTTTCGCTATGTTGGCCAGGCTGGTCTCGAACTCCTGACTTGTGATCCGCCCGCCTTGTCTTGCCAAAGTGCTGGGATTACAAGAGTAAGCCACCGCCCCCGGCCAGGTGTTCCATTTATAAAGCAAAATACAAAAATGAAATGGCTAGGGGCACGAGGCCGCCTGGTGGGTGAGAGCAGCAGCCATGGATGGCTTTGCGCAGACCAACAAACAGCTAAATTATAGAGGAACTACATATTGAAATGTAAATTCACCCATGAGGTCTGTATTAATATTGAAACTGCCTAAATAAAAATAATCTTTTTTTTTTTTTTTCCTGAGCCTGGGGGTGGGGGCGTGGAGTGGCGTGGGGGAGTTGGGGTGGAGGGGGAAAGGGTCTTTCCATGTCACCCACTGGTGTCAAACTCCTGGGCTCAAGCAATCCTCCCGCCTCAGCTTCGGAAGCAGCTGGGAATACAGGCGCGCGCATCAAGCCCGGTTAAATAAAATCTGTTTCCCCCAGTTAAAAAAAAAATTAATTTGTTTGGGTACATAGGTGTATATATTTCTGGGGTATATGGGATATTTTGATACAGGCATACACTGTATAATAATCACATCAGAAAGACTATACTTTCAGGGATCATTTCTATAGTTCGTTACTAGAGAAGTTTCTCTGAACGTGTAGAGCACCGGGGGGATTAGCTCAAATGGTAAGACCATCGAGACTAGGAAGAGACTGCATCAACTAATGAGCAAAATATCCAGCTAACATCATAATGACAGGATCAAATTCACACATAACAATATTAACTTTAAATGTAAATGGACTAAATGCTCCAATTAAAAGACACAGACTGGCAAATTGGATAAAGACCCAAGACCCATCAGTGTGCTGTATTCAGGAAACCCATCTCACGTGCAGAGACACACATAGGCTCAAAATAAAAGGATGGAGGAAGATCTACCAAGCAAATGGAAAACAAAAAAAGGCAGGGGTTGCAATCCTAGTCTCTGATAAAACAGACTTTAAACCAACAAAGATCAAAAGAGACAAAGAAGGCCATTACATAATGGTAAAGGGATTAATTCAACAAGAAGAGCTAACTATCCTAAATATATATGCACCCAATACAGGAGCACCCAGATTCATAAAGCAAGTCCTGAGTGACCTACAAAGAGACTTAGACTCCCACACATTAATAATGGGAGACTTTAACACCCCACTGTCAACATTAGACAGATCAACGAGACAGAAAGTCAACAAGGATACCCAGGAATTGAACTCAGCTCTGCACCAAGCGGACCTAATAGACATCTACAGAACTCTCCACCCCAAATCAACAGAATATACATTTTTTTCAGCACCACACCACACCTATTCCAAAATTGACCATATACTTGGAAGTAAAGCTCTCCTCAATAAATGTAAAAGAACAGAAATTGTAACAAACTGTCTCTCAGATCACAGTGCAATCAAGCTAGAACTCAGGATTAAGAATCTCACTCAAAACCGCTCAACTACGTGGAAACTGAACAACCTGCTCCTGAATGACTACTGGGTACATAACGAAATGAAGGCAGAAATAAAGATGTTCTTTGAAACCAACGAGAACCAAGACACAACATACCAGAATCTCTGGGATGCATTCAAAGCAGTGTGTAGAGGGAAATTTATAGCACTAAATGCCCACAAGAGAAAGCAGGAAAGATCCAAAATTGACACCCTAACATCACAATTAAAAGAACTAGAAAAGCAAGAGCAAACACATTCGAAAGCTAGCAGAAGGCAAGAAATAACTAAAATCAGAGCAGAACTGAAGGAAATAGAGACACAAAAAACCCTTCAAAAAATAAATGAATCCAGGAGCTGGTTTTTTGAAAGGATCAACAAAACTGATAGACCGCTAGCAAGATTAATAAAGAAAAAAAGAGAGAAGAATCAAATAGATGCAAGAAAAAATGATAAAGGGGATATCACCACCGATCCCACAGAAATACAAACTACCATCAGAGAATATTACAAACACCTCTATGCAAATAAACTAGAAAATCTAGAAGAAATGGATAAATTCCTCAACACATACACCCTCCCAAGACTAAACCAGGAAGAAGTTGAATCTCTGAATAGACCAATAACAGGAGCTGAAATTGTGGCAATAATCAATAGCTTACCAACCAAAAAAAGTCCAGGACCAGATGGGTTCACAGCCGAATTCTACCAGAGGTACAAGGAGGAGCTGGTACCATTCCTTCTGAAACTATTCCAATCAATAGAAAAAGAGGGAATCCTCCCTAACTCATTTTATGAGGCCAGCATCATCCTGATACCAAAGCCTGGCAGAGACACAACAAAAAAAGAGAATTTTAGACCAATATCCTTGATGAACATTGATGCAAAAATCCTCAATAAAATACTGGCAAACAGAATCCAGCAGCACATCAAAAAGCTTATCCACCATGATCAAGTGGGCTTCATCCCTGGGATGCAAGGCTGGTTCAATATACGCAAATCAATAAATGTAATCCAGCATATAAACAGAACCAAAGACAAAAACCACATGATTATCTCAATAGATGCAGAAAAGGCCTTTGACAAAATTCAACAACCCTTCATGCTAAAAACTCTCAATAAATTAGGAATTGATGGGACGTATCTCAAAATAATAAGAGCTATTTATGACAAACCCACAGCCAATATCATACTGAATGGGCAAAAACTGGAAGCATTCCCTTTGAAAACTGGCACAAGACAGGGATGCCCTCTCTCACCACTTCTATTCAACATAGTGTTGGAAGTTCTGGCCAGGGCAATTAGGCAAGAGAAGGAAATCAAGGGTATTCAATTAGGAAAAGAGGAAGTCAAATTGTCCCTGTTTGCAGATGACATGATAGTATATCTAGAAAACCCCATTGTCTCAGCCCAAAATCTCCTTAAGCTGATAAGCAACTTCAGCAAAGTCTCAGGATACAAAATCAATGTGCAAAAATCACAAGCATTCTTATACATCAATAACAGACAAACAGAGAGCCAAATCATGAGTGAACTCCCATTCACAATTGCTTCAAAGAGAATAAAATACCTAGGAATCCAACTTACAAGGGATGTGAAAGACCTCTTCAAGGAGAACTACAAACCACTGTTCAAGGAAATAAAAGAGGATACAAACAAATGGAAGAACATTCCATGCTCATGGGTAGGAAGAATCAATATCATGAAAATGGCCATCCTTCCCAAAGTAATTTACAGATTCAATGCCATCCCCATCAAGCTACCAATGACTTTCTTCACAGAATTGGAAAAAACTACTTTAAAGTTCATATGGAACCAAAAAAGAGCCCGCATCGCCAAGTCAATCCTAAGCCAAAAGAACAAAGCTGGAGGCATCACACTACCTGACTTCAAACTATACTACAAGGCTACAGTAACCAAAACAGCGTGGTACTGGTACCAAAACAGAGATATAGATCAATGGAACAGAACAGAGCCGTCAGAAATAATGCCACATATCTACAAGTATCTGATCTTTGACAAACCTGACAAAAACAAGAAATGGGGAAAGGATTCCCTATTTAATAAATGGTGCTGGGAAAACTGGCTAGCCATATGTAGAAAGCTGAAACTGGATCCCTTCCTTACACCTTATACAAAAATCAATTCAAGATGGATTAAAGACTTAAATGTTAGACCTAAAACCATAAAAACCCTAGAAGAAAACCTAGGCATTACCATTCAGGACATAGGCATGGGCAAGGACTTCATGTCTAAAACACCAAAAGCAATGGCAACAAAAGCCAAAATTGACAAATGGGATCTAATTAAACCAAAGAGCTTCTGCACAGCAAAGGAAACTACCATCAGAGTGAACAGGCAACCTACAAAATGGGAGAAAATTTTCGCAACCTACTCATCTGACAAAGGGCTAATATCCAGAATCTACAATGAACTCCAACAAATTTACAAGAAAAAAACAAACAACCCCATCAAAAAGTGGGCAAAGGACATGAACAGACACTTCTCAAAAGAAGACATTTATGCAGCCAAAAAACACATGAAAAAATGCTCACCATCACTGGCCATCAGAGAAATGCAAATCAAAACCACAATGAGATACCATCTCACACCAGTTAGAATGGCAATCATTAAAAAGTCAGGAAACAACAGGTGCTGGAGAGGATGTGGAGAAATAGGAACACTTTTGCACTGTTGGTGGGACTGTAAACTAGTTCAACCCTTGTGGAAGTCAGTGTGGCGATTCCTCAGGGATCTAGAACTAGAAATTCCATTCGACCCAGCCATCCCATTACTGGGTATATACCCAAAGGACTATAAATCATGCTGCTATAAAGACACATGCACACATATGTTTATTGCCGCATTATTCACAATAGCAAAGACTTGGAACCAACCCAAATGTCCAACAATGATAGACTGGATTAAGAAAATGTGGCACATATACACCATGGAATACTATGCAGCCATAAAAAATGATGAGTTCATGTCCTTTGTAGGGACATGGATGAAATTGGAAATCATCATTCTCAGTAAACTATCACAAGAACAAAAAACCAAACACCGCATATTCTCACTCATAGGTGGGAATTGAACAATGAGAACACATGGACACAGGAAGGGGAACATCACACTTCGGGGACTGTTGTGGGGTGGGGGGAGGGGGGAGGGATAGCATTGGGAGATATACCTAATGCTAGATGACGAGTTGGTGGGTGCAGTGCACCAGCATGGCACATGTATACATATGTAACTTACCTGCACATTGCGCACATGTACCATAAAACCTAAGTATAATAATAATAATAATAATAGTAATAATAATAAAAGAAAAAAAAATCACATCAGAGTAAATGAGGTATCCGTTACCTGAAGCATTTATCCTTTGTGTTACAATATAATCTTAAAGGGAAAAAAAAGAGGAGCACAGGTAGTACTAACTGCAGCTGCATAGAAACAATGCGTGCCATAAATATTCATTTGAAAGAGAGGGGTTATGATTATTTACAATCATTAATGAATGTGGTAACATTCTGGGCACTGACAAGAAAACTGCCACAAACATGCAGGCATAATGCACAATAAGCAAGTCCAAGCTGTGGTCGGGGCTCCCTCGAGTCCCTGTAAGCTCTGAATTTAGAATGGGGTGGACCGCCTGCTGACCAAGGGTTCTAAAAGGCCGGCGGCTGATGACCGCCAGGGGGCGCTCCACGCACGTCTCCACGTCCCCTGGCGCACCTCGCAGCCGCGCCCCCTCGCTGCCAGGCCGCTCTCTCCCTCCCTCACCCGCCCCGACCCGCTTCCGTCCCGTCCGACGCTAGGGGGCGCCGCAGGCTGCCCGGCGCGCTGCTCGCGGCCCCGGAGCGCCGGGGCTGGGTGGCAGCGGCCATGGACCGCTTCGTTTGGACCAGCGGCCTCCTGGAGATCAACGAGACCCTGGTGATCCAGCAGCGCGGGGTGCGAATCTACGATGGCGAGGAGAAGGTAGGGCGTCGGCCAGCCTTCCCAACGGGCTAGCGGAAGGGACCCCCGGTGGGCGCGCGGCCCGGCTCGGCGCGGCCCGGTCCCCGGCCTAGCTCACGGCCCTCGGCGGCCCTGCAGGCCTCTGTGCGGGGCGCAGCGCTCTTGCGCTCCCCGCCGGTCGGTAGGACGCGGCGTGGGGCGCTCGGCTGCCTCCCCCGCGCGGGTCCCAACTTTGGCACGGTTCCCAGCAGGCGCGGATCGCGGCCGCTTCCCTCCGCCCGGAATGCTCCCGGGAGCGCACAGCTGCAGTGCCCGGGAGAAGGAGCGCTCGCCGTCTGCGGGCGCCGGGCGGCGATCGGGCGGTCGACTTCCTTGGCGTGGTTCCAGACCCCCTGACGACACCAACCTAGGCGTCGGCACCGGACAGCCCGGTTCCGCCTTTCTGTGAGGAGGGCGCGGTGGCCGTACAGTCCGTGCCCCAGCGGAAGCTTTAGCTTGGACCTTAAGCAGTCGGAGGAATTAGCATATCTGGGCAGAGGGGTGAGGGATTGCTTCGAAAGGATTTCCTAAAGAGGTATCAGTGCCTCATTGGAATGCCCTTGCCAAAGGCTATTGAGTTTTTGTTTTGTTTTCTAATTGCTTTAGAAAGGCGTTCTGAGCGTGTTTTGTAAAGTGTTACATTAACAGTAGACCGTGCCTTGTAATGCAAGCGTAAATCTTAGAAGGTGCGTTTGCAAATCGAGAGGAGAAATAGGAAGTGTAAGTAAATATTTTGTAGATACTTTGTTGAAACTATGAAATATCTTGTCCTGGATTGAAATGGATAAACTGGAATTAGAAAAATTTTAAAACTCATTTACCCACGAGCATTTTTGGTTTCCAGAAGTTTTAATTTGCTACCTCTCTTCCCTTGCCATTTTATTAACGACACTTTCCGCTGTACTTTGATATAAGTTCCTCAACTCAGCTTTTCCTGGTAAGTGCTTACAGCTATTTAGAGGCACAGGTGACATTGGACCCAGGTCCTCTGACTCTCTTAGGGCATTTTCTATGGGCTGTGTTGCCTGTATTATTGAGTAAAGGTCTTTTCCTTAAATAATTTGCTTGGACCTAACTTCACTTACTGCCTTAGCACTTCTTAATTTAATTAATTAATTTGTTTATTTTGAGACAGAGTCTCGCTCTATCGCCAGGCTGGAGTGCAGTGGCGCGATCTGGGCTCACTGCAACCTCCGCCTCCCGGATTCAAGCGATTCTCCTGCCTCAGCCTCCTGAGTAACTGGGATTACAGGCGCCTGCAACCACGCCCGGCTAATTTTTGCATATTTAGTAGAGACAGGGTTTCACCACATTGGCCAGGCTGGTCTCAAACTCCTGACCTCAAATGATCCGCCCGCCTGGGCCACTCAAACAGCTGGGATTACAGGCTCTTGAGCCACTGTGCCCAGCCTGCTTTAGCACTTTACCTTGATCTCAAGATGAGTCTTCCATCCCCGGATTAGAGTGACAAGCTATTTTTTTCCCCTTTCTTACCAATTTACATCTTTGTGACTATTTTAAATGGGAAGGTTAATCCACCTCCCCTTCCTCGGCGTTTTGATTTTGCCTCCCCTTTGAGAGGAACTGAATGTTGACAGTGGTAGATCTGTCCTCAGAGACTCCTCCAGTGCCACTCCCTGAGGGAGCACTAGGAAGTCATGCTTTTGCAGAGCATGGCATGATACTGTTCTATGGAACTCCAATTTGAAGACTAGGAACACCTTTGCTGGCAGGCAGTATAGCTGTGATAGATTTAAAACTGTGTAAAATCACAACTATTAGTAGTTTTATATGAAAGATACATTGTTGAACCAGCAGGTTTTAATTTTTACTTTAAAATTTTTGCTGCTTGTATTAGCAGACAAGTATATAGATGTCAGAGGTTTAAGAAACAAATCATGGGGAAAACATTGCTTTAGACCCTGTGATCTAGTCCAGAATTAACTCTTCTAAAAGCTTGAAATTGGAGTGGAGCTCTAAGAGGAGTCTCCTTACCACTGCCACTGTGCCCCAAAGCTGGACTTAGTGACTTGCTGAGCTGCCTTGCAGCTATGCGGTCCCTAGCCTGAATGAGACATAGGCTGACTCCTGGGGGAAGGTGCGGTATCCTGGCTTCCTTCATCTGTTGGAAGGTTTCCAGAGGTGCTAGAGACTGTACAAGGCTACACACATTAGCCCCCAAATCTGATGAAATTAGTCTCCCTTTTAGGATGCCTCACTCGCTCCTTTGGCCTAGGGACTGCAGTCTAGATTGCTTAATCTTCATAGTTTTGCATCCCAACCCATTCCCTGGGCAAGCTTGCGCATGGCTGTCTTCTAGACTAGTCTGATGTTTCTGGAGCACAGAAGGTATGCCTTGCTCATCCTTGTATCTCCTGGCTGATTGTGGGCGTGAAACACATTTTTTTTAAACCTGAATAATTAAAGTACCTACTATGAGCCAAGAGCTGTATATGTCATCTCATTTAATCCTCTCATCAGAATATGAGGTATTTTACTGAATGAGAAAGTAACACCAAGAGATACAGTGACTTGCCTAAGATCCACAGAGAGAAGATTTAAATCTCTGTTGATCAGACTCAAAGCCTGTGCTTTGTTCATGGAGCTACAGTGAGCCGAGATTGTGCCACTGCACTCCAGCCTAGGCAACAGAGCGAGATTCTGTCTCAAAAACAAACAAAAAAAGACTTCATAATGTAGCAGTCACCGGTGTCACCCTTGATGTAATGTTTAATACAGCTAATCTTCCCAAAGACGGAACTGAGACCCCACAGTTGATAGCTGAGAAAACTGTGAGCTGTCTAAGGTCACACAACTAGTAACTGGTGGAGCTAGAATTGCAAACCAGATCCAATGGACTGCTCTTCCCACTGCGCAAGTGCCTCTTAATGAATACATGCATACTTGCTTGTTTATACAGGCACAGTTTTCATGGGCTTATTATGACTAGATAATGTGTTACTTTCATAAGCAGTGTAGACAGGTCATTTGTTTGAATTCAGACACTTCTGTAGCCTCAGCCAATTTAAAAAATAATGTAAGGTTAGTAATGTGTAAAGTGGCAAGTTGGCAGCATATATCAGAAGTTTTAGAAAATTGTTTATTCTTTTTCAGCTAACTCACTTTTAGGAATTTACCCTTGGGAAATAATCAGAAATGCATAAAAATATTACATATGAGAATGCTCATCTCAGCATTATTATATATTACATATAATATTATTATATATGGAAAAATTGGAAGCAATCTGAATGTCCACCATAGGGGTTGGTTAATTAAATTATGGCATGGGGCCAGGCGTGGTGGCTCATGCCTGTAATCCTAGCACTTTGAGAGGCTGAGGCGGGTGGATCATCTGAGGTCAGGAGTTTAAGACCAGCCTGGCCAACATGGTAAAACCCCATCTCTACTAAAAATACAAAAAATTAGCTGGGCGTGGTGGCGGGTGCCTGTAATCCCAGCTACTCGGGAGGCTGAGGCAGGAGAATGGCTTGAACCCGGGTGGCAGAGGTTGCCATGAGCCCAGATCGCACCGTCGCACTCCAGCATGGGCAACAAGAAACTCCATCTCAAAAAAAAAAAAAAAATTATGGCATGCCCTAATTAGCATGAGGAATTGCCGATGATAGGCTGCTAACTATATTTTCTAACTATACTATTAATAATAGTTATAAAACTATCATATTCTGTTTAAAGATTATATATGTATACATAAACATCTGTGTATATATACATACACACTCTGGCTGGTATGAGTTATTATTTCATTTTCTTTTTCAGACTCTAAATATTTTCCAGATTTTCAACACTGAACATGCATGACTTTTGTTAACAGAAAAAATGTAAATTAAAAAAAAACAGGTTAAGAACTTTTCAGTGAGTGCTGAAGTTATTTCAATTTTTAAGCAGTTAAAATTATTCTAGGTTCTGAGTGGTGTAAGCAAACCAGCCTAAACTTGACTATCAGGTTTAGATCTTAATCTACTGGAATCCCGAAAGGGAACTGTTACACAATTTCTTCACTTAGAGCAGCAACATTTTACATTTGCACATTGTTAATTGAAGTAGCAGTGGAACATAGGCTGGCTCCAGCCTTAAATTAACATGTATGTGCTTGGATTTCAGTAAGATAACATACAAAGTTTCTTAATCAGAACTATTATGTTCTATAATGCAGCATTATGTACTTTTTTTTTTTTTTTTTTTGAGACGGAATCTCGCTCTGTTGCCCAGGCTGGAGTGCAGTGGTGCGATCTTGGCTCACTGCAACCTCTGCTTCCCGGGTTCAAGCGTTTCTCCTACCTCAGCCTCCCCAGTAGCTGGGATTACAGGCGCCCGCCACCACGCCTGGCAATTTTTTTTTTTTTTTTTTTTTTTTTTTTGTATTTTTAGTAGGGACGGGGTTTCACCATGTTGGTCAGGCTGGTCTTGAACTCCTGACCTCTTGATCCGCCTGCCTCGGCCTCCCAAAATGCTGGGATTACAGGCGTGAGCCAAGGCGCCCGGCCTTTTTTTTTTTTTTTTTTTTTTTTTTTCTTTTGTTTTTGAGACAGAGTCTCGCTCTGTCGCCCAGGCTGGAGTGCAGTGGCGCGATCTCCGCTCACTGCAAGCTCCGCCTTCCGGGTTCACGCCATTCTCCTGCCTCCACCTCCCAAGTAGCTGGGACTACAGGCACCCGCTACCACACCCGGCAATTTTTTTTTGTATTTTTAGTAGAGACAGGGTTTCACCGTGTTAGTCAGGATGGTCTCGATCTCCTGACCTTGTGATCCGCCCGCCTAGGCCTCCCAAAGTGCTGGGATTACAGGCGTGAGCCACTGCGCCCGGCCTTTTTTTTTTTTTTTTTTTGTGAGATGGAGTCTCCCTCTGTCACCCAGGCTGGAGTGCAATGGCACGATCTCAGCGCTCTGCAAGCTCCACCTCCCGAGTTCACGCCATTCTCCTGCCTCAGCCTCCCGAGTAGCTGGGACTACAGGTGTCCGCCACCAAGCCTGGCTAATTTTTTGTATTTTTAGTAGAGACGAGGTTTCACCGTGTTAGCCAGGATGGTCTCGATCTCCTGACCTCGTGATCCGCCTTCCTTGGCCTCCCAAAGTGCTGGGATTACAGGCATGAGCCACGGCGCCCGGCCAGCATTATGTACTCTTAAGATAATTAAATATTTGCTTTTGGAGAAGGGAAATTTATTCATTGGCAAAGAAGAGATTTAAAAAATATTGTGAACTCAGTTATTTGGTTTTGCATAGATGAGATTAACCAAAATGTTTGAAGCCAGACTGAACTAAGTGCCAGAAGTACATATGTTTTATTTCTGATTCTGAAAAAAACATGGGCTCATAAGGTCTATTCTCTGACATGTTGAAGTTTGTTGGTGGGACAATCTCTCATGAAGTGTATTTAGACTAGATGGTCTGTTATCGTTAAAGTTTACTAACCATATTATTTACTACTTAATGCTATTAATAATACAATCAGACCTTACTCTTAGAAAACAATTTTTTTAAATGTATGTCAAGAAGTGTGTTATTTATTATGCAAGGACTTTTTGACACATGGTCCTATGTGTGCTTGATTTAACAAAAAATGATTTATATATAGTTCAGAGTTACATGAAGTTATACATGCCTGTGATCGATTTTTTAATTTATTAGACATGTAACAAAGTTGTTAAATATGGATAAGCCAAAGGAGAAACTTGAAATAATCAATAATCCTACTACCCATAAGCAGTTCCTTTTAGCGTATTCTGTGTGTGGAGTCATGCTATATGTATTTTGAGACCTGCTTTTTTCTGTATTAATATCATAAGTCTCAATATAATAATAATATTTATTATTATATTGTTAATATAATAATATTAACAATTATTATTGTTAATAATAATAATTATTAACAATAATAATTATTGTTAATAATTATTATTAACAATAATTCTTAAATTATTGTTTAAGAATGATATATAGTAATGCTCCAATTTGTTATTTACTTTTCAAATACATATATATGTGTGTGTATATATATATATATTTTTTTAAACGGAGTCTTGCTCGGTCACCCAGGCTGGAGTGCAGTGGCGCGATCTCGGCTCACTGCAAGCTCCGCCTCCCGGGTTCATGCCATTCTCCTGCCTCAGCCTCCTGAGTAGCTGGGACTACAGGTGCCCGCCACCACACCCAGCTAATTTTTTTGTATTTTTTAAAGTAGAGACGGAGTTTCACTGTGTTAGCCAGGATGGTCTCGATATCCTGACCTCGTGATCCACCCGCCTTGGCCTGGGATTATAGGCGTGCTGGGATTATAGGCTTGAGCCACGGCGCCCAGCCATATTTTTAACATATTATTTTAAACTCAAAACAATTTCAGTCTTATTTTAATAAACTGGACACTCACTAAAATGCTTTCCTTAGAATTTATGTTGTAAGGCTGCCTTATAAATGGGACTATCCTTGTAACTGTTTTTTTTTTTTTTTTTTTAGCTCAGACTTAGGATCAGATAGGATCAGATATAACTTTTAAAATAACTGGATATTCCTGGAAAGGACACAAGGAAGTCCTACCTTGTGGCAAATTCCACTTTCTAGTAACTCGAGTTAATAGAAGCTTCCAATATATATCTTGCTTTTAACAGAAACACAGGGGTTTAATTTATTAATCTCTTGGGTTCCAACTCTAAAATTTGCTTATTTATGTAACTTTCAGGGCATAATAAGAAGTAGTGAGGGTTAAAGTTTTGGTCCTGAAGACCTAGCTGGCATTTCTTTGTGATTGTATTGTAGTTTTGAAGAACATTTAAAAATTTATATTTTGAATAGGTGATACATACCCAAAGAGTATGTCCTAGTCAGCTCGGCTGCTAAAACAGAATAGCGTAGCCTGGGTGGCTTAAACAACAGGCGTTTATTTCTCGTAGTTCTGGAGAAAGATCAAGGTGCTGGCACATTTGGTTCTTGGTAAGGACACTCTTCCTGGCTTGCAGATGGCCACCATTTCCCTGTGTACTTGCATGGTCTTTTCTCAGCACCTGTTCATGGAGAGGAAGCCCTCCTGTCTCTTCCTCTTCTTAAAGGGATACTAGTCCCATCATGAGGGCCCCACCTCATAATCTTCTAAACCTAATCACTTCCCAAAGGCTCCATTGCCAAATACCATCGCGTTGAGGGTTAGGGCTTCAACATATGAATTTGGGGGTTTTTGTTTAATGCTAATGGGTTTTATGCCTTCTTAGAAAGGTCTTCTCCCCTCAGATTATTTAAAAAATTATCTCATGATTTTTTTCTAGTGCTTTTATAATTTTTTTCGTGTTTTACTCAGTTGTTTGATCCATCTAGAATTCATTTTGGTGCATTGTATTAGGTATAAATCCAGATGTGTGGGTTTTTCTTTTTCCTACCTGGCAACCCAGTTGTCCCACTGCCATTGATTGAATCTCCATCCATATTTATTTTTGTATGTATTTGTATCTATTCCTGGATTTTGTTTTCATTAAAAAATGTTATGAGTGTTATACATGAATTCAATTGCAAAGAAATTCAATCAGTAAAGTGTAGAGGTAAAAAAGAGCTCTTTGCTTCCCTTCTACCCCTTTCCTCACACTTTTTCTGAGATAATGATTGTTAACAGATAATTGTGTGTTCCTTTTAAACCCTTTTCACTACTTGTGTGTCTGCAAACACACACATATACTGCATATGTAATATTGTAAATTGCTGTAAATCACTTTCTTTCCCACTCATCCAATGTCTTAGAGTTCTATGGTAATCCATGCAGTTCTACCTCATCATTTCTTTTTAACCTTTGCATGCATTGCAGAGTATGAATGTGTATCATACCTGGTTGTTGTTTGCATTTTTTTCTAATTCTGTCAAGACTGTACAAATAGCTTATGAAGTATGTAGCATTGGTTCTCTTTAATTTGTGATAAGCCTATTCTAAAAGTAAAATGTTTATTTATATGATTAATTTAGCGTGGTATAATTCATGAAGAAGAAAATCTGAACCACAGTGAGTGATATGTTATTAATATTTTGTGATGCTCTTTCTTTCTAGATAAAATTTGATGCTGGGACTCTCCTTCTTAGTACACACCGACTGATTTGGAGAGATCAGAAAAATCATGTAAGATACAGTTTTTTGCATCTGTTGTAGGTTTTATTTTGTTTATTTATTTTTTAGAGACAGGGTCTCGCTGTATTGCCCGGGCTGATCTGTAACCTCTGGGCTCAAGTGATTCTCCTGGCCTCAACCTCCCGAGTAGCTGGGACTACAGGAGTGAGCCACCATTGTAGGTTTTAAATCACTGAAGCTTTTTGTTCTTTTTTCATTTCTAATAAAACTTATATAATGAATGCAATAATAAATTTTACTTTTCTGAATGACAAAAGAGTGTGTCCCATGTAATTTCTCTGAATGGAGTGCAAAAACAGGAGTTAGCGTGTCGTCCCTTATTCAGCTCCAGAAAAGTCCGTGTAGTTACTGGATGGAGAATCATGTTTTTTAAATACCAGTCAAATTCTATTCTGTATCTAAATGTTCCATGTGTAACAGGGGAATAATTCCCCCATCAGTTGTGAGGAAGTCTTTACAAAGAGCTCATATGTCCTTAAAACCACGGGTTGTCCTAGGTTGTTGAGAATCAGGAGGCTAGGCCTGCCAACAAGTGTATGCTTTTATGTAGATAATGAGATCTGTCTCTAAGTCAGCAAGAGGAGTCCTCCACGCCACCCCCTCCTTTTTTTTTTG
This sequence comes from Pongo pygmaeus, assembly GCF_028885625.2. Lineage (NCBI taxonomy): Eukaryota > Metazoa > Chordata > Mammalia > Primates > Hominidae > Pongo > Pongo pygmaeus. The sequence goes on from NC_072387.2 coordinate 60,958,924, forward strand.
AGACGGAGTCTCGCTCTTTCGCCCAGGCTGGAGTGCAGTGGTGCGATCTCGGCTCACTGCAACCTCTGCCTCCCAGGTTCAAGTGATCCTCCTGCCTCAGCCTCCTGAGTAGCTGGGATTACAGGTGCGTGCCACCACGCCCGGCTAATTTTTGCATTTTTTTAGTAGAGACGGTTTAGCCGTGTTGTTCAGGCTGGTCTCTAACTCCTGACCTTGTGATCTGCCCACCTCGGCTTCCCAAAGTGCTGGGATCACAGTCGTGAGCCACTTTGCCCAACCTGTTTTTTGTCTTTTGTTTTTGGGAAGGAGGAGAATTATATGTATATAGAGCTGATACCTTTATTCCCAAGAGCTTCAACCTGAAAGTATATATACATTAATCTCAGCATTGCCAGTAAGATAGCTATCTCATCTGTGTTTTTATTTTCCTGATTGTTCCCCCAGACCCCTGTGAAATTTTAGTACCACAAATAAACTATATACTGTACTGTAGCACTTGAAGGGCTGCTAACCATTACAATATCTGACTTTTTTGTACCTGGGAACTAATTTTTGTCTCCTAGGTCTGATATTGCCCCTGTTGATAATGCATGCCTTAGAGCAGGGGTCCCCAACCCCCGGGGCCACAGACCAGTACTGGTCTGTGGCCTGTTAGGAGCTGGGTCACATAGCAGGGGGTAAGTGACCCATGAGCGAGCATTACCACCGGAGCTCCACCTCCCATCAGATCAGCAGACGCATTAGATTCTCATAGGAGCACTACCCCTATTATGAACTGTGCATGCAAGGGATCTAGGTCGTGTACTCCTTATGAGAGTCTAATGCCTGATAATCTGAAGTAGAACAGTTTCATCCTGAAACCACAACCCCTGCTCCCCAGGAAATACTGTCTTCCATGAAACCAGTCCCTGATACACAAAAGGTTGGGGACTGCTGCCTTAGACTGTTAATATTGTCTGATCCTTTTAAAAGTAATATATATTCAGAAAATAAATCTTTTTGGGGAGGATAGAGTGGATGTCCTTAAACCATATGTTGATAAGTTAATCTTAGTATAATTTTTTGATTATCATATAAAGAGGTCAATTTGGACAAATTTTAGACTTACTACATTGCTAGTCACATATAAAAATTAAACATATCTGTTTATATATGTTAAAAATTGGGCTAGGCGCAGTGGCTCATGCCTGTAATCCCAGCACTTTGGGAGGCTGAGGCGGGCAGATCACCTGATGTTGAGAGTTTGAGACCAGCCTGACCAACATGGAGAAACCCTGTCTTTACTAAAAATACAAAATTAGCTGGGCGTGGTGGCACATGCCTGTAATCCCAGCTACTCAGGAGGCTGAGGCAGGAAAATCGCTTGAACCTGGGAGGCAAAGGTTGTGATGAGCCAAGATGGGGCCATTGCACTCCAGCCTGGGCAAAAAGAGTGAAACTCAGTCTCAAAAAAAAAAAAAAAAATTAAACATACTGGCTAGACACAGTGGCTCATGCCTGTAAATCCCAGTACTTTGGGAGGCTGAGGCAGGGGGATCACTTGAGGTCAGGAGTTGGAGACTAGCCTGGCCAACATGGTGAAAGTCCTTCTCTCCTAAAAATACAAAAATGAGCCAGGTATGGTGGCTCACACCTATAATCCCAGCTACTTGGGAAGCTGAGGTGGGAGGATCACTTGAACCTGGGAGGTGGAGGTCGCAGTGAGCCGAGATTGTACCACTGCACTCCAGCTTGGGCAACAGAGCGAGACTCCATCTCAAAAAAAAAAAAAAATTAAACATATGAATAAAGGGATACTACATCAATATTTTCTGTTTAAAACTATTAATAATTGTATGTGGACATATGAGTGAAGTATGGAAAATTATAAAGAAGAGAAAGTCATCTACATAAATGCCCTCCTTAAAATTATTTTGATGTATCTGTTTTGTTTTTTGCTTTCAGTGTAAGAAAATATTACAAGTAAAACGTTTTCATAGAAATATTACTCTTAGAAAATGCACCCATGTGGCTGGGTGCGGTGGCTCACGCCTGTAATCCCAGCACTTTGGGAGGCTGAGCCAGGTGGACCACGAGGTCAGGAGATCAAGACCATCCTGGCTAACATGGTGAAACCCCGTCTCTACTAAAAATACAAAAAAATTAGCCGGGCATGGTGGCGGGCGCCCATAGTCCCAGCTACTCGGGAGGCTGAGGCAGGAGAATGGCATTAACCCGGGAGGCAGAGCTTGCAGTGAGCCGAGATCACGCCACTGCACTCCAGCCTGGGCGACAGAGACTCCGCCTCAAAAAAAAAATTAAAAAATAATAATAATAAAGAAAATACAACCATTGTAAAAACAAAAGCTAGTTACAGCTTCTTTTAAACTTCTTATGTTCTTCCATGCAGCCAAATGCCACCACATTATTGTTTTCATTTAATTTTTCCTTAAGTTCATTTAAGGAGTAAAATCATTATTGTTTTTCATTATTTTTATTATTAAGGTATATGGCACTGTAATGCTATAAAACAAGGATTTCTGACAAGTGTTATGGATGTTGTTTAGAGTCTTTCATTTAAGCTATTGATTTCCTCCTAGGAGTGTTGCATGGCCATTCTCCTTTCCCAAATTGTGTTCATTGAAGAACAGGCGGCTGGAATTGGGAAGAGGTAAGTCTGTATAGCACAGTCTTTATTCACAGAAAACATTTCCTGTTATGCTATTGGTCAAGAGGTCCTATCTTAGACTCAATGATGTATGAATCCATTCTTAAAGCATGAACAAAGCTAAGGTTTGCTGTAATATCCTTGTTTATTATACGTGGGTCATAATAAAGAAATGTGGCCCAGCTATCATTGTCTTTCCATAGACACTTTGCTTTCACATCCCTGTGTACCTGTCATTTCATACTTAAAATCGGAAATAACCTATTTGAGAAAAATAACTGACTTTGCTCCTGTTTCTAGCCTGATCATTAAGTTTGTTTCTCAAGTTTGAGTTGTTCAGATAGCAGAATTAAACAGCATATAATAATAGTTATTGTACAAAGCAGGACATTTATCAGAATAATAAGGGGTAGAATGAACAATTAGACCAGGGTAACAGGGATACAATGGGACTATCCCAGGCACACCAGGAGATGAGGCCATTCTGGTATAAAGGCGTAAGTTCAAATGTTCCTGTTTATTCAAATGTACCGAAAACTTGGCTTTATATTTTAAGTGAATGTAATTGAGGAGACATGAACAAATATTATCGGCATGGGATATTTTTTTCCTATGTAGGCTTATCTTTAGGTTTAGGTTTAGCATAATTAGGCACTTCAGTAGAAGTTAAACAATATTGAGCTTCACTGGACATGCAATGCATGCCTTGATCATAATGTTATGATTTACTGTAAAATATTATTTATTTGATGTAAAAGAAACTAACCGTTTTAAAAAGATTAATAAGCCATAGATTTTTTTTAAGCCATAGATTTTTAGGGTAGATTGTTCTTATGATTTATATTTTCCCCTTATCAATTTTCTCCATTGTATTAAGTTCTAAAAAGTAAACTTTAAGGTTGTTCCAGGTTATTTGAATTTTCCTTTCCTATGTTCCAGGGAAATCTAAACTAAAAAAAAAATTTTAAATATTTACCTTCACGTTAGTGTCTTATTTTTTAAACATGTCCAGTGAGGAGGACTTCAGTAATATGCCAAGTTAACTTTTCAAGTATTCTCTTTAGTTCCCAGCCCCTCCCTTCAAACAGTTATATTTGCATTAATTTCAAGATGTGTACGTTTCACCTTTTAACATCTCTGAAGATGCTTTTTTTATTTCATAATTTTTTTTTTTTTTGAGACGGAGTCTTGCTCTTTCACCCAGGCTGGAGTGCAGTGGCACTATCTCAGCTTACTGCAAGCTCTGCCTCCCGGGTTCACGCCATTCTCCTGCCTCAGCCTCCCAAGTAGCTGGGACTACAGGCGCCCGCCACCATGCCCAGCTAATTTTTTGTATTTTTAGTAGAGACGAGGTTTCACCGTGTTAGCCAGGATGGTCTTGATCTCCTGACCTCGTGATCCACCCGCCTCAGCCTCCCAAAGTGCTGGGATTACAGGCATGAGCCACCGCGTCCAGCTTTATTTCATAAATTTAAAATTTAATGAAGTATAGTAATTGGATGACTTGATAAAAGAATGTATACAAAACTTGGCATAGACTTTTTATGCTTACTGTGGAGCTTTTAAACTTTTTTCGATTATACTCATTAGTTTTTCATTGGGTGTCCTTTCACACAATCTGATAGTAGGGCTGAGGGTTTTTTTTTAGTTTCAGAGACTATGAAATGCTTTTGCTTAGTTATCTTATCATAATTGTCATAGTTTTGTTGCTCTGCTTGATGGTTTGTTTCAGACAGTTCTATGATTCTGCTCACATAGTTTATTTTCTCACTTCACTTAAAGAAGTTTACCACAAGGGAATAGGAGGAGTCCTTACAAGGCTGGCCCCACCCATTCACATCGAGGAAGCCCAATGCCTGGTGTTTCAATTTTACAGTGATATTTAGGTAACCATATGGTTCCAAAAAAAGAAAAGTAAAATTGAGTGGTAGGTGTGTATCTATAGCGTGATCAATAAAGAAAAAGCACTAAACTAGGTACCCGGGATACTTTGAGTTTTTTAGTTTCCCAAATCTTTATAGAAGATTGCTTATTGACTAGGTTAAAAAAAAAAAGGAGGAAAACAGACTTATTAAGCTGACCAAATATAGTGGTATTTTTAATAGCATAGAAGATTATGATAGTCATAAAGATAATGGTAGTTTGTGTTCTTAGAGCCACAGCATTTTGGGAATTGTTTTTGTTATTGGATGTCTTTCTAGATCATGCTGTTATTGAGTGGCATTTTCCAACAAATGACACTGTAGAATGTTAGTTTTGGATGGAATTTTAATAAAATATCAGCTGGCCATTTTTACAGATAAGTTTTCACATTTTGTTTTCAAATGAATAAGGGTGTATGCTTTGGCAGAAATTATAGGCCCCCTTATAACCTCTGGGGATGTTTGTAGTTGGAAAACCATAATCATAAACTCAAAATTTTGCAAATTTATTTTGACCTTATTTTCTAAAGTCACACTCTAATTTAATCTACAGAGCTAGTAACTTGAAGCTTTTTGGTTCATAGCTTATAAGTTTTAAGTAGAGAGATTTTTGAAAGCTTCATTAATATTGAATTAATACACACTTTAAAAGGATGCTTTTTGGGGTGTTTGTTTCTACATGAATTTTAAAAGTGATTTGAAATACATAAAAAGTTATAAAAGTAGAATTAGTTATATTTTTTTGAAAGGCAATTCAATATATTACGTTTGTTCTTTCTTCAGTGCCAAAATAGTGGTTCATCTTCACCCAGCTCCTCCTAACAAAGAACCTGGCCCATTCCAGAGTAGTAAGAACTCCTACATCAAACTCTCCTTCAAAGAACATGGCCAGATTGAGGTAAGTTTCTACATGTATAAAATCGTACTAGAAAGGTGTGTGTGTGTGTTGTGGCTTGTTAATATGATGGAAGGTAGTATTATACAACATGCCAGATTTCACCATATTTTTACAATAAAATTTTTCTTATATCTTAAGCATTAGCAGTGAGTGGAGAATATGAAGTTTAGGTTTCAGTGGGAATGGGAAGCAGAGGGTGTGGTCCCAAGGAAGGAACAGAGGCTGGAAAATACACTAAGTCATGCCATTCGCCTGCTAGCAGAGTTTTCAGTGGTATAGTTTAGTTAAAGGAACAGAGTGTAAATGCAGTGGTATGTTGAACTATCTCAGTATCTAAAGGTTCCCCAGCTTTAAATCAGGCTGTCTGTCTTGATTAACTCCAGTTAATCTTAATCACTTAAGTACTTATTCTGCAGTATAATAGTTTGTATGTTCTGAATAAGTTGCTGTACAGGAATTCTTAAGATAATTAGAAGTGTGTATTTATTCTCCCCATCAATATCATAAATTATTATTAATTTTTTTCTATGGCACCTCACCCAGTGCTCCTGACAAGTGATCACTAAGCAGATATAAGTGATTGACTAAAGTTTTTCTCACTGAAGTTGAAAAATATATTTGATTATTTGTGAGCATAGGTATGTTTTGGTCCTACTTTTTGGTTTTATATTTTAACTAGACAAATGATTATCTGCTTCCTTCATGGAGAATGGTTGTATATTTTTCCTGGCACTGTGTTTGTTTCGTTATAGATCGAAAACAATCCACATACACAGGATTGTTTAAAGTAAGTCTATTGATTTCATTGTCACTCATCTCTTTGTTGAGAGTAGCCCACTTTATATAGAAGGTCAGTTCCTTCTCTTTTTTTTTTTTCCTTTGTGCTTTCTAAAGCTGATCCAAGAAAAGAACTTCCTTTGATTTTCTTTGATGTCTCTGAGAATTCTGGGCTTGCTGCAAATGACTGAACAGACTTTTATACTGAAGAAATGTTAAGTGGCCGGGCGCGGTGGCTCACGCCTATAATCCCAGCACTTTGGGAGGCCGAGGCGGGCAGATCACCTGAGGTTGAGAGTTCAAGACCAGCCTGACCAGTATGGAGAAACCCCATCTCTACTAAAAATACAAAATTAGCTGGGTGTGGTGGCACATGCCTGTAATCCCAGCTACTTGGGAGGCTGAGGCAGGAGAATCGCTTGAATCGGGGAGGCGGAAGTTGTGGTGAGCCTAGATCACGCCATTGCACTCCAGCCTGGGCAACAAGAACAAAACTCCACCTCAAAAAAAAAAAAGAAAGAAATGTTAAGTAATGATTTATACAAGGATGTTACAATCTGACTGAGTCATTTAAAGTGTATTTATTTGCATATCAGTTTTACAGGCGTTTATCAGAGGAAATGACACAAAGAAGATGGGAGAATATGCCAGTTTCCCAGTCATTACAAACAAATAGAGGACCCCAGGTATTTTTAAAACTATTTGCTAATTAACTATTTTCAACTCTGTACTTACATCTTCATTAAGAAAAAGACTCTGTGATTGTAGAACTTGCCCAAAACAAAATACTGCAATGGTATTCTTATAAAGCATTTATTTTCGGCGGGGTACGGTGGCTCACGCCTGTAATCCCACCACTTTGGGAGGCCAAGGCGGGGTGGATCATGAGGTCAGGAGTTCGAGACCAGCCTGGCCAACATTGTGAAACCCCGTCTCTCCTAAAAATACAAAAATTAGCCAGGCAGGATGGTGCATGCCTGTAATCCCAGCTGCTCAGAAGGCTGAGGCAGGAGAGTCACTTGAACCCAGGAGGCGGAGGTTGCTGTGAGCCAAGATTGCACCACTGCACTCCAGCCTGGGCGACAGAGCAAGACTCCGTCTCAAAAAAAGAAAAAAAAAATTATTTTCACAGCACCTAATTTAGTGCTGTCTATACAGCAGACACTTAGTAAACATAAATGACTGCTTACCAGCGTAATTCTTAGGGTGATAGAAGGTAGGGTTCACTCACTGCATTCTGTTCTTCATAATCATTGTGGCATTTGACAGAATAGACAGTACAGCTGGGTAATGTTTTCCAGGCCTGTCTAAATTAATCACCAACACTAGACAGGTACTCAAATGTATGAAAGTAGCTTGAATAATTACTTAATTAAGAACCAAAATTTAAACTGTGATTTTTTTTGTACATTTGAGACCCTATTAAGTATCTGATACGTAATAGCTTGCCAAAGAAGGAAAATGGTAGGAAATTTAACTTATATCCAAAATGCAGAGTAAAATATGCCATTTATTGTATATTTGGTTTTTCTTGAATGATTTTAAGATCATTATGTACAGCAAGAAACAAACACATGTTTTGAAGGGAAGCTAAATGTCCGTGTATGCTGTTTTTCTTTGGTTCTTTGTAGGTCCTTTCCCGCCATTGAAAACACAATGTGGTTGGTTACAAAAGATTTTGTTTCCTTCCTATTTTGTATGTTTTATTTTCTACTTCTTTTTTTTTTTTTTCCAGCCAGGAAGAATAAGGGCTGTAGGAATTGTAGGTATTGAAAGGAAACTGGAAGAAAAAAGAAAAGAAACTGACAAAAACATTTCTGAGGTAACTGTTAAATTCTGGCTCTCTACCTATTCCAGCCATTTGTGTCTATTCTTTTAGATACAGCTGTGACTAATTCCCTTCTGTAATTTAGAATATATTTCATTTGCCTGAAGCTACATAGTCTCCTATTCTCTTTAACAGGTCTACCTCAGGCTGGCAAAATCTAACCAAAACCTTTTTCTAAAAGGAATAAAAAAGAAATGCAAATTTGTTTGTTGTTAGAAAACATAATAAAATGTTGTGTGTAGATTTTACAGTCTAGATGAAATTGATTGGAGGATACTCCTAATGAGTTCAGGGTTCTCTGTATAATTATTTTGGAAGTTGAAGTAACTTAGTTGAGAGAAAAATGCTATTTCTGTGGCCACTGTTTGTGGCCAGATACCACACCATTTTATGTTGATGACCACCCAGGGATCAGACCAGACATCAGTAAGAATGGCTCAAAGCAGCCCATCACTTCTACTAGGGGACAGCCCTGAGCATGTACATTCCAGTGTTTCTGAGGCTTCATGATATATGAGAAAATTCAAGAGAAGGGGAAAGAACTCTAGCTAAAAAGACCAGTTATGCATTAGATTCTGTAATTAGTTAATACAGCTAAACATATCATTGGTTTTTCCATGTTTATATAAAAATGGTCTTGGTTTTTTATGAAATGATACTTTAAAGTAAATCTTTGGTTTTTATAGTAATTCGTAAGTAAAATTCCATTGATGGTTGCTTTTCAGAGAATTTCAAAGATTTATGTCAATCAATTAAAGTCTAAAACTACAAACAGTTATTTAAATACTTATTTTGGGCTCACTAATTGAAAATATAGATTACTGTTGGGGAACCAAGGGCATTTGACCTATTAAGGCCCATAGTAGGTTTTTCTGGATGTGTATCTGTGGTGAAGTTGTATATTTTCCTCAACCCTGTATTTTCCCCAAATTGGCAGCTGGATCCAGAATCTCTGTCACACTCATGTTCTGTCCCTTTGGCAAAACTAGAGGTGATGCTGTGTTCTTTCGTCAGAGGCACATCTTATCTCTGTCATGTTAGCAGCTGTTAATATTCAGTGCCTAGATCTATTAGTTCATTGGTGGTGGTAAATAGTGATAATTCTGTGTTTATTTTTCATTTATTAGTTGGAATACTTTTTAAAGAAATGTTTCCCTTATCTACTATTTGGTTGTCCAGTTCATATAGGAAAGGCAGGATAATTGCATTTTCCTTTATCATCAGGCTAATAAATTGTTTCCTTATTATCTTTTGACGATGACTAATTAGGTTTGTTTGTTTGCTTTTTTGTTTTGTTTTGTTTTGTTTTTTTGAGACGGAGTCTCGCTGTGTCGCCAAGGCTGGAGTGCAGTGGCTCGATCTCGGCTCACTGCAAGCTCTGCCTCCCAGGTTCACGCCATTCTCCTGCCTCAGCCTCCCGAGTAGCTGGGCCTATAGGCGCCCGCCACCACACCTGGCTAATTTTTTGTATTTTTAGTAGAGGCGGGGTTTCACCATGTTAGACAGGATGGTCTTAATCTCCTGACCTCGTGATCCGCCGCCACGGCCTCTCAAAGTGCTGGGATTACAGGCGTGAGCCACCGCGCCCAGCCGACTAATTAGGTTTTTTTTTAACATGTCATTATGAATTCATGAAGTTTAGCATATTTGATGGATTTCAATCAGTTATAATTATTATCCTATTTGAAGCTCAAATTGTCCCATCTTTGGCCAGTGGGAGCTGCTTCAAGTTGGCCCTCTGAGTGCTTTTGTTGTGACTAGGTGAACTTTGCTAGCTTCTTCACTATCTGGTGTGGCAAAAGCTCCAGGACCATCTTGTACATTTCCTGCCTCAGATCCGGAATCAACCATTTATCTGAGAAACTCTGGTTTCTCTTTTTTTTTTTTTTTTTTTTGAGACAGAGTCTTACTCTGTTGCTTAGGCTGGAGTGCTGGAGTGCAGTGGCGCTATCTTGGCTCACTGCAACCTCTGCTTCCCAGATTCAAGCGATTCTCCTGCCTTAGCCTCCCGAGTAGCTGGGATTATAGGCGTGGACCACTGCGCCCAGCTAATTTTTGTATTTTTAGTAGAGACGGGGTTTCACCATGTTGGTCAGGCTGCTCTCGAACTCCTGACCTCGTGAACTGCCTGCCTCGGCCTCCCAAAGTGCTAGGATTACAGGCATGAGCCACCACGCCCAGCCCGCTCTGGTTTCTTTTAGTGGGAAATGATATTTCAGAACCACAATCTGCCTGCTAGTAATATTCATCAGTATTGGGTTGATCTTTGTTTCTAGACTTTTTCAATGGATAGAGCTAGAATTTTGTTGTTGTTAATATAACGTGCCTAACAAGAGTGTACTTATCTTTTCTATTCAAATTTAAGATGATACTACCAGATAATTGCTAAAGCAGTTGAAAAAATATTTTATATGTGTTTTCCCCATTCTTTGTACATTTGAAAAATAGGTGCACTGTGTTTACACTGTCTGAGCATACAGCCACTGCATACACTCTCCGCCTCAGCTCCAGCTCTCATTGACTCTTAGTTTTATAAGTACCTCCATGTTTAGTACCACCAGTCCTTATGCTGAGCTCTCTGTGGTCGCTTTGGTTGTCTGAAGCCTCATTCTGTAGTAGATTTTTTAGGAAATGATCATAAGAACAATATTCGCTGTATCTGCCATGTTTGTCTTCCTTATACATGAAGGTCAGTTTTCTTGGATTTAAAATCCTCAGCTCACATTTTCTTTCTTTGAGTGCCTTCATTATATTACTTTCTTTTTTTTTTTTTTTTTTTTTTTTTTGGTCTGGCATGAAGTGTTGCTATCAAAGAGTGATGATAATTTAATTTTTTCCCCTTAAAAGACACTTGCTGTTTTTCCTAGATGGGCAAAGGATTTTTAAATTTTACTTTAAAGCCCAGTAATTTTACTAGAATGTGTGTATTAGTCATTCTGAGTTGTTATTCTTAGGTGCATGCTGTGCTTTTTCGGTATATAGTTTCAGGAATTTTTTAATTTCAGGGAAATTTTTCTGCGTTATAACTTTCTTTTTTTTTTTTTTGAGATGGAGTCTTGCTCTGTTGCCCACGCTGTAGTGCAGTGGCGCAATCTTGGCTCACTGCAACCTCTGCCTCCCGGGTTCAAGCAATTCTCCTGCCTCAGCCTCCCAAGTAGCTGGGACTACAGGTGCGTGCCACCACACCCAGCTAATTTTTTGTATTTTTAGTAGAGATGGGGTTTCACCATATTGGCAAGGCTGGTCTCGAACTCCTGACCTCGTGATCCGGCCACCTCGGCCTCCCAAAGTGCTGGGATTACAGGCGTGAGTCACTGTGCCCAGCCAATAATTTTCAATAATTGCTTTGATTTTTTTTCTTCTGGGACTCCTATTAGCTGCATGTTGCAGTTTCACTGCCTTTCTTCACAATTTGTGACTCTAATGCTTTTCATTTCTTTCCTCATTTCTTTTTTATTTAGAAAGTTTTCCTCTTTTTCACCTCTTTGAAGGTTTTATCTGTTGTGTTTATTCACTAATGTCTGTCTAGTGTAGCCTTTATTTCTGAAATGATTTTTTTCCTTTTATTTTTAATTCTTTCCTGAGTCCTGTCACCTATTTCTGATTTATATTGATCCTTCATAGCTTGTATCATCTTCTTAACATCTTTTAGCTTATTTTGAAATAAAAGGTTAATAGTGGACCCTCCCATAATTGAAGAAGGCACCATCCTTCCCATTTTAGGCACTGCCCTCTAATTGGCCTGCCTTGCTTTCTGATGAATCCCTATTGGCTCTCTTGGGGCTCTTGCATTCTCAGGTCTGTGGTTACATTGTTGCTTTTCTTTTCTTTCTCCTGCCTAGATCCTGGCATCCTGCAGGTCTTGTGACTCTTAGTGGTTTGCCCTACCCACTTGTATCTTGAGGGGTTTTTGCTAGTATCCTTACACTTAGTATTGTAGTATATGTTTGGTTTTGAGATCTAGTTGCCCTGTTTTCATGTTGTGATTTGGAGAGATTCAAAAACTGTGCTGCCATAGCCACCATCTTTTCAGAATCATCTATTCTAAGAAGATTAATAAAACTTCAACATTTTAGCATTAGAAGGGTTCTTATTATTAAGAGAAGAAATTATCTCAAGAGTAAGTGACTAGATTTGGAACGAGGCAGATGAGAACCCAAGTCTCCTGATTTGCAGGCAGTTTGCTGGTGGTAACAGTGCACCACATCGCCACTCTCTTCGCCACCTAGAAGGTGCTGTCATCATCTTCTTTCAGTGGTGTCTTGTCATCCTCTTTGTGTGGACGCTTTTGGAGATAGCATGGAGCAGTGGGCTGATTTTGCATTACTTGTATTTTTCTTTCTGATACTGCCATACTAACTCAATGTTATGTTGAAAATAATATTTTTCTTAATTTATAAAGTAAGTTATTTTGTTTCAGTCTAATTTTTTTGGAGTCACATAGCTCAAAGGATTCTACATAAGCGTTATGCTCCACCATACAGACCATTAATTTATTCAGCAGGTCATTAACCATGCAGATCATTAATTTATTCAGCAGATATTCCTCACTACTTTGTGCCAGGCCTTGTATCAGAGGCTGTGGACACTGTGGTGATGCACAGACACAGGCAGGCAAAGAGGCATTATCCACAGTGGGAGAAACACCTTGCAAGGAGAACATATAGGCTGCAGCAGGGATGTATAACATGATCCCTAACTTCTGTTGAGGTCACGGAGGGCTTGTTAGCAGCAGGAATATGGAAGTCAAAGGCTGAAAGATGAATAGGCTCTAGCAGATGACCAGCATGGATAAGAAGAACCTAGGAAAAGGGAATAGAATATGCAAGGCACATTCAAGAGTACTGACGTGGAAAATCAAGAATATACTGAGTTACTGACGCTAATAGCCAAAGTGATAACTAAAAGTAAGTAACAAATCATGCTGTAAGTCAGCTTAAGGGGGTACTCCTGGTTTTAAAACAGGTGCTGTTTTTCTCAAAATTGGAGTGGAAATTTGACTATAGGTGTGGTAGAGGGATACAAGGTTCCATAAACTGACAGATGCAATTATAGAATGGATATGTGCATCTCTTTTGCTTTAATTTTTATTGTAGGTAGTTTCTTTACTCATTTTTTGATAGTTGACTAATTCCAAATTTTATAATAATTATAGAAATAAAAGTGAGGAAGCTTTTCTCTGTGTTTTATAATCACTTAAAATATTTATAGACGTTTCTTCTAAGGCACAAAAATATTTACTTTTTTTATTGCCTATGTATAAGTTTACAGGGCTTATTTACATATTCTTTGTGGACTCTCAACTTAGCATATTTTTTCTACAACAACATAATATAATAAATACAGTGATTTACCATATACAATTTAAAAGTGTTATCTTTACCAGTTTTCTTTACACAGATAAAAAAATCTATTAATATCTTATATATTAAAAGTAAAAACCTAAGTGTGCAAAATGTGTGTTTTATTTTTGAAAACTAGGTTGGTGTGTGATTTGCCCTCTATTTAAATGTTAGAATTGACTTAGTTTCAGAGCTGGTGCCCAGAGTTTCTCACAAAGGGTTTCCTGCATGGCTGGCTCTAGCTGATAAGAATCCAGTGTTTAAGCCTTTTGTTTATCTAAGGAAATTCCTGTTAGGTGTGTGCACATTCCCCTTTGTTTTCAGTTATTAACCTTAGTGAGTTGGCCATAAGAATACGCAACACACTATTCTTTTAGCAAAATCCTTTTGCAGATGGGGGATGCTTTCCTGCAGATGGGCATAAGCTGATCAGAGCCACTATTATATGTTTCAGACCACCATATGGACTGATATTTCTGTTAATGACAAGCTGCTTAACTGGTTTTAAAAAATAACATCTGTATGCATCAATTAGATAAGATATTCTGCACTGGGAGTATATTTTCAGTAACTGGAAATAATTTATTATAAATATATTTAAATTCGAGGAGGCCTTTGAAGTAGTTTTTTGCTGTAGCAAATTAAACAGTTGATTCTATGTAGATACATTTAGATGGTATTTGAATGTTTTTCTTTTGTTATATCCACCATATCTACAAGCATAATGGGTTTGATAATCAGAGGCTGATTATCTTACTTAAACTGATTATCTTACTTACTTAACTTACTGTTTCAGTTAAGTAATACCTGTTTAAAGCCAAAATTATTTTGCCCAGAGAACTATTCCTGCAGCTGCGTATTGCCATTTTCAACCAGGAAAGCTTTGTAGTGCTTTTGATTCTTAGAGGCTTCCTATTAGAAAATGATTTTAGAAAAAACCAGTGACTGAGAGAATTTCTTACTTTTCTCAAATAACAGTAAACAATATTTTCTGAACTACTGTTTATATCATCTTTTGCTTATTTAATCAATAATAATTATTTTCTCTTTGAAAATGTGAAGTTCTTTTGCAGTTTGTTTGGAAAATGTATGATTTTTTAGCTAAAATGAAATTTTAGAATGAGGTAGATTTATTATTTATATAAATATTTATTAACAAATTGATATTTGCAAGAAAATTTCAATTTTTTTTTTTTTTTTTTGAGACAGAATCTCGCTCTGTCGCCCAGGCTGGAGCACAGTGGCATGATCTCGGCTCACTGCAAGCTCCGCCTCCCGGGTTCATGCCATTCTCCTACCTCAGCCTCCTGAGTAGCTGGGACTACAGGCGCCCGCCACCACGCCCGGCTAATTTTTTTTGTATTTTTAGTAGAAACGGGATTTCACCGTGTTAGCCAGGATGGTCTTGATCTCCTGACCTCGTGATCCGCCTGCCTCGGCCTCCCAGAGTGCTGGGATTATAGGCGTGAGCCACTGCGCCCAGCTGAAAATTTCAAATTTTTGTGGGGAAAAAATAGAGGGTGCTTCATTTTTTTAAGTCATTTTAATTCTTTAGATGGATTTCAACCAAAATTCATTTCTCATTTCAGGCCTTTGAAGACCTCAGCAAACTAATGATCAAGGTATATGTCATTTATGCCTGTTAAATTCATACCAATTATGATACAGTTTTTGAAATATATTTTGTTAGCAGACATTTTGGGGACAATGTTGCTTTTCAGTCTTTACTTTTTATTTGACAGGCTAAGGAAATGGTGGAGTTATCAAAATCAATTGCTAATAAAATTAAAGACAAACAAGGTGACATCACAGAAGATGAGGTAAATAAGTTGCTTTTTTTAAGGCATTTGAAACTAGATAACACAAATAATGCAGTAAGGTTTTTGTGGTTTACATTGGCTTTCTGAATGTACTGTTTTATTTATTATTTATGTTTTATTTATTGTTTATTTATTTATGAGACGGAGTGTCGCTCCGTCGCCCAGGCTGGAGTGCAGTGGTGCGATCTCAGCTCACTGCAACATCCGCC
Organism: Pongo pygmaeus; assembly: GCF_028885625.2. Classification (NCBI taxonomy): domain Eukaryota; kingdom Metazoa; phylum Chordata; class Mammalia; order Primates; family Hominidae; genus Pongo; species Pongo pygmaeus. The sequence goes on from NC_072387.2 coordinate 60,974,367, forward strand.
TCCTGGGTTCAAGCAATTCTCCTGCCTCAGCGTCCCGAGTAGCTGGGACTATAGGCACATGCCACCACGCCCGGCTAATTTTTTGTATTTTTAGTAGAGACCGGGTTTCACTGGGTTAGTCAGGATGGTCTCAATCTCCTGACCTCGTGATCCGCCTGCCTCAGATTACAGGCCTGAACCACCACGCCCAGCCTGTTTTATTTCTTTTAGAACTTGAGGATATGTGAAAGTGCCAAAGAAAAGTCAACCGTAAAAATTATATTAGTTGTATTAGGACTAAAGGCTATTTCAATGCCTTTTTTTGGAGTGTAGAAAACAGAAATACTGAAATGTACAAGGAGTGGCTGTTTTATACATATCCCTAAGTTTGATGTTTGTTTCATTCAATTTGTCTACAATCTAATCACAGCCATTTTCCTAAGTTTTCAGTTGTACTATTTGGTTGGCATTAAATATAGCAGAGGCGTTTTCTGAATCTCCTTTCATGTCAAACTCGTGAAGTAAACAGAATATGAGATACCAGGAGAGAAGTAGGAGGGAGAATAATTAGATGTATGCAGGGAACTCCTGGAAATCTGCTCCCTTATAGTTCACAGCATAGAAACACAGTAGAAGGAATGGGGATATGTAGAAATAATTGAGTGGAATTGAATTTGTGATGGAAGAATTTCAAATATTGAGGTGGAGAGACTAATTCTGCATTTTCTCCTCTTTTATTATAGACCATCAGGTTTAAATCCTACTTGCTGAGCATGGGAATAGCTAACCCAGTTACCAGAGAAACCTACGGCTCAGGCACACAGTACCACATGCAGCTGGCCAAACAACTGGCTGGAATATTGCAGGTGCCTTTAGAGGTAAAAACTAAACCTATGTGGTTTTTTAAAAACTGTATTAAATTAGCCCTATGTCATCAGAAATGTTAACAAGAGCATAACTACTTTCATGATATGGTTATTGTCAACTGACTTTTTTTTTTTCTTTCAGGTGTATTAAATAAGTTCGTTGTGCTTATTATTCTTTGTAATTTTCTAAGTTGTTTTTAATTTTCATTTTTGACATCTATAACTTTCTAAATCTGATACGAAGTTTTCCTTATTTTTAAAAAGGAAATATATGATCTTTCTCTGAATAGATATATTTCCATACATCTAGTCTTTACTATTTAGTACTATTAATCATTCCATAATACAGATTCATCTTCTAGTCTGATAGTATTCAGGCAATCAAGAGTTTATTAAAGCACTTGTATTAAAAAATATTTCAAACCTATGCCAAATAGAATAGTATAATGAATCCTCTGTGGCCATCATCCAGCTTCTTCTGTAAACCAGCCTCCACTCAAAATTATTTTAAAGCAAATCCCAGACATCACATCACTTTATCTGTAAACATTTCAGTATGTAACTCTAATGATAAATACTCCTTTAAATACAACTATAATCCTATTTCATAATCTAAAAAATTAAAATAATTTCTTAATGTTATCTAATATCTAGTGTTCACATTTTCTTTTTTTTTTTTTTTTTGAGGCAGAGTCTCGTGCAGTGGTGCAATCTCAGCTCACTGCAAGCTCCGCCTCCTAGGTTCACACCATTCTCCTGCCTCGGCCTCCAGAGTTGCTTGTACTATAGGCGCCTGCCACCCCACCGCGCCTGGCTAATTTTTTGTATTTTTGGTAGAGACGGGGTTTCACCGTAGTCTCAATCTCCTGACCTCGTGATTCACCTGCCTCAGCCTCCCAAAGTGCTAACATTTTCTTTTTTTTTTTCTTCAGACAGAGTCTCACTATTGTCGCCCAGTCTGGAGTGCAGTGGCACAATCTCAGCTCACTGCAACCTCTACCTCCCGGGTTCAAGCGATTCTCCTGCCTCAGCCTCTTGAGTAGCTGGGATTACAGGCGCCCGCCACCACGCCCAGCTAATTGTTTTGTATTTTTAGTAGAGACAGAGTTTCACCATGTTGGCCAGGCTAGTCTCAAACTCCTAACCTCAGTTGATCCCCCTGCCTCGGCCTCCCAAAGTGCTGGGATTACAGGTGTGAGCCACCGTGCCGGCCTAGTATTCACATTTTCTCTTACAGTTGGTCTGTTTCAATCAGGATTCATTGCAGTTTGTTGGTTTGTTTCAAAAGTTTGTTTGTTTGTTTGTTTGTTTTTAATTTCATGGGTTCTTTCTTCTCGTGCCTCTTACCTCCCACCCCACAGTGTGTTTCCTGAAGAAATTAGTTGTTTAGACTATAGAGTGTGCTTTTCCGGTCCTATGTATTTCTTATAAACTGGTATTTATAATAAAGGTTTGTTAGGGTTTTTTAAAATTAATATTGCAAGACTATTTCATAGAGGCTGTTGTGTACTTCCATCAAGAGATACATAATGTCTGATTGTCTTTTTTTTAATTTTTAAAAAATTTTTTGTGATGTTAACAGCCATTGACAGTCATTACCTAGATCTGTTATTTCATTGGAGGTTGCAAAATGGTAATAGTCTTATTTAATTCTATACCTTCTTCATTTATTAGCTGGAATAAGTTAAAACATTTAAATGTATTTTTTGAAACATGGTGTAGAGCCCCTTTTTTCATTTAAGTAAATGTTAAAATGGTAATGAGGCCGGGCACAGTGGCTCACGCCTGTAATCCCAGCACTTTGGGAGACTAAGGTGAGCAGATTATTTGAGGTCAGAAGGTCGAGACCAGCCCAACCAACATGGTGAAACCCTGTCCCTACTAAAAATACAAAAAAATTAGCCGGGTGTGGTAGTGCATGCCTGTAGTGCCAGCTACTCAGGAGGCTGAGGCAGGAGAATTGCTTGAACCCGGGAGGTGGAGGTTGCAGTGAGCCGAGATTGTACCATTGCACTCCGGCCTGGGTGACAGAGAGAAACTCCATCTCAAAAAAATAAAAATAAAAATAAAAAAATTAAGTGGTAATGACATTAAAATGCAAGTATTGAATCTAAACTGTCTTGTGGTATCTGAATAGGTTCTCCTTTGTATAAGTAAAGTTTTTTATAAGCTTCTTAAAAATTTTTCTGATTTCTGATTTCCCTGTGATTATGATTTCTGTTAAGAAATGCTAACTGGTGTAATTGTAACATAATACTTTTTAAAATTTTTCATATTTTAACAGGAACGAGGGGGAATAATGTCACTCACGGAGGTGTACTGCTTAGTAAACCGAGCTCGAGGAATGGAAGTAAGAATAGAAAATTTAAATATTCTTTTAACTAAATATAGATTTTCTTAATACAAATTCTGAATATAATTTGAGGAAGGGTTGTGAATATCAAAGCTATTTTGAGAAGCACTGTGGTACAGTGAAAGAATACTGTCCTGGGATCTAGGAGGTAGATTCTTTTCCTGGTTTTGATAGTAATTTGCTTAGTGACCTTCAGTAGCTTACTTAACGTCTCCGAGACTCAGTTTTCCTTCTTCCTTTTTTTTTTATTTTTATTTTTTGCTATTCAAAACTTTTTCTATTTTTCTTTATAATTGACACAATAATTGTACATATTCATGGGGTACTATATGGTGTTTCAGTGCATGTAAACATTGCATAATGATCAAATCAGGGTGTATTAGTCCATTTTCACGCTGCTGATAAAGACATACCTGAGACTGGGCAATTTACAAAAGAAAAGTTTAATTGGACTCACAGTTCCACATGGCTGGGGAGGCCTCACAATCATGGGGGAAGGCAAGGAGGAGCAAGTCACATCTTACGTGGATGGTGGCAGGCAAAGAGAGCTTGGGCAGGCAACTCCTATTTTTAAAACCATCAGATCTCATCAGAAACATTCACTATCACCAGAACAGCATAGGAAAGACCCGCCCCCATAATTCAATCATCTCCCACCAGGTCCATCGCAAATATGTGGGAACTATGGGAGCTACAAGATGAGATTTGGGTGGGGACACAGAGCCAAACCATATCACAGGGCAATTAAGATATTCATCACTTTAAACATTTATCATTTCTTTCTGGTAATAACATTAAAAATCCTCTCTTGTCTGTCCTATGCAGCCATAAAAAAGAGCAAGATAATTCTTTTGTGGGAACATGGATGGAGCTGGAGGCTATTATCCTTAGCAAACTAGTGCAGCAACAGAAAGCCAAATACCTATATTCTCACTTATAAGTGGGAGCTAAATGATGAGAACTTATGAACACAAAGAAGGAACAACAAACACTGGAATGTACTTAAGGGTAGAGACTAGGGGGAGGGAGAGGAGCAAAACAGATAACTATTGGGTACTAGGCTTAATATTGATACCTAGGCAATGAAATAATCTGTACAGCAAACCCTAGTGACACGAGTTTATCTGTGTAGCAAACTTGCACATATACCCCCTAACTAAAATAAACATTTTTTAAAAAAACAAAGATAGAATCAACCTAAGTGTCCATCAGTGGTGAACAGATAAAGAAAATGTCAGATACATACAAATGGAATACAATTCAGTCATAAAAAAAAATGAAATCACATCATTTGCAGCAACATGGAGAAACTGGAAGTCCTTATGTTAAGTGAAGTAAGCCAGACACAGAAAGACAAATATTGCATGTTCTCACTCATGTGGGAGCTAAAAAAGCTAATCTCATGGAGGTAGAGAATAGATGATAGATATCAGAGACTGGGAAAGGTGTATAAGTGGGAGCGGGGAAGAAGAAAGGTTGGTTAATAGGTACAAACATACTGTTAGAAGGAATAAATTCTAATGTTCAATAGCAGAGTAGGGAGGCAACAATGTATTGTGTATTTCAAAGTAGCTAGAAGAGAGGACTTGAAATGTTCCTAAAACATAGACATGATAAATACTTCAGGTAATAGGTACCCCCAAATACCCTGACTTGATCATTACACATTTTATGCATGTGTATTAACAAAAATAGCCCCTGTACCCCATAAATATGTAAGATATTATGTATCAATAAAAAGTACTCAGGGCTGGGCATGGTAGCTCACACCTGTAATCCCAGCACTTTGGGAGGCTGAGGCGGGCGGATTGTCTGAGGTCAGGAGTTCAAGACCAGTCTGGCCAACATGGTGAAACCCCATCTCTACTAAAAATACAAAAAAATTATCTGGGCGTGGTGGTGTGTGCCTGTAATCCCAGCTACTCAGGAGGCTGAGGCAGGGGAATTGCTTGAACCAGGGAGGTGGAGGTTGCAGTGAGCTGAGATTGCGCCATCGCACTCTAGCTTGGGCAATAGAGCAAAACTCCGTCTCAGAAAAAAAAAAAACTACTCAGAAACAGAAAAAAAAAGAATACATTGCATTGCCCTTATCTAGTCACCGTGTGTAATATAGCAGCAGAACTCATGCTTCCTGTCTAACTGTAACTTTGTATCTGCTGACCAACCTCTCTCCATCCGCTCCTCCCACCTACCCTCCCCAGCCTCTGGTAGCCACTCTTCTACTCTCTACTTCTATGAGATCAACTTTTTTAAGATTCTACATGTAAGTGAGATCAAGTGGTGTTTGTCTTGCTATGTCTGGCTTATTTCACTTAACATAATATCCTCCAGGTTCATCCATGTTGCTGCAAATGAAAGGATTTTATTCTGTTTTGTGCTGAATAGTATTTCATTGTATATATGTACCACATTTTTTTTTTTTACCTTTAAAATTTTTGTTTTGTTTTGTTTTGTATTTTTGAGAGAGTATCACTCTGTAGAGTGCAGTGGCACAACCTTGGCTCACTGAAACCTCTGCCTCCCGGGTTCAAGCAATTCTTGTGCTTCAGCTTCTCAAGTAGCTGGGATTACAGCCATGTGCCACCACACCAGGAGAATTTTCATACTTTTAGTAGAATCGGGGTTTCCCCATGTTGGCCAAACTGGTCTTGAACTCCTGACCTAAGGTGATCTACCCACCTTGGCCTCCCAAACAAAGTGCTGGGATTACAGGCATGAGCCGCCATGCCCAGCCCCCAAATTTTTATTTTTTCTTTTTTATGGATACATAATAGTTGTACATATTTATGGGGTACATGTGAAATTTTGATACAAGCATATAATGTGTAATGACCAAATCAGGGAAATTGGGGATCTGTCACCTCCAGTGTTTATCATTCCTTTGTGTTAGGAACATTCCAATTCCACTTTTCTAGTTACTTTGAAATATACAATAGGGCCGGGTATGGTGGCTCATGCCTGTAATCTCAGCACTTTGGGAGGCTGAGGCAGGCAGATCGCCTGAAGTCAGAAGTTCGAGACCACCCTGGCCAACTTGGCGAAACCCCGTCTCTACTAAAAATACAAAAATTAGCCAGGCATGGTGGCAGGCACCTGTAATCCCAGCTACTTGGGAGGCTGAGGCAGGAGAATCGCTTAAAGTAGGGAGGTGGAGATTGCAGTGAGCCGAGATCATGCCACTGCACTCCAGCCTGGGCAACAGAGCAAGACTGCGTCTCAAAAAATAAATAAATTAAAAAAAAAGAGAAATATACAATAGATTATTGTTAACTATGGTTGCCCTATTGTACTACTGAATGCTATATCTTATTCCCCCCCTCCTTTCTTTTTGAGACAGTCTTAACTTTTGTCACCCAGGCTGGAGTGCAGTGGCACAACCTCGGCTCACTGCAACCTCCACCTCCCCGGTTCAAGCAATTCTCCTGCCTCGGCCTCCCGAGTAACTGGGAATTACAGGCAACTGCTACCACGCCTGGCTAATTTTTGTATTTTTAGTAGAGACAGGGTTTCTCCATGTTGGCCAGGCTGGTCTTGAACTCCTGCCTTCAGGTGATCCACCCCCCACTTGGCCTCCCAAAGTGCTGGGATTACAGGCATGGGCCACTGCGTCTGACCTCTTATTCCTTCTAATTGTATTTTTGTACCCGTTAAGCCAACCTCTCTTTATCCCTCCTTCCTCACTACTCTTCCCACCCTCTAATGACCATTTTTCTACTCTCTATCTGCATGAAATCAATTTTTTTAACTCCCACATATGAGTGAGAACATGTGATATTTGTCTTTCTGTGCTAGCTTACTTCACTAAACAATGTCTTCCAGTTCTATCCATGTTGTTGCAAATGATGTTGACTGTTGTGAATAGTGCTGCAATAAACATGGGAGTACAGATTTCTCTTTGACACACTCCTTTCCTTTCTTTTGGATATATACCCAGCAGTGGTATTTCTGGATCATGTGATAGTTCTATTTACAGTTTTTTGAGAAATCGCCATACTGTTTTTCATAGTGGCTGTACTAATTTACCTTCCCACCAACAATGTGTAAGAGTTCCCCTTCCTCCACATCCTTGCCAGCATTTAGGGAGCTAGTTTTCTTACCTTTAATATAAGGGCTTGGACTGAATGAAACTGTTCAGCTCTAATATTTTCTCTTTGTATTGTGATAAATAAAGTTGTTCAGGAAGCCCTTCCTCTGCAATAGTTAACTCTTTTGAATCAACTTTTGAATAGTTGATTCAAAAGTTGCCTTGTAGATAATGCAGAGGGAAAGCTGCCCTGCCCCTTTGGCTGGGTATCAGCAGTGGCTATTCTTCAGCTGTCCTTACTCCTTCACATCCAGATGTCCTTGGCCTCCAAGGTTCTGCCTAGTATTCTTTGTGCCCCAGCAGTCACCTCCATGCAAATGGCTCACCCAGTCCCATGAATTAAGCCCCTGCTCTGTGTTTTTATCTGAATGCTGATCATAGCTGCCATTAGTCAGTACTTATTATCCACTGGACTCTCTGCACGTGGTTACCTCATTTATCCTCCCAATAACTCAGTGACATGGCTACTTTTACTGTAGGGGATAATTTGAAGAATAGGAAATTGAAACTTAGAAAGATGAAATAACTTGAACAAGGCCACAGCCAGAGACAGTGGTTTGACAGGTATTTGGATCTGGGCTGGACTGGCTCTAGAGCCATCCTGTGGGACTGAAAGCTGTGCTGTCATCACCACACTATGCTGATTTGTTAAGGCTGCACTGTCCACAAGGATAGCCACATCATGTGCTGACTGGGGACTTGAAATGTAGTTAATCCAAATCAAGATATGCTGCAAGTATAAAAATGCACCAGATTCAGAAGACTTCGTACAAAATAAGGAAATGTTAAATATCTCAATAATTTTTTGTATTGATTATATGTTGAATTGGTTCTATGTTCAATCTTAAAATATATGCATTAAAATTAATTTCACGTGTTTCTTTTTACTTTTTTTTTTTTTGAGATGGAGTCTCGCGCTATCACCCAGGCTAGAATGCATGGCGTGATCTCGGCTCACTGCAAACTCCGCCTTCTGGGTTCAAGCAATTCACCTTCCTTAGCCTCTCGAGTAGCTGGGATTACAGGCACCAGCCACCGTGCCCGGCTAATTTTTGTATTTTTAGTAGAGACGGGGTTTCACCATGTTGGCCAGGCCGGTCTCGAATTACTGACCTTGTGATTCACCTGCCTCAGCCTCCCAAAGTGCTAGGATTACAGGTGTGAGCCACCGTGCATGGCCTCTTTTTTATTTTTTTAATGTGGCTACTATAAAATTTACAGTGACATATGTAGCATGCATATTTTATTGGGTACCACTGCTTTAAGGAATAGAAGTCTTTGGTTCCTTTGTCAATCTTTTTTGCTTTTTAGTGATTAATCACCTAAAATTATTGATAAATGGTAATTTTAAAATTTACTCTTCTGTTTTAGTGATCATTACCATTGTATAGCATTACTGGATTTTTTTTCCCTATTAGTTGCTCTCACCAGAAGATTTAGTGAATGCGTGCAAGATGCTGGAAGCACTGAAATTACCTCTCAGGTAAAGGAACCTCTGCAGGAAGTTTGCCACCTGCAACCATGATTCTGCATGGGGTAGATGGGAAAGCCCAGCCAACTTTGCCATCCCTAGTGTCAAGCCAGATTATTGCTCTTGAAATTATATTATTTCATCTTTATCAGGGCTGGGCATGTCCTAACAGGGCTAGGAGTCAGTCTCTTGTGGATTTGGGGGAATGAGATAAGAATGTGGGTTCTTCCCATGAGGTCAGAATAACTAGCCCCTCTTCCCTTAGACATTTTGTGTTAGTCTCTGGAGATGTTCAGCTGTGAATATTCTTTTCCTTATTCTTAGGTTTAAAAAAGTAGCCAGGTAGCTGGGCGTGGTGGCTCACACCTGTAATCCCAGCACTTTGGGAGGCTGAGGCGGGCAGATCACCTGAGGTCGGGAGTTCGAGACCAACCTGACCAACATGGAGAAACCCCGTCTCTCCTAAAAATACAAAATTAGCCAGGTGTGGTGGCACATGCCTGTAATCCCAGCTACTGGGGAGGCTGAGGCAGGAGAATCGCTTGAACCCGGGAGGCGGAGGTTGCAGTGAGCCAAGATCATGCCATTTGCACTCCAGCCTGGGCAGCAAGAGCGAAATTCCTTCTAAAAAAAAAAGCCAGTAATTTTATTTAGCATGTAGATTTTAGTTCATAATTTTATTATCTGTGTATTCATGAGCTGTTTATGCCATTGTTGCTTGGGTTCGATATATGTTTTAAATGTTGTTTTGTTTAATATTGCCCTCATATCTGGGCATAAAAGAAGGTATAATAGATGTCCTCCTTTTCAGCAGTTGAATATCCTAGATAATTCCTGGCTTTGTTCTCTCACCTGTGGTTTTCAGGCTCCGTGTGTTTGACAGTGGCGTCATGGTAATTGAGCTTCAGTCTCACAAGGAAGAGGAAATGGTGGCCTCGGCCCTGGAGACGGTATGTGAAGCCAATTTTCTCCAGTCTTTAGAGCTTGCTACGAAGACCCGAAGGCTTAGCAACTCAAAAAACAGGATTTCCTTTTGAATTTAACTTTACTGAAAAAGTAACATTCACACACCCAAATAAAAACGGTTTATCACTAACAATGAATCAATATTAATCGAAGTCATACATTAAGAACTTTTTGAAACTTCTTGACACTCTTAACATCTTACATGTAAGGAGAATTAGAATTAGTGAGGTGCTTTCTTTTCTATTAAAGCTCAGTGTTGAGAACAGGTTTTTAACTTTATCAGATGTTACAACACAATTAAGCTTTTTCTTTCAGTAACACCTACATAAGCAGCTTGATAAAACACCACAAGTTTTATGAAAATAATTGCTTCAAAAAATATAAAAAGCAACTGTAGTTTAGATGGATTTTACTAGCCAAACTGCCAATATTACTCATTAGGATGCTTGAAATAGTACTGTCTTCATAGCTTCTATGGTGAGCCTGTATAATTTGAATAACTTCTATTTATTATCCTTCTCATTTTCAACTAGATGAAAATCCCAAGACTACAGATATTTCTACCACATATTTTAAACTAAACCTATATGTAAAGTCCCTTCGCTGGAGCGTTAATATGTACTCAGAATTTGTTACATATTCTTTTTCAGAATATCAAATAGTTCTTTTTAGGCTTTAGTACAGTGACTGTTACATTATAGAGAGCTTGATCTTGATATTTGAGCCTCTACTATGTCTCTTCTGGGTACTTCAACTTTTGTAGGATTAAGCATTAGTTAAGATTTAGTTATAGTGTGAATGTTCTTTGGATTTTAGTAGGACATTCAGTAAATTATTTCTTGCATATACTGGTATACATTCTGCCTACCATTAGAACCCAGAGTGTGTTTAAATTAGTGTCCTAAATTAATTACATTTTTTTTCTGCTGTGTGTTTCTATTAGGTTTCAGAAAAGGGATCCCTAACATCAGAAGAGTTTGCTAAGCTTGTGGGAATGTCTGTCCTCCTAGCCAAAGAAAGGTAAGTAAGGTTCTTACCTTTCATTACAATGTATGTTTGTGTGTCTGCATGGACAGATAATTGTGTGGGTTTTTTTTTTGTTTTTTTTTTTTTTAGGTTGCTGCTTGCAGAGAAGATGGGCCATCTTTGCCGTGATGACTCAGTGGAAGGCCTGCGTTTTTACCCAAATTTATTTATGACACAGAGCTAAGGGTTTTGTATTTAAAATCCTTTTTGTCCATATGCTTGCATCATGTAGAGGTTGTATGACATTGAGCTAAGAGATAAACCCCGATCAACTGAGAATTTATTAGAATTTCACAGTGCAATGTAAATCTCTTTTAATTTCTCACTAAATATGGTCCAGGAAATTTATTTAGTATACGCATAGGAAAATTCAGAAAAGTGAATGCCAATATGAATTTAAAATCATGCTATAGTGCAGAACCCTCAGAGTTTAACTTGAAATATAGTGGATTTTAACTTGATCCTCAAATGTAATCATTTTATAAAGAAGGGAATTTAGTTTTGCAGAGAACAAAAAGAGAAGTTGCATGTTCAGATAGGTTTGATTATTATTTTGGTGTAAATGAAATTCACTGATTGCACATGACAATGTTGGGACAAAATATACTGCAGCATGCTATATGAGGCTCCTCCCCAGGGCTTTTAGAAGCAGTCATAGACATGTCTTCAACATACCAAATAAAATACCTTTAAAAATGAAATAATTTTATTTGACACATATATTTATATGTATTCTATCTAGTTTCTCTTTGTTTTTTTAAGTGATGATTTCATGACTGGCATTTAAAGAATGCAACTGTGTCATTTTGTTTCCAAATGCTGTGGATTTTGAAACTGAACTAGAGAGCTGTATAGACATGCCCGGAGTTATGATTACAAATTTAGGAGGTAGAGGGCTCAGGAATTCCCTGGGATTGTTGTGCTGGTGGAATGGCAGAGGGAACTTCACAGGAACCTCAGTGTTCTTTTACCTCAAAGCCACAGACAGGAAATAGAAAGTGGAAAAGTAATGTCTCCTTTTCTTTTCCATAAGGAGTTTCAACACTGAACTTTAAAAAGTCTATCATATTCCAGCAATATTTTTTCTTTGTCCTTTATATTATAAGTTGTGTGGAAAAACTACTTCGGTAAGAAGTGTTACTGAGATAACAACAACTGGCTAATACTGCATGTAGATTGCTTAAGTTTTAAAGTGACTGCCTGACTTCACATGTTATTGCTCTACAGCCTCCAGTATGTTGGCATTATCTCAAACTCAGGGACCCCACAGGACAGGAGACACCCTTTCTGAAACTGAGTTGGAAGTGAAAGGGTGGTGATGGTTTTGGCCAAGTCTGCAGGAGGGAAAGTATTGTATTGGGAGCACCCTTGGGACCAGGAACAGGGATGCCCAGGTTCACACTCTGGGACCCCTAAGACATTGTCAGTGGGTAAGGTGGAGGGCCACTGCCAGAGGCTGCTGCAGTGCCCTCTAGGAAGTTCCAGGGACCCTCAGCTGCAGACCCAGGGGATCCCAATCCCTTATCCCTGCCTGAAAAGTGGCTATTGCTGCTTTGTGTCCTCCAGTGTCACAGGAATGCTGTGCCTGAGACATCGCACTTTAGTTTTTGTTTTCTAAACTTGTCACTGACTCTTCATTGTGGTGACAGATCCTCTGGTTCCCCCATTGCTCAGCCTCAGGTTTATTTTGAGGGTAACTCAGTGTCTGACTGCCCAAGTCTTTTAGGGGTTAGTTAGACCATTGTGTAAGCTTGTTTGTATGTCTCACCTCTTTCTGGTTGGTACTCACTGTCTCACACTGCTCTGGCAAACTTGTACACACACACACACACACTCACTCTCTCTCTCTCTCTCTCTCTCTCTCTCTGTCTCACCTGGCTAAGGCTTTTAAAATTATAAAGATAAATAATCTGTTTCACCAGCTGGAGTGAGTTGCAAGGAAGATTGCTGGAGCTACTCAATCTAGCGCTAATGGTTTTGATTCATTACTGCAAACCTACATAATTTAACATATTTATTTACTTTAGTGTGACAACTGATGAAAAATAATGGAGCAATCTGAATTGTATAAAATGACTTAAGAAGGAAGAAAAGTGACATATAAATATATTTTGCAAATGTCACATTAATTTAAAATGAGTATGATTGATTTTATTTTTAAAGTGGGCATTCTTCACTGTTTCGAGACCTTTGTATGTATTTGTGTATTTTTATCTTTTTTTTCAGGCCATTATTATAAGGTGTTATTTTGGCCCTCTAATGTAGAAGTTATGTTTAAATACAACCAATCAGGCCCTAAGTGCAAAAAAGTTCTGTCTTGGTGCTTATCACTGGTATAATTACTATTTTTTTGTTTTCCTAACTTTGCTCTTAGGAGCATGAACCTCTTTGTAGCTTTATGGTAATGCAATATTTCCAGTCATTTACTGTCAAAAAAATTTTTTACATTGTGTTAGTGAAGATTGTGTTTTCAGGTTTAAATGATTGGTATCAATGTATATAGAGTAAAATTATTGCAAAATTTAAAAATGATTTTTCTTGGCATTCTTTTTAAATACTCTGAAACATATGCAAATGATAAACCTTTAATCATACTAAAGCCAGTTATGTTAAGAATTTTTCCTTTGGATTTTATAATTAAGAGTTGCTTATAAATACTTAGGACATTGAGCTCTTACTGTTTTAGTTGTCTTAAAAGAATGGGACATGTCATGAACTGGTTTCTTTTTTTAAAAAATTCTTGATGTGAATTCCACTGTTGCCTGACCATGTATATTTAGATGAATGTACTCTTTCTTGTTCCTTGTTACCAGATTAATCTGAGAGAATGTGGATTCATCCTGTCATCTTTCTCATGCTCAAATACTTAAAATGGTTCTTTTGCCCAAAAGTCTCAGAGTCTTCATTTTGGTACAGTGGAGTCACAACTTGTAAGGTGGTTAGGTTTTAAAGACCGTGCCTAAGGACAAAATTGAGCGTGCTCAGAATGGTCCTTGAAAATCTCCTAAATTACCAATAAATTTCTCTTTGTAATCTTAAAATTTAAATCCCTGTGGAGTGATATGTAGGTATGAATATATTATGCTTATATTAAGTACAAAAATACAAACTGCATATCAAGAGATTCTTATAGCATTAATAATTTCCATGCATGTGTCTTTTTCCAGTAGGTATGGTTGAGTTTATGTAAATTTATTGCTAATCTCATCCCTTACGATTCAGAGTATAAGCTGCACAAGGGCAGAGGTTTTTATCTGGTTTGTTCATGGATGTATTCTAAGAGCCGAGAACAGGGCCTGGACACAATAAGCATTCAATAAATATTTACTGAATGAATGAACTCCGACCTATATTCCTATTTATAATTTGGCTCCACTTTATCCTACTTTAGTTCCCATTCAATTCAATGAAAAAAACATTTTTTTGAACACGTAGCAATTTTGTGTGAGCAGTTTTGTTGGGCACTGGTAGTGGGAGGGGATACAAAGATGAATAAGATACAGCTGTGTCCTTAAGAAAAGGGAGACCTAGTTGGGGAAACAGACATGTAAGCAACTTTCACTGAAGATGGAATGAAGTAAGTGCCATGGAAGGGGCATATGTACCATGCTGGGGAAGACAGAAGAAGGAGCCCTTAGTCCTGGTGGAGGGCTTTGGAAGGGAAAGGAAGAACCTGGTAAACTAGGCTCACAAAGACCAAGAGATTGTCAGTAAGTGGAAGGTGTTGGGAAAAGGGAACAGCAGAGCTGTGCCCCTTCCTTCTCCTGGATATTTCCCTTGTCTGTCCAAACCCTTCTTTACTTCTTCCCACTCACCTCCCCTCTCCCACGCCCACCCCCACCAATCTAAATTATACTTTGCTCAATCCTGCCTGCATCAGAAATGTTTCCAATACACAGCTCGATTATTTCTAAACTCTACAAGAGTTATTGTCTTTTCCATGTGCTTAACTATATTTTATCTTGTTCTCTTAAATGTTGTCTTGATACCATAAGAAAATAGAGAAACTGGGTTTAAGTTCAAAGACTGTCGGGTAACATTTCTTTTGAATTCTCACTGACCTAGGTCAGTGACTACATGGTAGATTCCTAGTAAAGTATTAACTGAATTGAGTGATTTTTGAATTCACTCATGAATAGTACTGAATAGTACTGAATAGTACATGAAGAGTACTGAGTCATGCACGAGTTGCCTAGCAAACCAACTCTGTCGTTTACCCTCTTCCCAAGAGGTTTCTCAACCAGACTTGTCAAGGCTTAGCCTGTCTGAGTGAGATCTGCTCTGTCTTACTCAAATATGGTATGGGCCACGTCCATGATATGGAAAGCACTCTAGAGTAGTTGTTATACACATGTAAGTTCTTGTTACTACAGTGTGGAAATTGGACCATTCGTCTTCTTCCTTGTGTCCTGATACGAAATCATGAGTCAGTTATAGCTTTCATCTCAGAGCATTACCCAGAGAAATAAAAGCTCTCTCCATTTGTATAAATGGAGTTATTGAGATAATGTATAAATTTTATACAATTTGCACAAGATAGGCCGGGCGCGGTGGCTCACACCTGTAATCCCAGCACTTTGGGAGGCCGAGGCGGGCGGATCACGAGGTCAGGAGATCGAGACCATCCTGGCTAACACGGTGAAACCCCGTCTCTACTAAAAAAAATACAAAAAATTAGCCGGGCGTGGTGGCGGGCGCCTGTAGTCCCAGCTACTTGGGAGGCTGAGGCAGGAGAATGGCGTGAACCCGGGAGGCGGAGGTTGCAATGAGCAGAGATCATGCCACTGCACTCCGGCCTGGGTGAAAGAGCGAGACTCCACCTCAAAAAAAAAAAAAAAAAAAAAAAAAAATTTGCACAAGATTGCTAGATCAGTCGCTGACCCGGAAAGAAAACTGAAGGTATTTTCAGAGCCAGATCAGTTATAGTTCAATACTGACCATACCACTGTTTGTTTGAAAGCATTTTTTCCTTTCATTTTTATATTGCCTTCTTTTAGAAAACGTTAAACTGTATCTTTTTTTTTTTTTTTTTTTTTTTGTATTTTTAGTAGAGACGGGGTTTCACCGTGTTAGCCAGGGTGGTCTCGATCTCCTGACCTCGTGATCCACCTGCCTCAGCCTCCCAAAGTGCTGGGATTACAGGCGTGAGCCACCGCGCCCGGCCTGAAAACGTTAAACTATATCTTAACTGTCCAATAAAGACAGCAGTACAGTTTGGCAAGAATTCTAATGGAGACAAAATTGACCAATCGGTTCAATAAAGCTGTTATAAAAAATGACCAAGCATATTGATAGAGCCACTTGTACCTGGATTTCCTGCCTTGAAGAGTAGCTTTTTGGGGAAAAAGTATGTGCCTGAAAGATTAATGCAGAGAAAGTTGCCTCCAATATGTTTCACTTAATCACTATAATATTTCACAATAACTATTTTATGCTTTCTACAGTGAAGGGAAGGAGGGATTAAGAAATCTACCCGGATTTGCAGTGTCAGGGCTGGAATTTAATCTAGGTTTATCTAAAAGTGTATGTTTTTACTTGTATGCAGTGTAGAGGAGGTCCAACTTCATTCTTTTGCATGTGGCTATTTGGTTATGCCAGCACCATTAATTGACCATTAAATGGTCTTGGCACCCTTGTCAAAAAACAATTGACCATATGCTTGCGTATGGGGTTTTTTGTTTTAAAAAGTAATTTTTAAAAACTCAATTGACCATAGATATGAGTTTCTGAACTTGCAATTCTAGCTATTTATCTATCTTTTTGCTAATATCACACTGTCTTGATTACTACTGCTTTGTAGTAAGTTTTTTTTTTTTTTTTTTTTTTTTTGAGACCGACTCTCACTTTGTCACCCAGGCTGGAGTGCAGTGGCACATTCTCGGCTCACTGCAACCTCCGCCTCCTGGGTTCAAGCAATTCTCCTGCCTCAGCCTCCTGAGTAGCTGGGACTACAGGTGTGTGCCACCATCCCCAGCTAATTTTTTTGTTTGTTTGTTTAGTAGAGATGGGGTTTCGCTGTTGGTCAGGCTAGTCTCAAACTCCTGACCTCAAGTGATCCGTCTGCCTTGGCTTCCAAAGTGCTGGGATTACAGGCATGAACCAGCCTGTAGTAAGTTCTGAAATTGGAAAGTGTGAGTCCTCCAAATACGCTTTTCATTTTCAAGATTGTTTTATCCTGTTCTGGGTTCCTTATATCCCCATATAATTTTTTTTTTTTTTTTTTTGAGACAGGGTCTGGTTCTATTGCCCAGGCTGGAGTGCAGGGGCACAATCTCGGCTCACTGCAACCTCTGCCTTCTGAGCTCAAGCAGTCCTCCCACCTCAGCCTCCTGATGGCTGGAACTACAGGTGCACACCACCACACCACACCACCACACCAGCTAATTTTTGTACTTTTATAACTCCAGTGCCTGCTCTTTCCACTGAGCTTTTGCTTTTAAAACTGAAATGCCAGGGACTGGGTGGTATGTATTTGAAAAAGAATCCTAGCGTAAATTGGTGAATGGAAATTAGACTAGATAATTCTACTGGCAGTGAAATTGGATGATCACCTTAAAGTCTTCTTTGAAACTTTGGATGAATTTAATTAGTATTGCTAGAAGTAACTATTTGACAAGATTGGTTGGTCTCACTCTGTCACATAGGCTGGAGTGCAGTGGCGTGATCACTGTTCTCTGTAGCCCCAACCTCTCAGGCTCAAGTAATTCTCCCACCTCAGCCTCCAGAGTAGCTGGGACAACAGGTACATGCCACCACACCCGGCTAATTTTTTATTTATTTTATTTTTTGAGATGGGGTCTCACCCAGCCTGTGCAGTGGTATCATCTTGGCTCACTGAAGCCTCCACCTGGGTTCAAGTGATCCTCCTGCCTCAGCCTCCCAAGTAGCTGGGACCACAGGCACGTGCCATCACAGCCGGCTAGTACATTCTATTTTTGGTAGAGACGGGGTTTTGCCACGATGCCCAGGCTGGTCTTGAACTCTTGAGCTCAAGCGATCCACCCGCTTTGGCCTCCCAAATAATTTCTTATTTATTGTGGCGATGGAGTCTCGCTATTTTGCCCAGGCTGGTCTAAAAGTACTGGGCTCACGCAATCCTCCTGCCTTGGCTTCCCAAATTGTTGGGATTACAGCCATGAGCCACTGCACCTGGCTGACAATATAAGTTCTTAGAAAATTTTATACCTCTGGTAACATATAAATAAACACTTGTGCTACCTTTTTAAAAATGAAGTGATAGAGTCAAAGACCTGCAAATCACAGATTTTAAAATATTTTTTTAAATGAGGTAAAGTTTACAAACTGCAATGCACAGATCTTCAGTCAGACAAGTTTTAACAAATGCTTAGTAAATCCATGTAACTCACACTCCAAACAATAGAACATATCTCTCGCCCCCTAAAAGTTTCCTGGTGCCTCTTTCCTGTCATCCGCTCTCCAAAGGCCACCACTGTGCTTTGATTTCCATTACCAGATATTCGTTTTGCTGTCAAATGTTATATTCTGCATACCGGATATTAGTTTTGCTGTCAAATGGTATATTCTGCATAAAAGAAAAGCAAGTGGTAAACCATACTGCATAGTTACTCAATTTAACAAGCACAGCTGTTAAGGTGGAATCTATCCTCTCATACTTTCCCAAAAACTTAAAACTTTTTTTTAAATTTTAGTTTTAGATTTGGGTGTGCATATGCAGGTTTGTTACAAGGGTAATTGCATGTTGCTGAGGTTTGGGCTTCTATTGATCCTGTTACCTAGATAATGAACATAGTACTGAGAGGTGACAGCGTGCTGGCAGCCCTCAGAGCCCTCGCTCGCTCTCGGGGCCTCCCTCTGCCTGGACTCCCACTTTGGCGGCACTTGAAGAGCCCTTCAGCCCGCTGCTGCATTGTGGGAGCCCCTTCCTGGGCTGGCCGAGGCCGGAGCCGGCTCCCTCAGCTTGCGGGGAGGTATGGAGGGAGAGGCGCGGGCAGGAACCGGGGCTGCCCGCGGTGCTGGCGGGCTAGCACCAGTTCCGGGTGGGTGTGGGCTCAGTGGGCCCCGCACTGGAAGCGGCTGGCTGGCCCTGCCGGCCCAGGCAATGAGGGGCTTACCACCTGGGCCAGCGGCTGCAGAGGGTGTGCTGGGTCCCCCAGCAGTGCTGGCCCACCGGCGCTGCACTCCATTTCTTGCGGGGCCTTAGCAGCTTCCCCGGGGGGCAGGGCTCTGGACCTGCAGCCCACTATGCCTGAGCCTCCCCCACCCTCCCTGGGCTCTTGTGAGGCCCAAGCCTCCCCGATGAGCACCATCCCCTGCTCCAAGGGATGGTCCAGTCCCATCAACCACCCAAGGGCTGAGGAGTGCCGGTGCAGGGCATGGGACTGGCAGGCAGCTCCACCTGCGGCCCCGTTGTGGGATCCACTGGGTGAAGCCAGCTGGGCTCCTGACTGGTGAGGACTTGGAGAACCTTTATGTCTAGCTAAGGGATTGTAAATACACCAATCGGCACTCTGTATCTAGCTCAAGGTTTGTAAACACACCAATCAGCACCCTGTGTCTAGCTCAGGGTTGTGAATGCACCAATGGACACTCTGTATCTAGCTACTCTGATGGGGACTTGGAGAACCTTTGTGTGGACACTCTGTATCTAGCTAATCTAGTGGGGACGTGGAGAACCTTTGTGTCTAGCTCAGGGATTGTAAATGTACCAATGGGCGCCCTGTCAAAACAGACCACTCCACTCTCTGTAAAATGGACCAATCAGCAGGATGTGGGTGGGACCAGATAAGAGAATAAAAGCAAGCTGCCGGAGCCAGCAGTGGCTACCCGCTGGGGTCCCCTTCCACAGTGTGGAGGCTTTGTTCTTTGGCTCTTTGCAATAAATCTTGCTGCTGCTCACTCTTTGGGTTCACACTGCCTTTATGAGCTGTAACACTCACTGCGAAGATCTGCAGCTTCACTCGTGAAGCCAGCGAGACCACGGACCCACGGGAAGGAACGAACGACTCCAGACGCGCCGCCTTAAAAGCTATAACACTCACTGGGAAGGTCCGCAGCTTCACTCCTGAGCCAGCGAGACCACGAACCCACCAGAAGGAAGAAACTCTGAACACATCCGAACATCAGAAGGAACAAACTCCGGACACGCGGCCTTTAAGAACTGTAACACTCACTGCGAGGGTCCGCAGCTTCATTCTTGAAGTCAGAGAGACCAAGAACCCACCAATTCCGGACACAGTACCCAATAGGATGTTTTTCAGCCCTTGCCCTTTCCCTCCCTCCCTTGACTTGGAGTCTCCAGTGTCTGTTGTTGCTATCTTTATGTCCATGAGTACCCATTGTTTAAGCTCCCACTTCCAAGTGAGAACATTCGGTTTTTGGCTTTCTATTCCTATGTTAATTCACTTAGGATAATGTCCTCCAACTGCATCCATGTTGTGACAAAGGATGTGATTTTGTTCTTTTTTTATGGCTGCTTAGTATTCCGTGGTGTGTATGTACCACACTTTCTTTACCCAGTCCACTGTTGATGGGTACCTAGGTTGATTCCACGTCTTTGCTAGTGTGAATAGTACTGTGATAAACATAGGAGTGCAGGTGTCTTTTTGGTAGAATGATTTATTTTCCTTTGGGGATACATCCAGTAATGGGATTGCTGGGTCGAATGATAATTCTGTTTTTAGTTGAGAAATCTCCAAACTGCTTTCCACAGTGGCTGAACTAATTCACATTTCCATAAAAAGAAATTTAACACTTGGAGAGTAGCGTTTTAAAAATGTTTAGTTATTTTTAATAACCAATTCTGACCTCAGGGAAAGAAAACGGAGATGCACTTTACCTGAACTCTGTTCTTTTGAAACTCTTAAGTGACATTTGGGAAAGCAAGTTTACAGCCCACATGCTGTGCCACTTCAAGGACTTATTTTTGTGGTCTCCCTGAAGAAAATGACACTAGAGCAGAAGTGATTAAATGTGAAGTGACAGGGGATTGCTCGCTCGTCCTTCGTTAAACCCCTGGTCCGGCTGTGTGCTGTGGACGCGGGTGTGTGTTGCGGGGACCTGCGTCTGCCGGGGCCGCACCCCCTCCCGCAGGACCTTGGCTGGCCGCTCGTTTCCTGCCTGTTTCCTGTCCAGCAGCTGGCGAGCGGGGGACGGGCAGGAAAGGATGCGCTGCCCAGAAGGGGCGGGAGCCGACCACGCCCGGTCCCGGGTGCCCCCCGCCCTCCCGGTGCCCGCCCTCCCCACGCCGTCGGGGGCGGGCCCGGGCGGGGCTGTGGAAGCCGAACGCCGCGGGGTCAGGGCGTGCAGTCCGGGACGCGGGATGCTCGGCGCTCTACCTCGCGGCCCCTGAGGCTTCCCGTCTGCCTCGCCACTCGCCCGGCCGGCCTGGGGTCGCTGCCCGTCAGTCTCGAAAGGTAAGAAGCGCCCTCCGCATCCCGGTGTT
This sequence comes from Pongo pygmaeus, assembly GCF_028885625.2. NCBI lineage: Eukaryota > Metazoa > Chordata > Mammalia > Primates > Hominidae > Pongo > Pongo pygmaeus. The sequence continues at coordinate 60,995,535 of NC_072387.2, forward strand.
GGCGCCCCAGTGGGCACTCCTGTGCCGCGAGACCCTCGGAGGCTCCGCTGGGGTCGGGAAATGCCCCCGGACCCTGCCACCTCCCCGGAGCCTGAAGGCGCAGGTGGACGGTGGCGGCCCCTCCACACACCCGCCTCGGCCCCAGGGGACGCTTTTAAGGGGTATTGGTTTCCACACCTCGGAGTCCCGAATTTAACTGAACCTGGCTCAGATGTTGCCGAGTGACTAAGACTGGCCACAGAACCTTGAAAAATCGCGTCTTGAGCTACTGTTTCTTTCCAAAAAGAAATCCTTTCTGATATACAAAAAGTATGAAATACAAGGATTAAATTAAAGACGGTCCTCATTAAGGAGGGCTTTAAGCTGACGACACGAGGGATAGACTTCCAAGCGTGAACTGGGCTTGCGGGCATTTGGGAAGCTGAGTAGATGGGGCGAACCAGGGCGTCCCAGGAACGCTGCACCCAACCCGTGGGACCAGAGCAGAGCAAACTCGAATGAACATATAAATGAAGCCTGTTTACACGAGCTGCTTTGGAACTAGAGATTTCCTCCCAATAAATACTATTCGTATATATACACACGAGCATGTGTATGTTGGTCAGAAGGGACAAAATAACTTTGCTTCGTTTTCCATTTTATTCTTTCACGAATCATTGGTCCCATGGACATTAGCGTAATTCATTTACTTTTTCTGCAGCTATGAAGGGAGATTTAGAAGCGTTTGTCCTAGCTAGTTTCAGCAAAAACATGGGGTCTGAGGTTGGGTGATGCTGTTAACCGTTGAGAATATTCACAACTTTTCCCCACCTTCTCAGCTGATGCATTTAGAATTTGTCTATAAAGTTTACATACAAGAATGCTATGTAGAAGTATTTTCATATGTGTATAAAATATACCTAAGTTCTTAATTTCTTAGAACCATTCTCAAGCCAAACATTGTAAGAAGTCAGTCAAGGTATTGGGAACAACATGTTGAAAGAAAATAAGCAAGGTAGAAAGAAATTAAAGAGACATATTATGACTAATGTTATGATCATATTCCATATTATGATTGACAAGTAAGCTGGTCTGTTTTATAAGTCTTTTTCCATTCAGCTCTAAATATAGATTGTCTCACCATTCTATGTTTTACCGATCATTTTCATAAGAAAGAAGATGTGTTATAATCACAAAATCAGTAATGATTTGGGGCTTCAAAAATAAAAAGGTTATTGTGGTGGAAGCAAACAAATCTGAGAGAAGCCAGTTCAACTTTTGGGAGCTTGCTTCTTCTTAGTTTGGTTACCAGGTCTCAGTGACTTAAAAGAAGCATTGTAATTGTCTTAAGTGCTCACACTTGCCCAAGTGATATGATGCGTTCTGCAAGGATCTTACTGGGTGACTTTGGCCAGGTTTCCCAGTCCATGTTCGAGGAAAGAACTGGGTCAAATCTGTGGCTAATTCCACCCAAAATAATTTTCTTCTTCTTTCCTTTCTTTTCTTTTTTTTGGGGGTGGGGGTGGTGGGGAAGAGGAGAGAGCCCTAATCATCAGCATAGTTACGCTTCAAATCTCTGTTTCCCTTTCAGGAAGTACAGTATTTCCTTTGTTCAGCAGCTCTTGCTGAAAGAAAGCTAATAAGACACACCAGTTTCCCTTCTATTGAATTTTGGCTTATTTCAATCAGTCTTCTTAATTCCACTAATTTGTGCTCTTATCTGAAGAGATATAACATGTATTTGGAATATAATATACTTGCTTATTAAAATGATTAACTGTGGGCTGGGTGTGGTGGCTCACGCCTGTAATCCCAGCACTTTGGGAGGCCATGGTGGGCAGATCACGAGGCCAGACATCTGAGACCAACCTGGCCAACGTGGTGAAACCCCGTTTATACTAAAAATACAAAAATTAGCCAAGCGTGGTGGTGCACACGTATAATCCCAGCTACTCAGGAGGCTGAGGTGGGACAATCACTTGAACCTGGGAAGTGGAGGTTGCAGTGAGCCAAGATCATGCCACTGCACTCCAGGCTGGGTGACAGAGCAAGACTCTGTCTAAAAAAAAAAAAAAAAAAAAAAAAAAAAATATATATATATATATATATATATATATATAAACTGTGAATAATGGGGGGGACCATAAACATTAAGAAAGTATGTATTTGGTTATATTTAATATTAATACATAGTTTGCTAGACTCTAGTATGAAAGAACTGTCTTAAATGCCCAGTATCTTATTCTATAGTTGAATAGTCTATATAAAAATAAGTGCCTTTTCCAGCCGGGTGCGGTGGCTTATGCCTGTAATCCCAGCACTTTGGGAGGCTGAGGCGGGTGGATCATGAGGTCAGGAGATCGAGATCCTGCCTAACACGATGAAACCCCGTCTCTACTAAAAATACCAAAAATTAGCCGGGCATGGTGGTAAGCGCCTGTAGTCCCAGCTACTCAGGAGGCTGAGGCGGGAGAATGGCGTGAACCCGGGAAGCAGAGCTTGCAGTGAGCCGAGATCTCGCTACTGCACTCCAGCCTAGGCGACAGAGTGAGACTCCATCTCTAAATAAATAAATAAATAAAATAAAATAAGTGCTTCTTCCAACAAATAACTGAACCACAGGCCAGCAAGGTCTTCCCTACCCTCTTAGGTAGACTGGGAAGATTGCTGTGTGAACCACTGATCTCGTGGTGCATACCAGCAGCAACAAGTATTGCAGGACTGATGAAGATGATTGTTATTTGTCTGTTTTCTCCTTAGGCTGCCCTAAGCAAGGGAAGTCAGGGCCACATGGAGTTCACATTTAATTGTAGTATTCTGGGGTATCTTTTTTTTAAAAAGCTTTGATCACTTGGATGTAGCTCCTTGGAATTGATAAATGAAGCAATCCTGGTAATACACCAATTGTGCAAGGAAATGTTAGCCCATTTGTGGACGCCAGGCAGGGAGCATTTGGGTATACATAACACAATGCTAAATTAAAGTTTAGCAGAAATTTAGTAAATTTATCAGTGTGAAATGCCAAGCAGATAATGTGAAAATGTATCCAAATTGGCTATTAACTTTGATAAAATTAAGCAAATAACAATAAACTCTCCACTTAAGGATGTGCTGTAGAGAAGAGACTTTGGTGTTGTGCAAAGATAATCTTAGTGGGTGTTGGGCATACCTGCATATTCTTGACCTGTGAGTTATAATGGAATGAAAGGGGCTTGTATAATTATAAGTCATTGCCCCAGGGAAAATTAGTGTCCTCTCTAGTTTCCTTTCAATATCACTTAGGAAGTTTGAGTTTTAGAATGGTTTTGTTATTTAATGATTACTATTTTATCAATCATATTGAACGGAGCCATCATTTTTTGAGGTTCTAATTTCAGGTGTTTTTGGGGAAAAAAATCACAATCTGGACGTGAGAAAGGACATGAGGAGACTAAAGACCTGGGATTTTGCCAATCAGAATGAAACCAATGTTGAAAGACTTTTCAAATCTATTGTTGGTGGTACTCTGTGACTATGGTGAGTATTGTGAGTATACTTAATGCTATTGGTAGCAATAAGACATAAATATGACATTTATAAATGCATTGATGTTGATGACTCTTCATGAAGGAGGCAGGGTAGGGTATATAGTGCAGTGCTTTCTAAACTGTGACCCTTGCAACCCTGGGTTCTCTTACGCTTCAGTGATTCTGCGTGATTGATTCGTATTTCACTTTATATTTTTAACTCTTCAAAAAATAAAAAAACCAACTCTCTCAAATTTTAACAAATTGGAGGTAAGCATGTTACCTTGAGTTCTCTTTGATTTCCCAGTAATTCAGTGTGATAAATCACTTCATACACACATGCAATGATGTTGTATATATTAGGGTTCTACATAAGATTTCACTTGACAGAGTTTTGGTGCTAACATACATTTGGAACCAATCTGAATTTCAATCCTTGAAAGTTGCATGCTCTTAGAAAAGTTTCTTAATCTCTTTCAATCTCAGCAATAATATTGACTTTACAGGGTTGTTATGATAATATCAAGAATTCAAAACACCCTGAATAAGCAGATAGTAGGTGCTTAAAGTCTGTTCTCATCATTCGTTTCAACTAAAAATTGAGTTCATTTCTCAGAGAGCTTTATACAACTACTGAACGATAGAGTCAACAATATGATATAATCTTCACTACTTTTCTTTTGATGATTTCCAAATATTTCATAGACATCTAAGCAGTTGATTGCATGGCAGTGGAAATTGTTTTTGAATTTGGTAAAGAAATTGTGATCCAAGATATAGAGGACACTGGCTTGTGTGATGTGAATGGCATAGCTGGTTAAATGGACCAGAGCATGTGCTGTTCATTTCACTCAGTAGACCTCCTTTCTCAGTCTTTTCTTTTTTAAGAAGTTTATTTATACAAGAAGACACTGGATTTAAGGAAAGCCAATGTTGGATTCATTTATTTTAAAGTAATTTGGCCGGGCGCGGTGGCTCATGCCTGTAATCCCAGCACTTTGGGAGGCCGAGGTGGGCGGATCACCAGGTCAGGAGATCGAGACCATCCTGGCTAACAGTGAAACCCCATCTCTACTAAAAATACAAAAAAATTAGCCGGATATGGTGGCAGGTGCCTGTAGTCCCAGCTACCCGGAAGGCTAAGGCAGGGAATGGCGTGAATCCGGGAGGCGGAGCTTGCAGTGAGCCGAGATCGCGCCACTGCACTCTAACCTGGGTGACAGAGTGAGACTCTGTCTCAAAAAAAAAAAAGTAATTTATCTCTTCTTAAAAACAGATTACTCTGGCTGGATGCAGTGGCTCATGCCTGTAATCCCAGCACTTTGGGAAGCCGAGGCAGGCAGATCATGAGGTCAAGAGATTGAGACCATCCTGGCCAACATGGTGAAACCCCATTTCTACTAAAAATACAAAACTTAGCTGGGTGTGGTGGCACACACCTGTAATCTCAGCTACTTGGGAGGCTGAGGCAGGAGAATCGCTTGAACCCGGGAGTCGGAGGTTGTGGTGAGCCGAGATTGTGCCACTGCACTCCAGCCTGGGCAACAAGAGCAAAAGTCCTTCTCAAAAAAAAACAAAAACAAAAAACAAAAAAATAAATAAAAAACAAAAACAAAAAAACACAGATTACATGTAACAGCCTTCTACAAAAAAGTATGTGTTCTTGGTTTCATAATGATAAATAAAGCATCGAAATTCTTCATTTAAACAAATTATACAAGGGTGTTTGTTGTTAATAGCAAAATTTCTTACTGGAATATGAAAATGAAAGTTGAATGAGCATAAAAAAAGAGCGTAGAAGTTGAGTGCACAAGCCACTGATAAAATAAAAAAAGGTATTGTCGTAGATCTGTTTTACCCCCGCTTTATCTCTACTTAATACTGATCAAAATATAGCATTACCTGTATATTATAGTAGTCAGGATGTGGTAGAACCAAATTGTAGTTTTTTGCTTGTTTTTTTGTTTTTTTGAGATGGAGTCTCGCTGTTGTCGGCCCGGATTGGAGTGCAATGGTGCAATCTCGGCTTACTGCACCCTCCACTTCCCGGGTTCCAGCAATTCTCCCGCCTCAGCCTCCCAAGTAGCTGAGATTACAGGCGCCCACCACCATGCCCAGCTAATTTTTGTATTTTTAGTAGAGACGGGGTTTCACCGTGTTAGCCAGGATGGTCTCGATCTCCTGACCTCGTGATCCACCTGCCTCAGCCTCCCAAAGTGCTGAGATTACAGGTGTGAGCCACTGCGCCTGGCCCAAATTGTAGTTTTCTAACAGGAGTTCTAAAGTAGCAAATTCTCTCTCTAGTACATACCTCCTATCTGCTGCTGCTGGAACCCATCAATTGCATCTTTGTTTTCCATTTCCAATGGGGCATGTGTGTCTTTTTCATTGACTGGCTCCCATCAAATCAGAATCTGATCTGCTTCATTGACAATCCCTGTCATACACAATAGACTGCTTTTTTTTTTTTTTTAAGCCAGTCAAATGTAGTAGTTGGGGGTCATATACCAACTTTGGTGACACTAATGTTAATAAGTTCTGATAACCTGCTACCATTGGACCAGCCTGCGATAGACTTTCATTAGTTAACTAAGTGGTGTATGTCTCTTATTCTTAAATGGACCACAGAACCATCCTGCCCCCTTCAGATCCAAATTAGTATGACTTTGTTCTCAGACTTAAGCACTTCCTTGGGCTGTGGTAAGTGCTGGGGTCTCTTTACCCAGTAGTTCAAGAAAGGTACCGGGTTGGGTCTGATCCAGTACACAAGCTGCACCAGAATCAGTCACCTTCCTCAACTTTGAGTCATCTCCAAACAAAAGGGAATATCCCTCAACTAGTTTTTGCTTAATTGGAGAAAAAAAGAACTTTATCCTATTATGGTTTTCAAACAAGTGATAATCAAGCATTCAAGTCATCCAAGTTTAATGTCTTTTATTTCACCTCATCTCAAATGAGAACTAGGTGAAATGCTGTGCTAATTAAAAACTCCTGTGTGCCAAGATATTCATGTGCTGATTCTAATAATCATTGATTGCATATATATAAGGGTATTTTAAAGACTGCCAGCCCAAACAAAAAAACACATGGACCCCTTTGGACATATATATTCATGAGGCATATATAATAAGAATAATAATTTCATACTTCCACAAGTTGTTTTTCAAACCTAAAGGGAACTTCAGTCCCTTACATCTAGAACTGTTTCTTACTCTAGCCACGGGCCAGCTGACTGTTGTATTGCCAAATTCTGCCTCCTTTGATATATATTTGGATAGGATTCAAAATAGAAACAAGGATTCTTGTGTGTCTATTCTTTGCACTTTTCACTTAGGCTGCTCTGCTGGGTCTCTTTTTAAAAGATATGATTGATCCTAACAGAATGATACTTGAGAAGTAGTAGTCATCTGTCCTATCTAGGCAAATACAAGTTGCTGTAATGTCATTAAATTGCCAAGGACAAGCCTAGTTATTTCAAAAATGTTCACCCTATCCCTTTGGTTATCCATGCAGAATAAAGTGTCAACATTTCTTATCCATCTAAATATGTCTGCCCCATACAAACTGAGGACACTGATTCCTTTACTGGTAAAAATTCCCCAGTGCTTGTCTTGAATATCAGAAAATAATAAATTTGAAATAAATTTAGGGTCTTACATTTAAAATAATCCAGAACAATTTGTATTGTGTCATTTAAATCAAGCTTTCTCTTCACTGTATATCCATTTTCCCCAAATATCTAAATAACAGAATCTTTGATTAACAATATGAGATACTGGGTTTCTAATCCTAAAAATTATTATTCTAGCTGTATAGATTTTCATTGCAGATATATCACATTGTTGAATGTTGTGAATTCAGAGTATTTACCACTAACTGTTTTAAACCTAACTAAGAAAGATGAAGAAGGAACAGAACCACTTCCGAATGGAAAGAGCTCAATGGCCAGCTTCCAGGATCTGTGCTCAGTATCATTTTACATCATCCTTGGCTCAGTTCTAACTTCTGTTGTCTAAAATGCTGTTTTCTGCTGGGTGCAGTGGCTCATGTCTATAATCTTAGCAGTTTGAGAGTCTGAGGTGGACGGATTGCTTGAGCCCAGGAGTTTGAAACCAGTCTCTACAAAAAGAAAATTAGCTGGGTGTGGTGGCATGTGCCTGTAGTCCCAGCTACTCGTGAGGGCGAGGTGGGAGATCGCTTGAGCCCAAGAGGTTAGGGGTACAACGAGCAGTGATTGCGCCACTGCACTCTAGTCTCGGTGACAGCATGAGACCCTGCCTCAAAAAAAAATATTTAAAAATTCTGTTTTCATCAATGTCACTAATAGTTCTTCTCAAATGCACCTTTTAAAAACCAATTCTGACCACTTCATTTCAGTTCTTGGAGAAGCTGAATATCTTCTCTTGAGAGAGCCAGGCCATGTAGCACTAAGCAACGACACAGTGTATGTGGATTTCCAGTATTTTGATGGTGCTAATGGGACACTGAGGAATGTATCTGTCCTGCTGTTGGAGGCCAACACCAATCAGACTGTAACTACCAAGTACCTCCTGACCAACCAGTCCCAGGGAACACTCAAGTTTGAGTGCTTCTATTTCAAGGAGGCTGGTGACTACTGGTTCACAATGACTCCAGAAGCAACAGACAACAGCACTCCATTCCCCTGGTGGGAGAAAAGTGCCTTTCTGAAGGTGGAATGGCCTGTCTTTCACGTTGACTTGAATAGGAGTGCCAAGGCAGCAGAAGGCACCTTCCAAGTGGGCCTATTTACCAGTCAACCACTGTGCCCATTTCCTGTGGACAAGCCCGACATCGTAGTGGATGTCATCTTCACCAACAGTCTTCCTGAGGCAAGAAGAAATTCAAGACAGCCGCTGGAAATAAGAACCAGCAAAAGGACAGAACTTGCTCAAGGTCAGTGGGTTGAGTTTGGCTGTGCACCCGTGGGGCCAGAAGCCTATGTCACCGTGGTGCTGAAGCTGCTTGGGCGAGACTCAGTCATTACCTCCACAGGACCCATTGACCTGGCCCAGAAATTTGGATACAAACTGGTGATGGTGCCAGAACTCACATGTGAGTCTGGGGTAGAGGTGATGGTGCTGCCTCCACCATGCACCTTTGTCCAAGGAGTGGTCACTGTCTTCAAGGAGGCCCCCAGATCCCCTGGGAAGAGGACCATTCACTTGGCTGAAAACAGCCTGCCCCTGGGAGAGAGGAGGACAATTTTTAACTGTACTTTGTTTGACATGGGGAAGAATAAGTACTGCTTTGACTTTGGCATTTCAAGCAGAAGCCATTTTTCTGCAAAGGAGAAGGAGTGCATGCTAATTCAGAGAAATATAGGTTTGTATTGAGATTTTTTTTTAACATTTTAAACCAAATCCTTCATGTAATCAAAAATTATTTAGAATTTAGGTGAACTTTAGGTGAATTGTACCATCATTTTTATGGTTCATGCCTTATAATGTACCAATTGGCATTATCACCCTTAGCTGAAAAATTAAGAGTACTGGTAAACCTACTTAACCTCTTTACGTCTCATTTCCCCATCAGTAAAATAGAGGCAATACAAGTACATACTTCAGAGTCGTGGAGATTGAACGAAATCAACATGTAACACTCTCAGGATAGTGCCTGGGATTTAGGAAGTGCTGAATAAACATTATATTACATTTTAAAAATCCCATTATTAAATCATATGGTAAGTTCATGGCAGAGATTATTGGAATTCAAAGCCAAATCCCAAATTAGCAACTTCTGTCCTCCTCTAGCTGAGCATGTCTCTTCTCTCTTAAGTCATTCATTATAGGAATGCGGCCTTTTTAGTGAGAAATCAAAGCAAGATTTCTAAAAATGTATTGGGATTCTGTATTCTTTGTGTAATGCCCCACCTAATCATGAAGAAACGGGGTTATGACAATTCCATTAATTCCCTATGCTGCTCTTTGCATTTCTTTCCCTTTTCTTGGGGGAAGTCTGGTCTTAGTAAGTAGTTTAATTTGGCGGAAATGGTCTCATTCGTTTTTTATCTTTTTTGTTTTTGTTTTTGTTTTTTGAGACAGAGTCTCGCTCTGTCGCCCAGGCTGGATGGAGTGCAGTGGCGCGATCTCGGCTCACTGCAAGCTCCGCCTCCCAGGTTCATGCCATTCTCCTGCCTCAGCCTCCTGAGTAGCTGGGACTACAGGCGCCCACCACCAAGCCCGGCTAATTTTTGTATTTTTAGTAGAGACAGGGTTTCACTGTGTTAGCCAGGATGGTCTCGATCTCCTGACCTTGTGATCTACCTGCCTCGGCCTTCCAAAGTGCTGGGATTACAGGTGTGAGCCACTGCGCCCAGCCCACTTTTTATCTTTATCCCTGGTAAGCCCAGTGTCCCCTGACTACACAAGCCTGACTTTGTAACCCCCAGTGTTCCTTGCTGCAAATTTACCCACTTCCTCTCCTTAAGTCCCTTTCCTTTGGCTTTCTCCTCCGCCACTGGCCACTTCCCTCCTTGCACTTCCTTTTCTATCCAGCCTAGATTCCATGGCTTATACCTTTAACCACCCTCCTGCCATTTTCCTAAACTCCTTAGCCTCGTCCTTTTGATACGGCTGCCAGGACACACCCCAGCTCTGCACGTATCCAGCCATCTGCCAGCCACCCACTGCACCCAAGTTGCTAAGGCTGAGTGACAAGGTTACATCATGGTGGCCTGATGCCACCGTGGGTGGATCATGCTTTCACCCTTGGCAGGGCCTGCATGCTGCTTAGCATGTCACCCAGGCCAGGTCTTGCTCCTGTTCTACACAACAAATGAGGTACAGGACTCCAAATCCAGGCACACTTCAGCCAGTGTCTTCATTGACCTTGATTCTGTGACACCACACTCGCCCTGCTCACCTCCCACCTCCCTGCTTGCTTCTTCACAGTCTCCTTGGCCCGCCAGTTCCACTGCCTATCTCTGTTAAGTGCTAGTTGTCTTCTCATTTACTCTTCACACACTTGCCAAGTGATTAGCCTTGATGCTGATGACTCCAGATGGACATCTCTTCCCTGCTCGTTCCCTGCCTCCAGGCACTGCATCCCTCAGATGTCTCCCTGGAACCTCAGAAGCAGCATTTCCGGACTAAGACTCATCCATGTACCCCCTAACCCTGCTTCTCAGTGTAGGACTTCACCAACAATCTTACTGTTCAAACCAGAAGCCAGAAGTCTTCCTCTTCTTTACCTCCTATAAATGCTACATTACTGAGTCCTATGGCTTTGTCTCCTGGGTGTCTCAATCTCTCCACTTCTCCCCAGTTCCAGTGACACCACTTGGATTAAATCTCCATTACCCCTTGCCTAGACTCAGAACAGATTCCTAATCGGTTTCCATCTGTCCACTTCTTTCTCTCACTGCAGCCAAAAGGATTGTTTAAAATTCAGGTCAGCTGCTATTCTCCTTAAAACCTGTCATTTCACTAGGCATGAGGATGCAAATCCATAAAACCTTCCATGGTCAGGCTGCCCCCACATCCCCGCAGTCACCATCTCTGCACTGGGGCCCAGGACACCCTCCTCTCTCCTTCTCCTGGTTAACATTAACCCATCCTCCAAGTCTCCACTTGGGTTACTCTTCCATGAACTCAGGTTCAGTTCCTCTCCTGGAAGCTGGGGCAGCATCTTTTCATTCCTCTTTGATGGCATTTATCACTTCTGCCCTTGCTTGTTTAATGTCTTTCTCCCCCTATAAATCCCCTCTGCACAGCAGATGGGGGAAGCTCATTTGGTGGCAAAACCTGACTCGTGCTTCTATGAAGCTTTTTATGGTCTTTATTTGGCCCACTTAGTATGCCTGGCACATTCAGAGGTGCTCAATACATGCTTATTAAGTGAAAACTGAACTCAGATTTGGCTAGTCTCAACTAGGTATTAGGAGAAAAACAATTAGGTTGAAAGAATTTACTCATCTAAGATATTCTTTTTTTTTTTTTTTTTCTGGGACAGTCTTGCTCTGTTGCCCAGGCTGGAGGGCAGTGGCACAATATTGGCTCACTGCAGACTCCACCTCCCAGGTTCAAGTGATTCTCCTGCCTCAGCCTCCTGAGTAGCTGGGATTACAGATGCGCCCCACCACGCCTGGCTAAATTTTGTATTTTTAGTAGAGACGGGGTTTTGCCATGTTGGCCAGGCTGGTCTTGAACTCCTGTCCTCAGGTGATCCACCTGCCTCGGCCTCCCAAAGTGCTGGGATTACAGGCATGAGCCACCATGCCTGGCCCAATATTCTTGCCTTTTCAAAAGAAAATATTCATGGGGGAAAAAATGACTGAATTTAGCAGAAATGAATCAAAGGAAGTCAATAAATTGGGGCCATTTAATTAAGGTCACATGGGGGCAGGAGGTCCACCTTGGTGGTTTTCCCAGCTGCTGGGCTTTCCACAGATGCTTCCATTCCATGTCTAAAGGCTGGAGTTTTTCCCACAGCAGCAGCAGGAAGACACTGGAAAAGGGCAGAACGGGAGTGGTTCTCTGTGTGTCCAGGTGGAGGGTAGTCAGGGGCTCCCTGTGGGGCTGCCCCATGCAGCCAACTGCGAGACACATTAGAACAGTAGGGCTGGGGGCAGTAACTGGGGGGAGCTAAACATGCCTGGAGACCCTGGCTCTTGGTGTGGCAGACCATCTCTGACTCTGTTGGTCTGAGAAATGAAATTTATGCTTGAGACAGGAACCTCAGTGACTTCCTGTGTTTTTAGTGTATAAATTTATGACTGAACTGGGTTCTCCTTTTATTTTCTATCTCTGACCAGTAAAGAGTGTCTTTTTTGCCAAATGGTACCATTTAGGGACTCACCATAACTTGTGTGAGCCACTGACTCACACTGAATTTATTAGTTCCTTTTGAAACTAGAATAATAGTTTTTTGTTTGTTTGTTTTTTGTTTTTTTTTTTGAGATGGAGTCTCGCTCTGTTGCCCAGGATGTAGTGCAGTGGCGCGATCTGGGCTCACTGCAGCCTCCACCTCCCGGGTTCTAGCAATTCTCCTGCCTCAGCCTCCCAAGTAGCTGGGAATACAGGTATGCACCGCCATGCCTGGCTAATTTTTGTATTTTTAGTAGAGACGGGGTTTCACCATGTTGGTCAGGATGGTCTTGATCTCTGTTTTTATGTTTGTCTCTTCTTCCAAATATGTCTGAGGATCTTAGGATAATATGTAAATAACAATTGATAGCAAATACATAATGGATTTGCCAAAAATGACTATTTATAATCTTTATTCCACTTAATGGGATAAATATTTACATAGTGATTACTTTGCACCAGGCACTGTTCTAACTGTTTTATGGATATTAACCCATATAGTCCTCATAACAAGTTTATGAGTTCAACTCATTACATTGTCAATTTTATAGGTGATGAAATGGAGGCACAGAAAGGTTAGTAATTTGTCCAAGGTCAATGGTGTTTAAATAGAAGGGTCAGAACACAAATCCAGGTAGACTAGCTTGGGAGTTTAATTTGACCACTATTCTGTAACTGCCTTCTATGCAATTGACTGTCAATCCATGTATCAAACAGTACAAAGCTTTTAGATTGAAAAGAAAAGGTTCTGTTTTTTCCTCCTTAACTTACTGTTTCATCTTGTGCCACCCATCTCTTGGAACCCGTAATCACTTGGGAACCCACAGGCCCAAGCATAAGTATGATTTGTTCAATATAAGGAAGCCTTGTCTATGCAAAGAAAATCTGAACTGCTTATCCCAGGTGCTACTGCTCTTCCTACTGCTTATAGCTACTCCCTTATGTCTATAGAATTTTCTTATAATCATGATTTGTTTAGTTACCTTGGTTCCTTGAACAAAATGCCTTGCAGATGTGAATATTTCAAAGCTGTATTCCTTCAGATAGTTTTATGGGTAGAAACAAACCTCCCTTTTCATATTTAAGGCATATTTTGCTTATTCAAAATTAAAACACTCTATAATAGGCTGAAAGGCATTTAGCCTGGACAAACAGGTTGGTTATGTAGTGTGAGCACATGTATGGACATCTAAACAAGACAAAACAAAACAGCCTTTCATTCATGAAGTAGGACTATTTGGAGTATTGGTCATTTTGCTCTTCATTTCTAATATATGAACTACAGTTATCTAATGAGTTCCCATTTTGCCAAGTATTTTCCTCAAAGTTATTAGCAGAGATCTCAGGGATCAGATGGAGTTACTTAAGACATTTACAAATATTTGCCTACTTAAATTTGATCATTGCTTTGAGTGATTTCCTGTGTTTACTGTTTGATTAATTTGATTTAGAAATTGAGACATAAAAGCTTAGCTTAAATGTTCATTTTGTTTTATTGTTTGGTATCCTACAGGCTATGATTTTACTTTTTTTTTTTTTTTTTTTTGAGAGGAGTCTCGCTCTCTCCCCCAGGCTGGAGTGCAGTGGCGCGATCTCGGCTCACCGCAAGCTCTGCCTCCTGGGTTAACGCCATTCTCCTGCCTCAGCCTCCTGAGTAGCTGGGACTACAGGCGCCCGCCACCACACCCGGCTAATTGTTTGTATTTTTAGTAGAGACGGGGTTTCACTGTGTTAGCCAGGATGGTCTTGAACTCCTGACCTCGTGATCCGCCTGCCTCGGCCTCCCAAAGTCCTGGGATTACAGGCGTGAGCCACCATGCCTGAGCTATGATTTTACTTTCAAGGGAAAAGAACACAACATTTCAAAATGAGATTTTTTTGACATTAAGATTTTTGCCGGCTGCGGTGGCTCACGCCTGTAATCCCAGCACTTTGAGAGGCTGAGGTGGGTGAATCACTTGGTCAGGAGATTGAGGACCATCCCGGCCAACATGGTGAAACCTCATCACTACCAAATATACAAAAATTAGCCGGGCATGGTGGCACGTGCCTGTAGTCCCAGCTACTCAGGAGCCTGAGGCAAGGGAATTGCTTGAACCTGGGAAGCAGAGGTTGCAGTGAGCCAAAATTGCACCACTGCACTCCAGCCTGGGCTACACAGCAAGACTCCATCTAAAAAAAAAAAATATATATATATATATAATTATGTATATATACTTCTGGCAGGTATGGTGGCACACCCCTGTAAATCTGAGCACTCTAGGAGGCCAAGACAGATGGATAACTTGAGCTCAGGAGTTTGAGACCAGCTTGGGCAACATAGCAAAAAACCCATCTCTACAAAAAATGCAAAAATTAGCCAGGGATAGTGCCATGCACCTGTAGTACCAGCTACTCGGGAGGCTGAGGTAGGAGGATCACCTGAGCAGGTGGAAGTCGAGGCTTCAGTAAGGCATGATCACACCACTGCACTCCAGCCTTGGCAGCAGAGTGAGACATTGTCTCAAAAAAAAACAAAAAAAATTATTCTAAGTCCCCTGTCTGTCATTACCCATCCAACCCCAACATCTATCAGATCCTGCCAACACTAGCCATCAAAACATACTCTGCATAAAACACTCTTTTCATTCTTTATGGACGAAAACTTCTAATGCAGCCAAAGGTACACAAAGCACTACAAAACATAAAGAAAACATGTAGGGCAGATGCATTCTCAGGTGAGTCAAGTGGTGCAATCTTTGGAGTGAGTAATGGAATATGAGTTCCATTATTTATATATACATATAATTTTTTAATCTAACAAATATACTTTTTTAAATAAAAACTGATTTTTTTCTGATCCTCATTAGTGGAATTTTTATTTTTAGTTTGACAAATGACTTTATGCACTTAAATAAATTATATAAAGTAAAAGAGTTCAGAAGGAATAACAAAAGATTCTTAGCATGTGTAATTCTACCTTTTGTGGTCTTAAATGTGAGCATGGAGAAGGATAAACTGTATTGACTTAATTTTTAATTTAGATTTTACAGTAGTCGGATTTCCAGTAGATTTTCCCAAAATAAATCACAATACTATAACTCAGAGAGACTTTAATATGAGATTCTCAAAGCTTCTCAAGCAGGGGGGCTTAGTATGGGAACATCTCTGAAGCTTTGAAGACAAAGCCAGCTCATTGTTATGCTGTATGAGGAGCTCCAGTGTGATCTCGGAGGCACAGAACCAATATTGTGTTCACTTGGACCTCTAGATGGAACATAATTAGCACATCTCAGTTGATGTTGGTCCAGGATACTGGTTTGTAATCCTCCCACTCTTGTGAAAATCCTTTTAATTGCTGTAAAGAACTCATATTCCATTACTCACTCCAAAGATTGCACCACTTGGCTCACCTGAGAATGCATCTTCCCTACACGTTTTATGTTTTGTAGTGCTTTGTATACCTTTGGCTGCATTAGAAGTTTCTGTCCATAAAGGATAAAGAGAGTGTTTTATGCAGTGTGTTTTGGTGGCCAGTGTTAAGATCTGATAGATCTTGGGGTTGGATGGGTACTGATAGACAGAATTATTAAAATAATTCTTTTTTTTTTTTTTGAGACAATGTCTCACTCTGCTGCCAAGGCTGGAGTGCAGTGGTGTGATCGTGGCTTACTGAAGCCTCGACTTCCCTTGGCTCAGGCGATCCTCCTACCTCAGTCTCTCGAGTAGCTGGTACTACAGGTGCATGGCACTATCCCTGGCTAGTTTTTGCATTTTTTGTAGAGATGGGTTTTTTGCTATGTTGCCCAGGCTGGTCTCAAACTCCTGAGCTCAAGTGATCCACCTGCCTTGGCCTCCCAGAGTGCTGGTATTTACAGGAGCGCACCACCATGCCTACCAGAATAATTATTTATAGGGAAATTACTCATTTGTTCTGTCTGGCAGTGATTACATATCTGCTTAGATGAGAAATTCACATTTATCAATCAATAATGGCTGGGAGGGTTTTGTGTGTATTTTGAAGCTCCGGTGTTAGGTACATCCTCATTTAGGATTAAGGTTCCTTGCTGAATTGACCCTTTTATCACTATATAATGTTGATCTTTATCCCTGGTAATATCCCTGGTTCTGCAGTCTATTTTGTTTGATATTAATGTAGTTACTCTAGTTTTCTTTTCATTAATGTTCATAAGGCATATCTTCCGTTTTTTTACTTTTAACATATATATGTCTCTATATGTAAAGTGGGCTTTAAAAAAAACATAGTTGGATCATGCTTTTTTATCTAATCTGACAATCTATGTCTTTTAACTTAGTGTTTAGATTATTTAGTTTTATCATTATATGGTTGGATTTATTTTGCTGGATTTATATTTGTTACATCCATTCTGCTTTTTCATCTTTTTTTCTGCCTTATTTTAGATTAATTGAATATTTTAATGGTTTACTTTAACTACACTATTGGTTTATTGTTTATACCTTAAAAATATATTTAGTGGGCTGGGCGCCATGGCTCACACCTGTAATCCCAGCACTTTGGGAGGTCGAGGCAGGCAGATCACTTGAGATCAGGAGTTCAAGACCAGCCTGACCAACATGGTGAAACCCCGTCTCTACTAAAAATTCAAAAAACTTAGCTGGGCATCGTGATGCACACCTGTAATCCCAGCTACTCGGGAGGCTGAGGCATGAGAATCGCTTGAACCTGGGAGGCGGAGGTTGCAGTGAGCTGAGATCACGCCATTGCACTCCAGCCTGGGCAACAGAGCAAGACTCTGTCTCAAAAAAAAAAAATATTTAGTGGTTGTCCTAGGGTTTATAATATATATGTTTACTCTCAGTCTACCTCCAGGTATTATATTGCTTCACATGTAGTATAAGGACTTTTGAACAATACACTCCCAATTCACTCCTCCCATTCTTTGTGTGATCGTTATCATAATTTTACTTTATATATGCTATTAAACACTTAATACGGCCAGGTGCGGTGGCTTATGCCTGTAATCCCAGCACTTTGGGAGGCTGAGGTGGGCAGATCACCTGAGGTCGGGAGTTCAAGACCAGCCTGACCAACATGGAGAAACCCCGTTTCTACTAAAAATACCAAAAGTTAGCTGGATGTGGTGGTGCATGCCTGTAATTCCAGCTATTCGGGAGGCTGAGGTAGGAGAATCGCTTGAACCCAGGGTGGTGGAGGTTGCGGTGAGCTGAGATGGCACCATTGCACTCCATCCTGGGCAACAAGAGTGAAACTCTGTCTCAAAAACATAAACAAAAACAAAACAAATAATACATTGCTGCTATTTTGTTTTAGACTATCAGTGATATTTTAGAGCATTTAAAAATGAGAAAAATGATTTTTACCTTTATATATACCATTGCCGGCACTCTTCATTTCTTTATATAAATGCAGATTTTTGTCTGGTAACATTTTCTTTCTGCCCAAAGGATTTCTTTGAACATTTCTTGTATTGAAGGACTGCTAGTAATACATGATCTCCATTTTTGTTTTTCTGAAAAAGTCTTTATTTCTCCTTTATTTTTGAGATATATCTATATATATCTATATATATCTATATATCTATATATATATATATATATATATTTTTTTTTTTACTGGGGTGGTAGCTTTTTCTTTCGGTACTTTAGAGATGACATTCTGTTATCTTCTGGCTTGGATAATTTTGTCAAGAAGTCAGCTGTAATTCTTACTGTCATTCTTCTCTGGTGGTATATTCTCCCACCCTTCAGCCACAGCCTTCAAACTTTTTGGTTTGGTTTTGGTTTTCAGCAGTTTGGGTACAGTATTGCTTTTTGTATTTATCCTGCATTGTGTTTTCTGAGCATCTTAGATATGTGGTTTGGGGTCTTTCATTAACTTTGGAGAGTTCTTGGACTTATTTATTGTGTCCTACTCTACCTTCTTCTCCTGGTATTCCAGTTACATGTATGGGAGTCTGATATTGCCCCACAGCTCTTAGGTCTTCTATTCTGTTTTATGTACTCTTTTTTTCCTCTTTGTGTTTTTTAGTTTGGGACATTTCTATTTACCTGTATTCACATTTACTGTTTCTTTCCTCAGCTGTGTGTCAAGTCTATTGATGAGCCTTCTTCATCTGTGTTACCATATTTTAAAATTCTAATATTTCCATTTGACTGTTTAGTTTCTAACAGTCTGATGAAATTTTCCATCTGTTTATGCATCTTGTTCACCTTTTCCACTAAAGTTTTTGGCATATTTATCGTAGCTATTTTACATTCTCTGTCTGAGAGTTTTAATATCTGGGTCAGATCTGAGTCTGGTTATCTTGATTACTTTGTCTCTTAATAGTTTTATGGTTTTTTTCCTTGCTTTTTGTGCCTAATAATTTTGAGTTGAAAGCTGGACATCTTGTTTGAAACTATAGACATGGAGGTATTTATGCCTCGAAATGGTCATACCTCTGTTTTTGCTAGGCCTTTAGTTTGGGTATTGGGTTAATATAGTAAAGAATTGAGCTATGTTTGGGTTTTTACCATTGTTATGGCTACCCTCAGTGCTTATCACATTTGACATTTTTCTAGTGTTATTTTGTGTTTAGGGAAGGCATTGCATGACTATAGGGGTTTTCTCCATGCTTCTGTCCCACCCTTAGCTTTAGGTGTGAGCCTGCACATCAGAGAGGCTTTCATCTTTTGCTATGCCTCTTCCCCAGAAGTAGACTGTTGTTATTTGATATTTGGCACTTGCTAGCCTGGAGTAGAGGGAGGGCATTCCCTTGTACTAGTTCAGCCTCAGTCTTAGGCAAGTGCTGTGTTCCTAAGTTTCAGGAATGGGACCTTCTTGATGATCCCGCCCCTCCCCAGTGGTAGATGATCTCTAATAGTCTGGGTCCAGGATATTTTTGGCTCTTCCCCAAGGATGAAGGAATTTCTTTTTCCATTCTCTAGAAGCAGTTGATATCAACTGGTGCTCTTATGGTAATAGGGTTTGAGGCCTTTCCCCAAGTGGTTGAAGCTTTTATTCAGTAGAAGAAATGGAGAGAGGACAGGTGAGGTTCTGTGTCTTTTCCACAGTGCTGCCCCTTCCCTCCTTGGGCCTCCACCATGAGGGAGGCTTTGTCTGGTCTTGCACCTGCCCCCAGTGCTTCTTGTATTTGATGAGATCTGTGGAGAAGAGTCTACAAGTGGGTATAAATTCTGCTTGTGTATGTGAGTCGTAGGGGTTCTATATTCTGTGCTAGTCCACTAGGCTTTTGGCAGTTCATTACATTTTTAAGTGAACTCTTCTCACCACCTTGTATGCGGCCTGGTGTCTGCCCCTGGTAAACAAGAGTTGCATCTCATTTTTCCTTGGAAGATGCTATCTTTCCTTATATTGCAGGATAGTTAGTTGTCCTGCGACCTCAGCTCTTTTCTGGGTTCTAGAAAGCTTAAGATTTTAAAATTATACAGCTTTTCTTTGTTTTAAAGTTAGGAGCAACTCTTTTCAGCTTTCTTCATCTCTGGGAATGCTTTAACTCACGGGCTTTTCAAGACCTGAGATTTGAGTTTTGCTGTTTCATTTGGGTGCAGTTAAATACTGATTCTCAAATGAACTAGCATTAAAAGCATAACTTATATCCTTGCAGAAACTTGGGGACTGTGGCAGCCATGGAGCCAGTGTAGTGCCACATGTGGGGATGGTGTCAGAGAGCGTCGCCGAGTGTGTCTCACTTCCTTCCCCTCCAGACCTGGCTGCCCTGGAATGTCCTTGGAGGCCTCCCTGTGTTCCCTGGAGGAGTGTGCTGGTAGGTATTCTTGCTTCCTTCGGGAGTCTCTCCTCAGAGCCTTCATCAGAAGGAATATTGAACCCAGGCCTGCCTGACAGTTACCAGTCTGAGATCAGGAGTAGACTCATTAATGCTCTGTGATTGCTGTTGGTTGTACTAACCCTGTATTTGTTAGTGTATCTAAGACTGGGAATAGCTGGGAGAGTAGCTTACCAGGGAGATAATGGGATTTACCACTGTAGAAGATAAGGAAATAATAAGGAAATATTAAGGATTCAGACATTAAATAATTTCTAAAAATGCAAAAAATGGGGAAAGGATCATTTCCTTATAAGATTTTTTTGTTTTTTCTCCCTCTGTTTCTTCCCACCAAAACTGTGGAAAAACAGTTTTCCTTAATTTTTCTCCCTATCAACCCAGAAAAGCCAGGGGACCACATAGATCATTATTTGTCAAAATGGGGCAAGACTCCCTGTCCTATACCCTGAGTGGCCTAAGTTATTCCTTACTGCCCCTACCCAGAGGGACATTTCTTCATGCTATCACCCGAGGACTGGCCTTTTCTGCATCTTCTAAGCGTCTTCAAGGCACATACTCGTAGCTGGTCAGTGAGTATTTGAAGTAAATAGTCTATAGATATGTTGCTCACATGGCTCAGTTAGGTTTGCCCCAGCTTATGGGGCTAAATCCCGTTCATTTACCGTGAGTTACACACTGAATAGTCCTTGCTTTTTCCACACACCATCCTGCCTCCTGACAGACAATCCACATTTACTTTGCCAGCCTCTGCTCTGGTCCTGACTCTTAGATAAAAGTCCTTGTGTCAAGGACTTTATCTTGTCCTTGTACTCTCCAATTCCAGGTTAAAAGACCATCTTAGTTCCTTGTTTCTTTGGGATATGGAGGAGTTATGTGCGTTTCTGTGTTTGGATCTCAGAGTACCTTTTAGCCCAAACCACAGGCACCTGGCAACATCTCAGCCAGTGTCCCTACCTGTGGCCTTAGAAAATCCTTTTTGCTATATCATTTTTCCAGTCAGTATCATAGGCCTTGTTCCCTTCATTCCAGCATTTTTAGGACATTATTCTTTCTCCTATTTTTTTTTCTTATTGTAGCTTCCCCTTCTCCTAGCTTCCATCTGCCTGTCTTTCATAGGCCCCACCCTGAATCCATTATTTCTTCAGTGATATACTGTTGTCTAAGGCTCTCTTCTCTGTCTGCTCTTTTCTTTATAAGTCCTCTTCACTTTCCACAGCACCTTCCTTGTGTATAACTTCCCTCAAATACACCTTATTCTCTCAATTCTGGGATGGGATCATGTGTTCAGACATTTCATATCTGAGTTCCATAACACTCAGATGAATTTAAACTCAGTGGCCACTGGTGACTACTAATCTTTTATATGTGACAATATTTATTTATTGTTATTACCATTAATTGGTTATCTGCTATGTGACAACATTTAAAATACATTATCTCACTTAAGTCTCACAGTAATTCCACAAGGTAGGTATCATTATGCTGGGCTCAGACCTCTTGAGAGCTTACTGCCTGCCAGGCATTTTTCTAAGGACCTTGCACACATAAAGTAGGCATATTCTTATCTCCACATTGCAGATGAGGACCCTGTGGGATAGGGAGGGTGGGTGGCCTGTCCAAGATCATGAAGCTAGAAAGTAGGGGCACTGGATTTGACTCCTTGCTAAGCTACCTATCTTGAATACCTTGCCTTTATATACAGGCCAATCTGGCTTTCTAGAAGAAGCATCAACAACCTGGAATTAACAATCATTTTTGAGAAATGTGATATTATGTCATATTCTGGCATCGTCTTTTTTTTTTTTTTTTTTTTTTTTTTTTTTTGAGACGGAGTTTCGCTCGTTGCCCAGGCTGGAGTGCAATGGTGTGATCTCGGCTCACGGCAACTCTGCCTCCCGGGTTCAAGTGATTCTCCTGCCTCAGCCTCTGGCATGTGCCACCACGCCTGGCTAATTTTTGTATTTTCAGTAGAGATGGGGTTTCTCTATGTTGGTCAGGCTGGTCTCAAACTCCCGACCTCAGGTGATCCGCCTGCCTTGGCCTCCCAAAGTGCTGGGATTACAGGCGAGAACCACTACGCCCAGCCGGCATCTTAATTCTTTAATAGTGAGTAGGAACTGGAAATTTGTGCATTCTAAGTTAGCAAGAAGGTAAGTCCTACAGACTTGCCTGCCTCTACTATAAGTGGTCCTCAGATACTGCTTATGTGGATAAAAATGATCATTTCTTCCAAGTGTTCTCTTTGTCCTAGTCAACCTATTTTCCATTCTTTGGAAATGTAAAGATATATTCACAGGCTGCATAGCATCAACAATCTCCTTTACTTCAGGTGAAAGAGGAAAAACTAGAGATAGAGATGGGCGAGGCCAGCAGCTTTTGGGCTTTTCTCCAGCTGTGATTTTAAAGGAAGCCAGCCAGAGTAAAAAGATAACAGAGTCAAGTGAAGAGGTTCATGGTGTGTAATAGCAATGCTGCTACCCACTGTCATGAGCAGCCACTGCCGGTGAAGGAAGTGATACATCAGGGAACAAGCCTTTCATCATTCAACTGTTTTTACTCGTTTGGGAGTTCAGAGGTTGGTTTGGCTTTAAAAGAATGTTCTTATGCCAAGGTCTGAATGTAGTTCTACATTATATGGTCTATCTTGTTCAACAACAGAGTAGTATAATTAAATTGCTGTTGCACTGATATTCCATCTGGTGGAATATTGATCATTTTGCTATTGCCTTTTTAATAATGAAGGAACGAATCAATCAGTTAAACTAGTGTTTATTGAGCACTATGCAAGTTACTGTGACTGTGGTTGGGAATGTATTAATAAGATATGACTGTCTTGAAGGGGCTCATAGTAGCTCAGAAAGCACATAAACAGGCTTAATACTCAATACAATATTATAGGGCCTGCAATGAAAAATGTACCCACAGCTTGCTATAGAAGCTTTCAGGAGAGACAATCCAAGCCCAAAACATCTCCAGTCTTGGAGGAAGTGATACTTTTTTTTTTTTTTTTTTTTTGAGACAGAGTCTTGCTCTGTTGCCCAGGCTGGAGTGCAGTGGCATGATCTCAACTCACTGCAACCTCCGCCTCCTGGGTTCAAGCGATTCTACTGCCTCTGCCTCCCAAGTAGCTGGGACTACAGGTGCACACCACCACACCTGGCTAATTTTTCGTATTTTTGGTAGAGACGAGGCTTCACCATGTTGGCCAGGCTGGTCTCAAACTCCTGGCCTCAAGTGATCCACCCACTTCGGCCTCCCAAAGTGCTGGGATTACAGGCATGAGCCACCACACCCGGCCAAGGAGGTGATATTTGAGCTGAAGTTTGGAAGCTGAGGTGTCCCTCAGGTGAAGTAGGTGAAAATGGGAGTTTTAGCAAAGGGAGCAATGAATGAAGGCATGGAAGATGGCACATTAAGACCTGGAGAACTGAAAGTAGTTTAGTGTGTCTGGATGATAGTGTGCCAGAGAGGGGTGGGAGACGTGAGGCCAGCCAAGTAAACAGGATTCATATCCTGAGGGGCCTTGAAGGTTGGGACCTGTGTTTTCGTGGTATCTCTGGTTGTAGCAAGGAGTATAAATCAGAAGGTTAGGCATGGCAGCAGATGTACCTCTTGAGAAAAAAAGCCATAGGACTGGCTTTTTCCTGTTGGGAAAAAAAGCCATAGGACTGGTGACCAAAGGGGAAAGAGAGGGGAGGGTCAGGTGGCATTAGTTGGTCTCAGGTTTCCAGGTGTTTCAGTGGCAGTACAGGTGGAGGCTCCAGGTGGTGCCTGCATTTTGATAAAACATTTTGATTACCGTGGGACAAACCAGTTTGAGGAGGGAAAAAGAAGAAAAGTACCCCTCACAATGGCAGGTAGGAAGGGGAGTGAATGGCTGAAAATAGAAGAGAGAATGCAGAGGCTTTAACACTTAGGAAAGACAATTTCTGGATAATAGAAGGGGGAAATGAGTTGTATTATGTATTGCCAAGTCTTACTTTCGTCAGTTAATTTCCCTTAAGATGTACATATGTAGGAACCTAAATTTGGCCTACCTAAATCATTTTGCATTTCACATTTTATACTTGGTATTTTCCGATGTGCCTCTCAGAGGTACATTTAACAATAGGTACCACGTTTACATTATCCTAAGTGAACACTGACTTTTATCTTGAAAATTTCTGGCCGGGCACAGTGGCTCACATCTGTAATCCCAGCACTTTGGGAGGCCGAGGTGAGCAGATCATGAGGTCTGGAGTTCAAGACCATCCTGGCCAACATGGTGAAACCCTGTCTTTACTAAAAATTAAAAAATGAGCCAGGCGTTGTGACATGTGCCTATAGTTCCAGCTACTCAGGAGGCTGAGGCGGGAGAATCACTTGAACCGTGGAGGCGGAGGTTGTTGCAGTGAGCCGAGATTGTGCCACTGTGCTCCATCCTGGGCGACAGAGCAAGACTCCATCTCAAAAAAAAAAAAAAAAAAAAAAAGAAAATTTCTACATGCTACATCTGTGTGGAAACTTGGAGGCCAATTCCAGCAGGAGCTGGTGAGCATGGGAGTCACCTTGATTATGGCTTACCAGGTAACCTCGCTTCTGTGGGTCTCTGTTTTTGCAGTGTTTCCCCTTTGGTGATCTTGTTTGGCTTCAGCTGCAAGCAGAAATCCACATGTAAGACCAGAAATCCCAGTCCTTGTTTATTTTCCGTCATTCCTTAACTGCTAGATAATTAGAGTGAGTGACTCAGAGACCTTAAAACCGTGCAGAGCAAACAATACTAGAAAATACATATTTGGGCTGGGCACAGTGGCTCACACCTGTAATCCCAGCACTTTGGGAGGCCAAGGTGGGTGGATCATAAGCCAGGAGTTCGAGACCAGCCTGCCCAATATGATGAAAACCCAGCTCTACTAAAAATACAAAAAAATTAGCCAGGCATGGTGGTGCATCCCTGTAATCCCAGCTACTTGGGAGGCTGAGGCAGGAGAATTGTTTGAGCCTGGGAGACGGAGGTTGCAATGAGCCGAGATCACACCATTGCACTCCAGCCTGGGCAATAGAGCAAGACTCCATCTCAAAAAAAAAAAAAAGGAAGAAAAAGAAAAAGTAAAAATACATCTGTTCCTCTGTGTTTTTTGTTTGTTTGTTTTGTTTTGTTTTTTTGCAGCTTTCCAGCCATCCAGCCCATCTCCTCTTCAGCCCCAGGGTCCAGTGAAGTCCAACAACATCGTGACTGTCACTGGTATATCCTTGTGCTTGTTCATCATCATTGCCACTGTGCTCATCACGCTGTGGAGGAGGTTCGGCCGCCCAGCCAAGTGCAGCACACCTGCTCGACACAACTCCATCCACTCCCCCAGCTTCCGGAAGAACTCGGACGAGGAGAATATCTGCGAGCTGAGCGAGCAGCGCGGGAGCTTCTCGGATGGGGGAGACGGGCCCACGGGGAGTCCAGGGGACACAGGCATCCCTCTGACCTACAGGCGGAGCGGGCCGGTGCCTCCCGAGGACGATGCCTCTGGCAGCGAGAGCTTCCAGTCCAATGCCCAGAAGATAATCCCACCTCTGTTCAGCTACCGCCTTGCCCAGCAGCAGTTAAAGGAGATGAAAAAGAAAGGTCTGACGGAAACTACCAAAGTGTATCACGTGTCTCAGAGTCCCCTGACAGACACTGCCATTGATGCGGCCCCCAGCGCTCCCTTAGATTTGGAAAGCCCGGAAGAAGCTGCAGCAAACAAGTTCCGGATCAAATCCCCATTTCCGGAGCAGCCTGCGGTCAGTGCCGGGGAAAGGCCTCCCTCCAGGCTGGATCTAAGTGTGACTCAGGCCAGTTGTGCCATAAGCCCCAGCCAGACTCTGATCCGCAAGTCACAGGCGAGGCACGTGGGCAGCAGAGGGGGCCCGTCCGAGAGGAGCCATGCCAGGAACGCCCATTTCAGGAGGACAGCGAGTTTCCATGAAGCCAGGCAGGCCCGGCCGTTCCGAGAGAGGAGCATGTCCACTCTGACTCCACGGCAGGCCCCTGCCTACAGCACTAGGACGCGGACCTGCGAGCAGGCAGAGGACAGATTTAGGCCTCAGAGTCGAGGTGCCCACCTGTTTCCTGAAAAACTGGAGCATTTCCAAGAGGCAAGTGGAACCGGTGGTCCATTAAACCCTCTCCCTAAATCCTACACTTTGGGGCAGCCCTTGAGGAAACCAGACCTTGGGGATCGCCAGGCAGGATTAGTGGCAGGAATTGAGAGAACAGAGCCCCACAGAGCTCGTCGGGGACCATCCCCCAGTCACAAGAGTGTCTCAAGGAAGCAGTCTTCTCCCACATCCCCCAAAGATAGCTACCAGAGGGTCAGTCCTCTGAGCCCTTCTCAGTGTAGAAAAGACAAGTGTCAAAGCTTCCCCACTCACCCTGAGTTTGCCTTCTATGACAATACGTCATTTGGCCTCACTGAGGCTGAGCAGAGGATGCTGGACCTCCCAGGATATTTTGGGTCAAATGAAGAGGATGAAACCACAAGTACACTTAGCGTGGAGAAGCTGGTGATCTAGACTGAGAATCAGCCTGAGCTTTACACAGCTAGGGTCTGCTACTCGCGTTTTGTAGACTTTTGTGTAACTATTTATACCGTAGGACAGAATGTGAGGAGGAAGTAACACACACAGAGGAGGATGTGTGTGTATGCATGTGTTTGAATTCACAAGGAAGAAATTATTTATCTTGAGCTTTTTCCTTTGTTATTCAATTTCTATTGATTTATTAGTAATAATGATAATAAAATGTAAACGAGCAAATGGGGCTTGGTCTGTCATGTGGCTATGAAAGATAAGATGTGGCTTTTGAGTAGAACATGCTCTGAACATTGCATTGGCAGTTTCCAACCTGAAGCAGAAATCTGGAACCTCAACTAAAAAGGGATGGAGCGAAGTTAACTTGGTGTCATAATTCTGAATTGCAATTTATTAAGTTATAAATACATTAAGAATTTGACTCCTACAATGGCAGCATCAAACAGGTTTCATATTTGGCTGATTAAGTTAGTTATGACCATTAGACTGCTGAGCTACTTAGAAATGGTGATACCACAGATATTCAAGAACTTTCAGATTAGAGTTGAGTCCAAGTGACTTGACAAAATGATATGAATTAATTCTGCTTTAAAGAGATAATGTAAGAAGCTGGTGGTTAGGTAGTGAGTCAAATGAAGACCTATCTGTTCTGAGCAAATAAATAGTAAACATTTTGGAAAGGACAGTATTGTCTTCTGAGGAAATGGGCAATAGGTACTGACCATGCCACTACCTGGGACCAGGATGCTGATTACGTGTTTCTGGACCAAACTGGCAGCAGATACCTCAGCGTGAGAACTGGTGCATGTATGTTTTTCTTAAACATAACTTTATCATGTTGTTCAGAAAATGCATTAATTAACTTGAGGTATATATAAAGCAAGTAGAACAGTTTACAGTTTTTTACAGTTTTTACAGTTTACAATTTTTCACAGTTTAAGCTTTTTTTTTTTTTTTTTTTTGAGACGGAGTCTTGCTCTGTTGCCCAGGCTGGAGTGCAGTGGTGCGATCGCGATCTCAGCCCACTGCAACTTCCGCCTCCTGGGTTCAAGCAATTCTTCTGCCTCAGCCTCCCGAGTAGCTGGGACTACAGGTGCTCACCACCAGGCCTGGCTAATTTTTGTATTTTTAGTAGAGACAGGGTTTCACCATATTGGCCAGGCTGGTCTGGAACTCCTGACCTGGTGATCTGCCCGCCTCGGCCTCCCAAAGTGCTGGGATTACAGGTGTAAGCCACCACGCCTGGCCAAGCTTTTTTAGTTAGAAGAATGAGTTAAAGAAGGAAATAAGCCTCTGTAGACATTTAGAATCCCTTTTGTTTGTGTTTTCAATCTTCTACACTTTACAGACAAGGCTTTTTTTTTTTTTTTTTTTTGAGACGTAGTCTAGCTCTGTCACCCAGGCTGGAGTGCGGTGGCATGATCTTGGCTCACTACAACCTCTGCCTCCCGAGTTCAAGCGATTCTCCTGCCTCAGCCTCCTGAGTAGCTGGGATTACATGCGCCTGCCACCAGGTCCACCTAATTTTTGCATTTTTAGTAGAGACAGGGTTTCGCTGTGTTGGCCAGGCTGGTCTTGAACTCCTGACCTCGTGATCCACCTGCATCAGCCTCCCAAAGTGCTGGGATTACAAGCATGAGCCACTGCACCCGGCCACAGACAAGACATTTGAGATTCAGGGAGAATAACAGGATTGGCTAGGACATGCACTGATAACATTATTCTAAATATCATGCTCTTTCCACTCTACCGTCACAAACTTTACAAGTCTTTTTTTTTTTTTTTTTTGAGACAGTCTTACTCTGTCACTCAGGCTGGAGTGCAGTGGCGCAGTCTTGGCTCACTGCAACCTCCGCCTTCTGGGTTCAAGCAATTCTCGTGCCTCAGCCTCCTGAGTAGCTGGAATTACAGGCATCTGCCACCACATCCAACTGATTTTTGTATTTTTAGTAGAGACAGGGTTTCACCATGTTGTCCAGGCTGGTCTTGAACTCCTGACCTCAAGTGATTTGCCTGCCTTGGCTTCCCAAAGTGCTGGGGTTACAGACATGAGCCACCATGCCCGGTCTATAAGTCTTTTCTAATAGCAGAAACATCAGGAGAAAGCTGGCCCTTTTCGTTTGTAAGAGGGTATGAAGAGACACCTCTATTAGCTTTTCCCAATGGAAAGAAGCTTTCTACTGCTTAATGAAATGTTAGGACTGGTCTTGCAACTTGCTTTTTTTGGCAGTAAGGGCCAAACAAAAGAACCTAAAGGTTTTGTTCCTTTATTAGAAGTCTGTCATTAGTGTTAGTTACCACATGGGCAGTCTGCAATCTCATGTACTCCTTTCAACCCTTGACCCTAATGACTTATCTGTATCCCTAGAGTAGCTGCATTTTCCTTCTTTTTCGTGGTGACCTCTCTAACTGCCACACCCACCCTGCCTTTTAGATTATGTTTTCTGTCTTCTTTTTAGAGTTTATCAGGATGTCAGCCTGCAGGTGATGTTTCAGGGACCATTGGAGAGAGTGAAATTAGATGGGAAAAATATCACAAATGCAAATACTGCAATTTTCAATTTTTCTCTCATATTTGTTGCATTGCCACTTCATTTGTGTCATTTTAATTGAAAATCAAAATATACCTCCTTTCGGCAATGTTTTAATATTAATTACCTTTTAGGAATAAGAGGAGTAGACTACTCAGAGTTCTCAGACAGCTGGTATTCGCTAATGCCAGGAAGAGGAAACCAGATTTTTTAATCTTCATTTTCTTTGTTTATCATACTAGAAAGCTTTGTTTTCTTTCCAAGTTCACAGGCCTGCATGCCAACCTTTGAGGACAAAGGGTACATGCTTGCTTGTTTTTGATTTCACAGTGATGTACCCTACGGTGTCAGACCAAAACAGATATGGGAAAGGTGGAAAGTAGAGGAAAACACTATGAACAGAAAGATTTTCTGTTAAATTATGTTCTTATCCGTTATAATCAGACATCTAAATTAATATCGCAGTGAGCTAACACCAGCATCTAACATTTTCCCTATCTACCTAGCCCACTTTTCTGGAGCTATAAGAATAAAATCTCTGGGCCGGGCGTGGTGGCTCACGCCTGTAATCCCAACACCTTGGGAGGCCGAGGCAGGCAGATCACCGGAAGTCAGCAGTTCAAGACCAGCCTGGCCAGCATGGCAAAACGCGGCCTCTACTAAAAATGCAAAAATCAGCCAGGCATGGTGGCTGGCGCCTGTAATCCTAGCTACTTGGGAGGTTGAGGCAGGAGAATTGCTTGAACCTGGGAGGCGGAGGTTGCAGTGAGCCAAGATTGTGCTACTGCACTCCAGCCTGGGTGACACAGCAAGACTGTCTCAAAAATAAATAAATAAATAAAATCTCTGTATTTCAAAGTTAAGCTAATTTGGTCTCTGCCTCTGAGAAAAAGGAAGATGCCTCAAGCATTGTCTTTGGTGGATATGTGGGAAATTTCATTAGAAATAATCTAATCTTCACCATTGTGTCCCTAGGTCCTAGCCCTTGTGGCTGCCATAGAGTAGCAGCTCAATAAAATTTGTTCAATAAATGACCAGCTAGCTATTCAAAAGCTTTCCAGAAACAGGGGAACACAAACTTCTATAAGAAACAAAAGGCATACTGGCATTAGACTGATCATCAGCTGCACTAAAAATGGTGGAATAATAGCTTGGAAGTTCAGGGGGAAAATGATTTTCAACTTGAGACACCTCTATCCAGTCAAATTACTTGTGAGGGCAATATAAAGACATTGTTACATATGCAAAGACTCAGAAAGCTTACCTGCCAGGCACCTTTTCTTGAGGAGTTATTAGAGCGTGTACTCCATCAGTAAAAGAGCAGAGTATCCTGGGGAAGCCATGGGATTCAGGCAGCTGCAGATGTGACCCAGAATGTCAGTTTTGTGGGTGACTAAGCCACCAGTTCATATTTGAGCAAGAATGGGGGATCCAGGAAACAAAGGTATTTCATGGAACATACAGTTGGAAGAACTTGAAGATATACTTCAGGCAAAGAAAAGGAAAATAAGCACCTAGAAATTTTATTTTCTGAAAGACTCTGTAAGAAAACCATGAAACAAACATGAATTAAGTTAAACTGAGTCATCAATGGGCTTTCAAAAGAAAAATATTCCAAGAAATAGAATGGGTAAGATGGAACAGATTTCTTCTTTCAACAACAAAAAAAATACTAGGCAAAGCAAAAACAACAACAAAGTAAACTAACCATGATTTTGAGAAATAGAAGCACAGGATTGAGACATTGTGATTACACAGAGGAAAATCAATCACAGCATACTACTTGGCTCTTCTGTGGACCAACATTTTCATAATGTTAATGCTGCTTGTTGGTTATTGTCTATTAGAACCAACTTATGGAAGACAGGCCAGGCGCGGTGGCTCATGTCTGTAATCCCAGCACTTTGGGAGGCTGACGAGGGCAGATCACGAGGTCAAGAGACTGAGACCATCCTGGCCAACATGGTGAAACCCTGTCTCTATTAAAAATACAAAAATTAGCTGGGTGTGGTGGCAAATGCCTGTAGACCCAGCTACTCGAGAGGCTTGAGAGGAGAATCACTTGAATCCGGGAGGCG
Organism: Pongo pygmaeus; assembly: GCF_028885625.2. Lineage (NCBI taxonomy): Eukaryota > Metazoa > Chordata > Mammalia > Primates > Hominidae > Pongo > Pongo pygmaeus. The sequence goes on from NC_072387.2 coordinate 61,026,769, forward strand.
GAGGTTGCACTGAGCCGAGATCATGCCACTGCACTCCAGCCTGGCAAGAGAGTGAGACTCTGTCTCAAAAAAAAAAAAAGAAAGAAAGAAAGAAAGAAAGATAACTATAGTTACTGAAGGGAATATAAATGTTATCAGTCATGGATATCTAGGAGAGTACAGCTTTGAAAAGTTTGGAGGTAGAGGGGTTTGAGGCTGCATTGAGCTATGATTGCACCAGAGGTACTCCAGCCTGGGCAACAGAGGGAGGCCTCATTTCTAAATAATAAAATAAGAAGTTTGGAGGTAGAAGCAGAGGTGGGGAGTTCAAGAGAAATAGGAGTTCAAATCTATCACGAAACGGAGAGCCAAGAGATGCTGTCTGTATTTAATAGAACTAAAAACAAAAGTTTAAGGATATTAAAGTTACTAGAGTGAACAATAGGACTAAAAATGGTGATGTTAACTGTCATGTGCACCTTAGGGGTGTGAATTAAGCTGACTTTTTATCAGTCCTTGCAAGAGTCAATAATGTCACAAAATAGCAGCTTATTCATACAGTTGAAGATCATCAGGAGAATTTAAAACCACAAAGGTCAAAGTGGTTGCCCTTTGGAAGTGGGACTGAGGCTGGGGAGATAAAAAGCAAGGAACAATTGCTTTTTGTTCTAGGTCTTCCTCTACTCTTAACCTTTTTATTTTTCTTTTTTTTACATTGGCAAAACAAAAACCAAACATAACAATCCTGGTAAGTATCAGAGATCATCTATTTTAATGCGTGGAAATATATTCGGTGAGTCATCTTGTGGCTATTAGGGGGAGGATTTGCTCCTAGTGTTAATGGGTCTCCAACCTCCCCCACACCATTTTTTCTCTTCCTTGGGGATCTAGATGGTTCATGCCGACAGCTGCCCTGCCCTGCTGATGGTTCTCTGGTCATTCCAGCTGTGGCAGTCTCTCACTGCCTGCCTCTTCTCAGGATGCCACCTCTGCTGCCAGTGTGGGTGGGCGGGTGTGGTGCCCCCCCATCCTGCTGCTGCAGCTGTTACCAGTTTCTCCCTCAACTGTTGCCAAAACACATCACGTGGCATTTTATTATTATAAATTGATTGATAAAAGTTCAAATGTATGAACTTAAAAGTTTACTATTTAGCTCATAATTATATAAGTACTTGTAATTAAAATTTTGCTTTTTCTGAGTTTTATACCATAGAACCACTTTAAAAATAATTTTTCCTTAAAAATAATATATGCTCATCATAGAATATTTGAAAAAGAAAATTGCTCCATTCCTCTTCATCAGCTTGGGGTACAAAAGTAAATTTCATTTGGTCAATATTAAATTAGATGGCTATATAGGCTGAGCAGGGTGGTTGATGCCTATAATCCCAGTACTTTGGGAGGGAAAGGCGGGCGGATCATCTGAGGTCAGGAGTTAGAGAGCAGCATGGCCAACA